>NC_141055.1:11889100-12608608 GCF_041138505.1 Cibotium barometz
GACAACAACGCAGTTGGTGTTGAAATATATGATTTACAACTGATAAAGGGTGAGAGAAAGAGATCATGTAGGTGTGAACACACCCCAAATAAAGTGGGCATGTGGGTGGAAAAGGGATCTAGGGTTAGCCCAACCCTAGCCCTTGGTGGACCCTATATAAAGGGTAGGAGGCCTCACTTCTTGTAACACAAGTAACACAACACAACCAACACATGAAGGTGAAGGTCAAGCCAACTTCGGAGTAGCTGAAATAGAAGGTAATATAGAAGCTTTCTATACATCTTGTGTTCTTGCTCTCTCTCACATATGTTGTTCTATCTTGCCATCAACTATTGCTTCCATTGTGCATACTCCCCATAATTTTGACATGGTATGAGAGTCTTGCAAAGCCTAAGTTCCCCTTTTCTTTCTCTCTCAGTATCATAAGCCATTCACATCTTCATCAAGAAGGACGGTGGTAGAAGGTGGTGAGAAGCAAACAGGCGTCAAGAAGGAAGGCAACAAAAGAGCTTCATCAAAGAGGAGATTCCGTCATCATCAACAAGCTCTTGAAGCTTGGAAGAAGAAGAAGAAGAAGACGATCCTCATCATCAATAAAAAGAAGAAGAAGAAGAAGAAGAGGAAAAAGAAGAAGAAAACGCAAGTAAAATTGGTAAATCTCTGGTTTTTTCCGTTAAGAAATTCCGTCGATTTTTTTCCGTCATCAATCTTCTTCAAAGATTTCGAAGGTGCATGGAAGCTTCTTTTGTGATCATTTGAAGCACTGGAAGGTGTGTTGGGTATGTTCTCTTAATCAAGGAGGCAACATCATCAAAGTAGGCGCATCCAAAAACGCATCCCTGTTTTCCATCTATCAGTAGCGTCTGTCAATGGCCGTCGTCTTCTGTCCTTGCATTTTTTCGTCGCTGTCAAGTTTGGTGTCGTTTCCATCATAGTCCATCAACGGACTGGTGTACCTGCCCTGCCGCCTTGTATGGTGGTAAGCCAAGCTTTGTAAGCTTGGCTACTATAACAGTGTGGCAGCAGACAACATTGCCCAAGCAATGCTGTGCACATCAATAAGCGCTTCAACAAAATGCAAATCGCACGCATCAAAACGCAAAACGCATAGTCACGTTTTTTCTCACACACACAAAAAAGAAAAAAAGAAAAAAGAAAGAAAAAAGCACATCTTTTCTAAAGGCTCAAAAACTTTTGTTTTTTCCACCAAAGTTTTTTTTAGAAAAAAAAACCAACCTCTTTTCTAAGGTTCTTAGAAACCTTTCAAAGTTCTATTTCAAACCTTTCTTCATTTCTTTCAACCTCAAGACAAGCAGGGGAAGAAATTATTTTTTGCCATTCTCGCTTGGGAAGTGCAAGGTGTACACAATTTCTAAAACCAAGCAAATCGACGTATCAAGCATGAAATCTGATCCTAAATTTTTTTGATGAACTCATGTGCATGGAACTCGTCTACCATATTGTAATGGAGTTAGACATTGCCCTTGTGTTGATAAACGAGTGGTAAGACCTCTCCTAAATCAATGTTCACATTGGTGTATGTATTTCTGCATCATGATGAAGTGAAAGGTGAAAGCAAGAAGCATATTGAGAAACACATGCATAAGCTATTAAAACATGGCTGGCAGCCATGTGTTGGTCTATGTGACAGCTGGACTAAGGAATGTGAGGACAAAAGGACGAAAAGACTGGATGTATGAGAGATCAAAGCAAATCAATACAGCATGAAAGAGACGAGTGAGTGTATGTATACTAATGAATGAAATCTAGTACAAAGTCTCTCTGATGTGAGGTAAAGCATGGTCGGTGTCGAATGAGCAGAGAGGGCTTGTCCCAAAGATGTCTAGCAGAGAGGGCTGTTGTCCCAAATTTGAGATGCAGATGTAAAACGCTGAAGTATTGTAAATGTAGGCTGTTGCAGAGGTGTAGTATTGCTCCAGAGTATGAGAAGCACTAGTGCTGCAGATCCAGAGATGTAGGCCAACAATGACTGCAAGCAGAGAGTGCTGCGTTTACAGAAGCCGACAGCAGCAGCAGAGTATAATGCTGAGCAACCTGTTGATGTTGATGCACCGGCAGCAGCAAAAGCAATAGCAGAGTACAGAGAATAACGATGAACAGTGTGTTGGTGTTGATGTTGATGTGCCGGCAGCAGCAGAAACAGCAGCAAGGCATAACGATGATCTTCTAATGATTGTGTACTGTTGAATAATGAGGCTTTTTGTATATATATGTTGAAGGGGTGCTGGCCAGCCAGGGATAGCTGTCGGCCAGCAGAGGAGACAAATAAATGCCAAAAAACAAACCCTTTTGGGCTGGATAAAATATCGGTTTGGGTATATTTTCACACACCCCCTCTCACGCCAAAAGGGGAGCATGAGAGAAGATCAGGGGAATTTGGCTTTGGGTAAGGTGGGTTGTCAAGGAAGTAGATCATGTGCTCTTCGACTTGTGTAGAGGCTTTTGAGTTTGGGCGGTAATAGATCAATGCCACAATGCAAGAGGTTTTCACATGCATGAATGCCCATTTTTTGAGTTTTCATTCACCCATGCGTCCCAAACACAAACAGAATGCTATGCAAGGGGTATGCAAGATGGTAAATGCAATGTAGTGGGGGAGCCCCGCTTTTTGCCAAAAAAAAACTCTAGCCAAGCTTTTTGCTTTGCTTTTGTCTTTTTGCTTTTATATTTTAATAATAATAAAATATTACTCATCTTTTGCCAACGTTCTTGAATTAGTGCTTTTCTAGCTTTAGGGCCTTGCTTTTTGGCCCTGGAGTTGCCTTTTGGAAAAGCGGTTTTTAGCTTTTTGATCTGGCTCAGTCTCTCTTTCCAATGGTGCCCTTAGCTCGTGGTCAACTTAGTTTGACTTTTTGCTTTTTCTTGCTTTTTGTCCAAAACTGGTGCTTTTTCCTAAGCCAACTTCATGATCCATGTTCCCATGCTTTCATCAACCTGTCCATGTGTCCGAGCATGTCTTCCATCACGTGAAATAGAGCTAGGAGGGCCAAATAGTTACATACACAAAATCCTCATTAAATACTGGCCAACAACCTCGTAGTCTTTTCCAGTATCTTCCCTACCCATTGCCTGCTCTTGAAAAGGTGGAAAATTGTAACATGCAGCGGAAATATTCGTAATTTGAGAATCCTGTCACACAAATGCTCACGCCGTCTTCTGTATCTTGAGTTTCACAAGTTTAGCAATCCACTTTAAGACTTCAAACTTTAAGAGATTTGAGAGAGAGAGAGAGAGAGAGAAACTGTACACCGTATGGGGTCCCGAATTACCCACTGAAGGTCCCCCTATCCTGTTACCGGAACAGTATTTGCTTCAATACTTTGAAGAGACTAACGGTGGACTGACGATAAGCCAAACGCAAGATCTCGGAAGACCAAGAGTTAGGCTGAACTGTACACGGCTGTAGAAGCACCAATGATGTCCAATCTCGAGCCTATGCACTCTTCCCAATGGACGTAGGAAGGCTGCAAATTTGAGGCTGAGAGAAGGGGCTGATTGGGACTGTTCTAGACTATGTATGAATGCTGAGTTTTACGTTCACCAAGTGGCTGTAGCAAAACGATGCATATGAGGATGCTGAAAACTGTATGAATGCTGAAAACGCAAGGGGTACTAAAGGCTGAATGCTGTAGATGCTGCGTTTTACTCTATGGAGGCTGAATTGCTCAAGCATTGCTGCTCCTAGATGCTGATGAGGAAAACGCTGAAGGATGATGTGCTGAATTCTGCAATCGCTTATGCTCCTTGTGCTGAAGGCTCCAAGCGATGAGTTCTTCTATGATGATTATGATATGAATGAATGAAAGGACTACATGTTCTCAACTATTTATATGGACAAGGGATGCTAGTCGGCTGGCTACAGAGCTGGCCAACTGCACTTGTCCAGGCAAAAATATATAAATGATGTAAAAATGCCCAATAAATGCTGTAAATTATGGGAATAATACTAGATAAATTCTGATGACTGCTAGATATCCGAAGGCTTCTGCATGGTCTAGATGGCCTACATGCATATAGGATGAATGCTATGCCTAAATGCACACATGTGCTGATGCAAACTCTAAGGCTTCTACTGACTCTACATGCATGAATGTATCTCTTCAAGTGGGTTAAGAGACTTGGTCTGACGGACTGACTGTCTAAGGCTGAGAATGACCTACGTAGCTCATGCCTGACTTATCCTGGACTGAGGATTACAATGGGGTCATGGCGTACGACAATTATCATCCTAAAAGGTACTAATAATGTACAATGTTGCACTGATGATGATGAACCATCTTGTCACCATGCACTACAGTGCAGAGTGCATGTGACATTCCGTCCTGCTTAGCTTGGCGCGGCAGGTTCATGGCTTCCAAGTAGTCCGCCAACAACTGGGGATACTCTTGAAATAACTCCTCGTCTAGCCAAACGGCTTCGTGGGTACCTCGATCTCGGAACTTCATATAGAACTGACATATCCGTCGACTGAAACCATGCTTTCAATGATGAAGAAGGATCTGCTCAAGCTCGATGAATTCTGCTTTGTCTACCAGGTTTGGCTGCTATTCATCTGAAACATCAAAAACTTTTGGTCCAACATATGGTTTTAGCCAAGAAACATGAAAAACATCATGCATCATCCAACTGTTAGGCAACTTCAATTTCCTGGAGACATCACTTATCTTTTTAACTATTGGAAAAGGTCCAAAACTACGGAAGGAAAGCTTGGGACAATGTTTGCCCACTTGTTTCAATCTTTGTTTCATGATGCGCAGATAGACCCAATCCCCTTTCTTGAAGTGGACATCTCGTCTAGACTTATTTGCCTGTCTGCTATAAGCTTCTTGTGCTTTGGTCAAGCGGTCCTTGACTGACTCAATGATTTCAGAAAATGCTTCTGTCGTTTTATTAGCCTCGAGAGATGGAGACACCAATCTTGTTAAAACAGAAGAGAAACGGCGACCAAAGGCTACTTCATACGGAGTCTGTCCGACACTGGATGAATGAGTATAGTTCAAGATGGCTTGGACCAATGGAAGATAATGTTCCCATTTGGACTGCTGGTCATGACAATATGACTTGAGAACATCAAAGGCCAACTGGTTATAGATTTCTGGCTGGCCGTCTGTCTGTGGATGGAATGCACTAGACAACTGTAACTTAGTTCCAAAGTTTTCGAATAATGCCCTCCAAAAATGCGAGGTAAACTTGGAATCTCTATCTGATGTAATGGTGCTAGGTAAATCACAAATGGGGTACAGGTCAGAGTCACATGGGGACGGGGGACGGGGACAGGGACGGGGACGGGGAAGTGCCGTCCCGGGGACGGGGTCGGGAACGGCAAAAAAAAACCTCTTTTTTAAAAGCAATTTAGGAGTTGTATGCATGACATACATATAGAGACACACTTTGAACAAAATTTTACACCGAATAGACAAAAAAACAAGAGTCATTTTGAGCAAAATGCGCTAATAAAACATCGATGGCACACTGATTATGTGATTGATAGTCTGATAGATACAAAGAGATAAGTACATGCCTCATGGGCAGTGAGGGTTACAAAAAAGAGTGGGTACAAAATAGAGATACTAGATAGATCATAGATGATAGATCATAATAGATCATGGCCATTGGCAGTGGGCACAAAAAAGGTGAGATGGCTCAAGACTCAAGAGTCAAGCCTCAAGCTCCTGAAGTGCTAGCCTCGCGGGAGGCTTGGAAGTCGAAGTCGTCGATGCCATTTGAAGCCTCCTCCTCCCCCTCAGGCTGTAGCTCCTCCTCTACCTCCTCAAGATGCTCCTGAGCTGCAGGATCCTGCTGTGCCATCTCCCATTCGGTGAAGGGATCCGCCTTCCCTGTTGCTGTCGCACATAGCATGCACAAGTTAGCGCTCACAAAAACCAAATCACTTGCCCTTTGCACTTCAAGGCGGTTCCTCTTCTCAGAGGCAATGTGACTGTAAACGCTCCAAAGTTGCTCCAAGCAACTAGAGCTCACAGCCTGGCTAAGGATGCGAATAGCCAAGCGCTGCAACTCCGGCCCATCTGCTCCGTAATCCTCCCACCAAAGAGGAGACCCAATCTTGAGGCGGTCAAGCTGTGCATCTAAACATCCAAAAGATCCCTGCCGTGTCCTGTACTGAGATAGCTAGTCTCTGATCTTCCGCCTGATGGTAGGGTCGGGCTCTAAGCGCTCCAAAATGATCCGCCATCCCCTGCTTACTTCCTTGTCGGCCTCTTGCTTTCTGCCCTGGAACTCTGGATCAACCACAAAGGTAGCCGCATGAAGAGGGGAGTAGTAGGAGTTCCACCTGGACTCACATAATGAGTGGATCTCCTCAAACTCGGCCCTGTCTGGCACAAGCTGCTGGAGTGACTCGATCATGCGATCCATGGCCTCATAGACCTTGCCGATACATGGTTCACGGCCGTCAATGACTCGTAGAAGGTGAACAATAGGCTTGACCAAGGCGTCGAGTGTCTTCACCTTCTCCCACCAAGCGGCATCGTCGGCGCGATCTCGGCACGTTCTCCCTGTTGCTGATTTTGACTGCGGCATGGCAGAAAATTCATCACTAAGGAAAAGCCCTCTTAGGGCTCCGCCACATGTAGACAAGCGGCCTAGCATGAGGAAGTTGTATGCAAACCTTGTCTTAGAATACTTGAGGAGGGAAAGAGTGCTCCTTTTCGAGAACTCACGTCGCAGCCTTTGGTGGTTGAGGACAAAGGATACAAGCTGGTTAGCCTCCTCAATGGTGGGTGCAATCCATGGCAAGGCACCTATGTCTTTGAGGAGGTTGTTGAGACAATGGGCCATGCAAAAAGAAACTGTGATGGATGGATACATTGACTCAATGATGGTCCCGGCTGCCCTATTTGACGCCTCTCCATCCGCCACCATGCCGACCACAAGCTCCGGCCCAATGACCTCGATCGTGGACGCCCATTCCGCGGCAAGCACATCCACGGCCTTCCCAGTGCCACTCGCATCATGTGACTCGATGAAGTACACTTTGCCCCTTGAGTAGGCCACCACTCCATGGATGGAGCGCTTGCGCGTGTCACTCCATCCGTCTACAATGAGAGAGACTCCGTTAGTCTCCCACGTTGCCTTTGTATCTGCCGCCGCGTGCTCAACGGCCAACTTCTCCCTATCAAGCAAAGTGGTGCGAATCTTTTCCGATGAAGGTGGCACATAAGAGGGGCCATATTCCCCGATCTTTGTGGCCATCTCACGGAAGTAAGGAGACCTATTTCAAGTAAGGAAAACCATGTAGCATGTTAGCTTTTTTTGGCAATATGACAAATGCTTTGAAGCATGAGACATTTAAAAAAAAAAGAGTGAAGAGAATTGAGTCTCGACTCTCACCGTGCCGCTTGAAACGCAATGTGGTCGTGGTAGAAGAACCTAGCCACCGACCTATCCACCTCATCCTTCAATTTTGGGTTCCAATTCTCGTTAAGAGTGGATTGACGGCGGATGGGAATGGAGGCACCCGATGTGGATGGAGTGGACTTGAATGGTTGAGAGCTTGAAGCAAGATTTGGGTTCCTCTCCACCTCCATTCGCGTCGGTTGCTCTCGTGCTCTCACCACATCATGAGGATCAACGGCAACATGTCGTCCTCTCTTTGCCGCCTCGGCCGCCTCAGAAACCTTGAGCTTCTCAAGAAGCTCCGCTCGCTTCTCAGGAGTAATGCGTGCGCAAAATTGCACTTGATGACCGGCCTCGTGCAAAAAGTGAGCTCGCACTTTGTTGGCGCCGCCACTTCTCTTGTAGGAACAAAGCTTGCAATTCCATGCCCTTGAACCACCGCCCACTCCACGACTATGTGTGCACCGCCGGCCTCCTTCGTGAAGAGCCCGCAACGGAAGATGTGGCGGCGGCGCCTTCACCTTGAGATGCCATGAATGATGATAGTGTGAGAGAGAGGGAAGAAGGGTGCAATAGAGAGTTGCAAGTTGCCGCTTGACTCTTGAGGCTTGCAAGTCTCAAGAGGGATGGATCATGGAACTTGGAGAGAGAGAGAGAGAGAGAGAGAGAGAGAGAGAGAGTTGGCACAATGTAGATAGCATAGAGAGAGAGAGAGAGAGGGCTAACTTGCCACTTGAGCCTTAGGCATCATGGAGAAGAGCTGATCGCTTTTCCCGAATGACACAGAGGCGGTTCTTGAAGAACAACCAACCGTTCTGCACTGAATAATGGCCAGGCTCAGAAGTGAGGGCCAAATTGTATTGAGTACCAAACTCAAGGGAGTCGACATACTCGTCTTTCATGCTATCTAAGTCCTTCCCCATGATTTCGAGAATGGTAGACTCCTGCATTGCCTGGATGCTGGCCTTTCGACTAAGAGCATTTGCAACTAGGTTATGCTTACCAGGGAATGTACTCGATCATTCCTCCAAATTGTTGAAAGAGCTAACTCCATCTGGCTTGCTGATCACTCCACTGGGCACTTGGCATGGTTTGAAGCCACTTAAGTGCTTGGTGGTCTGTTTTGACTGTGAAGACTTGTCCATAAAGGAAAGGCTTCCAATGTTTGAGCGCTGTGATCACACCCAAAAGCTGTTTGTCATAAACCAAATAATTCTTTTCGGTGACATCCAACTTTCTACTGTAGTAGGCCACAGGTCTATTGTCCTACTGGAGAACTGCACCTATGGCTACATTGCTTGCATCGGTAATGACCTCAAAAGGTTCATTCCAAGATGCTAACTTCAAAACAGGCGCTTGTGAGAGGCAGCTTTTTGGAGTGCACGGAATGCATCAAGCGCCTTGCCTGTGACTGAGACTTTTTGTTTGAGTCTTCACCCCCTTGAGCAAGTCAGTGAGAGGTGCTGCAAGGTTGGAAAACTGGTGAACATGGGTGCTGTAGGCTTGACAAAGACCTACGAAAGAACGGATCTCTTGGGCGGTCTAAGGGATATCCCAATCTAAGATTTCCTGAACCTTTGAGGAGTCCAGCTGTTATATATCCGTAACGCCACTACGGGCGTTACCACGAGAGGGGACGGCCTCTGGCTCACCACCCAGCCATAGAGGAAGAATGAGGATTGCCCCTCATCCCCCAGGATATATAGTGTGTGGCCTGCCGTCCACACTAGCCTGGCCGCCCATGACTCCGCATGGGCATCCTCTCCCACTGAACCCCGGACATGGCCATCCGGTCTGCCGTCGGTCACACAGGCATTACAGCCTACGTGACATTACTCCCCCCTTAAGAAGAGTTTTCGTCCTCGAAAACAAACTGGGGAAACCTTTTGGAAATTGCACTACGGCGTTCCCAGGTTGCCACCTCCTCATCCCTATCTGTCCATTTAACAAGTACCTCTTGGTACACTTTATGTCGGGTTTGTCTGTCACGATACTCTAGAATCTTTTCAGGTTCATGTGGTATCTTTGGTGGCTCTATCAAGTCCACCAAAATCTCTGGAGAAACTGCGTTCTCTAACCCGTGAACTGATTTCTTCAGTTTACTGACATGGAAGACAGGATGGACTTGAGAACCCTCCGGTAACTCAAGTTTATATGCTACGTCCCCAATCTTCTTAAGGATTTTAAAAGGACCACAATATCTCGGAAAAAGTTTATCACACTTTCCCGTTTTCATGGTTTCTGACTGCGCAGGAACCTTGAGGAATACAAAGTCACCTTCTGCAAAGGTCACCTTTCTTCGTCCTTTATCCGCATAAGTTTTAGCGCGATCCTGAGCGCTACGAATGCTCTCACGTGCGGCTATGAGCATATCATTCATATCTTCAAGGAAATCCTTGACAGATTGAATCTTCTCCTTTTCTAGGCCTACAGCCATCGGAGATCTCGGCTGGAATCCATATATTAACATGAATGGTGTAAATCCAGTCGCTGAGTGTTTGGAGCTGTTATATGCAAACTCCAGTAAGGGCAAGCACTCTTCCCAATTAGATTGCGTCTTACTAACATAAGAACGCAACATATCCTCTAGAATTTGGTTAACTCTTTCAGTTTGACCATCAGACTCCGGATGATCTGCCGTACTCATACTCAGAGTAGTATCCAGCTTTTTGAAGACTTCCCTCCAAAAATGACTGTTGAACTTTCTATCTCTATCTGACACTATATTTGCGGGCAGGCCATATAGCTTGTAGAGATGTTCAATAAAGAGTTTTGCCAACTCTGGCGTTTTTACAGTTTTCTTTGTGGCGATAAACTTTGCCATTTTAGTTAACCTGTCCACTACTACCCACACCGAGTCATTCCCTCGACTCGTCTTGGGTAAACCGGTAATGAAATCCATGGAAATGCTTTCCCATTTCCCTTGAGGAATCTCCAGCGGATGGAGTAGTTCTCCAACCTTAAGACGTTCATGTTTATTGACCTGGCACTTATTGCATTTCAGCACATAAGTCTGGACGTCCTTAAACAAACTAGGCCAATAAAACTGTCTTTTTACTAGTGCATAGGTCTTCTGAATCCCAGGATGATCCGCACTTGGACTATCATGACTTTCTTTAAGAATTTGGGCCCGAAAGTCACCAATAGTTGGTACACATATTCTACCCTTGTAGAGTAAGTACCCATCGTCAATGGAGTAATTAGCATATTTCTCCCCCAGACGAAGTTTATCACTCCCCTTTGAAGCCGTGGCAGTCAAAGGTGATGAAGGGCCTACGTCAGAACTCTCCGGCTCCAAACTATACCCAGAAGACACGGCTAGTCTCTCCGGACTAACTCTCGCTTCCCTTCTCGTTGCACCTTCGGCCAGTCTCTCCGGACTAGCAATACGTGCCAACGAGGGAGGTGGTCGCGTCTGTGAAGAAGTGCGTACGCGTACAGCGCGCTAGACCTCTGTAAAAGATGGATCATGCTCACATAAACCACGTAGGGACTCCAAGAAATCATTCTTGAAGACTGTGAAACTAAGTTCATTAATCTGTGGCATGCGACTAAGTGCATCTGCCACCACGTTATACTTACCTTTCTGGTAACGTATCTGAAGGTCAATCTCCTGTAGAATCTCCACCCACCGAGCTTTTCTACCCTTCAGTTCATTTTGACTTGAAAGCCATTTCAGACTTTCATGGTCAATCCGGACCTCAAAAGTAGCACCATATAAATAGTGTCTCCACTTTTTCAGTGCATGAACTATCGCTAGTAACTCTCGCTCGTAAGCCGAGTAGTTACGCTGCGCACGATCTAACTTTTTACTCTCAAATGCAATTGGGTGTCCCCTTTGCATAAGTACGGCCCCAATGGCCTCATTACTAGCGTCTGCTTCCAAAACAAACGGCTCATTTGGATCGACAATAGTCAAAACAGGTGCAGCTGCTACGGTCACCTTGAGCTTATCAAAGCTTTTCTGTTGGGCTTTCCCCCAACTAATGTTTTTTGTTTTTGACCGTAACTGGTCAGTCAACGGGACTGCGATCTTCACGTAGTCCTTCACATACTGTCGGTAGAACCCCGACATGCCAAGAAAAATCTGTAGTTCCTCGAGATTCTTTGGCGCTGGCCATTTAAGAATAGCCTCTACTTTTTCTGGCTCCATCCGCGTACCATCGGATAATATGGTCAAGATAGTGAATTTCTGTTTCAAAAAATTCACATTTGCTCTTCTTCGCAAATAGTTTGTACTCTCGCAACAACTCAAACACTAGACGGAAATGCTCTATGTGTTCTTTCTGTGTCTTACTGTACACAAGAATATCATCTAGGAAAACTACTACGAATTTTCCCAGATATGGACGTAAAATGTTGTCCATTAGCGTCATAAACGTCGCTGGAGCATTGGTTAGCCCAAATGGCATGACCATAAACTCAAAATGTCCGAAACGGGTCCTAAATGCTGTCTTCGTAACATCTTCTGCTTTTATTCTAACCTGATGATACCCAGATCTCAGGTCTATTTTTGGTCTATTTTTGTAAAGTATCTCGATCCATAGAGTTGATCAAACAACTCATCTATGCGTGGCATTGGATACTTGTTCTTAATCGTTATCTGATTAAGAGCCCTATAGTCTATGCACATCCGCATAGATCCATCTTTCTTCTTTACTAGAAGAATAGGCGATGCCCACGGACTTGAACTAGGCCGAATAAAGCCTTTGTTCAAATATTCCGTTAATTGTTTTTCCACCTCCTGTGCCTCGGAGTGGCTTAATCTATAAGCAGGTTTGCTTATAGGTTTTGATCTTAGCATAACTTCGATGCCATGGTCTACTTCTCTAGATGGTGGTAAACCATCTGATAAATCATCAGGAAAAACATCCTGAAATTCCTCTAATAAATTCATTAAAGTATCTACGTACTTTTTCTTTAATGTCTCATTCACCTTGGATTTTTTCTTGTTTGAATCACATGCATGCCAAACAGGGTTTTCAAACAGTGGGTCTCATCCAAGGTTATTTTGTTTTCCTTGTTTGTCTACGCAAACATCATTTATCGTTTCATCTACGGAAACAGAATTCAAAAGAGGGTAACAAGCATATACCTCTGCTATCTGGTCTCTGCAGACCGCTGTACACAGCTCCATGGAGGAAATAAGTGGTGTCGCAGGGACAGTACGGTCGCCCTGCAGGGTGATGACTCTACCTCCGTGCTCAAAACATAGCGTATTATGTAAGTAATTCCGAGCTAGACTAGGGCCCAAGCCATACAGCCACTCCCTGCCTAGATATACGTCTGCTCTGGCTAAGTGCATGACCTGAAAGTCAAGCGGAGCCTCGTAGTCCTGCATAGATAATGGGACCCCCAATACTATGGTATTCCATACCGTTTTATCATATCCGTTGGCTAGGCCAACAGTATACTCATGATCACTCCGGGTCTCAATCAACCCCAACTTCTTGACTAACGAGTAGTTCAAGAAGTTGTGGCTAGCTCCATCATCAATAAAAACTGTGACTCTACGGCCACCTATAGTGCCATACATGCGCACCATGTCATGCGGACCTACAGTAGGCTGCCACATCGCTGGTGTCACTGAACAAGCGTGATGCTCATCACAATGACACACTGTCACCTCTCTGAACTCTGCGGAACTGCGAGGTAGTCTCTGCACTATATGCAACTGCCTAGAAGATTTACCATCTTTTTTGGGCTCGTTGCCACTTGTGCTGGCTTTAGGTTTTGGACACTCAGCCTTCGTGTGCCCTACTTCATTGCAATTAAAGCAGCGATTTTCCTTTCGCGCTTTAATATATTGCTCTTTCTTTTGGATTTCGGTGTCTCTTTTCTTCCTGGATGGTCGCGGTTTTTTAGACCAATGACCACCCTGTCCTTCCTGGTCCGTCCTATCCCCTTGTTTCTCACTGCGGAACCCTTTTCTTTCAAGGCCTGACCTCCTCTTTTCACTACTCTCGGCCCTGCTAGAACCACCACGCGCACTACGGCGCTTGATGTCATCAAATATCTGTGCATATTGAATTGCCTCTGCTAAGTCTTTAGGCTGTAAGGGCTCTACGTACTCAAGGTAATCATCTTTGAGGCCTCTCTTAAAGCCTCGCAATGTCTGGAATGCATCGATTCCCTTTAGCTTGAGTACTATCTCCCTGTAGTTTGAGATGTACTCAGTTAGGGATTTGTTCTCCATCGAGCACTTGTCCCATAACTCCCAGCTTCTCTCTGCCTCATTAACAGGCAAAAATTCTTTTCGAAACATCGTTTCAAATTCCGTCCAAGTGGTAGGGCGAGTTGTCAAACTCATCCACCACTTGTACGCTTTGCCGGTTAATGAGAGACTAGCCTCTACGGGCTGTATACGGCTAGGCTGCTGTCGCAGCGCGTGCAATCTGACCACTTCGCTAGAAACATATTGACTGAGTCCTTGTTTCTCTCCTTTTCCTCGCCACCAAAACTAGGCGGCTTTAAGTCTTTTAATAACGACGAAGCTGTCGCTACGGACGGCCCCGCAGGCGCATCGGCCTGTACTCCTGCAATTACTGGCGAGGCTACGCTCACCCATGCCGCAGGAGCTCGGCTACCTCGAGGAGTCGGAGTACTAGCCAAGGCGGCTGTCAATGCATCTAACCGTGTGGAGATGCTCTGTAGCATCGTGACTAAATCAGCCTGGACTTTACCCATAGTGTTCAGTTTGGCATTAAGATATTTAAACAGTCCACTAGAGAGCTCCGTCTCTGTCAGGACATCAGCAGGGTCCAATAGGTCATAGTCGTCGTCGTCATAATCCAAGAGGTCCTCCTCGGTCCCCTCGGCGACGTTGGTGTTCATGTCCTCTGGCTTGTCGGCCAGAAAGGAGTCATTTGCCAATGTGGCCGCTGCAGGCTCGCTGGGTCCTAAGGAGGGGTCAATAGACAAGGAGGGCGCTGGCGGATCACGCGTGATCGACGAGCACACTCCGGACCGAACAACGGTCGGGCATGTACGGCCTGACAATTCGGTCGGGGTCAAACCCGCGATCGAGGACAAGAGACTGGAAAAACCTAGAGAAGTAGAAGGCGGTGGGGACACACTACGCCTAGCAGACATTTTTAATTCTTGCAAAAAATAATGCGAGAACTCGGAAATTACTAAAAAAAAAACGCTAATAAAATGAGCAGTGGTGGAGAGAGAATAGTCACCCCCCTTTACGGTCGCCTGTCGATTTATGTTGCGCTGCGAGCCTCTACAAGGACAATTCCGGGATGCTCCGATCCACGAGAAAAATGCCTGCAACTCATATCAAAAATAAATTTTTGTTCGGGAAGCTGTGCCTTGCCGGGATTATCCCTTGCGGGGATTATCCCTCCTCCCCAACCGAGAGAGAGGATTTATTTGAATTTAGTTCATTTTTAATTTCATTAAAAATGAATAATGAAATATGTATTAAAAAAATAAATATTTTTTTTTGTTTTTTCTGTTTTCTTCTCCTCTCGCTGGTGGCCGCTGATGGCTGGCCGGCCCCCTTGGCTTGGCTGGCGTTGTGGCTGCTTTGGCCGCCGCCGAATGGCTGGCCGCCGCCGCCGCCGCCGCCGCTTGGCTGGCCGCCTAGGCCTGGCTGGCCTGGCTAGCCACGCAGGCCGGCTTCAACGCAAGCCAGCGCTCACGCAACGCTCAGACGGCGACCCCCTCAATTACTCGCTGGTTTTCGCTGGTTTTCGAGTTGTTGCCAACGTATTCTTCCAGCATCGCCATTGTATTCTTCCAGCATCTCAAGCTGGGCATCAACGCCATAGACCCTTCGCGTTGACTCTTCGCCTTTCCAAGGCAAACGGGTATGTGCCTTCGTTTTTCCAAGGCAAGCCCCCCCCCCTTCGCACAACAACGCTACACCGTAGACAGTGAGGTCGTGGGCTGCTGTTCGCCCCTCCACACACCGTAGACAAACGTTGCCTAACCAGGCGACTTCTCTACCAAACGAAAAATATACTCGCAGATAAGCTTCAACACAGGAAAAAAAAACGAGAAGCTTACCTCCAATTTTCTTGCTTGCTGTGTGTGACGGGGGGAGAGAGAGAGAGAGAGAGAGAGAGAGAGAGAGAGAGAGAGTTCTTCCCTTCCAAATGTCTTGGCCGCCTCCCTCCACACACTCCCTTGTGGAGATAAGGGTGAGAAGATGAATGGTTGAAAACCATCGAGTGGGCTCCGGTCCCCCGTTCACGCACGGACTCTCACGATCCCCTCGAACCACGCTCTGATACCAGTGTTATATATCCGTAACGCCACTACGGGCGTTACCACGAGAGGGGACGGCCTCTGGCTCACCACCTAGCCATAGAGGAAGAATGAGGATTGCCCCTCATCCCCCAGGCTATATAGTGTGTGGCCTGCCGTCCACACTAGCCTGGCCGCCCATGACTCTGCATGGGCGTCCTCTCCCACTGAACCCCGGACATGGCCATCCGGTCTGCCGTCGGTCACAGGCATTACAGCCTACGTGACACTAGCCGAATCCCATCGGAACTAATGATATAGCCCAAGTATTGAACCTCTTTAACGCTGAAGATAGACTTTTTGGCATTTATGTAGAGCCCATTATCTCGCAAAAGTTGCAAGACTTTCTCCACATCTTTCTCATGCTGCTCCGCAGTGGCTGAGAATACAAGTATGTCATCAAGAAAGATGAAGACACACTTACCAATAAGGACTACGAAAATCCTGGACATCATTTTATTGAAGGTTGCGGGTGCATTTGCAAGCCCAAAAGGCATGACTACGAACTCGTAGTGACCACACTCTGTCCGGAAAGCTGTTTTTGGAATGTCAGCTTCAAAAATGCAAACCTGATGGTAACCACTCTTGAGGTCGATCTTAGTGAAAAAATTTGCACTGTCTAAACGTTCCAAAATGTACTCAATCCTTGGCATAGGAAACTTATTCTTAATGGTGAGGTTTATTCAATGCCTTGTAGTCTACACCAAGGCATGCAGACTTGTCCTTCTTTTGGACAAATAGGATGGGTGCAGTAAATGGTGAGGAAGAAGGCCGAACGAATCTGGCTCGGAGGAGCTCAGATAACTGCCTTTCTAGCTCGCCCTCTAAAGTCTTGGAAAGACGATAGGGGAACCTACTAGGAGGTTCTGATCCAGGGACCAAATCGATATGATGGTCCTCAGGACGTGATGGAGGGAGACTGGGCAGAAGATCGTCCCTAAGCATAATGTCTTGATGTCTAGACAGGAGGTCTGCTAGCTGAGATAGGTGCTACTGATGAGGTAGAGGCTGTCTGAGCATGAACATAAAGTAGTGCTCCTTCCTCTCCCTTGCGGATAGCTCATCGGGCTTGGAGGTGCGAAATCAATGGGATGCCAAGAATGCTTCTATCCCCACGAATCATGACGGGCTCAAGAAAAACTTTACAAATAGTAAAAGTGTCCTGCGCCCAATCGGGAATAGGCTCATATTGACGAAACCACTAGATTCCTAAGATCATGTCACACCCCAAAAGAGGCGAGACAATGAAATCTCGTTGGAATGACACCTTCTGAACTACAAAGGCAAACTGCTATGCCTTCTGAGATATGTGGGTGCGGAGACCAGGTGTAAACCCGTCCACATCCAAATGATAGGGCACTAATGTGCAACTCATCTTGTTAGCCAACTGGGGAGAGATGGCGTCCTCAAAACTGCCCATGTCAAACAGGACTACAAACTACCGGCCCTTGGCAGAGCCATAAGCTCGGATGAGGCTTTTCTGTGCAACATCACTCTCACCCTCCTGCTTAGCATCAAATACCACAGATGGCATAGGATGCATAGAAGGTAAAAGCTGAACTGCATTGGTGGTAGTAGGTGGGGCTGGAGGAGCTGGAGATGCAGTGGCAACTATGGCAGAAGGTGCGCTGGAGGCTTGCTCCGCTTGCCATTTGTGGCAATCCTTCTTACCATGCCCTATGATATAACAGAAAAAACATATGTTTTCTAACTGGTATTTCCTTTGTTCCTCTGGAGGAAGATAACCTCCAGTGATGCCTGCTTTAGCCTTTTCCTCAGGGGGTTTCTTAGGCTTAGATTCTTTATCCTTCTTACCCCCTGAACTAGAGCTATTACTGTCGTCCTTCTTACCATCTTTAGAAGATGCAGTACCTTTCCTATGTACTGGGTTCAAAGTTGCGAACTGTGAACCAGATGTTGGGATCTAATCCATGAATGAATTGATCCATCTTGGCCTACTCAGATAGCCCTAATTGTTGTGCTAAAGTGATAACCTTTCCGGAAAACTGAAGCACTGCTAAGCCCGGTCATATGTACTGGGTTCAAAGTTGCGAACTGTGAACCGGATGCTGGGATCTAATCCATGAATGAATTGATCCATCTTGGCCTGCTCAGATAGCCCTAACTGTTGTCCGCCCCCACCTGTAAGGTGGGGAGCCGCTACGTGGACTCTATTCTGAGGATCTGTGATCCTGGCTAATGGAAAATGAGCAGTAAATTGATGAATAAACTAATTGATTGCTAAATGATCACACTTACCATCATACTTACTAAAATTCGGTTGACTTCGAATGATGGTAGTCGATGTAGCGGACTGCTGGCTGGTGGCACCTTAGGCTAGGGAAACTGAAGAGAGATGCTGGTATCTAAGATGCAAGGCCTCCTTTTCCCTTTGGTGCTCGAGTAACATACGTTCTCGATCGAGTTCTCGTTGGTGCTCCCGAGCGGTGAGTTCATACTGACGCCGGTCTTCTTCGAGAATCGATCTTGCGTTGGGCTTCCTCATAGTCATGTCTATCTACTTTTTTTTGCTACTTTCTTGCTTCAGCTTCTACTTTTTCTTGTTGCTTTCATGCTTCAACTGCAGCTTTTTCTTCTCTTCTTTGTTGTTCCATTTGAAAGAAGAGGGAGATGTAGTCGGGGGTTGCTGGAGGCGAAGAAGGACATGCTGTTGTTGCCTCCAAGAGTTGGAGGCGCTCCATGAGAAGCTGGTTCTGAACTCCGAGCAGAGCTATGGTGTCTGTTGTAGTCGGAAGAGCAAGGTCTCCTTCGGGGGAGACGTCTTCCGGCTAATGGGTACTCTCCTCTGTAGACATGATGCTGAAGTCGGTGGTTGTGCCGGAACGCAATCTGACCATCCAAGGATGCCCTCACGTTAGGATACGGTGTGTGCCGACAAGCTGAATCTGATACCAATGTAACATGCAGCGGAAGTATTCGTAATTTGAGGATCCTATCACACAAATGCTCACACCGTCTTCTGTATCCTGAGTTTCACGAGTTTATTAATCCACTTTAAGACTTCAAACTTTAAGAGATTTGAGAGAGAGAGAGAGAGAGATAGAAACTGTACATCGTATGGGGTCCCGAATTACCCACTGAAGGGCCCCCTATCCTGTTACCGGAATAGTATTTGCTTTATTACTTTGAAGAGACTGACGGTGGACTAACAATAAGCCAAACGCAAGATCTCGGAAGACCAAGAGTCGGGCTGAACTGTACATGGTTGTAGAAGCACCAATGATGTCCAATCTTGAGCCTATGCACTCTTCCCAATGGATGTAGGAAGGCTGCAAATCTGAGGCTGAGAGAAGGGGCTGATTGGGACTGTTCTAGAATATGTATGAATGCTGAGTTTTACCTTCACCAAGTGGCTGTAGCAAAACGATGCATATGAGGATGCTGAAAACTGTATGAATGCTGAAAACGCAAGGGGTACTGAAGGCTGAATGCTGTAGATGCTGCGTTTTACTGTATGGAGGCTGAATTGCTCAAGCATTGTTGCTCCTAGATGCTGATGAGGAAAACGCTGAAGGATGATGTGCTGAATTCTGCAATCGCTTATGCTCCTTGTGCTGAAGGCTCCAAGCGATGAGTTCTTCTATGCTGATTATGATATGAATGAATGAAAGGACAACATGCTCATCTATTTATATGGACAAGGGATGCTGGTCGGCTGGCTACAGAGCTGGCCGACTGCACTTGTCCTCCAGGCAAAAATATATAAATGATGTAAAAATGCCCAATAAATGCTGTAAATTATGGGAATAATACTAGATAAATTCTGATGACTGCTAGATGATATCTGAAGGCTTCTGCAATGGTCTAGATGGCCTACATGCATATGGGATGAATGCTATGCATAAATGCACACATGTCTTGATGCAAACTCTAAGGCTTCTACTGACTCTACATGCATGAATGCATCTCTTCAAGTGGGTTAAGGGACTTGGACTGACTAACTGATTGTCTAAGGCTGAGAATGACCTATGTAGCTCGTGCCTAACTTATCCTGGACGGAGGATTATAATGGGATCACGGCGTACGACAATTATCATCCTAAAAGGTACTAATAATGTACAATGTTGCACTGATGATGATGAACCATCTTGTCACCATGCACTACAGTGCAGAGTGCATGTGACAAAAATACCTACCTAATCCTAGTCTATGACCCAATCCCAAGGAGGGACTGAATGCCTACAAAGACCTTGTTGGGAATAAAGTCCCAGTTTCGCCTCCGGACCTTGATCATCGCGTAGCTCTTTTCGAGAGCTTCGCGGCCATATATTTACTTGTACATTTGGCCCCCATTTGGGCCTTGTAACGGCATTCTTTGTATTTGGTCCGCCGGGCGTCCCATAAGTTGGGCGCCCGCCCATACCCTTGTATTACTATAAATACGAGGTCTCCCTTGAGCCTCAATAAGACATTCAAGATATTCTTGAGCATTGTGTGAGTTCTCTCTCTCTCTCTCACTCTCACTCTTCTCTATCTCCTCTGCACTTCCTTGGCTAAGGCTCTTGTGTTTGAGTCATTCTCCTCCAACAACTGGTATCAGAGCTATGGAGGGAAGCTGTATGCAGAAGCTATGGAGTTAGAGGTGTCTTCCACCACTTGACTACGGGATCGTCTGCGTTTTTCGCGTCAAACACCTCCCTTTTTTATCATCAAGATGGTGCGTTTTTCTTTCTAGAGTGCTGCGTTTTTTTTTTTTTTTCTCTCCCTCTGCTGCCCCCTTGTGCTGCGTTTCTTCTATCCCTTGCTGCCCCTTGTGCTGCGTTTTTTTTTTGCTCTCCATTGCTGCGTTTCTGTGCTGCGTTTTTGGTGCTGCGCTGCTGTAAACAGCAGCGTTTCTGTGGTCTTGTTCTCTGCCTGCTGTACGGCTGCCATCAGCAGCAGCTAGGGCTGCAGCCAGCAGCCCCACGACCACCAGCAGCAACCAACGCTGCAGCCAGCAGCCCCAAGGCCACCAGCAAACAGTCCGGGCTGCAGCCAGCAGTCCCACGGCCACTAGCAGCAGCCGTCTCTGCCTCCAGCAGACAGGATCTTCGAGCAACACCAAAGACAGCAACTTTCTGCCCCTCGGCGAGTTTACATCGACATCCGGTGATTCTCTTCCGCCGTCACCTTCACTTGAAGTTGTTTCATCAATCTACGAGCATCCTACAGTCAACCCATATCTGGTACATAACATCTTGCTATTACTTACTTTCTGAAGTGTCAGTTTGATAAGTCATGGCGTCTACAAGTGATCTTAAGGGTCTACTAGAGATTAAGAAGTTTGCAGGCACTGGGTTTGATCTTTGGAAGGTGAGGATTCAGAATATCCTCTATCTGCGGGAATGTGATACTGCACTTGAGCAGTTCAAACCCGCTGCTATGACAGATGATGAATGGGGAATCCTGAACAGAAAGGCCGTTGCCTATCTCCAGATGGCTGTTGCTGATGAGGTTCTTGTAGACCTCAAAGGGCTGACAACAGCCTATGCCGTCTGGGAGAAGCTGAGAAGCACCTATGAGATCACCACGCCAGTGAACCAGGTACATCTCATCAGGAAACTCATGAATATGCAACTTGATGATTCTAAGAATGCAGTAGAGCATATTACTACTTTCACAGGGGTGCTTAATCAGATGCAGGATTCTGGATTGCCTGCTTTTGATGATAAGTTGAAAGCTATCTTTTTGCTCACTACTTTGCCTGACTCTTGGGAAACACTTGTGGTGTCACTTGGGACAAATCCCAACCTAACTTTTGATGGAGTCAGGGGTGCTATTCTCAATGAAGATATCCGGAGGAAGATCTCAGAGACTAGCGGTTCTGCAAATGTCTCACGAGGGAGGACGACCAAGCGGGGAAATACTACTACCAATTCAAAGGGTAGAAGCAAGAGCAAGGGCCAGCAGTCTGATGTTACATGCTACCAGTGTGGTCGTAAAGGCCACAAGAAGCCAGATTGCAAATTTTACAAGATGGAGCAAGACCGGAAGAAGAAATCCAGTCATTCAAATGACAAAAAGAAGGAAAAAGAGAGTAATTCCAGCAAAGCAGAAGAGTTCGAAAAGGACAAGAGCAAGGCCAATGTGGCCTCTGGTGTTGTCATAGAGGAACTGTCTGACTCAGATGATGTGCTATGTGTTTTTTCTGCACTTGATGTTCATAACTTGCATGTCACAGAACCAGATGTTATTCATGCCTTGATGTATGAATCTGATGTGCTTTCACAGACTTGGATTATTGACACAGGTGCCTCTTTTCATGTAACTCCTATCAAGGAGTGTTTTGCAACTTTCACTGCAGGCTCCCGAGGAAAGGTGTTCTTGGGGAATGATCATGCTTGCAATATTGAAGGTATGGGCACCGTGAATTTGACTTTGCAGGATGGTAGTGAGTTTGTGCTGCCAAATGTGAGGTATGTGCCTGGTTTGAAAACCAGTCTCCTGTCTGTGGGCCAGCTTGATGCCTTGGGATACACGGCCATATTTGGAAATGGCACATGGAAATTGACCAAAGGCACAAGGCTGATTTCAAAAGGATGCAAGAAAGGAACATTATATAGCCTTCATGGTCAGGCTTTGTCTGGTAAGTTTATTGCTTTTGCAGAGGTACGCTCCCACATGGAGCTTTGGCATAAGAGACTTGGCCACATGAGCCAAAAGGGTCTCTCCATTTTGTCCTCTTTGAACAAGTTTGATGCAAAAGGAAGCAAGCTTGATTTTTGTAATGATTGCTTGTACGGGAAACAGAATAGGAGTTCTTACTCCTCTCGTGCCTCTCGCAAGGCTGAAAAGTTGGACTTGGTCCACTCTGACATATGCAGCATGCCCATTAAATCTAAAGGTGGTTCAAAGTACTTTGTGTCTTTTGTGGATGATCACTCACGAAAAGTATGGATCACTTTGTTGAAATCTAAGGATGATGCTTTTGCTGCATTTCAAAAGTTTTATGCATTTGTTCATACTCAAACAGGAGTGAAGATTAAATGCTTACGCACTGACAATGGGGGTGAGTTTGTTAGTACTAAATTTCAGAAATTTTGTGATGATAATGGCATTAAGAGGGAACTTACACCCCCCTATAGTCCCTCTTCAAATGGTGTGGCTGAAAGGTATAATCGTACACTGTGTGAAAGAATTCGATGCATGCTGTCCACAGCTAATCTCTCTCAGGATTTTTGGGGAGAAGCCTTGAAAACTGCAGTTCATGTTTGCAATCGATCTCCACACACAGCTTTGAAAGGTGGAATCCCTGAGGAGGTTTGGTCTGGCAAACCGTCCTCATATGCCCACTTACGCATCTTTGGTTGTGATGCATATGTGCATATCCGCAAGGAAGACCGGAACAAGCTTGATGCTAAGTCCGAGAAGGGCACCTTCGTTGGCTACGGTGATGAAGGTGAGATGGGCTACCGTGTGTGGTTGCCATCAACCAACAAAGTGGTTCGCAGCCGGGATGTTGTATTTTATGAGGCAAAGCTGCTCCGTAATGTTTGTGCCTCTCATGGTGATCAGAAAAAGGTCAAATTTCAGCAAGGGCAGCCACCCATTGATGCTGAAAATGAGCCCCAGGATGCTTCACAAAGGGCTGAAGATAATGAGTCCGTGATATTTGAGCCAGAAGAGGTTGGACAGCCGCTTCATGCTCCTGGAGGTGTAGGGCAGCAACCCCTATATGCTGAAAATCAGGCTGTTCGTGAAAACCCGCAGCCTTTTGATGCTGAAATTATGATTCCTCTCGATATTGACCCCCAACCAGCCAATGATCATTGGGTACGGAGGTCTACTCGCTTTCGGAGGGAACCTCAGCGTTTTGATCCCTCTTTGCAACATGTTTTGCTTACAGATGAGGGTGAGCCTCTTACTTTCAAAGAGGCTAAGTCTTGTGAACTCCGAAACAAGTGGGAGCATGCTATGCAGGAGGAGATTAAGTCTCTACATGCAAATGACACTTGGGACTTGGTTGAGTTGCCCAAAGGAAGGAAGGCTATTCCTAACAAGTGGGTGTACAAAGTCAAGACAGTTGACGGCCAGCCTAAGTATAAAGCCCGCCTTGTTGCTAAGGGCTATGCTCAGAAGGAAGGGATTGATTTTCAGGAGGTCTTCTCTCCTGTGGTCAAAATGACCACCCTTCGTGTTTTGTTTGCTCTCACTGCTGTTTTGGATTTAGAACTGTATCAGATGGATGTAAAGACAGCTTTCTTACATGGTGATTTAGATGAAGAGCTGTATATGAAGCAGCCTGAAGGCTTTGTCATTCCTGGCAAAGAACATCTGGTTTGTAAGCTGAAGCGTAGTCTCTATGGGCTGAAACAAGCCCCGAGGCAGTGGTACAAAAAGTTTGATGCTTTCATGCTTAACCAAAAGTTTAATCGTAGCCATGCAGATCATTGCTTGTATACTAAAACTGATGCAGATGGCAGCCCAGTGATACTTGTGCTGTATGTTGATGACATGCTTCTTGCAGGGAAGAATAAGAGCATTTTGGAAGCTCTTAAGGACCAGCTGAAGTCAGCTTTTGCTATGAAGGACTTGGGTTCAGCTGAACATATTTTGGGTCTTCGGATTAGACGGGACAGAGCACAGAAGTTGCTTTTCCTCTCACAGGAGAAGTATATCCAGAAAGTCCTTGATAGATTTAACATGGCTGATTCTAAGCCTTTGGGTGCTCCATTGCAGCCCTATGTTAAACTATCCAAGGATGATTGCCCAAAAGATGATGATGCAGCCAGTACTATGCGTGGGATCCCTTATGCTTCTGCTTGTGGATCTCTTATGTATGCTATGGTTGCTACACGGCCAGACATTGCTCATTCAGTGGGAGTAGTCAGTCGTTTTATGTCCAACCCTGGCAAAGCACATTGGGATGCTATAAAGTCTATTTTGAGGTACTTGAAGGGGACACAGAAGAAATGCCTTATGTATGGTAAAGGTCCACTTGAGGTGCAGGGTTATTGTGATTCAGACATGGCAGGTGATTCTGATACCCGCAAGTCTACTAGTGGGTACATCTATACTCTTGCAGGTGGTGCTGTTTCTTGGTGCTCTAGACTCCAGAGGATAGTAGCACTTTCTACTACTGAGGCCGAGTACATCTCCGTCACAGAGGCTTCTAAGGAGGCCATTTGGTTAGCACGCCTTGTCACAAAGTTTGGATTGCCAGAGAGGGCTCCGGTCCTTGGTTGTGATAGCCAGAGTGCCATATACCTGGCTAAGAATGCCATGTTTCATGCTCGTACCAAACACATTGATGTACGGTACCACTTCATCAGACAGGTGCTAGATGATGGTTTGGTCAGTTTGGTCAAGATTGGCACTCATGAGAACCCTGCAGATGCTCTCACCAAAAGTTTGCCAAAAGCACAGCTTGATATGTGTCTACAGCGGGTGGGAGTTACATAGCTTAGAGGAGCTTCACTGGCTCTTTAAGTGGGAGGTTGTTGGGAATAAAGTCCCAGTTTCGCCTCCGGACCTTGATCATCGCGTAGCTCTTTTCGAGAGCTTCGCGGCCATATATTTACTTGTACATTTGGCCCCCATTTGGGCCTTGTAACGGCATTCTTTGTATTTGGTCCGCCGGGCGCCCCATAAGTTGGGCGCCCGCCCATACCCTTGTATTACTATAAATACGAGGTCTCCCTTGAGCCTCAATAAGACATTCAAGATATTCTTGAGCATTGTGTGAGTTCTCTCTCTCTCTCTCACTCTCACTCTTCTCTATCTCCTCTGCACTTCCTTGGCTAAGGCTCTTGTGTTTGAGTCATTCTCCTCCAACAGACCTCAGCCTATTGCTATTTATAGGCCCCTTGAAGCACATCTAGACTAGCCGCCCTACTGTCGGCCAGGTCCCTCGACAAACACCTCCACGTGCTGCAACCAACACAGAAAATCCTTATTAATGCTGGCCGACAGCCTCCT
Source organism: Cibotium barometz (assembly GCF_041138505.1). Lineage (NCBI taxonomy): Eukaryota > Viridiplantae > Streptophyta > Polypodiopsida > Cyatheales > Cibotiaceae > Cibotium > Cibotium barometz. The sequence goes on from NC_141055.1 coordinate 11,914,652, forward strand.
AGCCTTTTCCAATGTCTTCCCTACCCATGCTTAGCTACTATAGCTCCAAACTCTCGTCCTTTATTTGTTGCTCCTTCAGGGATTAGATATGGGATTAGCATGTACATGTCATGCACATGACATCCCCCTCTGATAAACTTGATGACGGGATTCCAACTTCTAGCCCTGGATGACTGTCATCATCCCCTTGTCTCCTCATGCGGAAGCTCTGGGTGTCTTCTTTCAGCCCTAAACACCTTCCTGAAACATGCTGATGCAAAACACAAGCACAAGATGGAGGGAAGAGAGAAAGAGAGCTGAGTTTTCAGTATATTAATATAGTACAAAAAGGTGTACATTCTTGGGAAGCCCTAGGCTACCCCATAAAAAGTTTATCTAACTCCATGAAGTCCTAGCCTAGTGATCCAGCCCATAAAGGAGTGAATAGTCTAATGGTTCAATGGCAAAAGCCTTTTATAGACCTCAAGAGCAGCCCCCAACTGGCCGACCTGTTGTCGGCTAGCAAAAAAGTCCAACAAAAATCCACATGCAGCCAACAATGCCAGAAGCCCACTAAGCAGCCTGCCAACCAATTCCTTTATCCTTGGGATAACTTCCAAGGTCCACTTGTGCCCTGCTCATGGCCTATAAAATCTGTTTTTTCTGTTGCCCTTTAGGGATTAGCCCAAGGATAAGCATGTCCATGTGCATGCACATGACATCCCCTTCTGCTAAACTTGCTGACGGGATTCTTCCCTGGATGATTGTCATCATCCCCTTGTCTCCTCATGGACTCCCAAACCTGTCATGCTTCCCTCGCAACCTTTTCACTGAAAACCTGCCCTGTTCTCCAATTCCACTCCAAGTCTGATCTGTGCATCTGTTCCACTTTGTCCCCTTTCCTTCTTGCCCTGTCCTTGAACACTTTCTTTGGTCTTCTTTTCCTAAGTATTTGAGTCTAGCACTCTCACTCCACCCCTCGGAAGATCATCCTCCCTTGGAACCATTGCCTAAAAGCCTTTCCTGGTATGCCCTGAGTGGCATCCGACTCGCAAGACTGCCATTCCCCTTGGGTCTGGTGGAACACCACCAACCAACCTCTTGGGAATTTCTTCCATGTCTTGTGTTACTCTCCTTGGACTATGCACCTTCATCTAGGACACCATCAGTGTTTAGCCTTGCTAAGTACGCCTGACGTTGAAACAATGTTGCGTGGTCACCACACCACCAAAAGATCAAGACACGGGCACTGGTTTCATCCATGCACGATGCAGTAAGGGGGGTGACATGGGCAGCACCAATATCTCATAATACACCTCCAATTGCGATGTTACTCGCATCGGTGATCACCTGAAATGGCTCGTACCACGAGGCAAGTGCTAGACAAGGCGCCTCTAACAAAGCTACCTTGAGGTTCTTGAATGCCTCCAACGCTCGTGGAGTCATTCGAATCCGTTGCCTTCTTGTTGTGACACCCTTTAGTAGATTGGTGAGATCCGCCGAGAGGTCAGAAAACTTGTCTATGTGGGTGGAGTATGCCTGGCATATACCCACAAAGAATCTGATGTCATAAGCAGTTTGTGGTACTTCCCAATTGACAATCTCGGCCATCTTAGCCGGATCAAGTGGAATGCCTGCTGTACTAATTATATATCAAAGGTAATGAACCTTGCACAAATAAAATTCCGACTTCTTCTCATTGACGTAGAGCTCATTGCTTTCCAGCAACTTCAGGACTTTCTCCACATCAATGTCATGCTACTCAACCATAGCTGAAAATACCAATATGTCGTCCAGCAAAATGAACACACACTTTCCAATCAATTCCCGGAACACACGCATCATCATGCGGTTGAATGTGGCTGGGACATTCGTCAAGCCAAAAGGCATGACCACAAATTCATAGTGAGCCCGTTCCATACGGAAGACTGTCTTGGGGATGTCCCCCTCCACAATCCTCACCTGGTAATCCACTCTTCAAATCGAGTTTCGAGAACACCTTAGTCCCATTTAGCCTCTCGAGAATACCTTAGTCCCATTTAGCCTCTCGAGAATATAATCTGTTCGAGGCATCGGGAATCTACTCTTGATAGTCAGCTTATTGAGTGCACGATAATCGACACACAAACGAGAAGACCCATCTTTCTTCTTGACAAACAGGATCGGTGCTACAAATGGCGACACGCTGGGGCGGATGAAAGCCAGATTGCAACAATTCTTGGAGTCGGCGGTCCAACTCTAATTCCATTGCCTTGGAAAGGCGATATGGAAACTTTCTCGGGGGTTCCGAGCCTAGGAGGACATCGATCCTGTGGTCCTCCGGTCTGGACAGGGGGAGCTGGGGAGGGAGATTGTCCTGAAGAAACATCTTCTGGAACTTTTCATGGAGAGCCAAATACTTCTCGGAAGCACTGGCCACCATCTGGGCAATCTGGATGTATATCGTCGCATAATGTACGCCTTTCCTGATTGCTTGCTTAGCCTGCAAGTGGCTTATGAGCGAAAAGTTCGGAATTCTTGGCTCACACTTAATGGTCACTCGGCCGTTTGACACATTCCGATTAATCTGGAAAGTGTGCTTGTCCCACTTGACATCAGGAAGAAACCTGTGAAACCACTGAGAATGCCCACTATTACGTCTGCTCCTACGAGAGGGGCAACCATAAAAACACGCACAAATTCTATGCCTTGAATAACTCATTTAGCACCTAGAGCTTCATACTTGACGCTCGTTGTCATGCCTGTGCTAAAACCCTCAACTTGCTTGTCCACCGAAGTCAGGGCGAAACAGGCACACCGAGCGGCCTGTTCCGTCACCACGTCCTCCGTGCTGTTGCTATCAAACAAGACGACTCTCTGGCCACCTATGTAGCTAAAGGTCTTGAGCAATTCATTGCACTCATACTCCTGGTCATGGGCGCCCTTCTGCGTATCTTCGAGCTCCCGGGGCTAATGATTGCTCCAACTGAAGCATTGGGATTCGAAGAACTAGGGGCAGCCACTGGGGTCTGTGTGGGAGCTGGACTCACCACGGAAGCTGTGGAGGCTGAGGCGGCGGTCTTTGGAGCGGTAGTCTTCTTAGGACACTCCCGAGAAGTGTGTCCTTTTGTATGACAAAAGAAACACCTACCCTCCTTGTACTGAGCAATCTCCTCAGCACTCAACTTGCCACCTGTCTTGCCGGCCTCCGCTTTTTGGTCTGGAGTAAGCTTGGACGCATTGTTCGAGTTTTTGGAGCCAAAGACTCCCGTGCTCTGTCCTAGGGAAGACCCCGTTCGGTTCTCGCCTTTTCCCCTCGAGGCGGTAGCCTTGTCGACTGGGAAGTCTTGGGCTTGCCACCATTGTGCTTCATTTCAGCAATCTGTGCAAGCACGACTGCGTCTTCAAAGGTGGCTGGCCTAAACATACGCACGTCCCATTGGATTTGCATGTCAAGCCGATAAAAAAATTACCCTTTCTTGTCCGTATCAGATAAGCCTAATTGCAAACATAAGGTCGAAATTCAATTGGCAAACTGAAGGACTGGTTGCGCGTTCTGACGCGCTCCCCTGAACTCGTCTTCAATTCGCTCAAGGTAATGGGGCGGTAGAAACTGCTGCTTAAGGTCGCGGTGTAACATGCAGAAGCTATGGGGATCTTCTTTCAGCCCTAAACACTACTGGAAACATGCTGATGCAAAACGCAGACATGAAGAGACAGTAGAGAGAGAGAGATATGGTTGTAAGTTCAGTATATTCATATGGTACAAAAAGGTACCTCCACTACAGCCATAGGCTGCCTTATACAAAAGGTGATAAACACCAAGATCTGTCCCTACTTGGACCCAACTCCTAAAGAGTTGAATGAATACAATGATGAGCACTCTATGCTGTATATAGGCTCTTGACCAATGGATGAGCTGGCCAACTACTGTCGGACCGGATTGGACCCCACTAAATTCTGGTCGGGCTGCGCCTTCTGGATCTCTTGCCTTGTAATGATGTGCTTGCAACCCGGCTTCTTCTGGTACAGCCGACCCTTGTTGTCTTGCAGCCGACTGAGCCCTCCAAGTCCAACCTACTGCCTCATCTGCACCTTGTGCTCCAGGTCCTAGCTCTAATGCTGTTTTTCTTGGCTGCCCCTTCTGGATTAGCCCTGAGAATTTAATGTACATGGGCAAGCATGCACATGACACGCAGACAAACTCATCCCACACATAAGCTGCCATACCTAATCTGGTGTGGGCATGAGCCCACTAGGTCAACCAAGGAATGGCCTCACCTTCCAAGTACCAACTAGCTAAGATCACTCTATCAGTATCATTCTTTCTGACTGCGGCAAAGTAAGCTTCAAACTGATGCAACCATGAATAAAGAGTTGTGGGATCGAGTTTACCATTATACTTACTGAAGTTCATTTTCTCGGGAAAATGATTCGAGGAAGCCGCTAGTGTCAATCTTGCGTCCAAAGCCGTAAGGTGACACTCATGTTCCACACCTAGCATGGCTTCGTCTTCGCATTGTCGGATCTCCATGCACGCATCTGCAACTCAAGCACCGAACTCGGCTGCGGTCGTGACCCGTCGAGAGGGTCCCTGTGTAAAGGATCTAGAATCTGAGATACGGAAGAAGAGGGAGGAGGAGATGAAAAACGCAGCACTGGAGAACGGGTGTGCTCTTCTAGAGCCAGTATCTGCGCCTTCTGCTCTTCCAACTTGGTACTCTGGTCGACGATTGCTCGCATCATCTGTTGGAACATCTCTGTAACACTCATGCCTAATGCCCTAGCTGGGCTGCCTAGTGCACTTTGGTCCCAAGGTTCTTGGTTTCTCTCGTCGTCCAAGCTCGCCATAGCAGGAAAACGCACTTCCTTTCCGGAGTGCAATCGAAGTAGGCTCTGATACCACTGTAACATGCGGAAGCTTCGGGGAGATCGGTAACTTCAATGCTCAGAAAAACAGCACACTTGTCGCGATGAAATTAACGCACAGGAGTATGAGCGCAATGAATTGCTCAAGACCTTTGGCTACATAGGTGGCCAAAGAGTTGTCGTCTTGTTTGACAGCAGCAACACGAAGGACGTGGTGACGGAACAGGCCGCTCAGCGTGCCCGTTTTGTCTTGACTTCGGTGGACGAGCAAGTTGAGGGTTTTAGCACAGGCATGACAATGAGCGTCAAGTATGGAGCTCTAGTTGCTAAATTAGTTATTCAGGGCATAGAATTTGTGTGCGCTTTTATGGTTGCCCCTCTTGTAGGAGCAGACATCTGAATGTAGATGTGCAGAAAAATAGAGAGAGAGAGAGGGGGAGAAGAGGACACACTATTGGGTCCCGAATACCCTCTGTAGGGCCTCCACCACGAATGGTGTATTTGCTTTTATTAGAATGATGCAAAACTGAAATAAAAGACTGAACCTGAACCTTCTTGGCTGAGAAGAATGATAGAATGTGCAACGGAAGAAGGGAAAGTGGAAACACAGGAGAGAGAGTGAGAAAGAAAGAAAGCTGTATTAACGTCTACTAGAGGCTGAACTCGACCTATGAGACAAATCAATGTACAACTGTCAATGTCCTCTAGATGTCCAGAAAAAAAAAAGGACAAAATGAACATGAAATAAACTATGAAAGTAATGAGCTAGTTGGGGGGGGGGGGTGATGGATGGAGCACTAATGCTAGAGGCTCAGTATGCAAGGTAGCCGACTAGCATCCACATGACTGGGTAAATGTCCACGACTAGGATAAAAATCCAAGGCACCATAAAATGGGGATAAAATAGGGAAAAAAATATGTGAGGAGTGACCGGCCCCTCTAGCTAACATGATTAGTCCTAGAGGCTAAAATAGGACACCAAACAGAAAGCCAGCAAGAAGGGGATGATGTCTAACAACCCCTCTCAACACCGGATGCTAAGTGAACTCCAAGAAGCCAAAGACGCTGTCCTCGATCAAAGATGAAAGACTGCAGAAATAGGTACCAAGAAAGCTCCACAAGCAATCTCCTCAGCGACTCGGCTACAAAAGCAACAGAACAAGCTGCTAGGTGCACCGCTCCTCTGGAAGAAAACGACCAAGTAGGTTGCGACATGCTCCTCCAAATAATGATTCCAAACCCAAGTGTAAGAACACTCCCCGAAGTCGAATGTCGTGTATCCAACCTGGAGAAGGTATAAAAAACCTCATAACCAACCAAGATCAGATCCTGTAGATAATCAATCCTGGTAGAAGCAAACTGCTCCTCACTGGAACCCTCAAAATAAATAGTCAATCTACTCCAACTCTATACCAAGAGTAGCCAAATGCTATAAAAAATCATCCTCTGTAAAGGTCGGCATTGCAAGATGTAAAGACTCTGTAGAAAAGATGGGGTCCATCTGCTCAAACTCCATACCATGAGTTGCCCAATGCTGCACATAAGTAGACTCCATTGAGGTGGGCATCACCAAATGAAAGGACTCCACATCCCCCTCTGAAAAAAGATGTCATCGGACTGGTACAAGTCTATTTGTGTTTTTTTTTCCCGCCCCCCTCTGTTTCTCTGTCTTCCGCCTCTCCCCCTCCGCCCCTCCCCGCCTTTTGTGCAGCTTGGTTCTTGCAGGACTCTTCGCATTCGCTTCGCCTTCGACTAAGCTTCAGACACTGATGGAGGTTCCTCCCGCCCCACCTTAGAGGGACTCTTCCGCGGCCCCCTCGCCTGCCCCTGAGGATACTCCCATCAGGCTTTCTCTTTTGCCAGAAGAGGAAGCGAGCCTCGCCGCAGAGGTGGAATGCCTCCAGGCACATTCCACCATCTGCCGTATAGTCAGCACTCGCCCCAGCAGAGGGGAGATCCGGGATCTTCTCCAGGCCCGCCTTCTTGCAGATGTGGGCAAGATCCTGGACGTTCAGTTACTGGGCCGCGGACACTACCAGATTGAGTTCAAGACAGCCCAGAGCGTGGCCCAGGTCCTAGCCATGAGTCCCCTTGACATCAGGGGCGCTCGGGCATTCTTCAGACCTTGGCAGCATGGCTTCAACCCAGCAGTGGCTGAGCAGGGAGAGCGCCTATTCCATGTCACAGTTTGCTTCCCTAGACTCCGCCGCGAGTACCTTCCGCTCCTTTCTAGGCTAGGAGCTTTGGTGGGCTCGGTGCTTTAGACTGGCCCCACAACAGCTTCAGTCAGAGTTTTGGTTCCTGACATCTCCTCCCTTCCGAAGGTCATTCAGCTACCAAGGATAGGGGGGGGGGGATGGATCGATCAGAGAGTGGAGTTTTCGGGGCTCTCGAACCAGTGTTTTATATGCAGGCAGGTCGGCCACATGGCCAAGGCCTGCCCTCGCAGGAGACCCCGACCTTCACCGCAGCAGCAGCAGGCCCCCGATGGCCCGCCCACAGATGCGGCTCGGCAGGCAGTCTCCGGGACACCTGCTCAGCCCACAGAGACCTCGGAGTGGCAGCCTGGACAAGGGCGCCGTAGAGGGAGACAGCCACAGCAGCACGCCCAGAGACCGATGCAACAGTAGCCACAGTCTCAGCATCACTGGGTTCCAGTGAGGAACAGCTTTGCTCCCCTCCAGAAGGAGACCCCAGTGCAGACTGAGGATCAAGAGATGCCAGCACCCCCTCGTTCGCCCCCACCCCCCCTTCCCCCCCCTCCCGCCTCGCTTCCACCTTCGCCTCCTCCCGTTCCCGCTCCCGTTTTGTCAACGGCTCCTTCTCCACCCCCCTCTCCCCCCCCTCCTCCCCCTCCACTCGCCTCAGCTCCCCGGGAGGCCCTAGCAGTACCCTGGCGCTCACGTGCAGTCCGGCGGGCACTGAGCACCGACCTTGCTCGAGCACCGCAAAGGAGACCTACCATGCCGATTCGGGCTTCACGGATATCCTCTATCCGTAGTCGGCTGAGTAGTCTCGACACTAGACAGCGCTCGGAGGCTTTTGACTACTCCTTCACACGGCTTTTTGGAGTGGAGGGCCCCCATGAGCCAGCACCCATCAGTTCATGTAGTGATACCTCCGGCCCAAGGGGAGGAGGCACTTGATTCAACGGTGGCCTTCTCCTTCCCTCTCTGTGGCCCTAGCGACCGGGAGTGGACTCTGGATCTCGCTCTTAGCATTTTGAAGACTCAGGCAGTTGAGTTTTCTCACCATGTGAGCGATCTAGAGATGACAGACGTGATAGGCCGGCTCTGGGAATTGGCTCATTTCTTTGATACCGGGAGTGTGGATGCCTTCGGGATTCGACATTTGGTGGTTCGCATAGTGGCAGACCCAGCACGCGACCCTGGTTATGTATGCATACACGAGGTTGCTCTCTCTGAGCGGGAGGCAGTCGACATGGGACACAGCCACTGGCGCCTGATCCGAGATTCTTGCAACACATCGGGTGGGCAGATTCGTAGCCGCTCGGATGGGGACTATTCTCCATCCAAGCCGCTTGCGAAGGCCTACCGTACGGCTGAGACAGCCTCCACCTCAGCAGGTCATCCATGAGGATCATCTCATGCAATGTACAGGGCCTTGGCGGCGCACATTATGTACGTTATCGTGGTTGCTTGAGGCAGGAGCTTCAGAGATGCTTGGTTGGTGGCAGTATTGATATTCTAATGATGCAGGAGCACCATTTGAGTGAGAGCAGGATTCGGAGATACGGTTCGGTGATGCCTGGTAGATGGGACACATTTTGGTCTGCAGGGTTTGGCCCCTTGGGTGGGCAGGGAGGAGTATGTATGGTCATTGCAGATGTATGGCGGCAGGCCATTGCGGATGTATGGCGGCAGGCCATTGTGGATCGCGGGGTCATTGTGCCTGGTAGAGCACAGTATGTTATTCTGAGGATGCACGATGAGCACTTTGGCGTGCTCAATGTCTATGCGCCCAACCATGCTAGTGCCAGAGCAGAGTTCTGGACCCTTGTTACGGATGCATTGCCCGAGGCCGCACATTGGTGTGTCAGGGGAGACTCCAACATGCTTGAGGACCCGGCCGATAGGGTGGGAGGCAGTCATGTTACAGTGCACGGCACTGAGCTTGCAGCTTGGGAGCGATTTTGCATGACACTGCGGATCATTGATGCATGGCAGCATGAGGCTTTCTCCCGCTCTCAAGGCAGTCTTAGTTTTTCTCGGTCGGATCGTCGGCAGGGAGGGACTAATCTATCACGGATTGATCGCTTCTATGTGGGCGACAGGTTCGGGGAGCGTGGGGGGTCCGTTGGCATTCTCGCTGGCACCTCTTTTTCAGACCATGCACCAGTTATTTTGACACTTGAGGAGAGGACACGGGAGACCAGCTTGCAGTTGAGGATCCCAGAGAGGATACTTACAGATCCCAGTCTTTCTGAGGACATTGAGAGGATATGGCATGATAGCCAGAGCTCTCACCAGGATGCAGGCTAGTGTGCCCAGGGACTCATCGAGCTCAGCTCTTTTTTGCACGTTGTAGCCTTGACACGGCTGGGAGAGACACGAGAGCGGGAGCGTCGTTTGAGACGTAGCCTTGCTTCGCTCCAGCGCCTTCAGGAGCAGCAGCCTACATGTGAGTGGATGGCGTCCCAGCTGAGCCAGGCACGCCAGGAGGTTAGAGAGGCAGAGGAGCAGAGACATGAGTTCTACTATCATCGCCAGGCCTCTCAGTGGACGCAGCTTGGTGATAGAGTGACTGGGGAGTTCTTTGAGATTACTGGACCCCGCCATGCTCGAGCAGGAGTACGCCAGCTGAGGAGGCAGGACGGATCGTTAGCCACTGAGCCCGGGGAGATCAGAGCCATTGCCACTGAGTTCTAAAGAGACCTGCTTTCAGCGGAGCCAGCCACCACGGAGGCACATGATGCTTGCAGACAGACTGTGTGGGCCCATGTGCAGAGGAGGGTCACAGATTGTATGCGCACAGTTCTGGGAGAGCCTCTTTCAGAGGATGAGCTTGTTGAGGCTTTGAGGGTCCTTCCGCGCCATAGTTGCCCTGGGGAGGACGGATTGACGCCTGCCTTTTTTATGCGCTATTGGGACCTTTTGGGGCGAGGCCTCCGCAGGGGCTTTCAGTATGTTTTGGACACTGGGGTGATGCCACAGAGCTTTTCAGAGGGCTTGATCTTTCTTATCCCCAAGGGGGAGGGAGTGTCAGATAATATTCGGCATTAGAGACCTATTACGATCCTCAATACTATCTACAAGGTCTTAGCAAAGGCCTTGAGTTTGAGGATCCAGCCCTTCCTTGGGGAGTTGATTCATGCTACCCAGACAGGATTCGTCAAGGAGCGCAGTATCCTTGACAACATTTTCACCTTCTCGGAGGCGACGGCCCTAGCTAGATTTCTCGGTGAGGACCTCGTCATGATACTTCTCGATTTTGAGAAGGCATACGATTGGGGTTTCTTAGAGGGCACTATGCTTCGCCTGGGCTTTGAGCCAGTTTGGATTCGAGGAGTGGCGGCTTTATATTCCACAGCTCATAGCCAGGTGCTGATGGCAGGAGGACGGGGGCCGAGTTTTGAGTTGACCAGATCAGCCCGTCAGGGGTGTCCTCTCGCCCCGTTTCTTTTTCTCTTCTTTGCTGAGGCTATGAGCATGTATCTGACGGCAGAGGAGGTTGGTTTGAGAGGACTCCAGCTCCCAGTCCGGGGTGAGGACCTACTCGATTTTGAGTTTGCTGATGACACGGGATTGTTTTTGCATGGCCAGGAGGCCAATCTTCAGAGGGCAGAGCAGTCGCTACAGGTTTTTGGTGCAGCTTCGGGAGCATTGATCAATTAGCGCAAGACAGTGGCCTTTTGGATCAGTAGCGCTCCCACTCCGGCATGGAGCCCAGACCCGGGTTTTAGATGGATTCCTCCTGGCACAGCAGTGCGATATTTGGGATGCCAGATTGGACTAGATTTGTCACCTGAGCAACAGATCGCCCCGCTTCTTCTGAGCATTCAGAAGAAGCTTTTGTATTGGAGTACAGCTCGGCTATCCTTGGCTGGGAGGGTGGTGGTGACAAATCAAGTGCTTTTAGCGACCATGTGGTACATCACGTCTTGCTGGATCTTCTCGAGCTCTTACATCAGCCAGGTACAGAGGCTGATCAGGAACTTTCTTTGGTCTGGGCGGGATGGTCAGCCAGCCCGGGCTAAGGTTGCTTGGGCAGTTATTACTCTTCCGCTGGCCCAGGGGGGCTTGGGCATTATAGATCCAGTTGATCAGAGTAGAGCCTTATTGGGGAAGCTTATTGTTCGGGGGCTGCTTCTAGGCGCTGAGCCTTGGAAGGAGCTGCTTTTTCAGCGACTGCAGGCTAGGGCTCCCCCAGCAGGGGGCACTTGGGCACCAGAGATACGATGGATCTTCATAGAGATGAGGAGGACAGGCCTCAGTAGAGGATGGGAGGACAGATTTGCCTTGAGCATCCTGCGAGCTTGGGAGCTGCTGAGACCGGGGCTTTCTCAAAGACCTCCTACTTGTGATGAGGAGTGGGCCAGACAGCCGCTCATCTGGAGCCCAGCGGTATGCACAATTGGAGATCCTGATTGCTGTCAGAGCTTGCACTGAGGATGGTAGATGCCTCTACTATGAGATCCAGAATGAGGGCAGACTTCAGAGAGTGGAGGCGGAGTCGCCTTTGGTTGCAGAGTGCATCTCTCAAAGGATACGGGTAGTGGCCGCCGCTTCCCGGAAGTGGCATATTGATCCAGACCCTGCAGATGTGGACTCATATGTTGCGCGCCCCTTGGCCCCGGCTCCAGTGGGACCCTGGCGAGAACGAGTGGCATGATCCTTATGCATCCCCCGAGGCCACAGAGATCACTGGAGCCGGGGTCCCACTGGAGCCGGGGCCAAGGGGCTCTGCAGTTGGCACCTGGCTTGTCTACAGTGGTCTTCCGGCGCCCTGCGTCCGATGCGGCCACCCTTTGGAGACACAGAGACACTGCCTATGGGACTATCCACACGCGCAGCAGATTTGGCTGCGGATGCTGCGCATTTTGGCCCCCCTCTCTCCAGAGGGCATGTATACGTGGGGTGCCGCTGCTTGGTCGACTTCGTCAGGGCCTGCTTTGGGATACGAGACGGAGCAGGACAGCCAGGCCATCAGATTCATTAGGGGCCAGCCTTGCCTGTTCCTTCACCGGATTTCTCGTCCGCCGGCTGGACACAGGAGAGGGATCTACGATGGGAGCTCCTCAGCAGCCTCACCATCTGGTTCACCTCGAGAGCCCGGTGTTTCAGGGCCTTTGAGGGGAGACTGGAGCCACCAGCAGAGACTGTTCGGGGGATTTGGCAAGAGTTGATCCACACCCTGCCAGGACAGTATGACCGCATCCGGGGCGACTCGGATGCAGCGATCTTGCGGCACCAGGCCTTTCACACCACTTGGCGCAGCGGCCCCTTCTATACCCTACACGCGGGTACCCCCCGCTGGCATTACAGGCCACCTGTTTGGCTTTTTCCCCCTCCTATTGTATGATATAGCCTCTCAGTTCTTTGTACTGATATTTGTACTTTTTTGCACCTAGGGAGAGTCTCCCTAGCTGCCTTGATTGGATCTCTGCTCTGCCTTCTTATGAGCAGGAGAGGGTTTTTTTAGCCCAACGGGCGTCTTTTTTTATAACTAATGAAAGGATCTTTTCTCGGAAAAAAAAAGAAGAATAGGCGGCCAGCACGGGGGAGGGGGGGTTGTAGATGCTGCTAAATACGGAAGACTTGCTGCAAAACTGCTATAGACGACTGCCTGTAGAAAAACGCAGCACTCTAGATGCTGCTGCCCTGAAAACAGAGTAGCCAATAGGTGAAGAAGGGATCTCACGGGTCAAACCTGTAAAGGATGACCTCGGCTGCAGAAGCGCCTAGAAGAGGCAAGCAACCAGTAGCAAACCTGAGAAGAAAAAACGCAGATCCATCCATCTGCAAAAAAACGCAGAAACCTAGGAGGTAGCATCCAACACTGAAGATCACCGGTGCTCTGATACCATGATAGAATGTGTAGCGGAAGATGGGAAAGTGGAAACAAGGGAGAGAGAGAGAGAGAGAGAGAGAGAGATGGAGAGGAAACATAGGTGAGAACCTGCTCTCAATATCATCATCCAAGAATACATGTCCCGAGCAAGAGGGGAGAAAACCTCGTATGTGAGGGACTGCAGCAAACAATGCTAAGCAAGCAGTGAAGAATGAGGGAGGCAAGCCAGCTATATATATGCTCATATGAAGGCAGCCGACTAGCATCGACACGACTGGGTCAATGTCCACGACTACGATAAATATCCAAGGCACCATAAAATGGGGATAAAATAGGGGAAAAATATGTGAGGGGTGACTAGCCCCTCTAGCTAACAAGGTCAGCCCTAGAGGCTAAAATAGGACACAAAACAGGAAGCCAGCAAGAAGGGGATGATGTCTAATAGAGAATCCTCTGCCCTTGACCTTCAATCCTTCACCCCTTCTGCGTTAGCTTATCCTTGGCTGTCCTGGCCCTTTGATCAACTTTAGCACTTGGTGAAATATGAGATGAATGGAACTGAATTATGCAATGGGTATTTATACTCCTCACTGATGCTGGTCGGCTGGATTGAAACCAGATGGCTGTTTATAAAAGCCTCACGACCTGTAAATTCAGCATTTAATGCTAAAAATGCTGCACATCACACCAATAGGTGCTGGCCACCATGCGCATAAGATTTTGGCTGTTGGGCAGCCTGTGTGGGCTGCCCCACACCTGGCCTACAGCCCTCTAGGGGTTGGGTACCCTGTCGGCTGCCTGTCCAGGAGCCCTAGGGCTGGCCTACAGCCCTTCCAAGCCATCCCATGGTTGGTGGGCACTGCCAAGGCCTTCCTGGCCCCTATGGGGGTGGTTCTATACCTCCCCCATGCCCACATATCCGTCCTTGGGGTAGCCCTATGGGCTGGCCCCGTTCCTATATGCAAACCCTAACTGTCTACACAGTGGTCTAGCATCCAGTATCATACCAAATACACAGAACCACTGACATCATTCCAGAGGGAGAGTCACAGCACGGACTGGCACTGTTTCATGGGCAGGACAATGCACACCTGACCTTGGACGACTAGAGTGGGACCCTGGCTGACTCGTCCTGGACTGGGCTCACATGGGACTAGTTTTCCACCCCAGGTCCTGCACCTTCTATGCAGATATGTCTACGTGGCATCCAAGTGTGGGATGCACGTGACACCTGGTCTTTTCTAGTGTCTTCCTTGCCCATGCTTAGCTGTTGGAGGCCCAAACTCTGGTCCTAAATCTTGTCTTTATCTATTCCCCTTCATGGATTAGCTAAGGGATTAGCATGTACATGTCATGCACATGACACATATTGCCAAGTTTCCTCCATCTGCTGAAAACGTTCCTAAACAATGGCTTGCTCTTGAGCCCGTTCAGCTCCGAGGGAAGCCCACAACCTCTCAAGCTGGACCTCACGAGATGAAGGGCATCGGCCCTCACCTTTCCTCCGCGTCACAGGCTTCGGCCAAGCGTTTGGCCTCCACTACACGGGCCTCCCCTTGGAGAGTATGACAGAACTTCTCCAATTCCATGGGTCTTTGCTGACGATTGGCCTCCTCCCAGCTCCAAATCTCGATGTAGCCGGGATACATGGGCAGAAGGCTCGAGGAGGACGGCAAGAAGTAACTTTTGCATGTCCTGTATCTGTTGCTGCATCTGCAGCTATTGCTATTGCATATGCTGTTGTATAAGGAAATGGAAGTCATGGAAGGCTCGGGTCCAAATAAGAGACAATCAGAGAAGAAGGACGTTCTGTGGGAGAAGATGAATCAAGGGGCATAGTGAGTGACCTTAAATTGCTTGTAAAGCAGTTATCCCACTGGAGGCCCATCACTCTGCTTAGAATCACCTAGAATCACCTATATGATAGTGGCCAAAGTGATTGCAATCAGATTGGCCCCTTTGCTATAGTCTTGCATATCCAAGAGACAACATGAATTCATGAAAGGAAGGTCCATATATGATAACTGTCAGAATACGCAGCGGAGATGATGACCAGATCTGGGAACACGAGCAAAAACGCATGCAGAAAAATACAGCACAAGAGAGAGAGGGATATAGGCGTGTAACTCTGCTCTATATACACAAGAAAATCCCGAGGTATGATACACAAATGGTATGGGGGCTGGGGGCCTATTTATATGCCCCCATATGAGCAGTCGGCCTGCTGAAAAAGGCACTCCACGACTGCATCATCAGTCGGCCAGCAATAAATGAGGCCCACGACTGCATACAAAGAGTCATCCGCAACCATGAGCTCAACTGCCTCATCAGGAAGCTCCCGTCCAATCTGGTGTCCATCAACCAGATCAATGAACCATACTGCTTCTGAGTCAAAAAGGCATCACACTGCTCACAAGGATCAACACCTATTTACGATGCAAAACCAAGCCCCAGAATCCTGTTGAAGACCACGCAAGGCCTTCTAAAACCTGTCAACCACCCCCTCTGAATCCGGAACCACAAAGCCTGGAGAAACCACCTCCTTCTGCAAGTAATCACCTGCCACCTGCCTGGCTTTCCGAAAGGTCCCCATGGAAAGAACATCCTCATCTACTAGAGGTTCTTTGTCCCGAATACTACGAGACATCAGAGCATAAGTGACCTGTTCAGTTTCCTCTGACTGACGAACACAAGAACTACCAACATCAGTACTGGAGAGTTCCTGCCAACTGCTGCCATCTACTGGCAAGCTATCCTCCATCTGGTCCCGGAAAGCCTGCACCTGCAGCGTATCCACACACAAGTGGCCATAACCAAACTGCCACTCATCACAAACCTGAGGACCTGGGAGAGAGTGTGCTGAAAGCTTGTAAACTCCATTCTCCACTCCGCCTTCCCAAACCACCTGGCCTGTTACTTTGTCCCGGAGAGCAACAAAATGCTCATCAAACTCCACCCGTACGCCAGCCTTGCAAACCTGATGCACTGACAACAGATGAAAACCAAGTGCCGGAACATACAACACCTGGGAGGAATGCTTCCCCCCTCTGCCATCGGGAACTATCTCCATCCTGCCCTCACTGTGAACTGGGATAGTGGATGTATCCCCAGTAAGTATGTGACCAGAAAGCCTGCAGAGATCCTGTAAACCGGAACGGGAAGGAGTCATGTGCCTGGAAGCACCACTGTCCAAAATCCACTCCCGAGTATTCGTTGCGGAGAGTCTTCCAATCTCCTCCCTGCCTGAAGAAAATGAAACATCGGTTTCCATCACCTCCAGGTGCACAAAAGCCGGAGTCTTCATGATTGCTGTTGAGGAATCTTCACTCTTCTCGGTCTTCCGCTTGGGACACTGCCTCCAGTAGTGGCCTTTCTCGCCACAATCATTACAGATCCTCTCTGCCTTTACTTTCTCGTGGTCAGTAACGGACTTCTTCTCAGAAGACTTCTCCGACGAAGCCTTCCCTTTGCCCATGTTACGGCCTTTCGACCGTTGGCCAGTTAAGGTCTCCGAACCTCCACCCTGAGGAGGGTTCGTGAATCGTTCCTCCTGGTCCAGGACCATGGGCACAAGCTCCTCCCACGTGATGGTGCTGAGCCTACCACCACTGGTAATCAAAGACGAGTAAAATACTGAGTACGAAGAGGACAAGTGCGACAGCAACGTTATGGCCATGTCCTCTGACGATATCTCCTTCCCAGCCTGAAGAACTTCCTGCTGAAGAGCCTGCAGCTTGTTAATATGCTCCTGCATCGTCAACGACTTTGCAGGGTTCATAACCCGCATCTGTACTTCCAAGGAAATCCTCTTCATGGGCGATACCCTGTTGTAAAGAGAAGCCAAATGCTGCCATATACCTCTGGCCAGCGTCATATGCTTTACATGATTGATTACCTGTGGTGTGCAGTTGAGAAAGATAAACGAACAGACCTTGGCATTGACACGATACCACATCTGTGTGTCTGAGCCTCCCGGTCCTTCCGGATCGACGGTAACTCCCCTTCCTCTACTTCCGGCCGTGGAACCCCAACAACGACGAAATCGGCGAGGTCGTAAGACTCCAGAACAGATTCCATCATAACCTTCCATATGCCGTAGTTGCTCCTGTCCAATTGACGGTCCACCGGGAACGTGGGGAGTGTCGGGATCTTCACATGCCTCTCGGCCATCTCAAACAGATCTGCCATTGCGGGGATGTACTCTGAAAAGGGTGGGTGGGTGGGAACAAAGAAGAACTAATACCTGCAAGTGGCTGTCCAGCAAATCAGCCCGCCGTCCTATTGCTTCTCCTCTTCCCGAACAGTCCCAAACATTCCACCAATCAGCCACGCAACAGTCCCCCTCTAGCTCACACAAATCCCAAGAACTATCTAGAGCGTAGGGCTCTGATACCATGAGCGTTGGTTGGAGGATTTAAAATCCACAGGTCAATAAGACAGGGATACCCATTTGCTTCTTTGCTATTTGCAATTGCCACACATTCCTTTATCTTGGCTTTAGATGACACTGCCCAAGAAGGTCGAATAGTTGGGCTCAAACTGCAGGATGGGAATCAAGTAGTCATCCAATGCTTTGCCAATGACTCGTTGCTATTCTTGTAGGAAAATAATGAGGTGGTGAGGAGAGCCCTCATCACTATACAATGCTTTGTTGATGCCCCTGGGTCTAGGTGTATCATTGCCAAATCAAGGATAATCTAATCAGTCTAACAGAAAACGAATCTTCTGACCTTCAAAGCTGGGGTTTCCAAGTGATAAACAAAGGCAACATTTTCAGGCACTTGGGGTGCCCTATAGGAGTAGGTGTATCTAACAAACAACTGTTTGAATGGGACACAATGGGTTAGTCAAAAAATCTGCATCAAAACTAGTAGATGGGACAATGCACTGCTCCCATTTCATGCCAAGTTAACTGTTATCAATTCAATGCTCTTAACTTTCATTCACTTCTTCTGTCCTCTGTTGGATTTCAAAAAACATCACTGGCTTAAGCTGTTATCCCTAGTAAAGCAATTCATGTGGAGGAATAAAGCTTATCACAAGGCAAGCAGTTGGATAGCTTAGGACAAGGTCTGCCTCTGAAAGAGATTGGGGTAATACATATTCAAACCCATGCTATGGCCAGGGTATCCACAATGTTTGCCAAATGCATTCAACAGGAGGAAATCTGGGCATGTATGATAAAAGAGGTGGTGAGAAAGGCTTTTGTATGCAGGAAAGGAAACTGGAAAGGCCTTACATGGGTGGACAAACTGTTTTCTTATGCTTCCTTTAAACGTACTGCTGCCCCATTTGTCTCTTTTCTAATTGGAAGCTGGAAGTCAGTTTCAGGTATTCTAGAATGGAATGCCTCAGTTAGGGTAACTGGAAACTCATTGTTGTCTTGTCGTATTTGGTGGTCACGTGTGTTCACAACGCCCCTTTGGCTTCTCTGGGTTGCAAGGTGGCCAAGAGGCTTAACAATAAAGGGTTATATATCACCTACCGGACTTGTCGGATGGGCCCTTCTTGTGTTGGAGAGACTTAGATCAGTAATGCACAATGTTTGGTATTGACAGAAGGGATAGATCATTTCTATCTACCAACATATCAAACAAAGTGCATCTGCTGCAAGTCTCAACCTCAATAAATTTTGGGGTTTGGGCTAAGGACTGGTCCTGGCTTGTCTCAACCCCTCTCTTCAGACCACTAACTTGCAATATATATTTGGAAATTGTTAAGTCAGAACTGAATGTTAACCGTGCCAACCAGGAATGGAATTTGCAATGGGATGCAGGCATCCGGTTTAACAGATGGGAAAACCTGTGGAAGCTGCCTTTACCTGCCAGGGTAAAAGTCTTCTTATGGAAAATCATGATGGAGACACTTCCCTTGGGTAGCAAGATGCAAAAAAGGAATGTGTTCAGGGAGATGTTGCAGGTGCAAGTCAGCGACTCTTGGCATGCTTGTTGGGGCTGCCCAGCATTGACTTCTTTACCGAGCTGACATGGACACATTGTGAGTCTTTAAGTAAGGTGGCAGCAATAGTTCATAAGCTTGAGTATGGTCTCGGCTGTGTAGGTGGGCCATGTCCCTGTTGGGTGCCAGAATTACTTGGTCTCATTGGATGATATTACGAAGACTATGCTCGGATATACTATCTTATGGGAGATGATGCTCTAGGAATGGCTATTATATGCAGGGATGGGGTCTCAAAGCTTAGACATTGAACAGGTAGAGTAAATGTACAGTAAATTAGGATTTATTATTTCTTTCCAATAAGCTCAGTTCATCTAGTTATGCTGTGTTGATGGAAAAATTTTCCAGGGTTTAACGCAAGGACAGGTTTTTAGGGGGTTACTGTTGTTCTACAGCTGGGTTGGTTCTTTGCAGGTTTTTGGGGCGCCAAAGGGAGTTTGTTATGATGGGGCAATGAAAGGCTTGTGATATAGTTACATGTACTGTACTGTACTGATGATGCTGTGATGTTGCACATTTTTTGCACATAGTGACAGTCAGTCAAGAGTCTCATGGGGTCTCAAGAGTGGAGATTGTTGAGCATCGGAAAGACCTATGTAGCTCGTGCTTGACATGTCCTTGGACTAGGGCTCACTATGGGGTCACGGCATACGACAAATAATCCTAAAAAGGTACTAAATCTGTACAAGTATAGCATCAATGATGAGCCAGTGTGTCGCATGCCATCTCAGTGCATGGGTGCATGTGACATTGCCTCCTACTTAAAATTGGCACTAGTTGCATGGCATCCAGGTAGTCCACCAATATTTGTGGGTACCCTTGGAAGAACTCTTCATCGAGCCAGACGGCTCGATGAAGAGCCAGACGGCTTCGTGAGTGCCTAGGTCTCGGAACTTGGTGTAGAATTGTCTAAGTCTTCGACCGGAACCATGAGGAGAATCTACGTGGGTTCAATAAACTCTGCTTCGTCACGACCACTTGGCTGCTGCAAAATCCATGTCCATAGGAAATGGGGCGGACTACCCTCCATCAGATTGCAAGGAAGCCCGTGTTGCATGTGGAGGTTGTGTTGCTTTGGTGATTTCATTGTTGCATGATGAAGAAGAAGAAAGCGCCTCCTCCATCCAACGTGGTTATTCTTGGCATATCACGGCTAACTATGATCTTCTTTGCCTGAGGGGGATCATAGAGCTAATATCCTTTGGACTCCATGCAGTAACCCAAGAAGATGCATTTTTGGCTTTTGGCATCTAATTTGGTTCTTGAGCATCTAAAACATGTACATAACATTCACACCCTACTAAATAGATCTTTTATGGAATACTTTCTACAAGAACCCTCCATGAGAGAAAAGACAGGTACTTCTTCATGATACCCATGATTCTCTTGTTAGGGGTCATCGTGGTATCAATAGTACCTTGGAGAAGTTGAAGCGATTCTATCAGTATGTCCGAGCATGCCAAATTCCAAAAAGTGAAGGTTCCACACTCGAAGAGCAGGGCGGGTTGCTACAACTTTTGCATGTTCCCGAGGGACCTTTTCAAGATATCAGTAATAAGTATGGACTTCGTACGCCCTCGTCCAGTAGCTATGTGAACTAGGAATATGCAATGTTTGACCAAAGTTGTTGCCTAGTGCAATAAGTTTTGCATGCTCATTCCGTGCAAGCAAACGGCCACAATCGAAGATATTGCTCACTTGTTTATTCGCCTTCAGTATCCCGTTTGTGGTTTACCACAAACAATTACTTCAAATACAGATCCCAAGTTTACTTCCCATTTTTGGAGGCAGATTCTCCTCCACAAGTGGAAGCATGGTTGTGGTCAAAAACTTAGACAGTTCTACACCAAGTTCAGAGACCGAGGCACTCACAAAGCCGTCAGGCTTGACGAGGAATTCTTCCAAGAGTACACACAAATATTCGAGGACTACTTAGAGACCATGTAACCACTGCAAAGCTAAGCAAGAGGGAATGTCACATGCACCCATACTCTGAGGTGCAATGTGACACCCTGGCTATCATCGCTGCCATACTTGTACATAAGTAGTACATTTTTTAGGATTATTTGTCGTACACCATGACCCCATTATGAGCCCTAATCCAAGGACATGTCACGCACGAGCTTTGTAGGTCCTTCCAAGCCTTAGGTGTTAATCTATCACTTAACCCACTTAGAGAACAGTCAGTGCATGTAGGTTACTCTAGCATAGCATGCATTTAGGAGCATGTAGAGGACGTTTAGCAAAAGGATTAAAGGCTCTAGGCCAGCCCTATGGCCAGCCTACGAAGCCTTGCTTGTGGGCCGTCATGGGCCACCAAATAGGCTAGCAAGCACTTAATCTCAGTCTGCAGCTCCATATAGCATGTCTGCAGCCCCAGTTGGGCATGAGCAGGCGCACCACACGTGTGAAGCAATAACATGATATGCAGCATTTAATGCTTATTATCCACAGTCGTGAGCATAATCATCTGGCTGATAGCAGCACAAATAACTGACCAGCATCCTATGTTCATATATAAGAAGCCCTCAGCCCCTTGCATAAATCATCTCATTTTTCATAGAATTCAGCAGTAGAACATTGCAAAAGTATGTTACAATGTGTGCTTGAGACTTTGGTCTTGTGCATACATCAATTCAACCAAGCACTCTTTGTGCTACAGTCCAAGGCAGTCCGAAGCTATCTACAGCATTCAGCCTTCAGTATTGCATCTCCCTCAACAGATCTGGGTGTGCATAAGGCTTTTTAAAGTGGCTTCACAGTCGTCTTCAACCCGTTTGATGGTTCAGCAGATGTTTGGTCTACATCCTCCTTGCGTTTGGCAATCCTACGGCAATCATCTTCAGTAAGTTTGTTGCATTGTAAACAAAGTTCTCCAAAGCAATAAAGCAAATACTCTTGCTTGCAGGAGGGGGCCCTTAAGTGGGTAGATTGGGATCCAATCTAGTGTTGTCTCTATATTCTCTCTATCTTCAGCTCTCTCTCCTCTGAATAAAGATTAAACTGGATTGCTTCATGTTCACTAACATAAAGGTATAAAGAAGGGTGTTACACGATCATGCCAAATCTTGATGTAGCCGGGATACCTAGGCATAAGGGTGGAGGAGTATGGCAAGAAGCAACTTCTGAATGTCCTATTGATGCTCTATCTACTGCTGCATCTGCAGCTATTACTGTTGCATTTGCTATTGTATAAGGAAATGGAAGTCACGGAAGGCTCGGGTGTCTAGATAAGAGACAATCGGAGAAGGAGGTCGCTCCATGGGAGAAAATGAATCAAGGGGAGTAGTGAGCCGCTCTCGTAGCTCTGATACCAGTGTGAAATGCAACTTATGTGGAAGTATTCTTTCAATGGAGAATAGAGAAGAGATTGATTAAAGAGCTTCCTGAAATTTGCTAAAATGATAAAGCAGAGAGAGAGAGAGAGTTAGAGATAGCACACAACACACCCGATTGGGTCCCAACCACCCTCTTAAGGGCCCCCACCTGTTTGCCAAGTGTATTTGCTTATGAATTGCAAGATGGAAATGAAGTACGAGATTGACATACTACTTGTCCACT
This sequence comes from Cibotium barometz, assembly GCF_041138505.1. NCBI lineage: Eukaryota > Viridiplantae > Streptophyta > Polypodiopsida > Cyatheales > Cibotiaceae > Cibotium > Cibotium barometz. The sequence continues at coordinate 11,937,029 of NC_141055.1, forward strand.
AAACAGTGAATAGAGACACCTTGGGACTGTTTTGGGCTGAATGGAACCTCTGTTTTGCGGCTGATTTGGGGCATCTATAGGACTGTGTTTTCTCTCTGTATATACCATGCTGTTGCAGTTGTAGGCCACTTATGTGCTGTGCGTTTTGCTCCAGAGGTGGTCGCCTAGATGATGAAGATATGATTGATCTCTATGCTCCCCTTCTACAAGCTATTCAAGGATCAATTGCCTCTTCATGTTTGGGCTGACGCTGGAGCTCACAGGTTGCAAGATGATTTATGCCCTTGGCTGGCTGCTCTTATATACGCATCAAGAGCTAGGGTTGGCCCGAAGATTGCTCTCAAAAGATGTGCCCTTAAAGTTTCTTTACATAGGCACCCTCTATCAGCCCAATAATTGGTCCACCTTTGCCCCTGTGCCGATGGGACAAGGACTTTATACACTGTTGGGCTTCCCCAGTCACCCAACCAAATAGTCTAATAAGTGCCGAGTTGGCTAGTACAACATTATATGACTTCCAAAGAGGGTTACATAGACTTGTGCCACAGGCACGACGGACACTGACCCTAAACCTAGATGGTGCATGGCGACTTGTCCCTTGCTCACAACATGCCCTTGGCCCATCACGACTGTCCTAGAAGCTGCAGAATGTCCACGTGGCGGTGCACATGACAGTAGGTAGAAACAGCAGAAAGGGCAAAAGAATACACATTGATGTGAAACACTAGGCTCAAGGGTAAGAAGGGAGCAGGAGAGGGATCATTTTCACTTGCTCACATTTTGTAAGTTTTGTGAGTTCCGTACGAAGCATTTCTGATCCTGCTCGTAAAAGCACATTCTGAAAACAATTACTTAGTGTGGCCAAAGGTTTCTACGAAAAGGATCAAGCTTCTGACTTTGAGTAGGCCTCAATCTATTTTCCTCTTTTAGATGGGCATGCTCTGGTGCTTGCCGCATAGAAGGTTCCTCTTGCCTACTCATGACATTTGATGAAAGAAATGAGTCAATGGCTCTTTTGAAAAGCTTCCCCACAATCCTTTCATGGATTCAAGTAGGACATCACATTGAAAAGGTTATACCTATGATTGTGCACATCACAATGGCTTCTGTAGTGGAAAAGTCTGGCCTCATACCAGACTTGAAACCCTTTGAGACCAGACAATTGGCTATTTAGAACTCTAAGCTTTAACCTTTGAAATGGGCGAGAAAGTTGGCATGACCATAATACATAGCTACGATTTAAGATGTGAGATTTTCTAAGGCATGAAAAAGAGACTTTTTTCTCTTGAGTAGATCCTTCTGTAGTAGCAATTTGAGTGCCCTCTGGAAGGCGGCTTGGTCTCCCGCCCGAATACAGTACAATTATGGCCGAATGCGGCCCAGATGCTGCTAGGGAGCCATGGTTAAAGTTCATGTCGTAAAAGCAGGAGTGGCCATTATAAAGCATACCTGGTGTAGACTTGGGGAACCACCTCAAGCATCAACATAACAACTGCCCGTGCGTTTTTTTGTCCTGCCTTTCCTCATCATCCCTCCTTTCAGCTTGACCTGCAACAAAGTGCAGGTAAACTTCCAAACATAGATTGAAAGGCAGAATAGAATTACAGAGCGAAGTTATGAAGAAACCTTCAAAGAGCATACAGGCCAGGTGCAGAACAATAGGCTTTGATGATTACACACTGCTACCAGTAACTTGCTACAGTCTGGTAGAAGGATAGCAAATTGGGTTGGACCCTGATGCACTTTGGTTAAAGCTGTGAGTTTTTGAGGAAAGTTCGGTGGAGATGGATCCGTGGGAAGAACAGAAAGTGATACCAAACAAAAATAAAAATGTGGGTTGGGGACGATTCCAAGTGGGTTTTTTGCAATGCCGCGATTGCAAGGTGGGTTGTGGGCTCCGAAAAAACGCAAGAAATTGAGAAAAAAAAATGGGATTTTGGGAGATTGAAAGTTGGGCCGCGGGCGCAAACAAATGCAACAAAATTCGCAAAAATGCCTGCTGGAAATTCAGACAGAAATACGGGTAGCAGAGCTGAGCTAGAGGCCAGCTATGATGGTGGGTGTCACAGGCTGAGCAGGGAACAGTCGTGAAATACTGTTGAGCTGAAAGAGCTTTCGTCATGCATTGCTGCTGTTGTTTTTCGGGAAGCCGGAAGGAAGGGAGGAGACGATCCGGGAAACCGAAAAAAAAAATAAACAATCGACAAAAAAAGCGCAAAACGAATGTAATTACTTCCTTTGAGGGGACGATACAGGCACGTGCACCTGCGTGGCACGGCCACGCCCCTGCCGGGTGATGCGACGTGTGCAATCCAAGCTGGCAGCCAATCAAACATTCTAAACAATTTTAACCTTTTTTGGTGACGTGGCGCAGGACAGCCTGCCTCTTCGAAGTACGCGGCCCGTTTTGCCATCATTTAGCGCCGTGCCGCCCCCCTCGCCGCTAACTTTGTCAGCTCTCGCTAAGTTTGGCGAGTCACCAGTTTTCCTAGCGTTGATTCCCCCCCCCCCCCCTCCTTTCCCAAAACACAAAATTCGAATGCCCTAGAAGGTCCCTTTGGAGAAAAGCAAGCCCAAACGTCCTTATCCCCTTTCACGAGACCTCCCCTGACCCAAGCCCAAACACCCCAGGGAAAGTTCCCCATGCGTGTTCTTGACTCTAGCACACCACTCCTTTACTTTCTACCTCTCACTCCTCACAACACCATTGCCCCACCACACTTTGCCTCGAGTTAAAATTTTACCCCACCCCTTCCTGCTTCCCTTTCCCCTTCAAAAGGACAAACTTTCTTAATCAAGAGGACAGACCTTTGTAAAAAAATGTCCTTTACCATGTGGTGCACTTTCTAGCTCTCGAGAAAACAAGGGTCTTCTCTCTCCATTGCCTACCTTTGCTTTGGTCTTTAAACAAAACTAGTTCTTATCCTCTTACCTTTTGTAAGAACCTTTTAACACGAGCCCTTCTTGAGAATGTTGATGACCCTCAGCATGGGCCACTCCTATGCACTTTTTTCATGTTCATCTATCATGACTTTCAAATACAACAATCTCCATAAATATATAGTTTCCTTGATGTACTTGTTGCACATCCTGACAATCTTCAAAAAAGTAAGCCTTGGATACTTAGTGCACATATGGTGGATTTGAGAGGGCAAACATTCCACTATGAAAAAATGGCTATTGTTAGTGCTACATTGTAAGGCAAATGTTTCTTCATCATTGCACTAGCTACCACCAATAATTTATAAGCTAGCATTTGGTTTGACATGTTATGGCCATTCTTTGTTACACAAATTCCTTGTTAAAAGTTTTTTTTGCCAACTTAAAAATGTCAATTACACAACATTCTCCCTAGATATGAATGTAAGTTTCTTCAATGATTACCTTGAATAATGACTTAAAACTTTCAAGACCTTGAATAATGACTTAAAACTTGCAAGCTTTTTATTATTATCTACAACACAACTCTAAGGATGGCATCAATGTCTATCAACAAGCAAAGAACTACCCCTTCTTAGGTGTCGTATTCTTTACAAACAAGCTCAAAATACTACATTCTTCTCTTTTCAACCTAAAAAAAAGAACAATCAATATAAAATAATGTTAAACTTGAGATCACATGCAAAAAATGATCAACAATGGAAAGCCCCTTGTTCCCTTTGCACAAAGCAAGAAGCACCTCACTTTTACATAATGTTAAATCTATTTCTATATTTCTTATCCAGGAAATGGAGCAGCATTGTTGCATAACAGTGTGGCCATGTCTCCATTCTCTTATTATTGACTTTATTAAGAATTCAAGTATGATTTGAGTTCAAGGTGGATCAAAGCATATGAGAAACATGATTAAGCATAGTACAAAGTGTGATTAATCTATACCAAGATAATGACAAGTGATTAATCACAACCCCACATAATCTTATTACATTAGAGTTGATCTAAGTACATCCTTTTATAGCTCTCATGGAGCTCCCATCTCACAAGATGTGCACACCCTTGTGTCAACCATGTGTCCATATAAATGCTCACACTATATGCGTCTCCTTGCATTTTCCATGTGTTACCTTTTGCACCTTTGACTTCACCTTTTATTACAAATGACCATACAAATCAACCTTTGCCAATGTACCCTTAGTTTATCCTTTTCTAATGTGCATGATCCTCCCCTTGCTCTACTCATGTTGCACCCTCACACATTGTTTTTCTCAACACCTACCCTCAATGTGATGAGGGTCTAACACCTAGCATGTATTGACCCGACCTACACTCCATATTCATATGGTTGGAGCAGTCCATCTAAGTTGCTCTATGAGCTACAATGTTGCCTTGTCTTGACACTTTACACACTAGGAGAGTGAGGTTACAACCAGGGGTTAAGAGCCATGCTCCTCATATCATCTCTAGAAGAGATGATATGCGTTGCCTCTATCCTGCAAGGCCTCATCACAATTTTCCTTCTTTAACATTACATTGGCTTGCTCTCTTTTTATGCCAGTAATCCTTGCCATGTGACCAATTTTACCACAATGATGACATGTTATCTTTGTCCTTGGTTCTTCTCCGGTCCTCGGTCTTGGTCCTCTTGAGAAGAGTGCTTTTCCTCTAGGTTGCTCTATGAGCTACAATGCTGCTTTGTCTTGACACTTTACACACTAGGAGAGTGAGGTTACAACTAGGGGTTAAGAGCCATGCTCCTTATATCATCTAGAAGAGATGATATGTGTTGCCTCCATCCTTGTGAGGCCTCATCACAATTTTCCTTCTTTAACATTACATTGGCTTCCTCGGCTCTCTTTTATGCGAGTAATCCTTGCCATGTGACCAAATTTAGCAACAATGATGACCTGTTATCTTTGTCCTTGGTCCTTCTCTGGTCCTCAATCTTGGTCCTCTTGAGAAGAGTGCTTTCTCCTCTTGAGAAGAGTGCTTTCTCCTCAGTCGATGTAGCTTGAATTGTCTTCCCTCGAATTCGCTTCTTTTCTTCTATGAGTGATGCTTCCACTCCTGTAATGGTTGGATTTGAGAGGTTCTTTTCTTCTCTGAGAGTGATGCTTCTTCTCCTGCAATGGTTGGATTTGGGAGGTTCTTCATGGTAGCCACTAGGGGTCCATACTCCTCAAGTGTTATGTTTTTTAACAGTATGGATATGGTATCCTCTTCTTCTACTGGTACCCCAATGCTAGCCAATTGTTGTGTTATGCTCTTCATTTTGTTAAGGTGTACTGAAAGTGATTCACTTTCTTCAATGTCCAAGCCAAAGAATTGTATTTTCAAGCTTATTTTTGAATTCTTTTGCTTTACCCCAAACAATTTCTCTAGCTCATCCCAAGCACCCTTAGATGTATCTTATGATGCAATGTGATGGATAAATTCATCTCCTAATCCTAATGCAATGACAGTTAATCCCTTTTCATAACCATTTGTTCTTTTCATCCCCATCATTCTCCGTACATTTTTCCCTTCCATTTACAATGCCCCAGAGCCCATCCTTCATAAACATGAATTTGACTTTAACTTGCCATGTGTGGAAAGACTCCACTTTGAATTTATCAAGCACAAATGAAGTAGTCATTTTTAGGGTTTGAGAAGGTGAGTACTACTCAAGGTCTGTGTCTAATCTCAATACAAAAGTGGTTTGAATGTAAGTGACCACTTCGTAATGCTCTTAGTTTCCATTTTCCAATTTTACCTACAATTGCAATTAATTATATTTTAACGATAAGATTAGTGCCCAAAAATTGTGATTAGCAAGCTTGTGAGCTTGGGGCCACTTCTGGATGGGGAATTCGGTATGCATTAGGTGATCCTAATGATATTAATAGGCAAACAATGAATTATGCCTTAATTCTTGTTGGAATTTGCGCTAGATGCTTGCAAGCCCGCGACTGGTCTTTTTGTTGTTGTGATGCGAATTCTTGATGAAATCCAACTAGCCTTGAGTTGTAGACTCCTTAAGGCGTGCACTAAGTGATCACAAAAGGGATTTGCCCAAATCGGCTCACACACGGAGAACGGCGCGAATAAGCACACTGTAGAAATCTGCAAAGAACGGACGAGAGCCGACAAAATTAACCAATTACTTCCATGGGTTGATTCGCATAGATGAGGAAAAAAATCTCCTAAGATTTTTCGGCAATTGGTGAAGAGATGAGGGAGAATCAAAGCCTCGACAAAGGAGGAAGATGAAGATAAATGAGATTAAGGCCTTAATCAAGCTTAGCTTAGTGAAATAGAAGCACAAATGGGTAAGCAATGGAAGGCTATGGAGAGATGAATGGATCTGATAATGAAGAGATTAGTGCTAACACAAGGGATTAACCATGAAACCTTAAAAGTAGCTCACTATTTTATGTAAAAAATTGTCAGTATTTAAGTGAACAATTGACCCTTCAAATCAAGGGGAAAATTAGATGTGATGATGTAGAGAAACTCCCAAACTTATGATTGAGCTCTCACTTGCCCAAAACCACCAAGAAATGAGTGAGATAAAGGCATGTTAATAAAGGCTATTTTTGAGAGCAAACCACTTTTGAATTTCAATGTGCAGCTTGATTAGCTCACTAAATCACATAGAAACTTCTAGGCAAACTCTTATCGAGCTTAATTAGATAGTAGTAAGCTCAATTTTTACCAATTTGATGATTATGAGATTGTTTTTTTGCTTCCTGTTGGAATTTTTGCCACTGCCTCTGCCAATCTTTAGGACATTGTAGCTTGATGTTGGATGCCCCTTTGATGATGATAAGACTTGCTTTGATCTCTCCTTAGCTCCACATAGATCAAATGAACTTCAAATGAGCTGATTTGATGATTCTCTTTACTGCATGTAAAGAAGCCAACATCAGAGAGATAAAAGTCAACAAACTTAAAGGCCGAGGTATATAGATTATCATCAACCCTATTCCAAGATGGAATATTATTTATGGAACAACCCTCTACAACAATGTCAGATGGGAACTCACCAAATATTAGCTCAACACAATGATCCACCATCTTTCCTTTCACCTTGACTTTAGTACAAATTATATTCAACGCTTCAATAATTCCACTTATGATGGTGGAGGGTTGCTTCTAATTCTGAATATCCAAAGCAAGATCTAGAATGCTTGCATAAAAGGCTTTCTTCTATTGGTCATGACATACTCTATGTACACATTCTATGTACACATTGTCATACTCTATCTACATTACGTATGTCATGCAACAAAGATACCCCAAATTCAGAAATTTGAAGCCAATAAACAAACATGTGTAACCAATCTCGTATCTTCCTCTTGTTAGGTAAGTACTCTAAGGTGCATATAAGAGATTGGCAATTGTCAAGCATCCCCACAAGAAAGGATTTTTCTTCATCTTTAATGCAGACAACATCAATCATGTTCAATTTCTCCTCTGTGGCAATGTGTTTGCTTGGTTCATGTCAAGGCAAAGAAAGGACAGCATGCCAGTAACACTCACCATTGCGAGGATCTGCAAGCCTCGCATACTTCCATGCTTTTTCTCTATACAACACCTCTCACTGACTCGTCCTCTAGCCCATACTGTGACTTCCCTCCTTTGACTCCTCTGACTTCCCTCCTTTGATCCCTCTAACCCCTCCTCTTACTCTCTTTGATTCCCCTCCTTGGACTCCTTTGACCCCTCATCTAACTCCTCCTCGATCACCTCCATTGACCCCTCATCTAACTCCTCCTCGATCACCTCCTTTGACCCCTCCTCTTCCCCTTCCTCTGATCCCTCCTTTGACTCCACTTCTGCCCCCTCCTCTCTATCCCCTCCTCAGGTCCCTCATCTAACTCCTCCTCGATCACCTCCTTTGACCCCTCCTCTTCCCCTTCCTCTGATCCCTCCTTTGACTCCACTTCTGCCCCCTCCTCTCTATCCCCTCCTCAGGTCCCTCCTTTGCCCCCTTCTCTGACCCCATTGACTCCTCCTCTAACCCCTCTTCTGACTCCTCCTCTGACCCCTCCTCTGATTTCTCCTCTAACCCCTCTGCCTCCCCTCCTCTGACCCCTCCTCTGATTTCTCCTCTAACCCCTCTGCCCCCTCCTCTGACCCCCTCCTTTGACCCCCTCCTCTACCTCCTCCTCTCCTCTAACTTTAACTCTTCTCCTTCTCTGAATCCTCTTTTCCTCCTTTGCCCCCTCTGACTCCTCCTTTGAGACACTTCCTTTGCCTCTTCCTCTAACCCCTTCTCCTCCCCTCCTCTTACTCCTCCTCTAATCCCTCCTTTGACTCCTATGACTCCCCTCCTCATACTCCTCCTCTGACCCCTCCTCTCGGTCCTCCCCTCCTCTGACTCCCCTTCTTTGACTCTTTCCTACGACCCCTCCTTTGACTACTCCTCTGACCCTTCTGCCCCCTCCTCTGAGTCCCCTTCTCTGAGTCCCCTCCTCTGACCCCTCCTCCTTTGACCCCTCCTCTGAATCCCCTCCTCTTACCCCACCTTTGAGTCCTCCTCCCCTCCTTTGACCCCCTCCTCCCCTCCTCTGACTCTGACTCTTCCCCTCATCTAACTCCTCCTCAACCCCCTCTGAGTCTCCTCCTCTAACTTCTCCTCTGACCCCTCCTCAACTACTCCACCACCCCTCCTTTGACTTTTTCTCTAGCTCCCCTCCTCTGCCTCTTCCTCAGACCCCTCCTATGACTCCCCCTCTAACTCCTTTGATTCCTCCTCCTCCCCTCTTTGTGACTTTTCCTCTAGCTCCCCTCCTCTGCCTCTTCCTCAGACCCCTCCTATGACTCCCCCTCTAACTCCTTTGATTCCTCCTCCTCCCCTCTTTGTGACTCCTCTTGTGATCCCTCCTCTTACTCCCATGACTCCCCTCTTACCCCTCCTTTGAATCCTCCCCTCCAATGATTCCTCCTTTGAATCCTCCCCTCCAATGATTCCTCCTTTGACCCCTCCTCTAAATCCCATGACTCCCCTCTTACCCCTCCTCTGACTCCTCCTTTTTGTTGGAATTAGGGTTGCAGGAAAGCACACAAAGCTTGGAGAAGAAGAAGCAAGAATGCACACAACACACAATGTATTAGATTGTGTCAATGTACAAAAGATAAGTTAGCCCTAGAAGGATGGGCGTATATACAAGACGGGGGAAAAAACCTCCTAAAGAGGGAAAAAGTGCCCCGGCGGTCCTAAGTGTGTTCACACACATCACTGCCTATATATATATGGCAACAAATCCCCCCTGAGAGTGATGGTGTGAACGAGAGCTGGCACTCATGTATAGGGGAGTGCCATGCCCGAAGTAGATTAGTCCACAAAGGGGAGCAAGCCCAAAGCTTTGCGAAAAGCTTTGAACTTCTCACGAGGAAGCGCCTTTGTGAAAAGATCGGCGAGGTTGTCCTGTGTTGGCACATAGGCCAAGCTGATCTCTCCTGCTGAGAGTCTCTCCCTGACATAGTGATAATGCACCTCAATGTGCTTTGTGCGAGCATGAAAAACTGGGTTTCTCGCAACCACCAATGCACTCTGACTGTCAGTGAAGATAGAGGTGGCAAACTCCTGTCCAACACCCAAGTCAGAGCCATAAGCCGTCTGAGCCACACACACTCAACTGTAGCTGTGAAAGCTGCCTTGTACTCAGCTTCACAACTAGAAGTGGCCACAGTAGGTTGCTTCTTGCTCAACCAAGATATGCATGAGCTACCGAGCATGAAACAAAAACCACTTGTGGACACTCTTGTGTCATAGCAACTAGCCCAATCTGAGTCCAAAAAAGCATGTAAATCTGGCGGCAACGATCCCCCCTTGGGATAAAACAACCCAAGATGTATGGTGCCACTCAAGTAGCGAAAGATGCGTTTAACTACCTTCCAATGCTGAGACCCTGGGCTATGCATAAACCTACTGAGACCCTGGGCTATGCATAAACCTGCTCACCTGTGAGACTGCAAACTGAATGTCCGGCCTCGTAATGCATACATAAATGAGGCAACCAACAGCTGTCTGATAGAGTGTGACATCAAAGTGATCTCCAGCATCATGAAGACTCAACTTCAAACCTGTCTCCATTGGAATAGCAATAGGCTTGTAGTCTTCAAGGCCAAATCTCCGCAACAATGTCTCAATATACTTTGTCTAACACAAAGCAATACCTCTATCACATTGCTTAAATTGTATCCCCAAATAATGATGCAAATGCCCCAAATCTGACATCTCAAAAAAGAGGCATTTAAATCAGCCTTAAAATCAGCAATATGACTCTTATTTGGTCCTGTGAGCAGCATGTCATCGACATAGAGAGCAATGATTAGATGTACATCATCCACACGTTTAACATTTTAACATACAAAGTGCTTTCTGTTGGACTATTCTGAAAACCATGTGCAATCAAATATGCATGTATCTTTTCATACCAAGCTCGTGGAGCTTTCTTTAAATCATACAAAGCCTTTTTCAACCTGCACACTTTGTTTTCCTGCCCTTTTTGAACAAAACCACGAGGCTGCGATACATACACCTCCTCATGCAAATCTCCATTCAAGAACGCAGTCTTTATGTCCAACTAATGTACATTCCAACCATTATGAGCTGCCAATGCACAAATGCTACGAATGGTAGTCATACGACAAGTAGGAGCAAAGGTCTCATCAAAATCAATGCCCTTTTCTTAAGTATAACCCTTTGCAACAAGTCTAGCCTTATAGCGATCAACACTGCCATCTGGCTTTCGTTTTAACTTAAAAACCCACTTACATCCAATGCCCTTTTTACCAATAGGCAAATCACACAAAGACCATGTACCATTCTTCATTATAGCATCATATTCACTTTGCATTGCAGCCAACCAATTTTTTGATTTTTGTGCCTCATCAAATGAAAGAGGTTCTTCCTCTTCACACATACTAGACACAGCCAAAGCATAACAATCTGATGCAGAAGAGGCATGCTGAAAACCTGAACGAGTACGACTAGATATAGATGCATCAATTTTACTATCACGCAAGGTTTGCACCAGCCATTTAGGCATACCTCTAGCCTGCTCATTTTCAGCAATTACATCCTGTAAATCTGCATAAAAAATGGGCTGATCTATGATGTCGTTTGATATCTGCATAGGCTGAATATTTGCCTCATTAGGACTTACATTTGAACTCCCACCTGTAAACAGAGGCAACAATGTATCAAATACATCTCGTGAGCTCACACCTGTCTCTTTGGTACATGATAACAAAGGCTGCACAGCATCTTCCACAAAAACAACATCTCGACTAATCAAGATACGCTTTGACTGCGGATGATACAATCTGTAATCCTTGCTCTCAACACTGTAACCAACAAAAATGCATTTGACAGCCTTATCATCCAATTTTCTGCGTTGTTGCATAGGCACTAAAGCATAGGCCAAGCAACCAAAGACACGCAAGTGACCAATAGAAGGCTTCCTGCCATGCCAAGCTTCATATGGAGTAATAGACTGCAAGGCCTTAGTGGGACACCTGTTGAGTACATATGCAGCACACATGATAGCCTCAAGCCAAAACGCATGTGGCAAAGCTTGGCTCTTGACCATACATCGTGCCATCTCCATAAGTGACTTGTTTCTCCTCTCAGCAACACCATTTTGTTGAGGGGTATATGGCACTGTACATTGGTGTTTTATCCCACGACTAGCCAGAAATGCATCAAACTCTTTAGACAAGTACTCCCCCCGTCGATCAGAACGAAGGGTGCCCACAATACAATTGGATACATTTTCAACCATAAGAAAAAACTGTTTGAAGCACAAAAACACTTCGGACTTTGCCTTCAGTGGATATACCCATGCATGCCTTGAGTAATCATCAATGAAAGTCACAAAGTACAAGTGTTTACCAAATGACGGAGTTTGCATAGGCCCACATACATCACTATGTACAAGTTGCAATTTGCGAGTGGCCCGCATAGAACCATCCTTTGGAAACGTAGAACGCTGCATTTTGCCCAAAATACAGCCTTCACAAACATGTTTCAATGGTGCTTCAAGAGGGGGCAATGAAGCAACCATATCAAATTTCTGCAAACGCAGCAAACTAGCAAAGTTCAGATGACCAAAACGAGCATGCCATAGTTTTGCATCTGAAACTGCCTTTTCATCACAGAAACTACATTTGTTGAATCTTCCACACACTTGTCATAAGAATTAAGCCTATACAGCCCACGAAACAAGGTGCCAGATGCAATAATCGTATCACCAGAAGTCAAATCATGAACAGTACATCTGTCATCCACAAATTTGACTACAAATCCAAGTCTAGCAAGCACAGAGACAGACAATAGATTCTTCTTTATCCCTGGCACATACAAAGCATCTGAAAGTGTGAAAGCGCTGCCATTTGCAGCAGTAAGCATAATTTTACCAACGCCCTTCACTGGGTAAGCATTATTGGCACATGTGACAGTATTCCCATTAGAGACAGCCTCAAGACAAGTGAACATATCACGATGTGAGGTAATGTGCTTTGTAGCATCACTGTCAAAATACCATACATTAGAGTCAACAGAAACTGCCAAACATGCATCATGTACAAATGGGTCATACTGGCAATACATGCTAAACGCCCATTCTGTATCCTGCACAACATTTGCAGAATCTGCATTTGTAGAAGCATTCGCTATTGTGGTTGCATTTGACTCTTTCTTCTTTGCCTCTTTAGCCTTTAGCTTAGGGCAATTCTTAATGACATGATCATTTGCCTTACAATAGTTGCACCTGATCTTTTTCTTGCCTTTATCAAGAGCCTTCTCAGACTTATTGTTGCTACCTGTGGAAGGAGAAGAAGTTGCAGACCTACTAATAGGAGAAGAAACAGTAGAAGGGACTACCTTACCACTTCTTCTCTCTGGGCAGCAATAAATGCTTGATCAACTGCACGCTGCCTGGCCCTGTTTTGCCTGGACTGCGCTTCTTGCAAGAGCTTGTTGACTAAAGTATCATACTTGACAGCATCAAGTCTGTCCTCAGTAAGAAGTCTCCACGTGGAAGCAAAAGTCTGATATGTCTCAGGTAAAGCATCAAGAACAGTCTGCACAAGAGAATGATCAGGAATAATCTCACCTGCAGAAATCAATTATTCTTTGAGATCTTTAATCTCAGCAAGAAAAACATTCATGTCATCATCTTCTTGCATAATCTTCAATTCTAGCTCTTTACGCAGGTAAGAGATTTTTGCCTCATTACGACCTGCATACAAACCAACTAGAATATCCCAAGCCTGTTTTGCTGTTTTAGTTGAACGAATATGTGGGGTGATGTTACGTTTGACAGAAAGTGCAATCAAGGCATGAGCCTATGCATCTTTACCATCCCAACGAGCTTGTTCAGCAGTGGGTAAAACAGTAGCAACAGTAGAGCTGCTAGAACCTGCAACATCCTCAACAGATCCTACATCCACAGAACCTGGACATACATCCATACCCTGCACAATGTTCCACACTCCTTTTGCAACCAAAACATGCTGCATCATGTATGCCCAAAGTGGGTAGTTGCTGTCTCCATCCAATTTGTCATCAGCAGATAACATGCGAAATACATCATTGCTGTTATCAGCCATGGCCACTGACTGAAACTGATGCAAAAGCTACCTGTAATAAAGCAAAGACTGAACAAAAAACAACTCGTGCTATGTAGCACGGTCCACAATAGAGTACGTATGCCTGTTTTTGCAAAAAACTGCACTGTCAAAATTTTTGCACAAAATGACGAAAACACCTGTGCAGAACTTGAAATGCAAAAACGGAGCCCAAAACGACCTTAGATGCGAATTTTGAGAACGCTAAGCCCTAAGGGCTTATTTGCAGAGTATAGGGACTTGCAAGTGCTCGTGAAAGCTCACCTCAATCGGAGAACGTGAGTCGGAGGGTGCTGGCGGCGTAGCCCTGGGAGCCGATGCCTGCTGGAAAGCACACAAAGCTTGGAGAAGAAGAAGCAAGAATGCACACAACACACAATGTATTAGATTGTGTCAATGTACAAAAGATAAGTTAGCCCTAGAAGGATGGACGTATACTTTTACCCCTCCTTTGAATGCTCCTTTTACCCCTCTTCCCCCCCTCCTTTGAATGCTCCTTTTACCCCTCTTCCCCTCCTTTGATTGCTCTTCTGACCCCACTGCCCCCTCCTGTCCCCTCCTCTAAGTCCCCTACTCTGACCCATCTTCTGAGTCCTCCCCTCCTCTGACTCTGACTCTTCCCCTTCTATGACTCCTCCCCTCCTCTAACTCCTCCTCTGCCCCCTCTAAGTCTCCTCCTCTGACCCCTCCTTTGACTCCTCCTCTGACCCCTCCTTTGACTCCTCCTCTAATCCCTCCTCCTCCCCTCCTCTTAATGCTCCTCTAACCCCTCCTTTGACTCCTATGACTCCCCTCCTCTTACTCCTCTGACCCCTCTGACCCCTTTGACCCCTCCTCTCACTCCTCCCCTCCTCTCACTCATGATCTGACTCCCCTCCTCTGACTCTTCCTCTGACCCCTCCTCTGAACCCTCATTTGACCCCTCCTCTCAATCCCCTTCTATCCTTTAAGTCCCCTCCTTTGACTCCTACACTAGTACCTGTACCAGCCCTTTATATATATAAACCTGTAAGGTTCCCCCCCTTCCAAAATAGGGGAAACACTTAAGATAGTCCACTAAGTCTTATCTTGGAGAAAATTTCCTACTCATCGTCACCTTGACCATGCAGAGATTCAAGGATACGATTCATAGGTAAGACCTAGTTCTATCCCGCAGGGGGAGCGTGGTCTTCTAAAAATTGAATCACCCATAGGGTAATTGATCATAAATTGGGCAACTACAAGACTTGATTTCTAGAGGCAACGCTTTTTTCCTCATCCATGCAAGGCACAGCCGCCGCCGCTGGCCTAGTCTTTTAGAATAGAATTGCCCGAGAACCTATTTATCTAGCGTAGGGCTTTCACTTAATATATTGGAAAGCTACCCGACTAATCGGGTCCACTCGTCCGTAGGATGGTGCCATCGGGGCATTCCATCCTCCCACTTTCCACCCTACTCACGCGTCAATTTGTTTTCTAATTAATCCTACCACACTGTTTGACATAAATAAACATGTTCCTTAATTAAGGCCCTTTTCACAAGGTTTGTTAAAACAGCCTTTTTCTACCATACAGTCATACCAAAGACAAGATTTACGAAAACAAAGTTTAAACATGAATCAATTTCATACAAGCCAAACCGGCTCTCTTATTCTTTTCCTTTATACCGCCGATGATCTAGAATTCGGCCTTCCAGCCTCCACATGCTGGGCAAAACCCTACGGGACCATACACCTCATCGTCGGCCCGCTGGCGAGGACTCAAGCCGGCCTGTCGCCCTCTCAGGCTCCATCGCTCGATCCTCCCGCTCCTCAGAGGGATGTCTGTGCACTAGGGTGGGCTAATTCACCGCACTAGCCTGGGCCCTCAGAACTAGGCAGCATCATAATCACTTGCCTCAATCGGCAAACCTCATTCTCCCAATGGTATGAGGGATACCATGGGCCAACTCCAAGCCTTACTAACGTCTCCGCCGTCCGGCTATACAAGCACAAGAACGGGGCAGCGTCAAGGCAGGGAGAAGTTGTACCTGTACCTTAATTTAACCAAGATAACAATCCATTTACTCACTAAACCATATGACTAGGATCCATGTCACCTTCTTTAAGAAAACAATCTTTTTCACAAAGATTTTAGCATTTCAACTTGAGATTGCGATAAGGCATTCTTTATTAAAGCATATGCTATTGCTTAAAAGAATACAAACTTTAAATGGTAAATCAATCAAATAGATCACTGTAACAATCAATAGAGAAGCCGGGGCCATACCTCAACCCCTAAGAATTATATGTGAATAAAAAACAAAATATGTATATACCTTATAGAAATTTGTCGTTTATCTCGTTGTCCTTGCTTGTTAACAAGAGCTTTAGAACTTGACATATGAGAATAGAGTCTTCGAATACCTTGTCTTTTGATTGAAATCATCCAATAATCTCCAAGATTTATCTTCTCTTACTCATACTGTGACTCTTCTCTCTTTCTAAGGTCTATGACAAAATAGCCTTCTCTTACAGGGCTATGGTATACTATTCTTTCTCTAAAAGAAAAGCTATGGAGTTTTGGTCTCTTCCTCCGAAAGATTATAGCAATCTAAGCTTCTTTTCTGAGATATTAGATAAGAATGAAGGGATATATGCATCTCAAACTCTAGGATTACCTTGAGGCTACTGGCTGTCTTCTCACAGTTTTCTCTATGTAGAGACCCTGATAGAAACAGCAAACTGTTTCGGCCATAACTCTCTGATAAAAACTCAGAATATGGTCATGTAACTAGTCAAAAGAACGGGAAGGCATCTGCTCTACAAGCCAACGCGGGCAGAATAGGCAAAAACGTGTGTATATAGCCACAAACATGCCATCTTTGGAAACACGTTGTTTTTCCACATTTTTTGTATGCATGGACTCTAAATGTGTAAAAGTACTCTAAATATGACCTCTTATCACCTAAAATCGAAATTCTATTTTTGGGGATACTTATCTCTTAATAGGACTATTCTTATGTTCTTATTTCTTTTAGGATTTTTGGAGCTAATATTTTTATTCTAACACTTTTCTAATGTTTCTAGCCTTATTGTCTCACTCTTTCTAATTACACTCTCTTTTCTTATTGAAATCTATATTAAAAGAGACATACATACATGGCTTGGGAGGGACCTTACAATCTCCCCCACTTAAAAGACTCGAGATGTCCTCATCTCGCGAGCTGGGATAGTATCTTAGTAAATCCTCCTGTCTCTTTAAAATTGGTGTCCCCACTAGGTAAAAATCTTCTTTCATTGTTCTGAGTCCCTTATTTCATGTGTTTGGCTTGTTTTGTTGTGCCTCCAAAATGTCTATCATTCTAAAGTTAATAGGCCTTATTATCCTAATTTCATGCATCCATATACCTTTCATATGCTATAAACCTTCGAATTCCTTATTCTATACCCCCCCATGTAATATGGTACTTAACAATTTGTCATGGAAAAATGTGAGGGAATCAATCCTTTATGATAGATGAAATCTAACCTATGATAGCAATTTCATAATCTTAGTATCGTCTTGTAGAATAGCTCTATTCATCATCATGCACATTACTTCACATGAATCTTGCACCAATCCTCTTCTATTTACTCATAGAAATACTTGTTGAATTCGATTATCTTTAATCCTGCTATCTCTATTTTTTGACCTAATTTTTGCTCTAGCTCATGATTCCTTGTAGCCAAGGGTGGGCTTGATGTTCCTCTTGAATTAGGAGACCTCTTCTTGATTAACATGGAAGGACTCTTGTCCTTCTCGATACTTTCTATATATAAAAAACCTTTATCATAATCTCTCTTTATAATTATGGCTTCTGAAAGAGAGGATGGTTTTGCATTCTCTTGACGAGGTTATTCAATAGTAGATTAAGCTTCCAAATGAATCGATGGAGAAGAGTTACCTCATCCATCTCTGGAGCAAATCGGAGAAGTTTAACAAAAGTTTGGTGGTATTCTTTTAGGGTGCTCCCTTCTTGGGTTAGCTCTAAAAATTCGTTCATTTTATCCTCTCAAAATCCTAGAGGACAAAACCTTTCACGAAGGTGTACTTTCATGGCCTCTCATATAACTGATTCTAGTTCTAGTGGTTAGATTAACAACAGTGCTTCCAACTAATTTGGCATTTCTTACGATTTTTAGACACGAGCAAGGGTGAGCTTGCTTCTTTCATTATATCCATTAAAAGTTCAAAACTATCAAATACTTATCATAGCACCACATTTGAAGGCAGTCAGGATCAATACATCTGAGATCTTCATTTTCTTGAGAATTACACATCTGGTGCCTTGGGATTGACACATCCAAAGATTATCAGGATTGACATATCTGAGATGATTAGTTTTCTGAAAATTACACACCTAGTATCTAGGGATTAACACATCTAAGAGCATGATCCTTTGGGAATTACACATCCGCGAGATTCATATTGTCTCAGATGGGTTCTAGATCTTGGATGATCATTCTAGTGTAAAGCATCCAATGGATGGCATTCACATGTCAACTATTCAAATCTTAATGGAGTTATAATCTTAATAATTTATAATATACAAATTAATGCGCTATCCTAAAAATTTCTCTAAACAAAGTTTCGGTCTATGCTTCTAGTCATTCAGTCTCTCACTAGTTTCTTAATTTGATCACCCTATGTTTTCCTCACAAAAGGTTTTTTCTCCAATCTCATTTCTCAAATTTATTGTACAAATATCTTGCGTGTGCACCCCCAAGATACAAGCACAATTTCATAAGATGATTGTCTCAACATGTGAGGATATTCAAATCACTTCTATGGCCAGTAGAGATGATTGATTCGTCCTCATATGATAAACAATCACTTGTTTTAATCCCTTGACAGTTAACCTTTGAAAACCAAATCCTAGGAACTAAGATCGGCTCTGATACCACTTGTAAGGTTCCCCCCCTTCCAAAATAGGGGAAACACTTAAGATAGTCCACTAAGTCTTATCTTGGAGAAAATTTCCTACTCATCGTCACCTTGACCATGCAGAGATTCAAGGATACGATTCATAGGTAAGACCTAGTTCTATCCCGCAGGGGGAGCGTGGTCTTCTAAAAGATGAATCACCCATAGGGTAATTGATCATAAATTGGGCAACTACAAGACTTGATTTCTAGAGGCAACGCTTTTTTCCTCATCCATGCAAGGCACAGCCGTCCTGGCCTAGTCTTTTAGAATAGAATTGCCCGAGAACCTATTTATCTAGCGTAGGGCTTTCACTTAATATATTGGAAAGCTACCCGACTAATCGGGTCCACCCGTCCGTAGGATGGTGCCATCGGGGCATTCCATCCTCCCACTTTCCACCCTACTCACGCGTCAATTTGTTTTCTAATTAATCCTACCACACTGTTTGACATAAATAAACATGTTCCTTAATTAAGGCCCTTTTCACAAGGTTTGTTAAAACAGCCTTTTTCTACCATACAATCATACCAAAGACAAGATTTACGAAAACAAAGTTTAAACATGAATCAATTTCATACAAGCCAAACCGGCTCTCTTATTCTTTTCCTTTATACCGCCGATGATCTAGAATTCGGCCTTCCAGCCTCCACATGCTGGGCAAAACCCTACGGGACCATACACCTCATCGTCGGCCCCGCTGGCGAGGACTCAAGCCGGCCTGTCGCCCTCTCAGGCTCCATCGCTCGATCCTCCCGCTCCTCAGAGGGATGTCTGCGCACAGGGTGGGCTAATTCACCGCACTAGCCTGGGCCCTCAGAACTAGGCAGCATCATAATCACTTGCCTCAATCGGCAAACCTCATTCTCCCAATGGTATGAGGGATACCATGGGCCAACTCCGAGCCTTACTAACGTCTCCGCCGTCCGGCTATACAAGCACAAGAACGGGGCAGCATCAAGGCAGGGAGAAGTTGTACCTGTACCTTAATTTAACCAAGATAACAATCCATTTACTCACTAAACCATATGACTAGGATCCATGTCACCTTCTTTAAGAAAACAATCTTTTTCACAAAGATTTTAGCATTTCAACTTGAGATTGCGATAAGACATTCTTTATTAAAGCATATGCTATTGCTTAAAAGAATACAAACTTTAAATGGTAAATCAATCAAATAGATACCTCAACCCCTAAGAATGATATGTAAATAAAAAACAAAATATGTATATATCTTATAGAAATTTGTCGTTTATCTCGTTGTCCTTGCTTGTTAACAAGAGCTTTAGAACTTGACATATGAGAATAGAGTCTTCGAATACCTTGTCTTTTGATTGAAATCATCCAATAATCTCCAAGATTTATCTTCTCTTACTCATACTGTGACTCTTCTCTCTTTCTAAGGTCTATGACAAAATAGCCTTCTCTTACAAGGCTATGGTATACTATTCTTTCTCTAAAAGAAAAGCTATGGAGTTTTGGTCTCTTCCTCCGAAAGATTATAGCAATCTAAGCTTCTTTTCTGAGATATTAGATAAGAATGAAGGGATATATGCATCTCAAACTCTAGGATTACCTTGAGGCTACTTGCTGTCTTCTCACAGTTTTCTCTATGTAGAGACCCTGATAGAAACAGCAAACTGTTTCGGCCATAACTCTCTGATAAAAACTCAGAATATGGTCATGTAACTAGTCAAAAGAACGGGAAGGCATCTGCTCTACAAGCCAACGCGGGCAGAATAGGCAAAAACGTGTGTATATAGCCACAAACACGCCATCTTTGGAAACACGTTGTTTTTTCACATTTTTTGTATGCATGGACTCTAAATGTGTAAAAGTACTCTAAATATGACCTCTTATCACCTAAAATCGAAATTCTATTTTTGGGGATACTTATCTCTTAATAGGACTATTCTTATGTTCTTATTTCTTTTAGGATTTTTGGAGCTAATATTTTTATTCTAACACTTTTCTAATGTTTCTAGCCTTATTGTCTCACTCTTTCTAATTACACTCTCTTTTCTTATTGAAATCTATATTAAAAGAGACATACATACATGGCTTGGGAGGGACCTTACAAAACCCTTAGTACCCCCTCCAAGGCTGACACCCGATACTTTGAGCAGAGACTGTACCCAACAACCTTCTTTGGCCCATCTCCCAGCAAGCCCTATTTAGCCCATCTCCAAGTAGGCTCTAAAGAATTTCTTCCATCAGCCAGCCCTTGTCTTGTGGGGGATGTCCTATAATACTCGCCCCCGTGTGTGAATAGACTTAAGAGGGAACTATCCTTCTTCCCCCTCTGGTTCAACTTCCAACCTTGCCCCTAGCTTAAGGACACTCTACTTTTCCCCCCATCCTCCATATAAAGAGACTTATGCAAGCAGAGGTGGTTCCCACGAGTGAGTTTTATGCTCATAAAGTGAGCAAACAAACTCCGAATCGCAATCCGATTGAAGCATTGAGTTTGCAGTGTTGCAAGCTATGAGAATGTGATAGTAAGGCTCCTCCTCAAAGACCCCAAAATGTTACCTCGGAAAGCGTGCATAATGATGACCCTAAAGGGAATGCCCCAACTCTTCCCATGGGAGTCCCACGTGGAGCTAATGGCCAGGTTGGCTTGATAATCATTTAAAAAGAGGTTTTTTGATTGATCTTTAATATTAGCATTAATTAAGTAAGAAAGAGGATGCTACTTTTCCTTGTTTCGAATTTTCTAAATTTTTTGTTGTAACATGTCCATCTTCAATAATATACATGCCCATGAATTTATGATCTTTATGATGTAAAAATCAACAATTTTAATAACCGAGCTGTTTCAACTTAGAATCTTAGAATTCTGAGTCCAAATTCGGAATCTGCATGTGATTTTACCATAATAGAGGATTTTATAGCATCCAAATATTAAACGGACACCGGATCGAGCCTATACGTAAATTTTTAATTATTTTAAGTTAAAATACGACAAACTTAAACCTTAATAAATGCATGATCGGGCGTCTGATTGACAAACGATCAGCACCCCTACGGCCAGGGACATACCCTGGACATTTTTGCTAAAAATTATTTTTCGCACCGCCGGGCGGTCCGACGCATATATCGAGGCTGACATCCCAAATTAGAGGTCCTTGTCCCAAAAAGATGTCGTACACACACTCGAACGCCCGCTCAAGGACCAAAGGCCAATCGCCCTACTTACAGTCCATATGGACCACCACGTGGACGCCCATGCTGCCTCTGACCCAGAAGGTACATGCGTATCATTGCTTTTATCCACGCACAGGGCCCCCTCTCACTCTTGAGGGTAGATTGTCCTTAAATGCTCTCCTCCCCACCCCCCCCGTGTGAATAAGACTTAAGGGGAGGACTCCCCCTCCTCTCCCTCTAGTTACAGCCTTCTCCCTCTACAAATCCAGTTTAAGGACACCTTCCCCCTCCCCCTCCTCCCCCCCCCTAGCGGTGACTTTAGTAAGGGATTTTAGTCTCTTAGAGGTGATTCACACCTAGGGGTTTTTTGCTCATAACTTGAGCAAACAAGCTCTAAATTGTGATCCGACTGAAGCGTTGGACTCGTGGCATTGTGATCTACAAGAAGGAGGGCAGAATGGGTCCTTCATGAAAGTGCCAAAATATCACCCCGAGAGATGCACACATCAATGAGTCTCAAGAAGTTGCTCCTCCAGATGCCGCCCCATCTCTCCCCCTTGGGAGCCCCACAAAGAAATAATGACTAAGTTAGCTTGGTCATCGTTTAAAAGAAGATTTTTATTTATTATTAATCTTTAATGATAACTTTAAAGACATTAAGAAAGAGATACTATTTTTCTTTATTCGTGGGTGAAATTATTGTTTTCTCAAGGAAAGTGATGAAATCTATCATGTTCTACAATTCAGTTTGTAAAGTGTTATCTTGATTGAGTTAAGAAGTACAGGTATATTCTTCTCCTGCCTCAACGCTAACCCCATTTCTGTGCTTGTGTAACTGGGCGACGACATTAGTGAGACCCAGAGAGTCGACCCAAGGTATCCCTCATACCATTGCGAGAATAAGATTTCGTCAATGGAGGTGAATATTGTGATGTTGCCTAGTTTTGTGGGGACAGGCTAGTGCGGTGAATAAGCCCTCCCTAGTGTGTAGACATCCCTCTAAGGAGCGGGGGAATCAAGCGATGGAGCTTGAGCGGGGGAATCAAGCGATGGAGCTTGAGCGGGAGAGTCGACCCAAGGTATCCCTCATACCATTGCGAGAATAAGATTTCGTCAATGGAGGTGAATATTGTGATGTTGC
The DNA here is from genome assembly GCF_041138505.1 of Cibotium barometz. Lineage (NCBI taxonomy): Eukaryota > Viridiplantae > Streptophyta > Polypodiopsida > Cyatheales > Cibotiaceae > Cibotium > Cibotium barometz. The sequence goes on from NC_141055.1 coordinate 11,959,797, forward strand.
CTAGTTTTGTGGGGACAGGCTAGTGCGGTGAATAAGCCCTCCCTAGTGTGTAGACATCCCTCTAAGGAGCGGGGGAATCAAGCGATGGAGCTTGAGCGGGTGACAGGCTGGCTCGAGTCCTCGCCAGCTGCTGCTGCTGCTGCTGACGATGAGGTGTATGGTCCTGTAGGGATTGCCCACTCCGTAGAGGCTGAAAGGCTGAAATCTAGATCATCGAGGCACAATAAAGTAAAGAGCTTGGATTTGGCTATGAATAATTTTGAACATTGTATCTATTTTTTTAAATACTTTGTTTGTAAACATTGTGTATTATTGATAAAAGCCTGTTTAAATGAACCACGTGTAAGGCTTTTAATTAAGGAACTTGTTTATTTATGTCAAACAATGTGGTAGGATTAATTAGAAAATAAATTGACGTGGGAGTTGGGTGGAAAGTGGGAGGATGGGATGCCCTGATGGTAACATTCTACAGACGGGTGGACTCGATTAGTCAAGAAACTTTCCAATAAATTAATTAAAGCGCTACGTTAGATAAATAAATCCATGGGCAACCCTACTCTAGAGGACTCGGTCAGCGGGCTCTGCCTTGCATAGATAAGGAAAAAAGCATTGTTTCTAGAATTCAAGAATAGAGGTTGTTCGAATTAAAGTCGATCACTCTATGAGTGGTTTGATTTTAGAAATCCTTTAAAAATACCACGCTCCCCCTGCGAGATAGAACTAAGTCATCATACCTACTAATCATATCCTTGTATCTTACATGGTCAAGGTGTCGATGAGTAGAAAACTACCCTAAGTTAGACTTAGCAGACTATCTTGAAGGTTTTCCCTATTTAGAAAGCGGGGGACCTTACACTTGTAAAGTTGTCACTTTCTTGAGAAGATAATGTGGTTTCTTGTATCCTATGATTTAGTTAAACAATTGTGTTGCTATCTTGATTAAGGTAAAGTACAGGTACATCCTCTCCCAACCTTGATGCTAACCCTATCCGTGCTTGTGTAGCCGGGGCAACAACGTTAGAGTTGGCCCAAGGTATCCCTCCTACCATTGGGAAGTTGGAACTCACCGGTTTGGAGACGAGTGTTATGAATGGTACCTAGTTCAGTGGGCCTAGGCTAGTTGAGCTCTGCCGGTATTGGAGCTGCGAACCAATCCATGCTTGCATAGTTTCGCCTCACTAGGATGCTAAACTCTGGTGGAAGCAATCGTGCCGTGATAAGGGAGTCACCGAGCACTCCCAAACCTAGGAAGACATCAAACAAGCAGTGAAGGAGCGATATATCCCCTCATCTCATGAATATATAAAGATGAATGAGTTCTTTAGCCTCAAGTAGCTCAGTTTAACCTTGGAAGAATACTACTCTAAGTTCATCACTCTTCGGCAGTATGCCCATCCATGACTACCTCCCAGCAAGTGGACCGTTTCTGCCAAGGCTTGAATGAACCTTTGGATTCTCGCGTCGAAGCAATGAGGCAAGTACATTGCAAGATGCTCTCATACGAGCCAAACCTCTTGTGAAGGAGCTAAAGTCTAGCAAAGCTAGGCCCCTAGAATCGATCTCACCTTGAATCAAACACTAAGGATCAGTCTTATAAAAAGCCCCAGCAAAATGCTCCCTACTACAACCGAGGTCTTTGTTCCCCGCTCGTATGGTGCTTCTTCTAGAGAGGCCCTTGTGTGTTTTCATTGCAATGAGCCGGGACACTTTAAGGCCAACTGCCCCAAGCTAGCAACATCCTTTCCTCAAAGTGGTCGAGTAAATCAAGGTCGTGGAACCCCCATCCACTGAGGTGTAAGAGGTGGTGGATGTGGTAGAGGTCACGGAGCAATTGGCCACGCCTGTGCTATAAATGAAGAACCACCTTTGGAAATGGTTGAAGAAGAGCGTGCCATTGTCCATGCGATGATAGAACATCAAGGTCCTAACTAGCAATTTGGTGTTATTCAAACCCTAGCCACTCATCATGGTAAGCCATTCTAGCTTTTGATTGATTGTGGCAGTACCCATTCATTTCTTTCGCCAAGATGTTTACAAAAATTAAACCTGGGTCATAAACCATCTAGGAAAATGGTTGTAGAGCTAGCTAGTGGGAAGGAAGTAGTATCTCACCACTCTATAGGAAACCTTTATTTTAAATTGGGTAGTGAGTAAGCTCATGGCCATTTTAGGGTCTTACCATTAGGTATTTATGATGGGATCCTTGGGATGGACTAGTTAATCATAACTAATGTTAGTATTCATTGTAATCAGGGGAGTATCACTTTTAAAAATGAGCACGACCAAGTAGTATTAGTTTAGAGGAAGACAGGTAAACCCAAGTCCAAGGTAGTCAAAGCAAAACATCTTCTCAAGGGAGCACGTAAGGGACATCAAGTTTTCCTTGTTAAGCTCAACAAAGCTATTGAACCTAGTAAAGAATCAGAACCCTCTTGGCTCTAAGAATTCTATGATATCTTTCTTGACAAGCTTACAGGGCTACCACATTCTCGTCGAGAAGTCGATCATGAAATCAAGCTAATTCCTAGTGCTCAACCTATCTCAAAAACACTCTATAAGATGTCTCTCCCTAAAGCCATTGATCTCAAGGAGAAACTTTCCCAACTCATTGAACAAGGATCTGTATGCCCCAACAGCTCTCCTTAGGGAGCACCCGTTCTTTTCCCAAAGAAGAAGGACGACACTCTTTGTCTCTACATTGATTTATCAGGGGCTAAATAAAGTCATTGTCAAGAACAAGTATCCGATCCCTCGCATTGACGAGCTTCTTGACAAGCTTCATAGGGTCAAGGTGTTCTCAAAAATAGACTTGAGGTATGGCTACTACCAGATCAGAGTCAAGGAAGCATATATACCCAAGATAACTTTGAATACCTATTATGGCCACTGTGAGTTTACTATAATGTCATTCGGGTTAATCAATGCTCTTGCAACTTTCAACCACCTGATGAAAGATATATTTTGTCCCTACTTGGATGAATTTGTGCTTGTATTTTTTGATGACATTCTAGTCTACTCCAAGTTAGTGGAAGAGCATGAGGAGCATGTGCATAGAGTTCTACAATTACTACGTAGACATAAACTCTATGCTAAGAAAAGTAAATGTACCTTCTTTACTCACTAGATTGAGTAACTTGCATTCATTGTCTCCCAAGATGGTATCTCATTAGATCCTGCCAAGGTCAAGGATATACTGGAATGGCCACCCCCTAATTCACTCCACGAAGTTCGTGGATTTTTGGGAATCAGAGGATAGTATAGGATTTTCATCAAAGATGACTCCTTGGTAGCTGCACCCTTGACCGATCTTCTTAAGCAGGATTTCAAAGTAGTGTGGTTATCAATCCATCAAGTCAGCTTTGATAAACTCAAAGCCATCATTAATTTAGCACCAGTATTGAAACTTCTTGATTTCACCAGGGAATTTGAGGTGGTTATTGATGCTAGTAGTCTAGCACTTGGTGGAGTCTTAGACCAAGAAGGAAGACTGGTGGTGGCTTATACTTCTCGTTGCAAGCTGAAGCAATATGAGGCCAACTATGCCACCCATGATTTGGAACTCTTAGCAGTTGTTCATTACCTCAAGTTAGCTTTGATCAACTCAAAGCCATCATTACTTTAGCACCAGTCTTGAAACTTCTTGATTTCACCAGGGAATTTGAGGTGGTTACTGATGCCAGTAGTCTAGCATTTGGTGGAGTCTTAGACCAAGAAGGAAGACTGGTGGCTTATACTTCTCGCAAGTTGAAGCAATATGAGGCCAACTATGCCACCCATGATTTGGAACTCTTAGCAGTTGTTTATTACCTCAAGTTATGGAGACATTATATCCTAGGGTGAAAGTTCCAACTTTTAACTGACCACAAGAGTCTAAAGTGGATCTTCACCTAGACTAATCTCAATAGGAGACAGAGAAGATGGGTTGGAATCCTACAAGAATATGACTTCGACATCAAATTTCACCTTGGGAAATGGTTAATGTGGTAGTTGATGCACTTAGCTGCAAATCTTTCTTGAGTGCATTTTCGATGCCAAATGATCCCATATTGGTCTCGTTTCATGATCCTGATTACCAAAGGATTGTGAAATCAGTCGAAGAAGAGGGAACTTTAGAGAAAGAGAAAATTCTAATCAAGGGTTACTTCACCCATGATGGGTGCCTCTACTTCAATCACAGGCTATGTATTTCTAAGGATCCTTTCCTAAAGAAGCTAATCCTCCATGAAGCTCATGATAGCCCCGCTGGCACCACCCCAGGCTATACAAAGACCTTGAATGCTCTAAGCGAGGAGCTATCATTGGGCAGGCTTGAAAAATGATGTCCTTCAATACTTGAAGTAATGTCTCTCATGTCAAAGGATCAAAGCTGAAAGAGTCAAGATGCCTGGAAAGCTTCAACCCTTGGATATCCCCCAAATGAAGTGGGAATACATAAGTATGGATTTTGTCACAAGTCTCCCCACTGTACAAGGAGGATATGATTCCATTTTTGTGGTGGTGGACTTGCTCACCAAAGTAGCTCATCTTATATCGGCAAAGAAAACCTTCAAATATGTGTTACCATATTATAGTAGTGATGTGTGTGAACACACTTAGGACCGCCGGGGCACTTTTTCCCTCACTAGGAGGTTTTTTCCCCCGTGCATTGTATATACGCCCATTATCTTCTAGGGCTTGTAATCTTTCATTTTTGGCACTCATAATACACTACTGTGTTGTGCTCAAGCTTCCTCATCTTCTTGAAGTTGTGTGTGCATTCCTGCAACCCTAATTCCAACAATTGGTATCAGAGCAGGCTTCCTCCTCCCGGGCAGCATCACCGGCACCTGCCGCTTCATCTCCTCCGATTGCGACGAGGTTTCACGAGCGTCTGCAGGTTAGTATATGCCGTGGGACCGCCCGTAGGGCTTGTTCGTTTCAGAATTTTGATCTGAAGTCATTTCGCCCTCCGTTTTTGCATTCCAAGTACTGCGCAGGCAAAATCGTCCTACTGTGTAGATTTTCTGTCAAGATTAAAATCTGCAGGACAGGTGCCCATTCGTCTGTTTTGGGTTGTGCTACATAGCACAGGTCGATTTTATACAGGTTTACCTCTTACAGACAGCATTTACATCTAGTAGTACAGTCATTGGCCATGGCTGACAACAATGATGTATTCCGCATGTTGGCTGCTGAGGATAAGTTGGATGGCACCAACTATCCATTGTGGGCATATATGATGCGACATGTATTGGTAGCAAAGGGGTTATGGAACATTGTGCAGGGTATTGATGCACGTCCTATTGTGGCTGGGAATGCTGCAAACACATCAGAAACAGGTACTGTTGATGATGGTGCAGGCACAAGTGCTGTAGCAGCTGTTCGAGAACCACCACTTTCAGCAGAGCAGATTCGTTGGGATGGTAGAGATGCGCAGGCTCATGCCTTGATTGCGCTGTCTGTCAAACGTACCATTATCCCACATATTCGCTCCTGCAGGACTTCTAAGGATGCTTGGGATGTACTTGCCACATTGTATCAGGCAAGAAATGAGGCTCGTGTTGCTTACCTCCGAAAACAGTTGGAGAGTGAGCATATGAACGAAGGTGATTCTATGGATAGCTTTTTGACAAAGATCAAGGATTTTAAAGAGCAGCTCATTTCTGCAGATGAAATCCTGTCAGACAGTTCACTTGTGCAGACTGTTTTGAATGGTCTACCAGATTCTTATCAGGGTTTTGCTTCCACTCTTCGCTTGATGATGAAAGGCAATCCCAATGCCTTATCATTTGAGGAGTTAGTTTCTGTTTTGCTGCAAGAAGACCAGTCAAGGCAAAACAGGAATATTATGCGTGTCGCAGATCAAGCTTTCGTTGCTAGTCAGAGAAGCGGGAAAGGTAAAGCTGGCTTTTCTTCTAGTAAGCAGAAATCTGCAAATGCTGCGCAACCAAAGAAGGAAGACAAAGATGAAAAGAAGGGTGACAAACAGAAGACATTTTGCAAGTACTGTAAGGGAAATGATCATGTCATCAAAGCGTGTCCTAAGCTGGCTGCGAAAGAGGCTAAGAAGAAAGAGGCTGGTATGGCTGTTGCAGATGCCTCTCCTTCTAACAATGAATCTGCTAATGTTGTTCAAGATACAGAATGGGCATTCAATGCGCAGTGCAGTTATGACCCATCTTTGCATGACACATGTATGTCTGCAGTAGATTCAGATGTATGGTACTTTGACAGTGGTGCCACTAAGCATATCACCTCGCGGCGCAGTTTATTCACTTTCCTTGAGTCTGCTCCCACAGGGAATACTGTCACTTGTGCCAATAACTCCTCTTATCCCGTTAAAGGAGTTGGACAGATTGTGCTGAATGTTGCAAATTGCAACACCTTTACACTTTTTGATGCATTGTATGTGCCAGGGATCAAAAAGAATCTGCTGTCAGTCTCCGCATTTGCCAAAACAGGTTTGGTTGTAAAATTTGTGGATGACAGATGTACTGTTCATGATCTCTCTTGTGGTGACATCATTGTAGCATCTGGTTCACTATGTCGAGGGCTGTATAAGCTCAATATGGATGGCAAATGTGTAGAGGATTCAGCATGTGCTATTATGGATACGCAGGCTATTTCAAATGCAAAACTGTGGCATGCACGTTTTGGTCATCTGAATTTTGCAAGTTTGCTGCGCCTGCAGAAATCTGAAATGGTGTCTTCTTTGCCTAAGCTTGAGGCACCTGTCAAGCATGTTTGTGAGGGCTGCATATTGGGTAAAATGCAGCGTGCTTCCTTTCCCAAAGATGGATCAGTGAGAGCTGAACGCAGATTGCAGCTTGTTCACAGTGATGTTTGTGGTCCCATGCAAACTCCATCATTTGGAAACTACCTTTACTTCGTGACTTTCATTGATGATTTTACCAGGCATGCATGGGTATATCCTTTGAAGGCAAAGTCCGAAGTGTTTTTGTGCTTCAAACAGTTTTTGGTTATGGCTGAAAATGTGTCAGAAAGTAAGATGGGCACCCTCCGTTCAGATCGAGGGGGGGAGTATATGTCTTCAGAATTTAATGCATTTCTGGCTGAGCGTGGGATAAAACACCAATGTACAGTGCCGTATACACCACAGCAAAATGGTGTGGCTGAGAGAAAAAACAGGTCTCTCATGGAAATGGCAAGATGTATGGTTAAGAGTCAAAGTCTACCACATGGTTTTTGGCTTGAGGCTGTCATGTGTGCCACTTATGTACTAAACAGGTGTCCCACCAAAGCATTACAGGTTGTCACTCCATATGAGGCTTGGCATAGCCGCAAGCCATCTGTTGGCCATTTACGTGTTTTTGGTTGCCTGGCATATGCATTAGTGCCTGTGCAACATCGCAGAAAATTGGATGACAAAGCTGTCAAATGTATTTTTGTTGGATATAGTGCTGAGAGCAAAGGCTATCGTTTGTATCATCCACAGACAAAGCGCATTTTGGTTAGCCGTGATGTTGTATTTGTGGAAGATGCAGTTCAGCCCTTGGTTTCATGTACTAAGGAGACAGATATCAGCTCACGTGATGTCTATGATACATTGTTGCCTCTTTTTAGTGGTGCACAGTCAAGTGCAATACCTCATGAGGCAGTTTTTCAGCCTATGCAGGTTTTAAATGATGGCACAGATCAGCCTATATCTGATGCAGATGTGCATGATGCACTTGAGGATGAGAGACAAGAGATTGAGGGCTCTAGGAACATGCCTAGATGGCTGGTGCAGACTTTGCGTGACAGCAAGTTGGATGCCCCTTTGTCTAGTCGCACTCGTTCTGGCTCTCATGGTGCCTCTTATGCGTCAGATTGTTATGCATTGGCTGTTTCTAGTATGTGCGATGAAAGTGAGCCTGTTTCATTTGATGAGGCACAAAGTTCAGAAAATTGGATGGCTGCTATGCAAGCAGAATACGATGCTATTATGAAGAATAGTACATGGTCTTTATGTGACTTGCCCCCTGGCAAGAAGGCCATTGGCACTAAGTGGGTATACAAATTGAAGCGTAAGCCTGATGGCACAGTGGATCGCCATAAGGCTAGGCTTGTTGCAAAAGGTTATGCTCAAGAGAAGGGCATTGATTTTGATGAGACTTTTGCTCCCACATGTCATATCACCACTGTTCGTAGCATCTGTGCATTAGCAGCTCATAATGGTTGGAATGTACATCAGCTGGACATAAAGACTGCGTTCTTAAATGGAGATTTGCATGAGGAGGTGTATGTATCGCAGCCTCGTGGTTTTGTTCAAAGAGGGCAGGAAAACAAAGTGTGCAGGTTAAAAAAGGCTTTATATGGTTTAAAGCAAGCTCCACGAGCTTGGTATGAAAAAATACATGCATATTTGACTGCACATGGGTTTCAGAATAGTCCAACAGAAAGCACTTTGTATGTTAAACGTGTGGATGGTGTACATCTAATCATTGCTCTCTATGTCGATGACATGCTGCTCACAGGACCAAATGAGAGTCATATTGCTGATTTTAAGGCTGATTTGAATGCCTCTTTTGAGATGTCAGATTTGGGGCATTTGCATCATTATTTGGGGATACAATTTAAGCAGTGTGATGGAGGTATTGCTTTGTGTCAGACAAAGTATATTGAAACATTGTTGCGGAGATTTGGCCTTGAAGACTGCAAGCCTATTGCTACTCCAATGGAGACAGGTTTGAAGTTGAGTCTTCATGATGCTGGAGATCACTTTGATGTCACACTCTATCAGACAGCTGTTGGTTGCCTCATTTATGTATGCATTACGAGGCCAGACATTCAGTTTGCAGTCTCACAGGTGAGCAGATTTATGCATAGCCCAGGCATTAAGCATTGGCAGGCAGTGAAGCGTATCTTTCGCTATTTGAGTGGTACTCGGCATCTTGGGTTGTTTTATCCCAAGGGGGGATCATTGCCGCCAGATTTACATGTTTTTTCAGATTCTGACTGGGCTGGTTGTTATGACACACGCGTGTCCACGAGTGGTTTTTGCTTCATGCTTGGAAGCTCATGCATATCATGGTTGAGCAAGAAGCAGCCTACTGTGGCCACTTCTAGTTGTGAAGCTGAGTACAGGGCAGCTTTCACAGCTACGGTTGAGTGTGTGTGGCTCAGACGCCTTATGGCTGATTTGGGTGTTGGGCAACCATCTGCCACCACCATCTTCACTGACAGTCAGAGCGCATTGGCAGTTGCGCGGAACCCAGTGTTCCATGCTCGTACGAAGCACATTGAGGTGCACTACCATTATGTCAGGGAGAGACTCTCTGCAGGAGAGATCAGTTTGGCTTATGTGCCAACACAGGATAACCTTGCAGACCTTTTCACAAAGGCTCTGCCTCGTGAGAAGTTCGAAGCTTTTCGCAAAGCTTTGGGCTTACTCCCTTTTGTGGATTCGTCCACATAGCTAGACACTTCCCTATACATGAGTGCTAGCTCTTGTTCACTGCATCACTCCAGGGGGGATTTGTTACCATATTATAGTAGTGATGTGTGTGAACACACTTAGGACCGTCGGGGCACTTTTTCCCTCACTAGGAGGTTTTTTCCCCCGTGCATTGTATATACGCCCATTATCTTCTAGGGCTTGTAATCTTTCATTTTTGGCACTCATAATACACTACTGTGTTGTGCTCAAGCTTCCTCATCTTCTTGAAGTTGTGTGTGCATTCCTGCAACCCTAATTCCAACAATATGATGTTGCCCGATTATTCATCAAGGAGGTCTTCAATCCTTCATGGTTTAGTTCTGGAAGTCCTTATTTCAAGCCTTGGGTACTCAAATTTGCTTCAGTACAGCTTATCATCCAGAGACCAATGGCCAGATTGAGAGAGTCAACCAAGTAATTGAAGACATTCTCAGAGCATATTATGGGTGGGAGCCAAGAAGATGGATTCAATACCTTTCTCTCGTAGAATTTTCCTATAATACATCTTATCACTAGAGCATAGGGATGTCACCATTTAAAGCACTCTATGGGATGTATCTCCTCTAAATTTCTTTGATCCAACCTTAAGAGTTGAAGCCTCCAAAAAAAATCAAGGAGATGGAATAGCAGACCAAGGCTATCCAGAAAGATATTAAAGCACTCTATGGGAAGGAATGCTTATCTCCTCTAAATTTCTTTGATCCAACCTTAAGAGTCGAAGCCTCCAAAAAAATATCAAGGAGATGGAATAACCTAAAGAATCACTCATATCGTGATGTAACAAGGTCTCCAATAGATGAGTTTGATTCTGCTTCATCTCAGGGCTCAAGAGTTACATTTTCAGATGGGCGAGAAGATCTATGGATGTGTGGAGCCTCATGTAGGGATTTCAACACTGAGAGACTTAAGGGTAATCGAAGTGTATCAGATGAGGCATACATTCCACAACCCTTCCCTGAGCACTTAATTGATCCACTAGAATGGAGTCATGTCCCTGCAACATTATCAACATGTGCTTTACCTAAGCCAATTCAATTTTGTGACTCAGATGGATATGACGTTATTCCTATACGAATGGTACAACCACGTGACCTTCTAGATGTTTTGTACTATGGGGATGCATCCACAACAGCACTGCATGTAGAGGAAGTCTCAGTGGAGGATTTAACACTCGAATCTGCTAATGATGCTGATAAGGAAGATGGATGGGACTCTGATTTTGATAATGATGTGATAATCCCTGAGGAAGAGTTAGGAAAGGCACGCCTACTCTTGAGAGGAAGGGAGGTTCAAGTAGAGATCCCTCGAAGCCGACCTAAACATAAATGCTGTAAGAGCCATAAGAGAATCCATAAACAAGATGAGAGGAAATGACGTGAGAGACTACAAAAAGAAAAGGAGGAGTTTAAGAGTGAACACTCTCGACCACCACCTCACTTCTCAGGAAAGAACGGATATCTATACTATGTCCAAGCACCAGATAGTACCAAGTAAAACGATCAGATGGATTCCAACCAGGAGAAAAGCTAAAAACTGTTAGCAAAAATTGCAAAAAAATGAAGAAACAAAAACCAAAACTCAAGTCTAAAACCGATTCAAAAGAGAATGTTGGAAGTGCAAAGATAATGGTTGAACAAAAAAATCTGATACAAGATTGCAAAGGAGAGTTCAAAATCGCATGGTCTTCAATTAGTGATGACTCAAGTGGACAAGAACAAGGTCTCAATGTTCCCCCCAACTTCACACAGTACACTCTTCAAGATCGGAAGATCATTCTTCAACAACCCATGCGACAAAAGCCAAGCATGCCAGGGGTTTCATATGATGGTCCAAAAGATGCAAAAAAAGATTGATATTGCTAAGCCAGGAGAAAAGCCTCGCTATGTGTGGATTGCCACTGACTTGTCCTTAGATGAGGAGAAGTTATTAATTCAAACAATAAAGGAGTATCGCGATGTTTTTGCTTGGAGTTATAAAGACCTCAAAGGAGTTGATCCAAGCATATGTCAGCATACAATTCCATTGCGAGAGGATGCAAAGCCTTCCAAGCAACGTCCTTATACGTACAATGAGAATTTTGCACGAAAGATAAAAGAAGAAATAGACAAGCTCTTAGAGGCAGAATTTATCTATGAGATTGAACACACTGAATGGGTCTCCCCTATTGTAGTGGTGCCCAGACCAAGAAAAATGAAAAACTTCGAGTATGTGTAAACCTCAAGAAGGTAAATGTAGCTACTGTACGTGATCATTTACCTCAAGAAGGTAAATGTAGCTACTGTACGTGATCATTACCCACTTCCAATCACGGATCATGTTCTGGAACGAGTTGCAGGGAAAAAGGCATATAGTTTCTTTGATGGATTCTCCGGTTACAATCAAGTGTCAATTGATCCAAAGGATCAACACAAGACAGCCTTTGCTACTGAAGATGGCATCTTTGCCTATCGTGTTATGCCATTTGGTCTAACAAATGCACCAGCAACCTTTCAGCGGTTAATGAGTCATGTATTCAAGGAGTACCTTAGGCAATTTCTTGAGATCTTCATGGATGACCTATGTGTTCACTCACTCTTCACTCACAAGAGCGTGATGATCATATAGAACACCTCAGACGTGTGTTTCAAAAGTGTCGAGTTTATTGTATATACTTGAATCCTGACAAATGCAAATTCATGGTAAGACAAGGGAAAATTTTGGGCCATATTGTTTCTCGCAATGGGATTTCAATAGATATGGATAAAATTGATGTCATTGTCTCATTACCTCGGCCTATCAACCCTAAAGGGGTACAAACATTCATGGGACATTGTGGCTATTATCGTCGATTCATCTACATGTACGCTGTCCTAGCCAGACCATTATATGCTCTTCTTGTAAAGTTTAATTGGACTGATGAGTGTGAGGAATCCTTTGAAAAGTTGAAGCAAGCATTAGTGACTGCACCCATCTTACGGGCACCAGATTGGAACCAAATCTTTCATGTCCATATTGATGCTTCAAACTTTGCAATTGGATGTATTTTGGCTCAATCGGGAGAACATAATAAGGATTTCCCAATCTCATATGCTAGTCGACAGTTGAACAATGCTGAGAAGAATTATACCACAACAGAAAGAGAAGGTTTGTCCATGATATATGCAGTGAAAAAGTTTCGCCATTACCTTTGGCAAACTGTCACGTAGGCTGTAATGCCTTGACCGACGGCGGGCAGACCGGATGGCCATATCCGGGGTTTAGTGGGAGAGGACGCCCATGCGGAGTCATGGGCGGCCAGGCTAGTGTGGACGGCAGGCCACACACTATATAGCTTGGGGGATGAGGGGCAATCCTCATTCTTCCTCTATGGCTGGGTGGTGAGCCAGAGGCCGTCCCCTCTTGTGGTAATGCCCGTAGCGGCATTATGGGAATGTAACACTGGTATCGTCTTGAGATGTAATGCTCAATGCCCTTATAGAAGTTGATCGAAGAGAACTGTTATTAAACTTATTAGCATGGTTTTCTCTTCTTTTTATTGCCATGCGTCGACATCCCACTGCTCGAGAGTTTGTGGTGATCTTTCGAGGGGGGAAAGAGCCTTTTTATATGTCACATCAATTGGTTTGGTGGTAATTTGATGGTATGGGACATCAAATTCTTCACGGAATCGATTGTAGTCTTGGTGGAATGGGACGCCAAGGCTTGTGCATGTAACTTGACTCTTTGGCAGGTTGTATGTACACTTGTCTGTAGTGATAAAGTGTGCAAGATAAAATTTGAACTTTGAAAATTACCAAATATAGCCATAAGTTGGGATAAAACCCAGTTTACAGAGTTCGGAGAAGCTCTAGGTAGCAATACCATGATGGTGTGCTAGTGCTAACAGAGTGATTTAGTTCTGGAGTGATCTAAATCTAGAGGTTAGTAGTAGACTAGTTTGGTTGGACAATTTCATGCATGGGGGACGCCCTATAGCATTTTGCAAGCGTAGTCTTGCCTATGTTCAACATAAGTGTGCGATTGTGTGAGCACATTTTAGCTGCTGCCATATGAATTTGGGAAATATATTACTTTCCTACATAAGCAATTGTAATATTGCAAGACAGGCTATTTTGCTTACAAGTTCATGTGCGTGTAAACCCTATAAGTCGTATGACCCCTGGGAAATGAGTGGAGCATTTCTAGGATTTAATAAGGTTTTACATGGCAATAGTGAGTAGTATCTCACTCCAGATGAGCCTGGTTGTTGTTAGTATCGGATCCGACATATGTAGTGTACATAAACTCGGGCTGAGTTAGGATAGGAGGCTAAGCCGGAGAGCTTAGTGGTAAATCCTACTGTATCTGGTGAGTTTTGACTTAACCGGAGTGTTAAGAAGTAAACTCAAAGTCTGGGGCTGAACTAGAGTGTTCGGAGGCAGACATATCTTTGTTAAATCGGAGAATTTAGCAACAGATGAGCTTGGGGTGAACCATGGTACCCAGGAAAAAAGCTCTTCACACTAAAATAGTGCACAATAATTTTAGGGTGATAAAAATCCATCGCAGGAATGTTTTACAACTTCCATAGATGATAGATGAAGACCATGTACTTTACGGAGTTAAAGTACATAGGTGGTGACTTCGGCGCCACATTTTTTGTAGGAAGTCACCAGTGGTGTGTTTAGGTCAGCCGAGACTCCACAAGACCTATGCACTAGTTTTTAAGTTGACCTCTATGATAAGGGCATCCAAAATTTCGTGTTGTAATACCAGAAATTGTACTGCAATGTGCAATGGAGGGGTCAATTTGTGTAGTCACTTCTTAGCAGCAAGTGACTTAATCATCTTGTTATAGATGGTTGTATATGGTACTCCCACTCGGGGGAGGTACGCCATTGGGTACGGAGTTACTCACAGACTAGTATGGAACTACTAGTGTGATAATAGTGGGTACGTAGTTACTCACTACTAATACATAGCTGCTAATAAAATTAAGATCCTCGAGTGAAAAATACTCTAGATCAACATTTTAAATTACTGAACCACAATCCATGAGTATCGAGGTACTCATAAATATGTTGACGTTGCTCAAATCGAGGGACCGATTTGTTCGATGGTATGAATAAGCAAGGAGAGTGGAGTAACTTAAAAGTTACACATCACTAGTCCTAGTGAGTTGTCGAAATCATCCGTAGTTTGATGATCCCCTCTACCTATCAGATAACATTCAATTTTGCAAGCCCTGGCATTTAATCCGTAGTGATTATGAGTTGGGTGTGAGATATGGTTATGAAGTTCTTACAAGAGTACTCGTTTATTTGCTTGTCATTGGTTATAGCTTGGTAGAGATTGCCACCTGTGATGGGTAGGTAGCTTTGCCGCTATAATGAGGAGGCAGTAAATAATGTTCTCATAGTTATACTTCATACCAACACCAAACAGGGATAGGATGAAATTCCTAAGTTCATCATCACGAAGTACTGTGATGTTTGCATTAATATTGAATGTATAATGTAATGAAACATTGGGCTTGTGTAATTACCATCAATTATCTAGCAACCTATGGCTTCGCAGCAGCAAGCTCAGTCATTATCTATGGATTGATAATGTGGTTATTAGTAGTTTGAAATTTTTCTTGATAGATGGTACAACCCACCCAAATAATTCATAAGTGTGTAACCGCTTATGAAGGGTAATAATATGCAACAATGAAGCACTTTGTTACAAGTGTGAAACCACTGATCTGTTGCAAAGCAGTTTATTAAGTACCACCATATGTGCGTAGACACTATACCACATCTTCGTTGCAAGATGTTTAAAAGTTTCTTGGAAGGACTCAAGAATATAACATATGATATTAAACACGGTCTAGATTTGTTCTTGGACCTATGACACTAGCGTGTAGTCCGCTTAAGAGTACAGTTTTTGAGGACAAAAACCTTTCTTGAGGGAAAGGAGGGATATCCTCCCTTATCACATAAACTCGAATAGTTGTGTGAGTCCAGACAATACTTGAAGGGATATGTCTGGTAATAGCAACAAAGAATTGTAAGTGAATGGATGTAATTCCAGACACCCGTAGTGGTGCAAGAATCTTTATCAAACATCTCCACATACTATATGGTCTACCCGCATATATAGTATGACATAAGAAATAGGAAGTTTGATTGTTATATTTGAAGGGAAATCTTCAAAACTTACATTTACTCTGAGTTGGAGTGGAGTTTAACCATCCGTAGATTGATGGTAGTTAGAAACTCAACAAGATTCTAGAGCATATGCTTGTGCAAAGATGTTACTCTAAGAGAGAGGTATCTCTCAGCTTTGGAACTAATCCTTGTGATGCATGATTAGATTGGCTCTAGTTTATTTTTCCTATGGCCGTAGAGCTTTCCAAGGAGAAGTTTTAACAAGTTGGTGATGCAACATGGTAGCGTAGTCTACAAATATCTAGTAGCATGGTCTAAGAACTTGTGCTACTAGAGTGCTCTCCAGTACATTAGCTTCTGTGCTAATGACATGATGCAAAATAAGGCATGAAATTTGCCTTAAGATTTTGGTTGAAATACCAAATCATGGCTTGTGTGAGCATGATCCTGTCTTTACAGAGGTCTGGCGCACTGTACGCGTATGCACTTTGTCACAGCCTCGCTCACCTTCCTCGCCGGCACGTAATGCTAGTCCGAAGAGACTGGCCGTAGGTGCGGCGGGTAGCGAAGCGAGAGTTAGTCCGGAGAAACTAACCGAGTCTTCGGGGTATAGTTTTGATAGTCCAAGTGCGGGTCACCCTGGGATTCAAAAGACCTATGCACTAGTAAAAAGACAGTTTTATTGGCCTAGTTTGTTTAAGAACGTCCAGACTTATGTGCTGAAATGCAGTAAGTGCCAGGTCAATAAACATGAACGTCTTAAGGTTGGAGGACTACTCCATCTGTTGGAGATTCCTCAAGGGAAATGGAAAAGCATTTCCATGGATTTCATTACCGGTTTACCCAAGACGAGTCGAGGGAATGACTCGGTGTGGGTGGTAGTGGACAGGTTAACTAAAATGGCAAAGTTTATTGCCACGAAGAAAACTGTTAAAATGCCAGAGTTGGCAAAACTCTTTATTGAACATCTCTACAAGCTATATGGCCTGCCCGCAGATATAGTGTCGGATAGAGATAGAAAGTTCAACAGTCATTTTTGGAGGGAAGTGTTCAAAAAGTTGGATACTACTCTGAGTATGAGTATCATCCGGAGTTTGATGGTCAAACCGAAAGAGTTAACCAAATTCTAGAGGATATGTTGCTTTCTTATGTTAGTAAAAAGCAATCTAATTGGGAAGAGTACTTGCCCTTATTGGAGTTTACCTATAACAGCTCCAAACACTCAGCGACTGGATTTACACCATTCATGTTAATGTATGGATTCCAGCCGAGATCTCCGATGGCTGTAGGCCCAGAAAAGGAGAAGATTCAATCTGTCAAGGATTTCCTTGAAGATATGAATGATATGCTCAGAGCCGCACGAGAGAGCATTCGTAGCGCTCAGGATCGCGCTAAAACTTATGCGGATAAAGGACGAAGAAAGGTGACCTTTGCAGAAGGTGACTTTGTATTCCTCAAGGTTCGTGCGCAGTCAGAAACTAGGAAAACGGGAAAGTGTGATAAACTTTCTCTGAGATATTGTGGTCCTTTTAAAATCCTTAAGAAGATTGGGGACGTAGCATATAAACTTGAGTTACCGGAGAGTTCTCAAGTCCATCCTGTCTTCCATGTCAGTAAACTGAAGAAATCAGTTCACGGGTTAGAGAACGCAGTTTCTCCAGAGATTTTGGTGGACTTGATAGAACCACCAAAGATACCACATGAACCTGAAAAGATTCTACAGTATCATGATAGACAGACTCGACATAAAGTGTACCAGGAGGTACTTGTTAAATGGACAGATAGGGATGAGGAGGTAGCTACCTGGGAACGCTGTAGTGCAATTTCCAAAAGGTTTCCCCAGTTTGTTTTCGAGGACGAAAACTCTTCTTAAGGGGGGGGGTAATGTCACGTAGGCTGTAATGCCTTGACCGACGGGCGGGCAGACCGGATGGCCATATCCGGGGTTCAGTGGGAGAGGACGCCCATGCAGAGTCATGGGCGGCCAGGCTAGTGTGGACGACAGGCCACACACTATATAGCTTGGGGGATGAGGGGCAATCCTCATTCTTCCTCTATGGTTGGGTGGTGAGCCAGAGGCCGTCCCCTCTTGTGGTAATGCCCGTAGCGGCGTTACAAACAAATTCATATTTTTTGTGGACCATCAAGCATTGCTATGTTTGGTGAATAAGCCTTGTGCAACTGGAAGGATTGTGAGGTGGTTTAGCATCCTTCTTGAGTTTGATTTTGAAGTGGCAGTCCAAAAAGGAACAACTCATCTTAGGACAGATCATTTGTCTCGAATCACCTCTGGAGAAGCTCCTGTGGGTGTGGATGATGATATGTTAGATTCAACACTTTTCCTTGTAGAGACAGCTCCTAAATGGTCTGAATCCATCTTAGAAATTTTGACAAGTGGGCATATACAACTAGCGGGTCCTAATGTGGACCTATGGTAACCATTCAAGTTAATCTCAGGGAGATTATATCGTCAGGGTAATGATGGAGTGTTACGGCTTATACCTAACCCTGACCAATATGAGGAGATCTTGGAATGGGCACATGCAGGTATCGGTGGAATCCATGCATCAGCTACTACTTGTGTGCGACGTATATCTCAGGATGGGCAATGGTGGCCTACCATGCATGTGGATGCTGAAAAGTTTGTTCGTAACTGTGCTTCATGTCAAATTCAACAGCCGATTCATAATGTCACATTATTCCAAATTTCAACTACACCAAGTTGGAGTAAGTATATTGTGGACTATCTTCAGCATGGTCATACTGATTAAAAAATTGCTAAACATCGAAAGCGTGCGATTGAAGTTGAAGCGGCAAACTATATGCTGCTAGAGGGCCAACTCTACAAGAGGGGCAAGGATGGCAACTTACGCATGTGTGTATGTGAAGCTGACTACTTAAAAATCTTGACTCATGCACATGCAGGTGTTGGGGGTGGACATTTTTCGGGCAATACCACAGCTAAGTTGATTAGGTGGTCTGGGCTTTGGTGGCCAACCTTACAAATAGATGCTGAAGAATATGTAAAACATTGTGACGATTGTCAAAGGACCAAACCTCCCATCACAAAGGACAATATGCCATTGCGGCCTATGTTAAGCACACGTGCTTTTGCAAAATGGGGTATTGATTTTGTCGGTCCCATTAAACCTCCAGCTCGTCACACGCATGCCGAAACTGACTATTTGACCAAATGGATAGAGGCAAAGGCTACAGTTAAAAATGATGCTAGAACCACAGCCAAGTTCTTGTATGAGTATGTGTTTACACGCTATGGCTTACCTATTGAAATCGTTAGTGATCAAGGTGTGCACTTTGTGAATGAGGTCATAGAGTTTTTGCTTCGAGAATTTATGGTAATTCACAAGCGTTTTGCACCCTATCATCCCCAGACCAATGGACAAGCTGAGAGTACTAACAAGATTCTCTGCACAGCACTCACAAAGATTGTTAAGGGACATAGGACGGATTGGGAGCAAAAGTTGCACTCAGTTCTTTGGGCATATAGGACAGCCTATAAAACATCTATGGGACACAACCCCATAGGACGGATTGGTGGGAGCAAAAGTTGCACTCAGTTCTTTGGGCATATAGGACAGCCTATAAAACATCTATGGGCACAACCCCATTTGAGCTTGCTTTTGGGCTAGATGCAATTCTTCCCATTGAATTTCTTGTACCTACTCTACGAGTTGCTAAACAATTGGACTGGACTGGTCATGAGCTTTCACAATGCATTGATGAATTGGAAAAGCTTGATGAGACCCGCTTATTGGTGGTAATGGGGATGTATGTCGAGAAGAGGAGACAAAAGCAATGGTATGATAGAAATGTAACAACTGGCCGATTCAAAAAAGGGAACCTTGTGCTCTTGTACACACTTAAGAAGCATAAGAGAAAGCTTAAGAAACGCGGCCTAGGACCGTTTGTGATTAATGAGCTTACTCCAAGTGGTGCAGTGCGTTTAGAGACACCAGAAGGTAAAGCAAATGCCTAACTTCATTAATGGAAGTCGTCTCAAGAAATACAATGAACCATTAACTGAAGCCATGCTTCAACAAATGCATGCTGCACACACACGGAAAGAAGCACATGACCTACTTAAACGTCAGGCTCAAGAAGAGGCTAAAGCTAGAGTTGCAAAAGCCAAGGAGCGTTGCAAGGCTTCTATGTTGACCTTACACTTGGCTACTGATGAACAATATGTCGATCCTTTCAATATTCAAGTGTGTCTTCATCTTCATGAGACTACCTACTTTGTCTCTGTCTTAATTGACTCTGGTGCAGATTATAATGTTCTCTCGTTTGACACATGGATAGCCTTGGGACAACCAACACTTGTGCACATTCCTATTGACTTACGAAGCTTCTCAGGTGAAGATAACCCTATAGAGGGAATATGTGTCATTATGATGTCCATTTAGGATCACCAGATGTCTGTTCCCTTTTATGTGGCAAGTAAGTCCAAGGCAGTGGTAGAGGCTGTTCTTGGTCGATCATGGTTAAGTGCTACCAATTGTTCATTAGATTGGAAGAATAGACAATACAAATTGCAAATTGATTCTGATTGCATCTTGGGATCTGCTACTCCACGAGGTTTATCATGTCAAAAGGGTGGTGTTTCTACCTTACACAATCCACTTTCAAAATCTGCTCTTGAAGCTCCAACACAAATGATGTGGATAATCGATGAGTCCTCACGTGAGGGCCATGGCTGGCATGTTCCAACTACTCTAGTCACTGCTCAAAGAAGGCCAGGCAAGAAGGAATTATCAATTTGGCTACCCAAAGATGCGTACAAACTGGTACCATCTAGCTTAGTTCCTATGCCTCCTAAAAAGCACATCTTTTCCAAGCCTAAAACTCAGATTGTTACTCGTTGGGTCCCAAAGCATGTTCTTAAAGCACAAGGCTATTATGAGGGTGCAACAGCACTTTGGCTTCCCAAATGCCATGGTTTGCTAGGGGTAAAAGAGTGTATCAATAAGATTCCAGTTTTCCATATCAGTGGGTGCAAAGGAAATCAACACAACCTCTTCAAGATAGGATAGGTGGTTGTGATAGCACCTACAAATCTCCTTGTGTTGACCTTCCCAAAACATGTATTGAATCGCCACTTGTCCCAATTTCTCCTTGTTACACAAATCCACCATCAACTTGTGTACCTAAGACAAGTCCAACTTCACATGAGTCTCCTTTGAGCATAGATTCTAGCACTTCAATGCCTAAATCATCTTATCTTGCTCAAATTCCTCGACAATTGCTAACCTTCCCACCTCTTAAGAAGGACATACCCAAAACCAAAAATAAGGCATTAACACTACAATTAAAGCTCTTTGGTAGATCAATGTTTGAATAATGTGGTTCCTTATGCCTTTAGAGGATTGTGTTCTTTTTGAGATGATCTTGTCTACAATGTTTTTGATTGGGATTTTAATGATGGATATGAGTGTATAAAGTTTGAAGTTTCTAAATTTCATTGTTCTACGCCCAGATACCTCCTGATGGATACTTGGCGAGATACATGTCCACCATGCATTGACCCTGATAGTACTCGATCTGAACATCGCGGGGGTTATAGTGCTCCTCCTTTTCAAACTCATTCTAGGTACTTTTATGCTCCTTTAGGTGAAAATTGCTGTGGGCATCACTTTGTCACTTTATTCTATCAACAGCATCACCCATTTCCACATTGTCAAGAGTGTGCACGACTCGTATTAGGAGAAGCTTCACACATTTGTTGGATATGCCGCTCTTACTTTAGATGATATGGCACGGGCTTAATGAACAAATTGTGGGAATTACACCCCAACGCCATAATCTTCTTAATGTGAGAATACCAGAGAGAGGACCAAATTAACATAGATTACCTGAGGAGGTTCAAGCACAACAATGGAGGTATACATGCTTAAATGACTTGCAACCACCTATCTTGCAAGCCCTCCTTCCCCAAGCCTCAACATGTCAATTTTGGATCACTATGAGTACCTATATTGAGCAGTTCCAAAATCGAGATTGTATGCTAAACCTTCCCATAGAACCAATGCCATATTTTAGCGAGGAAGCACTCCTTCCTCTACCACCTTCTCCAGAGGCCGATTTTTATACAGGGTTGTCCTTACATCCTGAGGTCATTGATACCATCTTTCCAGCAAAAGTGGACATGGATCCACCACCAGTGCAAGGGTAAGCTCATCGACTCCACAATAAGATCAACAAGCCAAGGCACTTTTCTCCCACTGGGTTTTTCCCCTCGGCTATATTCGGTGATTGGCACCAATAACAAATTTCATTCCTTTCTTTTCTTTTCTTATTTGTTAATAAACATTTTGCAGAGATCTCAACTAAACAAGAGCATACAACCATGCCCCAATAGTCCACCTACCGTGCACACAAATTAGGAAGGGGGAAGACATGCAATGCCTACAAAGAGCAAAGAGAAGCAATCTGCACAACATCAGCAATGCATCAATGCAAACACACAACATCAATGAGCTCGACAATAGATGTATTCAAATCATATTCTTTGTTCTTTATGTGCTTTTAACTTTTGGATATATTGTTTGCATGTTCACACACAGTTGGCTGGTTTAAGTTTTAAATTAGTTGTTAAAATGTGGTGAGTGATTTCTAGATTCTTAGAGGACTTAGTAGAAGGTATTTCTATTTGAAGACAGTGTAGGATATATACCAACGGAGTATGCCAAGTTCTTATGCTCTCGAAGTATATTAGTTATCCCTAGTGGTAGCTACCTCTTAGGTATGGGCTAGGTGCTAGGATTAATAAAAAATTTACAAAAATCATAAAAAATATATACAAGTGAATTGAGACATGACGTGTCTACAGCCATGTGGAATGCTTGGTAGGACCTGGGATTGTCTTAGCACGTTGGGGCCGATACCTTGGTTTCCATGGGGTGAACACTGATGTCTAACAAATTCAGAAAAAAAGACCTTCAAGGACTCTATCGCCTTGATAGATGTTGGTAGGACTCTGGGGTACATTATGGGCCCTCGAGGCTGATGCCCTCATCTTCATGGGAAACTCCTTATGTCAAAAAGAAAGAAAAGGGTCTGTCGCCCTTGAAATACTTAGCGGCCTTTAGATTCTCTTGGCGAAGGTCTCTTGGCCATTGCTTGGGTCTCATTGGGATGGAACCTTCCTCTTTATCATCTTTTACACACGTCAAAAAAAAAGAGAGGTCCAATCACCTTTGCTCATATTTAGGAGTAGGTTTGCCACTTAGGAATAACTGAAATACTTGTAGGACATTGAGACTGCGGTCATAACCTATGGTGTGCAAGCACACTTGCCTTTGCATAGCACTATCTACCACTTAGTCTCACTTTGACTAGTTTTTACTCACCTCTTTTAGAACTCTTTAAAACTCTAATCAGCCTTTCACTTGTATGCTCATGTGTGAGATTGTCATTGCTAGTTTTCTTTTCTTCGATAAAAAGCTTTACTTGTATCTATTGTTTTTTGCAGCATTTGCTTCTACCGCGCTCGAGGACGTGCGCAAAATAGGAAGGGGGGAGTGTTGCGTGACGAGTGGACGAGTGAAGATCAATGCAAGGATGCAACAAAAAGATGCTTAGGGCTCTTGTAAAGAGTTCCAAGTTGTGGATGAGTGTGGGAGTGGGCTTGACAATAATCCCACATGGGAACTTTTGGGAGTTTTAGAGTTTTTGTATAAAAAGTGGCTCATTTGAGAGCTTATGGACACATTGGGCTAAACTCATGTTGGAGCTCTCTTGAGACTAGCTCTCCCTCTTTATCCATAGAGGTGCAATCTCTTCTCTCTCCCCATCTACATTATTGTAAGTTCTTTTTTTTTGTTAATTCAATGCAATGAGTTGATGTTTGTCTCTCTTCTCATGTCAATTCTCTAGTGTGCATGTTTCTTGTTGATAGCTTCAAGGTTTGTGTGCATGCTAGGGAAGTGAGTGTTTGAGAATGAAGAATGCTTTGATCTTGTGTATACAATAGCTTAGCTTTCTTCTTGTTTTGGATGCATGAATGAGTGGGATGATGAGTGAGTGAGCAATAGCAAGATTGAGCTTGTGTGTGTGTTAAGTCTATGTCAATGGTAGTAGTATTCTTAGCATTCTCTCCATCAAATGGATAAGCTTTTGTGCACCGGTACGGGTTGAATCCCTAGCTCCGAAAGGGATGCAAATCCCATTGGATTGAGCTACATGTGGATCATACTACTCTTGCTACAAGCGAGAGAGTTTTCCGTCTCTCCAGCATCCTTACCCGAGGATTCTGATTTTGGCTTATAGCCACCATATGAAGAAGCTTTACCTTTGTCTTTCTAATTGGCAACAAAAGCTTTACCTTTGTCTTTCTAATTGGCAACAAAAGCTTGGTCACCAACTCGCATATTAGATTGGCAACAAAAGCTTTACCTTTGTCTTTCTAATTGGCAACAAAAGCTTGGTCACCAACAAAAGCTTGGTCACCAACTCGCATATTAGATCTATTTTGCCTAGACTGCTCTTCTTGCAACAAGAGTACTGAAACCAGCTCATCAAATGTAAAGGCATTTGGATTTCCCTTTATCATGAGTCTAAGGATAGAGGCAAAACTCTGATAAGAATCCAGCAATGCATTGAGAACTATGGGCACCAATGTATTATCAGGATATATCTCATCCACACTAGCAAGCTGCTCCTTAAAATCTTTGATCTTGGTCAATAAGCTGTCCATTGAGTCTCCCTCATTCATGTGCTCAGACTCCAACTGTTTACGCATATATGCAACATGTGCTTCGTTGCGCACCTGGTATAATGTAGCAAGTGGATCCCATGCCTATTTTGAAGTCTTACATGACCGAATATTAGGAATAATGCTTCGCTTTTCACAGAAAGTGTAAGCAATGCATGTGCTTGTGCATCTCTTTCATCCCATCTCGTTTGAGCAGCAGTGGGAGGTACTGGTGGTGCATGTGGAGGAGCCATATCTATATCAGATTCTACTTCAGACGTACCTGCAGCACCTGGTTGCACTGGTAGTTGTGAAACAAGACAAGTTTCACTACCACTGACCACATTCCAAAGGCCTTTAGTAACCAATACATGCCTCATCATATAGGACCACAATAGGTAGTTAGTCCCATCAAGTTTGTCCTCAGTAGACAACATGTTGAATACATCACTACTGCCAGCCAATGACTTTCTACCAAATGAAAAATCTTTCAACACACTGCAAGTACTTAGTATTCACTGAATGCAAGCTTGGATGGCTGCCAATTGACTGAATCACCTGTAAAGTGTATGAAAATTAACATAGAGTAGAGAATAGAGTGTTACTAGCGAAAGTATGATGGTCGATGTTGTTGAAGACACTGTAGATGCTGCTACACACCAAATCTTTGCCACTACACAATCCAAACACCCAAAATCGAGCAGAACCAATCCAAAATGATACCTCTCCAGAATGTCTGCAGAAACCTTGCGGTGCCCAAAACACGCCCCAAATGTGCCGCGGACCCTGAAAACTTTGTATACATCACACTACAGTATACATCTTCTTCTCCTAAGAGGGTATCTCAATCGGAGACAGAAAAATAGGGTTGTGAGGAGGGAGGTAGACTACTAGATCAAGTGTCAAGGAAGCTAGTTTTGATACCAATTGTTGGAATTAGGGTTAGGGTTGCAACAATGCATACACACATGATAGAGAAGCTTGAGAGCGCACAAACTCACTAGATTAGAATGAACAAATGTGTGCCAGATATACAAAAGATAAGCACATACCCCAAAATGAGTAGATAAGAGGGTGTACATACGCACAGGGGAAAAAACCTCCTAGTGGGGGAAAACGTGTCCCGACAGTCCTAAGTGTGTTCACACACATCACTACCATCCATATAATGCTACAAGCATGTGCCAAAAGCATCCCCACTTGAGTATTTATAGATTTTATTACTTCAAAAATAGGTTACATGGCTATTTTAGCCCTTGCTTGCTCTACAAGCTTTTCTTACAAAAATTGGATAATAAAATATCTAAAAAATTCTTACTTACTCCCATGCTAGTCCTCCCATGGATAATAACAATTCTTGCTTACTCCCATGGATAATAAAATATCTAAAAAATGTCACTCCCATGCTAGTCCTCCCAAGTGAGAATACAACCATCCTCGGTTGTAAATATTAGCACATACGGGTGATTAAACACATTAATCATTACCACATTAGATTCACTCATCACAATGGCTTTACATGCATCGCACATGTCTTATAGTTGATTAGATTCACTCACAATAAAATGCACACAACCTTTACATGCATCACTTGTGTCTTAGAGTTGATCGAATTCATTCATAATCAAACTCCCACATTGGATTCACTCACAATGTCTTCATACGCGTCGCACGTGTTCATAGAGTTAATCAAACTGACACCACACATCTCACACATGTTACAGCTACACTTGGATTCACTCACAAGCAACTTGGGTGACCCTCTAAAGAATTAATTAGATTTTCTCTTAATTCTTATACCACACTTGGGTCACCCTCTCAAGAATTAACTAGAAGAGTTGATCAGATTCACTCATACATTCCTTACATGCCTCACACATGTCACAGCTAGTTGGATTCACTCACAACCAGCTTAGATCACCCTCTCAACACTTAATTGTGATAAGTTATCTGCCCCGTCAAATAAATATCACTAAGTCAGACATGTAAAAGAGACATTGTATAAAGGACTTCTATGCGTAATAAATTTTAGTTTTCCATACCACCAAAAATTATCCCACACAAATCTAGAGATAAGTATGCATTGGAATACTTCACATAGGATTAACCTTGTGTCCCATACCACAAGACTAATACATAGTGAAAAATTCATAAAGTATAGTTCAATATGAAAGGGGGAGTTCCTCCACGATGTTCTACTTTTGATGCATAAGAACTCTCCTTGAAATTTACAAAAAGACTTAAATAAAATCTTTTTTAAATATAATCAAATGAAATGAATATGTTACTTCACAAACTTTAAATTCAAACAAGACTAATAAGTTTTGAAACGATTTAAATAAATAAGTCTAAATCTATATAATTAGCTTAATGTTAAACAAGATGATGATGAAAAGATTAATTTACACTTGAAGTTAAAATAAACTTCTATATGAGAAAGGATTGGTTGACGGGTCTGAAAATGAAAAATGGGGAGCAATTGGTGGTGCAATGTTTTGCAGATGACTCATTGCTATTCCTACAGGCTAATAATGACAATGTAAGACAAGCCCTGCGAATAGTATAATTATTTGCTGATGCTTCTGTGTTCAGATGTAACATACATAAATCTAGAATTATTAGCTTGATTGAAGAGGATGACTTTGATATAGAAAGGTGGGGGTGTGAGATTATAAGGATGGGGAAGATTGTCAGGCTCTTAGGAGCTCCTTTTGGGGTTGGGGTGACTAATAAGGATTTGGCTAACTGGGAATTAGGGTGTCTTTTCATGAGAGAGTGGCTATTGTAAACTCATTTTTAAATGCATATGTGACTTCAGAAAATGCCATTGGAAGAGGATTATGGCTCCAATTAGAAAGTTCATTTGGAAAAGGAACAGGGATAGCAGGGGATATTTAGCTTGGCTTGCTTGGGAGAAAGTAAGTATGCCCAAAGACTTGCGAGGGCTAGGAATATTGCATTTGCCCATTGATGCTAAGGCTGCAGTGGCAACTAGCCTACCAAAATGCTTACAGCAGAAGCAGGAGGAGATGCGGAGTAGAATGGTAAGGGAGGTGATAGAGGAGTCTAATGTTCAGTGTAAGGGGAAGTGGACAGGACCAGATTGAAGCTATTCTCACATGCTCCACTGAGAATTCAGAAGTTTCCTTTGCTATTACAACTGGAAAGAGGTGATGGGATTAATGAAGTGGAGGAATTCTTTGTTTAGCTTAGGGATATGGTGGTCACACAAGTCCACACCTCCCTTAGCCTAGCTGAATAGCCAGGAAGCTGAACAAGAAGGGAATGAGATGGATTGGAGATTGTAGGGATGGGTGTGAGGTGGAAGGATTTCTCCCCCCAAAAAAAAGGCTTAGGTTCCATCGTTCTTAACGCTTTTGAGAGGCTCAAATAAAAGTCGAGCTTTTTCCTTAGGCACATTTTAAGCTCCATTTCTTTGAGGGTGTGCACACGCTGGCCACGACTGATAACACCGGCCGTTGCACTGAGGGCACCAGTGGCCTGCGTGAGAACAGCCTCTGTGAGCGGGCTTTCGTATTGATTGGTCAAGCCAGTAAAATGATAATTGCCTGTGGTGGGACAGCAAGCTGTAAATGCATTCATTATGGCCATTTGATGGTTTGTTGCCATATGCATCATGTGGTCATGCGCAGGAGGGGCTCCATCATCCATGATGTAGCCAGTGTGTTGTACAAGGGCAGTTGGCGTGTGCAGTGGGTGCAGGCGGTGGTCTCGACTCTCTAGACTAGAATCCAAATCAAAAGGCTGCCGTGTGTGAATCTTGCAGAAGTGTGTGCTGATTTCTCTTACGGCGGTCAATATATTTAACTGCATCTGAAATTTCTATCTTCAACAGGTAAGCGAATCACAGGCGCGTACGGCCCCTCCCTTTTTTTTAAAAATATCTTTTTCTAATTTCAGAGAAATCTACTCCTGCCCCCCATGCACGCTCGTGAAGAATCGAATATATCGCTCTCACACGCACAATGCCATGTCATTTCGGCGGTAGAAAATTATTTTACCCAAGAGGAAAAAAACCAGGATATTATCGCACTCTCGTATTCGCACTCTTTCATTAATTAATTAATGCCCGCTATCAATTAATTAAGGTTGGTAACCTTATTAATAAGGTTACAAACCTTATTATCAAGCCATTGCAAACAATGAGCGAGCACCTTCATGGTGGAGAGCAGTGTAGACGAGAGAGAGAGAGAGAGAGAGAGAGAGAGAGAGAGACCCTATGGTGGCAAAGAGAGAGGGAGCAACCTCACACCAAGAGGGAGAGAGAGAGAGAGAGAGAGAGAGAGAGAGTGTGTGTGTGTGTGCGCAATCTGACAGAAGCTTATCTCCAAGAGAGAGAGAGAGAGAGAGAGAGAGAGAGAGAGAGAGAGAGAGAGAGATATTCAGCTGCATGGAGCCCTGCAAAAAACGAGAGGGGGAGAGAGAGAGAGATATTCAGCTCCATGGAGCCCTTCAAAAAACAAGAGAGAGAGAGAGAGAGAGAGAGAGAGAGAGAGAGAGAGAGCATTTTTTTTAAATTGCCAACTTTCATGGGCACCTATTCACTACTTTTTCATTAAAATCCCCATGCCAACTTTCACATCATCATGACTTAAATCCCCATGCCAACTTTTACATCATCATCATCACTAAAATCCTCCAAATCTTGTGTCTCAAAGCTCCAAAACCTTAATAGCCTAAGGTCCAAAACATATTAAAACCTTACTCCAAAGGCATATTCCATAAAAATTAATCCCCAAAAATGATGTTGGTGCGCTTAATCCAAAGGCATATTTCGTAAATATTTAACCTTCATCCAAAGGCATATTCCATAAAAATTAATCCTAAAAAATGATGTTGGTGCGCTATGATCCTTTTCAAGAGTAACAATCCTTGTGGAAATTTTTTATTAGATGAAATGACATGGTTTGAAGTGTGTTGCATGCATGTTCACATGTGATATATTATTGCCCTCGTTTTACAAGAGAAATTGGCCAAGTATCTATTTAAAGGATGGAGTTTTGCAAGAGAAGCACACATAAAGTGAAGTCAAGCTATGTAGTGGCATGAAGGAGGTAGTTGGCTAAAGCTTCGAAAATCTAAAGCTCTAAAAATTTTAGATACTTAATTTGGGATTGATCCACAATTGGGAAACATGCGTGCAAGCACACACACATAGTTTAGAGGGATACCATGCTTAGTTGCACTAGTTGTGGTATATAGTTTAGAGGGATACCATGCTTAGTTGCACTAGTTGTGGTATATAGTCTTCTATATGGTGAGTTGTTAAGTTGATGGTACCATATAAAAAAATGGGGGATAGGGGGAAATAGGAGTGGCCACCATAAAGCTCCTCAAAGGCATGTGTGAACTGGCACTTAAGGAGTGCTTCTCCTCAAAGGCATGTGTTTGCACACATAAGGCATGTCTCCTCAAAGGCATGTGTTTGCACACATAAGGAGTGCTTCTCCTCGACAAAGAGACCTTACATTTGAAGTTTTTTTGTTTTAAAAAAATTATGGTAAGTTGAAAATCTCAAGGGGTCACACAAAAACAAAAGGTAGCCTGTGAGTTCATACGAAGGGGTTTAATTTGCTCGTGGAGTTATAGACATTTTAAATATGTAAGATATTTCTAAATTCAAAAAGTGTAAAAGTCCATGTAGAAGGTGTACTTTATCATCTCAAAATTTGTAGAAGGTGTGTATCTAGATTATAGAAGTCCTTAAAGGAAATTGGGGGTAGAGAGGGTTATTACCCTTTGAATGCACATGCTATGTAGAGTTTCTAATAAGTGAAACCCTCATGTGACATGCAGAACACTGCTTCAATTTCCAATGGAAGGGGTTCATCATATGCTTGGCTTTAGGCAATTTAGAATGTAAAACTCTGTGTAGTACATTGAGAGAGAGAGAGAGAGAGAGAGAGAGAGAGAGAGAGAGAGAGAGAGAGAGAGAGCATTTAAAATTCTAAATCGCCTAGCGCATGCAATCACTTTGTAAATTATGATGGTATGGAGTAATGGGCACCACTTTTTTAAATACTATGCTCTCATTGTAGGAGTACAATCATGTTATTTTTGGTATGATTATTCTACCAATAAAAAGGGAAAGTTTTTTTAAAACTTCAAGTTTAGCCATGTTTAAAAAAAGGAGCTAATAGAGAGTAAACTAAAAAGAAAAGAAAAGCTTTGTTTCATTTAAAGTCTTGAGCATGGAGCTCTCTCTCTCTCTCTCAAGTGGACCCTCGCACTACCTTTCTGCCACCCACAAGTGGGGCAAATTGGCTAGTGCGAGGGCCCTTATAAAGGCCATGATCCACCTGAGCTCAAGTCCCACCGTTGGTCTTATATGCCCTCGTGTTGCATTCTGTCAATGTTACTACCTCTCTCTCTCTCTCTCTCAAATCCTCTCTTAGTTTCTTTCTTCTTCCTCCTCTTGGTTTACGGCAATGTCAGGCTTGATTTTTGACGGGCACCCTAGCCCTTCAAAATTGATGGGTTTGGTGACATACAACAAGTTCTTTTGTATTTTAGTGTCATTTTCTATGGGCATTTTTAAAAATTTGGTGACATACAACAAGTTCTTTTGTATTTTAGTGTCATTTTCTATGGGCATTTTTAAAAATTTGCAAGTATTTTACAGCCAAAATGCTAAAAAACGGGTGTGACCCCGTCAAAAAGTACACCATAATGAGAAATTCATCTCCTCTTTATCTCAAAGTAAAATCCAATTTTATTTATGCTTTTTCCTTTTTAGTTTCATATAACAAAAATGCCCTTCTAAATAACATGCTATTATGATATTACTTGAAAAGCAAAGATCCAATGGCAGTGTCTTGATCCAAAGGCCAGAGTTCCGACTCTCGAGATGGGAACAGTGTTAGAAAAAACCATCCTTTAGTGTAATTTCCACGGCTCAAATTGAGGAAAATCAGTTATAATTTTTAAAGGTTTAGTGATAAAACCGATTAATCTATGCAATTTTTTTTTTCAACAAAACCCGGTTGGTGGGCTTGAAGGTCAATTCTCTTTTTTAAAAAAAACTTGGAAAAAAACGTTTATTTCTGACAGTGGGAATCATTTCAAGTCCCTTGCAGTGCTTGCTGCAAAAAAACATGGTGCGCTGACGGAAGCATGATGATAAGTCTCTCTGCACGCAGCTTTTCATCACAGCGTTGCATACAGCCTGTGTTTTTCTTTCTTCCCATTTTTGGCTTTGAGATGTCACCAGCTTTGGGCTGCCTAGTTTGCTAAGCTAGCTTCAAACCTCCTTATTTCTGACTCAAATTCGCTTGGTGCAGGTCGGGAACCTCTGATCTTTGGATCATACATACATATATATATATACACATATAGATGGAGTGGTATATCCCTCATACGGATGTTCCCTATCTGCATCAACTGAATTAGAATCAAAAGTGATAATCATGCTGTGATTAATGCGAGATATCGCACACCATGCAATGCAAGGTGAAGCACAAACTCTCCTTAATTAAGCTCTTGAGGTGCCTTTTTTTTTTTTGCTTTCGCAGATCATAATTTCTGCTTTGTGGATCATTATTAGTTTTCTCTAACTACGGTTTGCTACACCTTGTGGAATGCATGAAATGTTGCTTTCTAGCAACAGCCGAACGTCACTTCAGCTGTGAGTGGGACTCTTATTTTTTTTCCACTTTTTGTGTGTGTGTGTGTTTTTTGTTTGTTTTGTTAAGGGGCTTCTAGCTTTGGTAATACAATGGACTATGGATTCTGAAGGGCCCGTTCTCTTCTTCGTGAAAGGCATTAAAGCTTGTATCGGATTATCTTCGTGGATCTGCAAGTTTAAGAAATGTTTACAGGCGGCAGTTGCATGCCAATGTCTTCCCCGGTCCTCTCTCTCTGTCTGTCTCTCTCAAAATCGTCCTCTCCCTCTCCCTCCCCCTCTCTCGTTTCTGCAATCCCTTCATGCTGCAGAAGTGGCTTGTTCAGCCGATTGCCCCGCTCCCCCACCCCCCCCCTCTCTCTCCTCTTGTCTCGCGCACAGGAGGGACACCCATCTCTCTCTCTCTCTCTCTCTCTCTCTCACATGGAGGACTGCCTCCGATACATTTACGTATGAATTGAGCATATTTAGTGCATCAACGAGCATCTCCTGGTCGCGGGGACAGTTGTGAGGGCGGGAGAGGAGGCAGATGGATGAGGCGCAGGTGGGGGGAAGGTCCAGACTCCAATTGCATGGAAAACCACACGGAGTTTCCCGCTACCGGGCATTTAATTAATTGTGAATTATATATATATATGCAATGGAAGTAAGCATTGAATACTATAGGCCAAGAATGTGGTTTACATTAGAAAAAACTAAGACTCTGAAGGTGAAGTCAAAAATAGAAATTTAAAAATTTCATTGGTCTTGAAAGCCACCTCCCTCGACCCTATACGAGGTTTTGTAGACCCAACCACGACCCAACAACGTAGGTATTACATGATTTCGATAGATTGTGGTTAGCTACTCACCACCCAACTTTAGGTTCAATATGGGTCCCAAAAGCTTTTTTGCTCTTAATTAATTAGTGAGAGGGTGAGAGGGGACTTGAACCTTAGTATACAACCTAAGGTAGGTATTGATATTTTATAAGGTTTATTTGTACGTGACGGGCGACTGAAGGGGGTCACGATTTCTTTGGAAGAATTTCCATTTTGGAGAGTTCGGATGGAGGCTATAAAAGCTTGTTGGGTCTCATTTCCGGCCTAGGCACTAAGCCCCATCCGCGCACGAGAGGGAGAAATAGAGCAATGGCAGACATAGGCGATTACACTTTGAGAGAGAGAGAGAGAGAGAGAGAGAGAGAGAGAGAGAGAGAGAGAGTGATCACGAAATGAAAGAGAGCGATTACGATCAATCAAATTTTTTATTTTTATTTTGCTACGCCTAATAGTATCTGCTTGCGCCTAAGTGTGAGATTAATTAATCCCTTTTTTAACACCTGATTTTTGAGAGAGTAAGAAAGCACCTATGCGCCTGAGTGAGAGAGAGTAAGAAAGCACCTATGCGCCTGAGTGAGAGAGAGAAAACACTTAATCAAGTTTTTTTAAATACTCCGTAGAAGTAAATACTTGCTAAGGTTTGAACCTTAGTAAATACTAAGGTTTGAATCTAAGTAATGCATTAATTAATTAGTCTTGTTAGGGGCTAATTAATTAATAGAGGGCCTGCCTGAATATGTCCTAGTAATACGTCGAACCACTCCTAAGCCTAAGGTCTGATTGTTATATGTGAGCCTACCAAGCCCAGAGAACCTCAACTTGGCGTCCCATACCACCGAGCCAAGTCACTCACTTCATAGCTCTATGGTCCTAGGTCAGACATGCCCTTGGTAGCTTGCCTACCTCTCATAACTCTTAAGTGCCCCAAGGCTACGTATATAGCAATGGCCCTGGGGTCATACATGCCCCTGGCAACTCTCTTGTCCTACCACCACCTACCTCTCATAACTCTTAAGTGCCCCAAGGTCACTTCTATAGCAATCATCCTTGCTTTATTGCTTTTTAGCCATAATTAGCCCTTAGTTGTTATTTATAATCCCACAACTAATTAAGTGTCCTTAGTCTACATGATGTGAGCCCTCTAGGTTCCCATGTCGCAAAGCCTTAACCCTAATCTTGGGTTGTACCTAACTCTAATCCTAGTTCAGCACATGCCCCTAACCTCGGGTCACCCAAACCCTAGGCTGGTCTAGATGTAACATTATCTCCCCTTTCTATTAGATTAACATTCTCATGAAGGAGATATACCACTGTAAAGTAATCCTCTTGAGAATCACTCATCCTATTTACTCAAGTCTCTTGGCTTTACCTAAGCCAATATGAAACTCCTCTCCTCACTATACAAAGATCTATTGAAATATATGATGTACAAGTGATAAAGGGTGAGAGAAAGAGGTCATGTAGGTGTGAACACACCCCAAGTAAAGTGGGCATGTGGGTGAAAAAGGGATTTAGGGTTGGCCCAACCCTAGCCCTTGTATAAAAGGCAGGATTCTCAAGACATTCATAAGGTGAAGGTCAAGCCAGGTTTGGAGTGGCTTAAATAGAAAGTAATATAGAAGCTTTCTATACATCTTGTGTTCTTTCTCTCTCTCATATATATTGCTCTATCTTGCCATCAACTATTGCTTCCGTTGTGCATACTCTCCATTATTTTGACATGGTATTAGAACCTTGCAAAGTCTAAGTTCCCCTTCAATCCCCTTTCTCTCTCTCTCTCTCTCATAAGCTATTCACACCCTCATTAAGAAGGATGGTGGTAGAAGAAGGTGAGAAGAAAAAAGGCATCAAGAAGGAAAACAACAAAAGAGCTTCATCAAAGAAAAGGATCCCCATCACCCACAAGAAGAAGAAGAAGAAGAGGAAAATGAAGAAGGAAAATGCAAAGTTCATTCCATCTCCATTTTTCCATCAAGGATTTCCGTCAGCGTTTTTCCGTCAATGCTCCTCTTTGATAGTTTGGAACCGTGAAGAAGAGGTATGAGAAACTTTGGTTGAGCTTTTGAAGCTACTAAACTTGTCTTTTGAACCTCATATCATCATATCAAAGGAGGTGGAGGGCCATCCATGGCTAACGGAAACGCAATCCGTCCGACGGATGCGATGCCCGTCAGACGGCAGCGTCAATTGTAGTAGCTTGTCCTGTGCAACAGCTCTCCTTGTTGCCTATGCAACATCATGGTAAGGCAACAACAGCACAGCACCTGGCAGCAACAACAATAGGCACATCAAACGCATCAACCCAAAAACGCAAGGAGGACACCGTCCGATACCTGTCGTTGTCGACCGTCCAACAGCAAACGATCGACTGTTGTGTTGTGCAGAGCGTCCTTTTATTGCTTTAGCATTTTAGCAGCAGTAGAAATAAGCGATCTTCCGCACAGCGGGCAGCGCCATCTCTTATTTGCACAATAGTGTTGAGGCAACGACATCTAGAAGTGCATACCCACCACAGACGTTCGATAGAAGCGTCGTTGTTCGCCAACGGTAGTTGCCGTTGTCGATGACGGGACTGGTCTTTCCGACAGTAACATCGACTGCAGAGCAAACACAGACAAACGCTCTGAAGTAGCTTGGTATTACGACAACAACATTAACATTCGGCTTTTGCAAATCGCACAGCCGCGTAGCGACAAGCGTAACAACGAAATCGCATAGCGCATTTTTCACAACAATGAAAGAAAAAAAAACGATTCTTCTAAGGTTTTCAAAACATTTTTTTCGTCCAAGTACCCCTCTTTCTAAAGGTTTTTTTATACCTTCCTTTAAAGTTGCTCTCTAAAACTTTATCTCAAAGGTCTTCAACCTTTTTTTTCTAAGGGCTTCAACCCTGTTCTCTTCCAAGGCTCACAGAGCCCAAGGATTATAGAAGGTGGTCTTGTTCATCAAAAATCAAGAGATGCCCTTGTGTTGATAAATAAGTGCTAGACTAAGGAAGCTAGCATGATTGGAAGGAAACATGTACGCAAGCGTGTCTACCCAAGAAAAGATTGGAGAAGCATGAAGATGCAACCAATGAAGCCAATGTAATGAAGAATGGTACATCCAAATCCCACTTGAAGATTATCTTTTTCAAGAAGATGGTTTCATCAAAGCAAAGGAGCAACAAGGGTGGTGCACGAAGCCACTATGGAAGAGATGGTACCAAAGATGTTGCTAAGGTTGAGGAGAATTTTGAAAGTTCCTCACATAATAAGCAACTCTTCTAGTTGAGGAGTAAAGCATGCTTACTAGAATTGGGAGTGAACCACATTTCTCTATAACTCATCACTTTTGTAAAAGCCTAATCTATAAAGGCTACCTACCTTGTCATCTATCCTATGGTTGAGAGGGGGTTATTTTGTTCTTGTATGTCCAATGCTCACCTTGCTCCATGTTTAACATTGTCCCATGGAATTGAGAGGGGATGTTTAACATTGTCCCATGGTGGCATTGAGAGGGGATGTTAAAATATATGACGTACAAGTGATAAAGGGTAAGAGAAAGAGGTCATGTAGGTGTGAACACACCCCAAATAAAGTGGGCATGTGGGTGGAAAATGGATTTAGGGTTGGCCCACCAACCCTAGCCCTTGGTGAACCCTATATAAAGGGCAGGAGGCTTCACTTTTTGTAACACAATCAAGACATTCATAAGGTGAAGGTCAAGCCAACTTTGGAGTGGCTGAAATAGAAGGTAATATAGAAGCTTTCATCTTGTGTTCTTTCTCTCTCTCTCATATATGTTGCTCTATCATCAACTATTGCTTCCGTTGTACATACTCCCCATTATTTTGACAAGATCCAATTGCTTATTGCCAATACAATACAACCCTCCTCTAAGAGTTGAAAGGTTTATTGTAATAATCTAACTCCAATCCAAGAGTTGAAATACCAATCATCCCAATCGCATTATAATCCGCACTCCACTCCAAGAGTCAAGGTAGGACACTTGCAATAAGTTCTACTAGAATAACTCTTAACACGGATCCACATCGCAACTCTAGCACAAATCTATAAGAATATAGCACACAGCAAAAAGATAGATAGCAAAACAAAATACACTAAATAGAGAATGGACAGAATTTAAGATTTTGAGATAGGTACAATGTCATGGTGTTGTCCACCCATGCACTTTCAAGTAGAGCTTAGATGGCGATTGAGACAAACTCTGGATCAAGGAAGTACTAAGTGTAGAGGGTATGGATACTCACAAGCATTGGATCGAGGAAGTACTAAGTATAGAGGGTGTGAATACTCATCACAAGCATTGAATCGAAAAAGTACTAAGTGTAGAGGGTGTGGATACTCACAAGCGTTGGATACCTTAGTTTGTAATAACTATCTCCATATATAGTATTGTAGGTGGTGTGGTAGGCATGTATACAATGTAGGTGGTTATGTGGCATAAACATGGTCGCCGCCCTCAAAATATAGCCAACCAACCACTAATAAAACAAATCCATATCATCAAGCAAACTAACCACTAATAGGGCCCACCGCCCCCCACTAATAGTGAATCCATATTGTAGGGCTTCTGCCCTCAGATCCCCACCAGGAGGGGGCCTGCTGGCCCCCCTAGGACCCCCCAGTCAGGGCACTGCCTGGGGCCCCAGATATAATGCTTGCATCCCTCTCCTCTTAGCATGTATCTCACATCTATGTTTAGTGCATATTTGTAAAGGCCCTTAGTATGAGGAGAAGCCACTAGTGTATGTGTCCGTGGTGGTGGGAACCCTGACTTAGACGTCAATGGAGCCGTTGTATTGTGACCATTGACAGTTAGTAGGAGATGGTCATAGGTGCAAGCGTTAGCTGGGGCCTTGGGTAATGCCCTGACTAGGGGATCCTAGGGGGTCCCCTCGGCGAGGGCAGGAGCCCATGGCCCGCCGCCGTCGATAGTATGGGTTAATTATTAGTGGGTAGTAGCAGGTTGGTCGTGTTTTGAGAGCTGTAATGACTGTGTCTATGCCGCATAACCGCCCGTGCTATATACATGCATAACACACCACCTATAGCACTATATATAGACATAGTTATCACAAGCTAAGGTATTCAATGATTGTGAGTATCCACATCTTCTACACTTAGTACTTCCTCAATCTAGAGTTTGTCTAGATTGCCATCTAAGCTTTACTTGAGAGTGCATGAGTGGACAGTAGCATCATGTTGTACCTTTCTCGAAATTTCAAATTCTCTCCATTCTCTATATATTGAATTTTCTATTGCACTTTGTTTTTCTATCTATCTTTATGTTGTGCTATATTATTATATGGTATCAAAGATTAGGTGCTTTTAGTAGAAATGGTGTATAAAGTTTAGTCTTTCTTTGCATAGAATACTAGGAGTGATAGCTTCTACCTTGGCTATTGGTTGTTGCACTAGTCCTATGTATTCGTCCCACTAGCCTTTACAGAAGGCAAGCTTGATGGGACAAACTACAGTCTTTGGAAATCCAAAATCAACGCTATTCTATGCTCTCATAAGCTTCTAGCAATTGTTCTTGGAATGGATGCAAAACTAGTTTTACTTTGCATAGAATACTAGGAGTGATGGCTTCTATCTTGGCTACTATCGCTGCATCAATCCTGTGTATTCGCCCACCAGCCTTCATAGAAGAAGGCAAGGCTGATGGGACAAACTACTGTCTAGAATTTCAAAGTCAATGCCATTCTAGACTCTTATGAGCTTCTAGAAACTATTATGGGAATGGATGTAGAACCAGTGGGAATCCCCGACCCCAACAACAAGGCACTAGATGTTACACTTCTTCAGACATGGAAGAGGCGCAATGCTAATGTACTTTGTGCCATCATCATGAGCATTAGCGATTCTAATCTTACTCTGATTCAACACACAACTAAGGCATTGAAGACCTGGACCACACTAAGGAATCAGTATGAAAATCGGAATGAGACCAGGATTTAGAACCTCGAGAATCAACTTGCTCCTTTGAGAAGTTTGCTAAAGGAGAAGCTATCATTGAAGCATTTATCACGTGGATCAAACATCTGTGGGTTCAAATGGCTGCTATGGGGGACTACAAAGACCAGTGAAGAACCTGCTCCTCGGAGGTGCATCTGAACTATTTCCACAAAAGTATGATGGCTTGGTTAGGCAGCACTAAACTCTCAAGTGAGAGTACCACCTCTATAATTTGAAGAATTTAGTGCTATGTTTCTTGAGGAGAAGATGCGGATGAAGACCTGCAATGTATTGATGTTGCATTTTTTGCCAATGCTAAAGGCAAAGGCGCAGCATCTTCTGATGGCAAGAAGAAGAAGCCAAACTCAAAGACTGCATAAAGAAGTAGGTTGACAAGAAGAACGATACCCTGAAGTCTTCATGAAAGGGAAAAGAGTCTGTTAATAATGTCAAGACCAAGCTTGAAATTTGGGTCGCCCCCATTAAAGAGATATGCTGATATGCTCAGGGTTCAATTGATTGTTTTGATGATTCACGGATTTTGGATAGTGGAGCATCCCAATACATGACTAGTAGAAATGATTGGTATAGTTCTTGGAAGCTTCTACAAGAACCCATTAGTGTTGTTGGAAATAATGCTAAATGTTTAGCCAAAGGGTCTAGAACCATCTCTTTTATGGCAGCCTACTAGAGGTGAAGAGAAGAAGGTGTGACGTGCTCTATGTACCTCAAATCAAGAGAAATATGCTGTCAGTTTGCTAAAATAATAGTTCATGGGCTTGAGTATGCTTTAAGAAAACTGACACACAAATTCTAGAGTTAGTCAAGAAAGGAGTAAGATGTAACAATCCATATGAATTGAGTGCCCTTACACCAACAACTATAGATAAGAGCATGAGCAGGCTTTGGCGTGCGAGCGATTTGCAGTGCTGAAGGAGATGCAGAAAAAGGGAATGGTAGCTAATTTGCCTATATTTCAAAATTACAAAAACCATGTGAGGCTTTCATGTGATGGTCGAGAAACAACATGGGGCATTTCCAAAGGAGAGCAACTATAGGAAAAAATCTTCTGTCTAGAGCTAGCACATGTGCTGATCTCTATGGTAAGATGTCTACTACTGCATTGGGGGGATCTCCTTACTTTATGATATTAGTCTCGACAATTACAGTAGGAAGATGTGGGTTTATTTTCTTCAAGATAAGGCTTAAGTTTTTGGGAAGTTTAAACAATGGCATAAGCTTGTGGAGGTGAAAAAGTTTTGTATAGATCGAGGAGGAGAATTCCTTTCAACAGAATTTGATAGATACTGCAAAGGAAAATGACATTAAGGGCCAACTCACCACTGCTCACACACCTTAGCAAAATGGTTGTAGAATGTTGTAATCAAACCGTTGTGGAGATGGCTCGATGCTTGCTAAAAGGGAAATGTTACAAAACACTTTCTAGACTGAAGGAGTAAGCACATTAGTTTACATTCTCAATCAAACCTACACAAAGGTGCTCAAGGGTATAACACCACGTAAGAGGCATTAGGAAAAATTCAGGCTCCAAATGAGCCCTTTTAAAGTCCATTAAAATAATATAAGGCCAGCAAATGAGAGTGCTTAGATTCTAGATCCATGTAACATGGAACTTTTTTGTCAGAGTGGTCCCCAAAATTTCGAGCTCAAAAAAGAGGAATAAAATATATTGGCATAAAGCTCAAAAATAGAATAATGTCAAGCCTGAATACCACCTACCAAAACATATGTCAGGAAGGAATATTAAGAAAAGAGGCTAGACTAATTGAAAGCTAGTCCGATTGAAGTCTTTCTCCACAATTTGAACTTAGTTCTCTTCGTTTCCTACCTCTCTTATAGCGTCACTTATTTTCACCATATCTGCTTCATCTCTTCTTCTTCTTCTCTCAGCCTCTTTTTTAATTCCGTCTTAGTAGTCTGCTAAACTTCATTAAGCTATGTTTTCCAATCATGATTTTTATTTTGTTTGTTATGTTTGTTAATCTTCCTGACAATGATGTATGTCATTTGTGAAAACTTATAGAGTTTTTTGTCAACTCGACTAGAAGGAAAATGGAGTGCAAGGTTCACAACATTTCTTTAAAGTTTTATTTTCGTTATTTAGCTTGTTGAGCTCAATGAAATGGTAATAAAGTTCTCTTTTCCCTTTGTAGATGAGCTCTAGGAGAAAACACATCTGCGGCATTGAAAGTGTGGATGCTGATGGCAGTTGGATCCCTCAGCGATTTAGGAAGTCAGATTGGATCACGATGAGACCCAACACTTGAGGAGCATTCAAGTACAATGAAAAGACATTGGTGATCCTAACAAGCATTGGAAAGGTAGGATTGTGTAGTTTTTCAAGCGGCCAAATGGTGCAATCGAGGTCCTTGTGTAGCATGTTTATATACAAAAAGACATAATGCTACATCACCACGATGAAAGTACAA
Organism: Cibotium barometz; assembly: GCF_041138505.1. NCBI lineage: Eukaryota > Viridiplantae > Streptophyta > Polypodiopsida > Cyatheales > Cibotiaceae > Cibotium > Cibotium barometz. Next base: position 12,000,911 of record NC_141055.1, read on the forward strand.
GATCTAAGACAAATAGTAAGATTCCATAAGTAGTCTTTGTTTTCTGTGTTTAATGCCTAATTGTTTTATGCTCTATAGTTAAGCATTAAATTTTTCTTGTAGCTTTATATCCATCGAATGTGGAGGAGTGGCAAAATGTACAGTGCATCAGTGGAAGAATTAATGTCTTCCATATAGAGATAGGCACATTGCTATTATATGATAATCCACCCAGCCATTTAGCAACAGCACAAGAAATCTTCTTTTATAATTCCATGTATGTTTTGGCTAATTCAAACGATAATGTTGGTAGACTGGAGTCTATCCCACTTCTACTATTGTCTAGCTAAGAATGGGTTTGTTCCTACATAGACATCATTGCAGCATACAAGAATAAGATAAGAACATATATGTACCAATGAAACCATCAACAGGTTCGAAGGACTTCCATTTGAGTTGGTTTATACCATTTAGCACCTTTGCATAGATGTTTACATCATGTGAGGGTGTCAAGAAAATTAAGTTAACATATCAAGTGAGGTCCCTTGATAATGATTGGATGAACCAATTTTTGGGGGAGGGATGGGATATAAACAGGTTCTCTGTAGAAGATGCCATTGAAAGTAAAGTAACAATACCAAATGTTACATTCCGGTGAAATCAAAACATAAAGTTTGTTTGTATTTGTAGAAAATTCTATTAGGGTGATATCCGTTACTTTTAAGCATTGATTGTTTTTATGACTAGGTATTTCATTGGGAGGCAAACATTATACATGCGATTTCGTTACAGAAGATGGCGACTATGGAGAGGCATCTAGAAGAGCTTGGATCAAGACATGCGTGATGGAACACACTCTTCCATCATCGATGTTGTCATCCAATTACAAGGTTGAGACCCATTAGTGGTCAATCTAGAAATCCATTAGCCATTGGCCTTTCTTAGACAAGAGATCCAATTGATGTGTAGTGATGTACCAAGGGATTTCTATTTTAAGTTAGATGGTAGGAAAATCGAAAGAGCAGGAGTGAAGCTTCCAAAACCTTCTTTGTTTGTATCGAACCACATATCCTAGAGGTTGTGGAAACCTTGAGATTTTAACGTTTCCATCTATAATAAACTTATAAGAGTTATCTTTGGTCTACATGGTGTTGTATAAATGTTACTTCTTTTTGCATTTTTTTCTTTCTATGGCAACCACACGTCTTGGGTACCCTTGCTCCTCTACCTTGAAAATGTCTAGATTTCAACATTAAGCCATAATAGGCTATTATTTACATACGTTACTTTGAATTCTACATATAAGTCCATATTAGTGCAATATAGACCTTGTATAGTACAAGTCAGTACAACAGGATATAAGGCCTCTCCTCGTCAGTGTCCAATGTAAATCATGTTGTAGTGACTTGCAATATACAAGGTCTTTTTAGCCTGAATATGGAACCCTATTCCATATCTCTGTCTCATAGTTGTGTCTGCTGAAATTTTAACAACGCAAACTTAGTATAGGTTGAATTCGGAACTGTGGATGAAAGGAACATTTAATGTAAAGACATTACCGTAAATCAAGTTCTCTTAGAGATCATCATTGCAACATGGAGATACCAAAATGCCTTGTTAAAATTCAGCATGATAAAATTTTGAACATGTCGAGAGCAGTTAATACAAAGAATTCACACATTGTTAATATAAATTTACACATTGCGTCAAAAGTGAATGGGCTGACGTAGAATATTATCGTTGGGTAGGGGAAGCTTACTCTTGCTATGCGGGGGAGTGCTCTTGCTATGATTTCTCCCTCTAAGGGGATGGTGAACCTACAAGGTGGATCCACTCCCTGTCAGTTGGTGTTTGTGGATACTGTCGGCTCGTAGCGACGGCATTGGTCTTGGCTGTTGTGGAGGAGGCACAAATGCATATGACATATCAAGCTCCCATTGCCCAATATTGCTAATTAGAGTCTCAATTGTTGTGGCCCTATACAGTCGTACATCTAAATCTGTATAATCCGATAGTCGTAGATTCTACACATACAAAAAATTACATATGTGCTATCGGTGAATGTACAAAGAAATTGAGGTATCATTAGAAGAAGAAGTGCATGCTTACATTTTCTAAGGACAGTGCCAACATTGCGTACATTAGCAATATGGCGTTGTAGCTCACTCTCCAACCAGAGCTAAAGCCATCATGTTGCTCTGGGACTCTGCATTTAATGATCTCCATTGAATCTAAAATCTCCTCCTGGGTAAGGGCCTCAATACTAGCTATTAACTTTCTAATAGATCTGTATACCATTTTTCAATTATCAATAATCCCTCTCTCTCTCTCAGTAATATAAAAAATGATCACGTGGACTTATTGCCTCATGTTGCTATGAAATTCTGTAGTTAAATTGGCAAGATAGCATCGCTTTGCCTCAGTATCTATAATAATCAAACTCCAATGTCCACTATAAAAGTCAATAAACAGTATAAGATAGTAAACCTAGTATTTATGTTAGAATACCAAACGTACAATTTAGGTCACATGACACTTACACTTCATGGTAGGCCATTACAAAGATCTGGGCATGGTCCAAATCTACATGCCTAAACCATGTAAAGATATCCATGTAGAAAACTTCCTTCTGAAACCAAAAGCGGGGATATAAGAGAATCCAAAATATATACCCTGCGTTGAGCATCTTGTGGCAGATTTGATAAAACCAGACTGCACAAATAATTAATAGCGTATTACTTCGAGAAAGAATAACACTTTAAATTAAAGTTTAGGGCATGGAACATAACAAACCTTAAAGCCTGCATAACTCTGTCGTTGATCTCCTTGTGCATTCTGGATAACACTTCAATCTCTTCCACCTCGAAAGGGAAGTATTGAAGAGTGTGTCACACCGGCAACTTCACAATGAAGGAGGGGGAAAAATAACTCAAAGATTGGACATTAGAACTATGCAATTCTTTAAATTTAGCTTCTCTCCTTGCCCTTTCAATTCTCTCCATATCAACCTCCCTATTTTTGACTTCATCTCGTTAGCCTTTTGTACGTTGTGCCATGTGTCATGCGAATGATTGCCCTTAGTCTCTTTAGTGATAGTACTACATCCTTGCCTCGGCGGGGGGATCTCCAGGATATCTTTCATCCTTGTGTTAGTGAGGCTCACTGGCTATAGGGTCTTATCATATCTGAACCTAAGAAGCCGAGCGAGTACGTGTCCTTTGACATTATTGCTACTCTATATGCATGGGTAGCTAGAACGTAGCTGTCCTGGAAATGCTTAATGAGCCAATCCTCTCTAGCCTCATGCAAGCACCCCAACGCCGAGGCCTACCACCAATGCACATCATAGCGGTTCCTTTCACAAATAGATGTGACAAGGCGCTAGAATGGGAGCTTCAGAATGGCGCACTGCATGTGCCTTTGCACCTTTCGTAGCTCACATAAGACGGAGTTGTGCTACTCGTACATTTGAGAAGTATTCTTCCTTGGTCCATATTTCTAAGCTTTCTACCCTATTTTGGGGTCCTTAGGCGAGGAGTCTCTCGATGTCTTCTTTGTCCATGCCATCTATAAAAGATTTAGGTGGATGGCTCAAATGACTAAGAAGAAAAAATTTGGATACATATCACTACAACACAATATGTAGAAAATGAAAATACGTGTTGTATTGAATTCGTGTTAAAGGAAACTCCAACATATAAATTTGGCTCAAAGGAACAATAAGGACAGATTTTGAACAAAACTCACTACAATGTGATAAGGGGACTTTCGACACACTGAATACCCCATATTGCATTGTATTGCATTCACAATCAAAGGAACTCCAACACGCAAAATAGGCTTAAAGGACCACTAAGGATAATTTTTGAACAAAACTCAATACAACGCGATAAGAGGACTTCAAACACACTGAATCCCCCACATCGCATTGTACTGCATTAATAATGAAAGGACCTCTAACACACAAAATAGGCTTAAAGGACTACAAAGGATAATTTTTTAACAAAACTCAGTATAACGCGATAAGAGGACTTCAAACACACTGAATCCCCCATATCAAGTTGTATTGCATTCACAATTCATCAAAGGAACTCCGACACGCAAAAAAGGGTCAAGTGACAAACAATGAAAATATATTCGATAAAGTTCACTACAACTCGATAAGAGGACATCTAACACGTAGAATGTTCCATATTGCGTTGTATTGAATCAACAACGAAGCAAACTCAAACATGTAAAATTCGCCCAAATACAATGTGATATGCAACCAAACAACATATTCAAACCAGTAAATCGCGTTGTGTTGCAATCAAAATCAAAGAAATGCAACATATTTGGAGTCAATGCACTCCAACACGATGGGAAGAGTTCCAACAAATTGAAACCCCCATATCCCATTGTATTGACTTCATAATGAAGGAAATTCGCTTGGGAGTCCACATAGAAAAGGAAGAAGAAGACATGGTGCAAGTCAATAAACATTGTATTGAGAAATGGACACTTACTCATCAACAAGTGTCGTCCATGAAGGGATAAAATGGTGTAGACAACAGAGAGCAGATCATGACGATGAAAATAGATCAAAAGACGCTGCTGTTTACATAGAGCTTAACTCTTAATTTGACAATTTAGGGTTTAACAGAAGGGGTCCCACCTTAAGTAGATGTAACATTGCATGATGACAATTTAGTGTTGTACTAACTTACGTTATATAAGGTCAGTATAACGTGAATTCGGAATCATATGGGAGATCGCCAGCCCATACTCTTGTTCTTAGAAGCCACTTTTTAGTATTCTCTACAACACGATAAAAGGATTCACTTGCCAACATCCACTCTATATCACATTGTACTGACTTGCAATATATGCTCTCATTATAGCTCGAATATGGAAGCCTACTTCTGATCGGCTTCGTTGCATACTTGTGCAATGTGAAACTATACGATCCTTGCATACAATTTTACTGAATTTCTTTCTTTGAATATTCACTTAACTGATTTCTAAATTAGATACGAATTCCAATGAGGAATAAATTAATCATTTATCTGAATATTTCGATCTTGATAGATTTCTTGAATTTTCTTCCAGAAAACAACTCTAACTCCTTGTTCCAATATCTTCCACGACGCACGTGTGGGTATCTTCGGTGACCCACAGCCCGAGCACCGTATGGTCAGCACCCTTTGGGTCCTTCGCAGGTCACCTAGCGCTTCACTCATAGGCCGCTTCCTTGGTCCCTCATCCACCGTACCGGAAGCTCACCATTTAAATCGAACCGATGCTGGTCAAGACCTTGGCCGACCTTGCTATGCGAGACATCCTCCGTTGACTCTCCGTCAGCTGTTGTAACTTTATCAGATAGGTCTCCACGACCACATACTCAAGACAGTCAAAATGCTTCCCCAGCATCTTTGACATCAAACAGTCATTAACTGAGTATCCTGAACTTTGGAGGCTTGTTTGTTAAGTATTAGTGTAATATAGACCTTGTATAGTGCAAGTCAATACAATGTGACAACGTGATATAAGGCCTCTCCTCATCAGCGTTGAATCGTGTTGTAGTGACTTGCAGTATACAAGGTCTTTTTAGTTCGAATATGGAACCCTTTTCCATACCTTTGTCTCATAGTGGTGTTTGTTGATATTTTAGCACTACTGACTTAGTATAGATTGAATTCGAAAACCCCATAGTTTGTGTTGTAATGAAAAGTTGTAGTATCGTTAGTATCTGTTCATATATGTGCAATGTAGACTGTGTATATTTCGGTTCAGCACAACGCGATATCATGCTTCACTCACCAACATACACCGCCCGTGAATCGCATTGTAATGATGTTTGTTACATATTAGTGTAATATAGACCTTGTATAGTGCAAGTCAGTACAACATGATATAAGGCCTCCCCCCGTTAACGTCCAATGTTAATTGCGTTGTAGTGACTTGCAATATAGGTCTTTTTAGTTCGAATATGGAATCCATTAGGGGAAGGTTGAGGTCTATAGGGGCCCTTTAAGATGCCATGTGATTAAAAGGTTATTAAGGAAAAGGGCCAATGATGTGATGCCATATATACAAAAATGTTGGGTGATTAAAGGTGGTCAAAAGATTCTCTAGAAGATGCTTTTTTGTACTTTTCATTCCCAAAAAGTGAAGGAAAAGTTTTTGAAATTTCAGACATCCATAGCTTCTACATATGAGCTTAAAATTTGTCAGAGATTAGAGATCCAGAATCTACTCGTTGAGCTCTTTCCATAGATATGTCACATGATATGGTTTTGCCCACTCAATTTTAAATTCAATTTTGGCGAGAAACTTTGAAATTCAAACTTGTAGCCATTTGAAGAATAAGAAGGTATCTAAAGTCAAAGAAACTTAACATTTTAACAAAAAGTCATTAAAATCATAATGTGGCAGCTTAAAGGGCCCTTATAGACCTCAACCTTCCCCTAATGCTTTTCCGTATCTCTGTCTCATAGGGGTGTTTGCTGAAATTTTAGCAATACAGACTTAGTATAGCTTGAATTCGGAAACCCCATAGTTTGTGTTGTAATGAAAAGTTATAGTATCGCTAGCTTCTGATGCATATATGTGCAATTTAGACCGTGTGTATTTTGGTTTAGCACAACATGATCTCAAGATTCACTTGCCAACATCCACCGTGCTGTAATGGCGTTTGCACTGTAACTATAGATCTCTATTATTCTCCCATTGCTCTGTAGTTAATAATCATTTTGCCAACCTTTTTCTGCTTGTAGATGCATCCTTTTGAGATCAAGGTCAAACCCGATACTAGGTTTGAAGAAACCCTAATGAGAAATTATTCGATTTCCTTCACTTTCCTTCACAAAGTCAGCCACAACACCATCTCCAACCTCAAATTTCACGTATGTTTTCTTGAAACATCTCCATCGAGAGTATGATCTTGTCTGGACGCACATATCTGCAAGAGAAAGAGCAGCAATACCAGGGTACAACTTCGAATGATGCAGTCATCCTGGACAATATTCAATATGCGCATGTTGAGGATCTTATTTTTGCCACATCCTCAAGAGATAAGGCGAATAGGGATATTTCAAAGGTGCCGGGGAATAAGAACAAGACACATAAGTGCCCAATACACAAGTGCAAATGTCGTCTTGTTGACTACCACTATGGGTTTATTTGCTATTTTCATCTGCTGCTTGAGGATGAGAAAGGTTTAATAGAAGGAGATGAGGAAAGGTTAGAGGAACCTTTAAGAGCAGAAGATGATTCAAATGTCAAGGACAGTGAGTACCATACTCCTGCTCAGATATTATCAATGATGTATAAAGGTGCTCGTCACTATGAAGCCAACCTTCCCCCACACTGAAGAGGAATTTCAAGATGTTCAGCAAAGACTCAATAGTCCGCAAAGGGAAGAGAAGTCTTCAACTATCCAACTTGTCGAATCATCAATCAACTTATGGAAAAATGATTTACTTATTAATGACGAGAATCAAAAGGTCTGATTATAATAATTTTGAATATCGTGATGAAGCTTCTAGATATTGCATTTGTTTTGTTGGATTATGTACAACTTTGTTTTGTAGTTGGTGGTCTATGAGGATGATTTTTTCGTGCACGCGTCAGGATCACGAGTGGGAGGACTTGGAAAGGACTTAGCACTGGGCGAGTACATTAACCGGCTTAAATTTCCAGAGGTCATTATCTTCCACAAAAAGTTTTCAAAGGACAAAGTTGAATTTCCATTGTTTGCCATCAAAACATTATCTAGATGTCTTGGGGGATACCCCGTCAAGTGGAATGCAAACAAAATCATGCTTTTGGAGAAATAGGTAGTGGTGGGAACCTTTGGGCAGGACCCCGGACTGTATGCGCTCTAAGGAGCAAATATTACTTAGCCTACACCACATATGGATTAACATGTGGGATCATGGATCCCAAGATGTTAAGTGAATATGGCAAAAGGGAGCTTCTCAAATTCAAAAGACCAAGAGTTTTGCCAGTTCTACGATTGCAGGATGATGTCGAGCCATCTACAAAGAGGGAAAAGCTTCACGCACTAGAGGATGCTAGTCAGCACGATCAGGAGTAGTAGTAGACTCACATTCATTGTTAAAAATTAAAAATTAAATATTATACAATGACACTTCTGGAGTATGGCCTTTTTTGATTTGGCTCTATTATATCCATGTTTTTAATGTCTAAAAGTTTGAAAGTATCCTTGGGAGGTGATGAATATAGATAGAGAAGCATAAATTGAAACGAATCAAAATTTTATTCAAGTCACTGATTTATAATTTTCAATATCCAAAGTATTAACCCTGTGAATTCAATGTGTTCTATTGGCTTTGGCTTCTTTCTCCTCTATCCTAACTGCAATCCTCCTATACCACCACATGAGAAATTGTCTCAATGCATTGACTTCATGGATTCCACCACCATGTAAAGTAGCCTTATAAAACCCATAATGAGCTTGCCAATGTGAGTGCTCCATGTCTTGGGTCGACCAGATAGCTAAGCTTCCCTGATTTGCAAAGTAGGGGCCATGAGCCTCCAAAATGTGCTGGAATAAAAGTGACAATAGCATATGCACATTAGTTATATTCAATAAGAACCGTTAAACAACATAAGAACATACAAAATTGGGGATCTTACCATATAATGTGTTATGCTCCTTGATGTCCATGCTTCCACCATGTACTTGTAAAACATAGTCATAGCTTCTTTAAAGTCGTCGGCATCTCCTTCATTGAATGTCATTTTTTGTAGAAGTGTAGCAACCTTATCAAAGGCAATCCATACATTAGCCTTTGCAATTCTAGTCTCACCATTATTACTATGATCTGGGACAACCATGTGTAACTTCCTCCATGCCTCATACTTCCATGGTTGAAGAACTAATAAATTGCCTTCATGGTTCCTTGGTGGTGACAAAAATTTTCTAGCCTTGGCTCCACCAATACTTGGTTTGCATGGCACATTTCCACTTGCACTTGACCTCTTCTCATCTTTCTTGATTTCCACTTTCCCTTTGTGTAGACCCATGCATGAAAGAACCTCCGCCACTCTCTTACACACCGCTTGGGCCTCTAACATTGGTTGCATCTTATATGCAATATATATATATTCATAAAATAAATTTTCACAATTCTACAGATGGCATGTAGTGTATACAAGGATGCACTCTTGTTAAAGGAATGTCAAGTATAGGGTCCCACTTTGGATCCACCCTAACCATTGTTCTACCATCCCATCATGAGTCGGTGCACCATCCTTCCCAATATTCATATTCCATGAATTTTCTCATTCTTATCCTTTTTCCTTGAGTGCATGCAATACAAGCACGCGAACTCTATATTTGCAGCATTTGAGACACCAAACATACACTGAAGCCTCTTTAGATCACAAGATGCCATTCCACTGAGTACTCTCCGAAACCATCCACATGTAGTGAAAGATCCTTGTCCCCACCGCACAATGAATTCTAGGGTGCTAGCAGTGGAAATAGCACTTCTTGCGCGGGTAGGGTCCCTCACTCCGGGCCTCGCCCATGTAAATACAGAAAAGAGACTAATCCCTTGGTTCTTCCAAAACCGAACCGAGAAAAAGCCTCCCTCGCTCGTCGGAAAACACGGGCGATTCCTCCAAGATATTTTTACTCTAACGTAGTCAAGAGCCTTAACTAACTGAACTAATCTGACCAAACCTGTAAGTCCCATAGTCAGATCAAGGAAAAGATTGCACTTGGATCATAGAGACCAACGCTTTTTTCTTCATTGAGAGACACAGCCATTGATTCTTTTCCATAGAATAATTTTTATCCGGGACAATATCTTCCATGACGTACGTGTGGGTATCTTCGGCGACCCAGAGCCCGAGCACTGTATGGTCAGCACCCTCTATGATCCTTCGCAGGTCACCTAGCACTTCGCTCATAGGCCGCTTCCTTGGTCCCTCATCCACCACCGTACCGGAAGCTCACCATTTAAATTGAACCAATGCTGGTCAAGATCTTGGCCGACCGTGCTATGCGAGACGTCCTCCGTTGACTCTCTGCCGTCAATTGTTGCAACTTTATTAGATAGGTCTCCATGACCTCATTCACAAGACGGTCAAAATGCTTCCGCAGTATTTTTGACATAAAACAGTCATTTAAAAACAGGTCATAAATATAGTTCCTATAACGGACTCTCGTCTTTCCACAATTTTCCACATCAATCCTCATTTATTTCATATGTATTCCCATTCTCATCACATCATTTTCCATCTCATCATATCTTTCCTCATTTATCTGCATCAGATCTCATCCACTCGCATCTACCCATATCCACACCTCATCACATCATATTCATTCACATCACATATCATCCATTCACATCTATCCCAATTTATATCACATCTCATCACATCCATTTCGCCTCACATCTCATTCATTGACATCTATCCCGATTCACATCACATCACATCACATTCTTTCACATACTCATCCACTCTTTCACATACACATCACAAATCCATTCTTTCACATACTCATCCACTCTTCACATACACATCCATATCCATTCTTCACATACACATTCATATCCATTCTTCACATACACATCCATTCTTCACATACACATCCATATCCATTCTTCACATACACATCCACATCCATTCTTCACAAACACATTCACATCCATTCTTCACATACACATCCACTCTTCACAAACACATTCACATCCATTCTTCACATCCACATCCATTCTTCACAAACACATTCACATCCATTCTTCACATACATTCTTCACATACACATCCACATCCATTCTTCACATACACATCCATATCCATTTTCACATACACATTCACATCATTCCAATCATTCACATGTATGACTACCCACATCTATCCATACATTCATATCTATCACTTGATATCCACATATATTCATGTCACATCACATCTCTTTACATCACACATTCACTCATTTTATATCCATCACATTCACTCATTTATATCCATCACATTCATTCTCATAACCATCCCATCACATACATTCTATCCACATTATATCCATCACATTCATTCTCATAACCATCCCATCACATACATTCTATCCACATTCTATCCACATTATATCACATCACTTCTATCCACATCATATCTCATTCATACACATCTCATCTATTCATTCACTCATTCACATCTATCTGATTCACATGACATCTCTTCACATCTATTTACAACACATCTCATCATATCTAATCACATCACATTCCATCCAGCATTCTGGCGTAAGACAGTCCTTTAAGAAAACAAGGTTTCTATGTAAGTTTTCAGTTTGATTTTCTTTTGAATACAAGAGTATTTCTTGAATCAGTATCCCCAAAACTTCTTGATCGGAATTTTGAACTTCATACCAGAATTCCTCGAATTCTGGAACCTTGATCCATAGATCAATTCAAAGAGTCTCAAACTTAGTTTCAGATTTGGCAAGAATTTTAAATGTATTTTTCTAAACTGGTCACACCTTCTTTCCTCAAAACTGACGAAAGAGTTTGGTCTTGGTCATAGTCTGATTCAAGGTTCGAGTCGGATAAGATTTTTCCTGAAGCCAAAAACAATTGAATTATTAAAAAATTCAATGTAGATGGCTTAGGGCAGGAGTAGAGTAACAGTGCATAAACACCATTAAGCTTTTACAAAGGGAGAGGCTTCTATTTATAGAAAAAAGTGAGCCTCTAACCAATAGCAAACTAATTCTAGAATTTTCCAGATCAATTTGGTCAATTTTTGACCATTTTTGGGTCAGTTCAGCTTACTTTTTGGATCTAGTTTTGAATAAGGAGAGAGGAGAGATAAAAATATCTTATTTTATTGATTAAAATTTGGGGGTAATGATGAGAAAAAGGCACCTACTTCATGAGGGGAGATCCCCACACTGAGGTGTCAAAATTCAGTTTTTTAATTGTTTTCTTTGGTCCTTAGTCCACTTTTCATCTTATGTGAGCATTTACTCATTTTAGGGGGGGGGGTTTTCTTTTATTTTTTAATTTATCTCCTCCCTACATTTGGATAAATCTTATTGGTCCATAGGAACCTTAATTGGACCATAATCTAAAAATTTCTGAAAATCTGGACCCTTAGGCTAAGGTCCTTTATACCTATTTTCAATTAATTCCAATTGCACATTGGAAAGTCCTTTTTGAATTTCTATTTGAGGGGAAACCATTTTAGACACTAGGAGGATTTTTATATCCAAAAATATCTCAATTTTGAATTACCTCTCTCTAGACATTTTCTCTCTCCAGGCCAAAACAGGGTAAAACAAGATCTTTCTTTTATTTCAGAGAGGGGAATAATTATAAGATCAGAAGGGGAGGTTCTTATACATACACACCTCAAAAGCTAGAGGGAGGAATCTTACATCCTATCCCACTTAAAAAACGCAAGATGTCCTCATCTCGCAAATTAGAGGACAACTCTTTCCCTTAAGATCTAACTTATTTTGGGGTTCCTTATAGTCTAGTAAACCTAACAGAATCCTGGGATAAAGATCCCTTATATAGAACTAATCATCAGATAACAATTCATTCAGATCATATCATTCATATCCTTAACACAATAATGGTCCATTAGACGGAAATTTCCATCTGCACATTCCTCCATGGGAATTTCAATTATACAGGTTAATAATTTGTCAACCCTTAACTTGATCCACTGGGTCAACTGTTAGCAGTAGCAATCTGTCATCAGCACAATCCACTAATCTCATAGTGATTTACTGAAGTCATTATCATCATCCAGTTATCATCACAGGGACTCATAGTGATTTACTGAAGTCATTATCATCATCCAGTTATTATCACAGGGACTCATAGTGATTTACTGAAGTCATTATCATCATCCAGTTACGAACATCATCCAGTTAGGAACATCATCCAGTTACTGAAGTCATTATTATCATCCAGTTACGAACATCATCACAGGGACTCGTCCCATTCATTCTCATTGTGGTTTTGCTTAGCTTATAGCTTTTCAACCAAAATTTAAGAATCATCATTTTTCAATCAGAATCCAAATCAACTCATCATTCTCAACTAGAATTTTAAAATCATATCAACCACATTCGAATTCATCATATGGATAGCATTTTTGTTTATAATTTCAAGGTCTTAGATTTACTCGTATATAATGTCAATAAAGAGCTGCAGTTATATCCTCGGTATATACGGGTAGTCACGGTCCTTGGAAATTTAAGGTAAATATCATCATGTCTAGGCCTCAAGCAAGTCAAGGATTCCATACAATTGTGGTACTTCCATTTGAAGATCCAATTACCTATTTCTCTTCTTCTTCGAAGCGGCCCTTCACTCTTCCTCGCTCGCCACCTTTCTAGACCTTCGAGCTGGCAGCCCTTTAGGCCTCCACATAGCTATTTTTTATTGGCCATGTTATATTATATATTTTTATTTGATTAAAGCCTCAAAGATAGCCATACAATGCTCTTTCATCACTTTGTGCCTCAAGTTCACATGCAGCGTCCACGACTTTCCAAAATTATGCGAGAGCTGCTCACAGCCTCACGATCAGCATCATTAACTTACCAAGCCCATCAATTTCCCAGTCGGTACCTTGTATTTAGCAACCATCAGCATACCACACAGTTGCCATAAACTTCCAGATCTCCACCGTCTGCTCCCAAAGAAAACATGTGCATATACCAGTTCACTGTAAAACCACTCAACCTGTACATTTGCCAGGGCATTCAAAGCAAAGCTTTATTCACATACCACACATAGCATATGTACACAGACCCAAAACACGTTTCAGATTTTATCCTGACAACTACCAGCTGAAAGATCCCTGTCCCCACCCACCGTGCAATGAATTCTGGGGTGCTAGCAGCAGAAGTAGCACTTCTTGCGCGGGGGCAGGGTCCCTCACTTGGGGCCTTGCCCACGTATATCCAAACAAGAGACTAATCGCTCGGTTCTTCCAAAACCGAACCGAGAAAAAACTTCCCTCGCCCGAAAAACGGGCGATTCCTCCAAGATATTTTTACTCTAACGTAGTCAAGAGCCTTAACTAACTGAATTGATCTGACGGAACCCGTAAGTCCCATAGTCAGATCAAGGAAAAGATTGCACTTGGATCATAGAGACTAACACTTTTTTCCTCATTGAGATACACAGCCGTTGAGTCTTTTCCATAGAACAATTTTTATCTGAGATTTACTTCATTTATCGTACCATAACAGAATTGAATCTCATTTTAGGGATCCATGAGTCCAGCCTAACCCCATCCAGTCCCATGGGTTAGCCAACCACCTAACCACTCTAGTGATGGGATCCATTTAAGAATTTGGTTAGGTTTTGTCTCGGGTACCAGGGAAAAGAATTCCCAGGCCCCCTAGCTAGATATTCATGCAAACTTAAAACTAGTCACACCAATTACACACCCAATATGAAATTGCCTTTTTCACAGATTCAGCTGTCTTTAAAACAATCATTTAATGAAACAATAGTATCACTGATCATAATCCTCCAAAACATCCGGTTGAATCCTAATTTCTAATTTTTCCTTCATCGGTGTACCTATGGCATCATTGGCAACCAGAATGCTCACCACCTGTCCACTCACAGGGGCCTTTTCGATAGTTCCTAGCTCATAGTACTCAACAATATATTCACTTATAAAAATCAAAATGGAATCTCCGTTGAAGATCAGCAAGATCAACCAACAGATCCATATAAAAGAGCCATGGACTCATCCGTTGAGGACCAGCAAGGTCAATCAACCAGATCCATGTCCGAATTCAAAAAACAACTCTTACTCCTTGTTCCAATATCTTCCACGTGTATGTGTGGGCATCTTCGGTGACCCAGAGCCCGAGTACCGTATGATGAGCATCCTCTAGGATCCTTCGTAGGTCACCTAACGCTTCACTCATAGGCCACTTCCTTGGTCCCTCATCCACCATACCCGAAGCTCACCGTTTAAATTGAACCGAGGGTGGTCAAGACCTCGGCCGACCGTGCTATGCGAGACGTCCTCCATTGACTCTCTGTCAGTTGTTGCAACTTTATCAGATAGGTCTCCACCACGACCTCATTCACAAGACGGTCAAAATGCTTCCGCAGCATTTTTGACAAAAAATAGTCATTTAAAAACAGGTCATAAATTTAGTTTCTATAACGGACTCTCGTCTTTTCATATTCTTCCACATCAATTCTCATTTATTTCATATGTATTCCCATTCTCATCACATCATTTTCCATCTCATCACACCTTTTCTCATTTACCCACATCAGATCTCATCCACTCGCATCTACCCATATCCACATCGACCCATATCCACATCTCATCACATATCATCCATTCATATCTATCCCAATTTAAATCATATCTCATCACATCCATTTTGCCTCACATCTCATTCATTGACATCTATCCCGATTCACATCACATTCTTTCACAAACACATCCATATCCATTCTTTCACATACATCCACATCCATTCTTTCACATACTCATCCACTCTTCAGATACACATCCATATCCATTCTTCACGTACACATTCACATCCATTCTTCACGTACACATCCACATCCATTCTTCACGTACACATCCATATCCATTCTTCACATAAACATTCACATCCATTCTTCACATTCACATCCCTGCAATCGTTCACATGTACGACTCCCACATCTATCCATACATTCATATCTATCACTTCACATCCACATATATTCATGTCACATCACATCACATTCATTCATATCCATCACATTCACTCATTCATATCCATCACATTCATTCATATCCATCACATTCATTCTCATAACCATCCCATCACATACATTCTATCCACATTATATCACATCACTTCTATCCACATCATATCTCATTCATACACATCACTTCTATCCACATTATATCACATACATTCTATCCACATTATATCACATCACTTCTATCCACATCATATCTCATTCATACACATCTCATCTCATTCATCCACTCATTCACATCTATCTGATTCACATGACATCTCATCACATCTATTTACATCACATCTCATCACATCTATTCACATCACATTCCATCCAGCATTCTGGCATAAGACAGTCCTTTAAGAAAACAGGGTTTCTATGTAAGTTTTCAGTTTGATTTTCTTTTGAATACAATAGTATTTCTTGAATCAGTATCCACAAAACTTCTTGATCGGAATTCTGAATTTTATACCTGAATTCCTTGAATTCTATAACCTTGATCCACAGATCAATTCGAAGGGTCTCAAACTTAGTTTCAGATTTGGCGAGAATTTTGAGTGTATTTTTCTAAACTGGTCCACACCTTCTTTCCTCAAAACTGACGAAAGAGTTTGGTCTTGGTCATAGTCTGATTCAAGGTTCGAGTCGGATAAGATTTTTCCTGAACTATCTTTCTCGAAAAGGTTGATAATTCAGTTACTATTTTATTGAATTTCTTTCTTTGAATATTCACTTAACTGATTTCTAAAATTAGTTAGGAATTCGAATGAGGGATAAATTAATCATTTATCTGAATATTTCGATCTCGATAGATTTCTTGAATTTTCTTTTTATAGTCCGTGTGAATATAAAACGATAGAAATTTCTCTCTTAGAGTATTTACTTATTCATTTATCAAATACTCATAGAATTTAAACATAGAATTTAAGAGAATTCTAATTTTGATATAAAAATTCTTTATGCATCTATTTATGCATAAAAATCAACTTTCAATGGGAATAACACTTTTATAAAAAAATCCTTTTATGCATAAAATCAAATTTGATAGGAATAACACTTCTAAAATAAAAAGAATTTTTTTATACATAAAAATCAATTTTTATAAGAATAACGCTTTTATAATTAAAAAAAATCCTTTATGCATCTTTCTATGTATAGAAATCAATTTTAATAAGAATAACACTTTTATAAAAAAATTCCTTTATGCATCTTTCTATGCATAGAAATCAAATTTAATAAGAATAACACTTTTGTAATTAAAAAATTTCCTTTATGCATCTTTCTATGCATAAAGATCAAATTTAATAAGAATAATACTTTTGTAATAAAAAAATTCCTTTATGCATCTTTCTATGCATAAAAATCAAACTTAATAAGAATAACACTTTTGTAATTAAAAAAGATTCCTTCATGCATCTTTCTATGCATAGAAATCAAATTTAATAAGAATAACACTTTTATAATAAAAAATTTCCATTATGCATCTTTCTATGCATAGAAATCAAATTTAATAATTAATATCAGTGATATCCATGCATATTCATAGGTGAATATGTACATGGAGTAATTAGAATATTTCTTTTAGATGCAAAAATGGTGGGAATTACTCTTGTGGAATAACATAAAAATAAACTTTCTTTTCCACAAAATTTTAGAAAATTTTGCCATAACCTCCTTTGTATGGCTAACTATTTCTCATTTTTATCATTCTTTATTTAACTTAAATTAACCCAAATTAGATTTATAGAACTCTAATCTACATAATTTTCTAAATTCAAGAGAGTAAACAATAGGAAGAGTTTAGTTAATCTTTCTAGGATTGAGAAAGGTTGGAATGTAAAGAGGAGAAGGGGGGTGGCCTTTTTATCAAAGGCATAGCATTTGAATTTAATTCAACATTTGCAAAACATAAAAATTAAGAAAACCATAGATTTTTCATTAAACAAGTAAGAAAATTAGCTTACATGGAGCTTGTAAGCTCTCCTTTGGCTTGAGGGATTGAGGGTTCTACTCTTGTTTGAAGCAAGAGTGGCCACCAATTCACTTTGGAGAGGATTAGGCAAAAAACAATTGAATTATTAAAAAATTCAATGTAGATGGCTCAGGGCAGGAGTAGAGTAACAGTGCATAAACACCATTAAGCTTTTACAAAGGGAGAGGCTTCTATTTATAGGAAAAAGTGAGCCTCTAACCAATAGCAAACTAATTCTAGAATTTTCCACATCAATTTGGTCAATTTTTGACCATTTTTGGGTCAGTTCAGCTTACTTTTTGGATCTAGTTTTGAATAAGGAGAGAGGAGAGATGAAAATATCTTATTTTATTGATTAAAAATTGGGGGTAATGATGAGAAAAAGGCATCTACTTTATGAGGGGAGATCCCCACACTGAGGTGTCAAAATTCAGTTTTTTAATTGTTTTCTTTGGTCCTTAGTCCACTTTTCATCTTATGTGAGCATTTACTCATTTCGGGGGGGTTTTTCTTTTATTCTTCAATTTATCTCCTCCCTACATTTGGATAAATCTTATTGGTCCATAGGAACCTTAATTGGACCATAATCTAAATTTTTTTGAAAATCTGGACCCTTAGGCTAAGGTCCTTTATACCTATTTTCAATTAATTCCAATTGCACATTGGAAAGTCCTTTTTGAATTTCTATTTGAGGGGAAACCATTTTAGATACTAGGAGGATTTTTATATCCAAAAATATCTCAATTTTGAATTACCTCCCTCTAGACATTTTCTCTCTCCAGGCCAAAACAGGGCAAAACAAGATCTTTCTTTTATTTCAGAGAGGGGAATAATTATAAGATCAGAAGGGGAGGTTCTTATACATACACACCTCAAAAACTAGAGGGAGGAATCTTACATCCTATCCCACTTAAAAAACGCAAGATGTCCTCATCTCGCAAATTAGAGGACAACTCTTTCACTTAAGATCTAACTTATTTTGGGGTTCCTTATAGTCTAGTAAACCTAACAGAATCCTGGGATAAAGATCCCTTATATAGAACTCATCATCAGATAACAATTCATTCAGATCATATCATTCATATCCTTAACACAATAATGGTCCATTAGACTAAAATTTCCATCTGAACATTCCTCCATGGGAATTTCAATTTTACAGGTTTTTATTTTGTCAACCCTTAACTTGATCCACTGGGTCAAGTGTTAGCAGTAGCAATCATCAGCACAATCCACTGGGTCAAGTGTTAGCAGTAGCAATCATCAGCACAATCCACTTCATATCAACCACATTCGAATTCATCATATGGATAGCATTTTTGCTTATAATTTCAAGGTCTTAGATTTACTCATATATACTGTCAGTAAAGAGCTGCAGTTATATCCTCCGTATATACGGGTAGTCACGGTCCTTGGAAATTTAAGGTAAATACCATCATGTCTAGGCCTCAAGCAAGTCAGGGATTCCATACAATTGCAGTACTTCCATTTGAAGACCCAATTACCTATTTATAAATCTTCATTCTGAATATCAATTCGTATGAATTTCATGACACAATTATAACCTTTTATTGCTACTTCATATAATTTTGACATTTCTCGTTTCTCGGTTGATCCACTTTATCAAATTTGCTCTGATACTACCAGCTGAAAGATCCCTGTCCCCACCGTGCAACGAATTCTAAGGTGCTAGCAGCAGAAGTAGCACTTCTTACACGGGGGCAGGGTCCCTCACTTGGGGCCTTGCCCACGTATATCCAAACAAGAGACTAATCGCTCGGTTCTTCCAAAACCGAACTGAGAAAAAACTTCCCTCGCCCGAAAAACGGGCGATTCCTCCAGGATATTTTTACTCTAACGTAGTCAAGAGCCTTAACTAACTGAACTGATCTGACGGAACCCGTAAGTCCCATAGTCAGATCAAGGAAAAGATTGCACTTGGATCATAGAGACCAATACTTTTTTCCTCATTGAGATACACAACCGTTGAGTCTTTTCCATAGAACAATTTTTATCCGAGATTTACTTCATCTATCGTACCATAACAGAATTGAATCTCATTTTAGGGATCCATGACTCCAGCCTAACCCCATCCAGTCCCGTGGGTTAGCCAACCACCCAACCACTGTAGTGATGGGATCCATTTAAGAATTTGGTTAGGTTTTGTCTCGGGTACCAAGGAAAAGAATTCCCAGGCCCCCTAGCTGGATATTCATGCAAACTTAAAACTAGTCACACCACTTACACACCCAATAAGAAATTGCCTTTTTCACAGATTCAGCTGTCTTCAAAATAATCATTTAATGAAACAATAGTATCACTGATCATAATCCTCCAAAACATCCGATTGAATCCTAATTTCTAATTTTTCCTTCATCGGTTTACCTATGGCATCATTGGCAACCAGAACGCTCACCACCTGTCCACTCAGGGGCCTTTTCGATAGTTCCTAGCTCATAGTACTCGACAATATATTCACTTATAAAAATCAAAATGGAATCTCCATTGAAGATCAGCAAGATCAACCAACAGATCCATATAAAAGAGCCATGGACTCATCCCTTGAGGACCAGCAAGGTCAATCAACCAGATCCATGTCCGAATTCAGAAAACAACTCTTACTCCTTGTTCCAATATCTTCCACGATGTATGTGTGGGCATCTTCCGTGACCCAGAGCCCGAGCACCGTATGGTCAGCATACTCTAGGATCCTTCGCAGGTCACCTAGCGCTTCACTCATAGGCCACTTCCTTGGTCCCTCATCCACCATACTCGAAGCTCACCATTTAAATTGAACCGAGGCTGGTCAAGACCTCGGTCGACCGTGCTATGCGAGACGTCCTCCATTGACTCTCTGTTAGCTGTTGCAACTTTATCAGATAGGTCTCCACCACGACCTCATTCACAAGACGGTCAAAATGCTTCCGTAGCATTTTTGACAAAAAATAGTCATTTAAAAACAGGTCATAAATTTAGTTTCTATAACGGACTCTCGTCTTTTCATTTTCTTCCACATAAATTCTCATTTGTTTCATATGTATTCCCATTCTCATCACATCATTTTCCATCTCATCACATCTTTTCTCATTTACCCCATGTCATATTCATTCACATCACATATCATCCATTCATATCTATCCCAATTTAAATCATATCTCATCACATCCATTTTGCTTCACATCTCATACATTGACATCTATCTCGATTCACATCACACTCTTTCATATACACATCCATATATATTCTTTCACATACATCCACATCCATTCTTTCACATACTCATCCACTCTTCACATACACATCCATATCCATTCTTCACATACACATTCAGATCCATTCTTCATATACACATTCACATCCATTCATCACATACACATTCACATCTACTCCATTCTTCATATACACATTCACATCCATTCTTCACGTACACATTCACATCCATTCTTCACATACACATCCATATCCATTCTTCACATACACATCCACATCCATTCTTCACATACACATTCACATCCATTCTTCACATACACATCTATCCATACATTCATATGTATCACTTCACATCCACATATATTCATGTCACATCACATCACATCACTTCACATCCACATATATTCATGTCACATCACATCACATTCATTCATATCCATCACATTCACTCATTCATATCCATCACATTCATTCATATCCATCACATTCATTCTCATAACCATCCCATCACATACATTCTATCCACATTATATCACATCACTTCTATCCACATCATATCTCATTCATCCACTCATTCACATCTATCTAATTCACATGATATCTCATCACATCTCATCACATCTATTCACATCACATCTCATCACATCACATTCCATCCAGCATTCTGGCATAAGACAGTCCTTTAAGAAAAGAGGGTTTCTATGCAAGTTTTCAGTTTGATTTTCTTTTGAATACAAGAGTATTTCTTGAATCAGGATCCCCAAAACTTCTTGATCGGAATTCTGAATTTTATACCAGAATTCCTTGAACTCTATAACCTTGATCCACAGATCAATTTGAAGGGTCTCAAACTTAGTTTCAGATTTGGCGAGAATTTTGAGTGTATTTTTCTAAACTGGTCACACCTTCTTTCCTCAAAACTAACGAAAGAGTTTGGTCTTAGTCATAGTCTGATTTAAGGTTCGAGTCGAATAAGATTTTTCCTGAACTATCTTTCTCGAAAAGGTTGATAATTCAATTACTATTTTATTGAATTTCTTTCTTTGAATATTCACTTAACTGATTTCTAAAATTTTACAAATTCGAAAGAGGAATAAATTAATCATTTATCTGAATATTTCGATCTCGATAGATTTCTTGAAATTTTTTTTTTTACAGTCCATGTGATTATAAAACGATAGAAATTTCTCTCTTAGAGTATTTACTTATTCATTTATCAAATACTCATAGAATTTAAAGATAAAATTTAAGAGAATTCTAATTTTGATATAAAAATTCTTTATGCATCTATTTATGCATAAAAATCAACTTCAATGGGAATAACACTTTTATAAAAAAATCCTTTTATGCATAAAATCAAATTTGTTAGGAATAACACTTCTAAAATAAAAAGAATTTCTTTATACATAAAAATTGATTTTTATATGAATAACGCTTTTATAATTAAAAAAATTCCTTTATGCATCTTTCTATGTATAGAAATCAATTTTAATAAGAATAACACTTTTATTTAAGAAAAGTCCTTTATGCATCTTTCTATGCATAAAAATCAAATTTAATAAGAATAACACTTTTGTAATTAAAAAATTTCCTTTATGCATCTTTCTATGCATAAAGATCAAATTTAATAAGAATAACACTTTTGTAATTAAAAAAGTTCTTTTATGCATCTTTCTATGCATAAAAATCAAACTTAATAAGAATAACACTTTTGTAATTAAAAAAGATTCCTTCATGCATTTTTCTATGCATACATATCAAATTTAATAAGAATAACACTTTTATAATAAAAAAATTCCATTATGCATCTTTCTATGCATAGAAATCAAATTTAATAACTAATATCAGTGATATCCATGCATATTCATAGGTGAATATGTACATGGAAGTAATTAGAATATTTCTTTTAGATGCAAAAATGGTGAGAATTACTCTTTTGGAATAACATAAAAATAAACTTTCTTTTCCACAAAATTCTAAAAATTTTTGCCAGAACCTCCTTTGTATGGCTGACTATTTCTCATTTTTATCATTCTTTATTTAACTTAAATTCTTTATTTTTATCATTCTTTATTTAACTTAAATTAACCCAAATTAGATTTATAGAACTCTAATCTACAAAATTTTCTAAATTCAAGAGAGTAAACAATAAGAAGAGTTTAATTAATCCCTTAGTTAATCTTTCCAGGATTGAGAAAGGTTGGGATGTAAAGAGGAGAAGGAGGGTGGCCTTTTTATCAAAGGCATAGCATTTGAATTTAATTCAACATTTGCAAAACATAAAAATTAAGAAAACCATAGATTTTTCATTAAACAAGTAAGAAAATTAGCTTACATGGAGCTTGTAAGCTCTCCTTTGGCTTGAGGGATTGAGGGTTCTACTCTTGTTTGAAGCAAGAGTGGCCACCAATTCACTTTGGAGAGGATTAGGCCAAAAACAATTGAATTATTAAAAAATTCAATGGAGATGGCTCAAGGCAGGAGTAGAGTAACAGTGCATAAACACCATTAAGCTTTTACAAAGGGAGAGGCTTCTATTTATAGGAAAAAGTGAGCCTCTAACCAATAGCAAACTAATTCTAGAATTTTCCAGATCAATTTGGTCAATTTTTGACCATTTTTGGGTCAGTTCAGCTTACTTTTTGGATCTAGTTTTGAATAAGGAGAAAGGAGAGATGAAAATATCTTATTTTATTGATTAAAAATTGGGGGTAATGATGAGAAAAAGGCGCCTACTTCATGAGGGGAGATCCCCCTACTGAGGTGTCAAAATTCAGTTTTTTAATTGTTTTCTTTGGTCCTTAGTCCACTTTTCATCTTATGTGAGCATTTACTCATTTCGGGGAGGTTTTTCTTTTATTCTTCAATTTATCTCCTCCCTACATTTGGATAAATCTTATTGGTCCATAGGAACCTTAATTGGACCATAATCTAAAATTTTTTGAAAATCTTGACCCTAAGGCTAAGGTCCTTTATACCTATTTTCAATTAATTCCAATTGCACATTGGAAAGTCCTTTTTGAATTTCTATTTGAGGGGAAACCATTTTAGACACTAGGAGGATTTTTATATCCAAAAATATCTCAATTTTGAATTACCTCCCTCTAGACATTTTCTCTCTCCAGGCCAAAACAAGGTAAAACAAGATCTTTCTTTTATTTCAGAGAGGGGAATAATTATAAGATCAGAAGGGAAGGTTCTTATACATACACACCTCAAAAGCTAGAGGGAGGAATCTTACATCCTATCCCACTTAGAAAGCGCAAGATGTCCTCATCTCGCAAATTAGAGGACAACTCTTTCCCTTAAGATCTAACTTATTTTGGGATTCCTTATAGTCTAGTAAACCTAACAGAATCCTGGGATAAAGATCCCTTATATAGAACTCATCATCAGATAATAATTCATTCAGATCATATCATTCTTATCCTTAACACAATAATGGTCCATTAGACCGAAATTTCCATCTGAACATTCCTCCATGGGAATTTCAATTTTACAGGTTTTTAATTTGTCAACCCTTAACTTGATCCACTGGGTCAAGTGTTAGCAGTAGCAATCTGTCAGCACAATCCACTAATCTCATAGTGATTTGCTGAAGTCATTATCATCATTCCAGTTACGAACATCATCACAGGGACTCGTCCCATTCATTCTCATTGTGGTTTTGCTTAGCTTATCGCTTTTCAACCAAAATTCAGGAATCATCATTTTTCAATCAGAATCCAAATCAACTCATCATTCTCAACTAGAATTTCAAAATCATATTAACCACATTCGAATTCATCATATGGATAGCATTTTTGCTTATAATTTCAAGGTCTTAGATTTAGTCGTATATACTGTCAGTAAAGAGCTGCAGTTATATCCTCGGTATATACGGGTAGTCACGGTCCTTGAAAATTTAAGGTAAATATCATCATGTCTAGGCCTCAAGCAAGTCAGGGATTCCATACAATTGTGGTACTTCCATTTGAAGACCCAATTACCTATTTATGAATCTTCATTCTGAATATCAATTCGTATGAATTTCATCACAATTACAACCTTTTATTGCTACTTCAAAAATTTTTGACATTTCTCGTTTCTCGGTTGATCCACTTTATAAATTTGCTCTGATACTACCAGCTGAAAGATCCCTGTCCCCACCGTGCAACGAATTCTGGGGTGCTAGCAGTAGAAGTAGCACTTCTTGCGTGGGGGCAGGGTCCCTCACTTGGAGCCTTGCCCACGTATATCTAAACAAGAGACTAATCGCTCGGTTCTTCCAAAACCGAACCGAGAAAAAACTTTCCTCGCCCGAAAAACGAGCGATTCCTCCATGATATTTTTACTCTAACGTAGTCAAGAGCCTTAACTAACTGAACTAATCTGACGGAACCCGTAAGTCCTATAGTCAGATCAAGGAAAATATTGCACTTGGATCATAGAGACCAACACTTTTTTCCTCATTGAGATACACAGCTGTTGAGTCTTTTCCATAGAACAATTTTTATCCGAGATTTACTTCATCTATCGTACCATAACAGAATTGAATCTCATTTTAGGGATCCATGAGTCCAGCCTAACCCCATCCAGTCCCGTGGGTTAGCCAACCACCCAACCACTGTAGTGATGGGATCCATTTAAGAATTTGGTTAGGTTTTGTCTCGGGTACCAGGGAAAAGAATTCCCAGGCCCCCTAGCTGGATATTCATGCAAACTTAAAACTAGTCATACCACTTACACACCCAATATGAAATTGCCTTTTTCCTAAATTCAGCTGTCTTTAAAACAATCATTTAATGAAACAATAGTATCACTGATCATAATCCTCCAAAACATCCGATTGAATCCTAATTTTCAATTTTTCCTTCATCGGTGTACCTATGGCATCATTGGCAACCAGAATGCTCACTCCACTCAGGGGCCTTTTCGATAGTTCCTAGCTCATAGTACCCGACAATATATTCAATTATAAAAATCAAAATGGAATCTCCGTTGAAGATCAGCAAGATCAACCAACAGATCCTTATAAAAGAGCCATGGACTCATCCGTTGAGGACCAGCAAGGTCAATCAACCAGATCCATGTCCGAATTCAGAAAACAACTCTTACTCCTTGTTCCAATATCTTCCACGATGTATGTGTGGGCATCTTCGGTGACCCAGGGTTCGAGCACCGTATGGTCAGCATCCTCTAGGATCCTTCGCAGGTCACGTAGCGCTTCACTCATAGGCCACTTCCTTGGTCCCTCATCCACCATACCCGAAGCTCGCCATTTAAATTGAACCGAGGCTGGTCAAGACCTCGGCCGACCGTGCTATGCGAGACGTCCTCCGTTGACTCTCCGCCGTCAATTGTTGCAACTTTATTAGATAGGTCTCCACGACCTCATTCACAAGACGGTCAAAATGCTTCCGCAACATTTTTGACAAAAAATAGTCATTTAAAAACATGTCATAAATTTAGTTTCTATAACAGACTCTCATCTTTTCATATTGTTCCACATCAATTCTCAGTTATTTCATATGTATTCCCATTCTCATCACATCATTTTCCATCTCATCACATCTTTTCTCATTTACCCGCATCAGATCTCATCCACTCGCATCTACCCATATCCACATCTACCCATATCCACATCTCATCACATCATATTCATTCACATCACATATCATCCATTCATATCTATCCCAATTTAAATCATATCTCATGACATCCATTTTGCCTCACATCTCATTCATTGACATCTATCCCGATTCACATCACATTCTTTCATATACACATCCATATCCATTCTTTCACATACATCCACATCCATTCTTTCACATACTCATCCACTCTTCACATACACATCCATATCCATTCTTCACATACACATTCACATCCATTCTTCATATACACATTCACATCCATTCATCACATACACATCCACATCCATTCTTCACATACACATTCACATCTATTCCATTCTTCATATACACATTCACATCCATTCTTCACGTACACATTCACATCCATTCTTCACATACACATCCATATCCATTCTTCACATACATATCCACATCTATTCTTCACATACACATTCACATCCATTCTTCACATACACATCCATATCCATACTTCACATACACATTCACATCCATCCAATCATTCACATGTACGACTCCCACATCTATCCATACATTCATATCTATCACTTCACATCCACATATATTCATGTCACATCACATCACATTCATTCATATCCATCATATTCACTCATTCATATCCATCACATTCATTCTCATATCCATCACATTCATTCTCATAACCATCCCATCACATACATTCTATCCACATTATATCACATCACTTCTATTCACATCATATCTCATTCATACACATCTCATCTCATTCATCCACTCATTCACATTTATCTGATTCACATGACATCTCATCACATCTATTTACATCACATCTCATCACATCTATTCACATCACATTCCATCCAGCATTCTGGCATAAGACAGTCCTTTAAGAAAACAGGGTTTCTATGCAAGTTTTCAGTTTGATTTCTTTTGAATACAAGAGTATTTCTTGAATCAATATCCCCAAAACTTCTTGATCGAAATTCTGAATTTTATACCAGATTCCTTGAATTCTATAACCTTGATCCACATATCAATTCGAAGGGTCTCAAACTTAGTTTCAGATTTGGCGAGAATTTTGAGTGTATTTTTCTAAACTGGTCCACACCTTCTTTCCTCAAAACTGACGAAAGAGTTTGGTCTTGGTCATAGTCTAATTCAAGGTTCGAGTCGGATAAGATTTTTCCTAAATTATCTTTCTCGAAAAGGTTGATAATTCAGTTACTATTTTATTGAATTTCTTTCTTTCAATATTCACTTAATTGATTTCTAAAATTAGTTACAAATTCGAATGAGGAATAAATTAATCATTTATCTGAATATTTCGATCTCGATAGATTTCTTGAATTTTCTTTTTATAGTCCATGTGAATATAAAACGATAGAAATTTCTCTCTTAGAGTATTTACTTATTCATTTATCAAATACTCATAGAATTTAAACATAGAATTTAAGAGAATTCTAATTTTGATATAAAAAATTTTTATGCATCATTTATGCATAAAAATCAACTTCAATGGGAATAACACTTTTATAAAAAAATTCTTTTATGCATAAAATCAAATTTGATAGGAATAACACTTCTAAAATAAAAAGAATTTCTTTATACATAAAAATTAATTTTTATAAGAATAACGCTTTTATAATTAAAAAAATTCATTTATGCATCCTTCTATGCATAGAAATCAATTTTAATAAGAATAACACTTTTATAAAAAAAATTCCTTTATGCATCTTTCTATGCATAGAAATCAATTTTAATAAGAATAACACTTTTGTAATAAAAAAAATTCCTTTATGCATCTTTCTATGCATAAAGATCAAATTTAATAAGAACAACACTTTTGTAATAAAAAAATTCCTTTATGCATCTTTCTATGCATAAAAATCAAACTTAATAAGAATAACACTTTTGTAATTAAAAAAGATTCCTTCATGCATCTTTCTATGCATAGAAATCAAATTTAATAAGAATAACACTTTTATAATAAAAAATTTCCATTATGCATCTTTCTATGCATAGAAATCAAATTTAATAATTAATATCAGTGATATCCATGCATATTCATGGGTGAATATGTACATGGAGTAATTAGAATATTTCTTTTAGATGCAAAAATGGTGGGAATTACTCTTTTGGAATAACATAAAAATAAACTTTCTTTTCCACAAAATTCTAGAAAATTTTGCCATAACCTCCTTTGTATGGCTGACTATTTCTCATTTTTATCATTCTTTATTTAACTTAAATTAACCCAAATTGGATTTATAGAGCTCTAATCTACATAATTTTCTACATTCAAGAGAGTAAACAATAAGAAGAGTTTAATTAATCCCTTAGTTAATCTTTCTAGGATTGAGAAAGGTTGGAATGTAAAGAGGAGAAGGGGGGTGGCCTTTTTATCAAAGGCATAGAATTTGAATTTAATTCAACATTTGCAAAACATAAAAATTAAGAAAACCATAGATTTTTCATTAAACAAGTAAGAAAATTAGCTTACATGGAGCTTGTAAGCTCTCCTTTGGCTTGAGGGATTGAGGGTTCTACTCTTGTTTGAAGCAAGAGTGGCCACCAATTCACTTTGGAGAGGATTAGGCCAAAAACAATTGAATTATTAAAAAATTCAATGTAGATTGCTCAGGGCAAGAGTAGAGTAACAGTGCATAAACACCATTAAGCTTTTACAAAGGGAGAGGCTTCTATTTATAGGAAAAAGTGAGCCTCTAACTAAGCAAACTGATTCTAGAATTTTCCAGATCAGTTTGGTCAATTTTTGACCATTTTTGGGTCAGTTCAGCTTACTTTTTGGATCTAGTTTTGAATTAGGAGAGAGGAGAGATGAAAATATCTCATTTTATTGATTAAAAATTGGGTTAATGATGAGAAAAAGGTGCCTACTTCATGAGGGAGATCCCCACAATGAGGTGTCAAAATTTAAATTTTTAATTGTTTTCTTTGGTCCTTAGTCCACTCTTCATCTTATGTGAGCATTTACTCATTTTGGGGGGGGGGGGGGTTTCTTTTATTCTTTAATTTATCTCCTCCCTACATTTGGATTAATCTTATTGGTCCATAGGAACCTTAATTGGACCATAATCCAAAAATTTCTGAAAATCTGGACCCTTAGGCTAAGGTCCTTTATACCTATTTTCAATTAATTCCAATTGCACATTGGAAAGTTCTTTTTGAATTTTTGTTTGAGGGAAAACCATTTTAGACACTAGGAGGATTTTTATATCCAAAAATATCTCAATTTTGAATTACCTCCCTCTAGACATTTTCTCTCTCCAAGCCAAAACAGGGTAAAACAGAATCTTTCTTTTATTTCAGAGAGGGGAATAATTATAAGATCAGAAGGGGAGATTCTTATACCTACACACCTCAAAAGCTGGAGGGAGGAATCTTACATGTAGAATTTCACCTACTTTTTGACGTTAAACCACAGTAGGAATCTCTGTTAAATTGAAAAACATCTTTAGGATCTTATGGTCCTCTTTTGGAACCTCAAATGCTGCAAGCCACCAGATTTCATTTTCCGATTGAACACTGAAGTATTGAGGATCACCTGGCTTCATGGAAGGATCTAATGCCCTACTCATCAATGTCAAACTTACTCTTTCTATCTTTTGGTTCTTTACAATTTCACTCTCATCAAGTTTTAGTACAAATTTTAGTGTGCCACCACATTCTTGAACAGACATATCATAGAACTTCACCATTGCAACTTGCAATTTGCACACATCCAAGATAAAATTGTTGTTCGGATTCAGATCAAAGGTCACTTCTTTAGCACAATGCTTGAATACATGTGAGTCAACTATGTGTTTCGGCTTACCAATGAGTTCATGGGCATTGTTATTCAATTGTTACCTTGATTTTCTGACACTATAAGGGCACGGCAGCAGAGTTACCCTTTTGTTTTGTAGAATGGACTTAAAACCTACATCCATTTATCTTGTAGATCATTGCATAGGATTCTCTACTTAAACCAATTTTGTTACAAATACCTTGAGCTTCAATTGCAGTAAATGCATTCTTCACATCTTGCAATCGTGCATGCACGAGATCATCATTAATTGTTCTGAACTTTGAATGAGAAGGTATAGACTTCACCATCTATCTTGAGAAGACTTTTAAGAGTGCACTATCTTGTTTAAGGTTCTTCAGCTTATCAGTCTCAGCATGTATACAACGTTTGTAGTTTCCACTATTTTTTGAGAATGTGGCTAGCTCCTTCATTGTTCCCATTATTTCAGCCAATCAAGGCCATGTTGATAATGAGATCAGATGCTCTTCTCTGCTCCTCTATTCTTCTTGATCTATATGGTCCATCCAGGTTGAAGATTCTAGCATCTTAGTTATTGGGTTTTGCATAACATAGGCTTAGTTCTAATGTAAAATCTAGTTTCAAAACAATTAGCAGTCTGGGCTTCACAATAAATCTAGCTAATGGGTTGGACTCATGGTGGATTATTTCTCTGGCTGATTATGGACCTATCTCCTCCACTGTGTGGTTTCTCCACAAATACTATATCTCGATCGGTGATTACCTTCTTCACCTCCGGATCATAGACTCAGATAAGCCTTTAACTCTTGACTATATCCAAGAAAATGACACTTCTTGCTTTTGGTGTCAAGTTTCTTCTTGGATGCATCTAGTATATGCACATAACATTCACAACCAAATGTCCTAAAATGAGACACTGAAGATTTCTTACTAAAGTAGGCCTCTTACAGTGTGATACCCTCTAGCTCCTTTGTGTAGCTCAGATTGAGGATGTAAACTAATGTGCTTACTACTTCAGCCCAAAAAGTGTTTAATAACCCTTTTCCTTTTAGCAAGGAAGTAGTAGACATCTTACCACATAGATCAGTATGTACCATCTCTAGATGAGTTTTTGTCCTATTGCTTCTCTCATGTGGAAATGCCTACACTGTTGCCTACCCATCATGCAAGCCTCTCATGGTTCTTGAAATTTTTAAAAATGTAGG
The DNA here is from genome assembly GCF_041138505.1 of Cibotium barometz. NCBI lineage: Eukaryota > Viridiplantae > Streptophyta > Polypodiopsida > Cyatheales > Cibotiaceae > Cibotium > Cibotium barometz. Next base: position 12,032,419 of record NC_141055.1, read on the forward strand.
CAAATGAGCTACTATTCTCTTTTTTTGGATCTTCTTCTAATGTGACCAAATCTCTCATGCCAAAGCCTACTCATGCTATTATCTGCAATTGTTGGTAAGGACAATCAGTTTGTACAGATTGTTGTGCCTTGATCCTTTACCACTAGCTTGCCAACAAAGAATCTAGAATTTTTGCTTTAGTTTTCTTGAAGCGTTCTTCAAGCCCACAATCTATTATTATAGCAAAACAATTGACACCAGACTCCTCTTTATTTGAGGTACATAGAGAACATTGTGAGACTTGGGCTTTGAACCAGAATGCCTCTATAATTGACCAAGTTGCAGAGTAAATTTTGAATGAAGGTACTCTAAAAAACTATCAACTCACACCAGCACAAGTCCTCTCTCCTTAGTCTAAAAAAAACCTTCTTTGACATTCAGTGAAAGCCATTCAAATGAGACTTTGAGATGATGGTAGATAACAAGAAAGCTTTTATTTACATTGAGTTTAATATTGACAGCAAAATAACAAAGCAGAAACTGACATCATTTATAGTAACTGACAATCCAAACTAGTGATTTACAATTTGGATCAGTTGAGATCCTCTTCATCACAACCCTTTGCATGCAGGATCTCTTCTGGAAGATGTGGGGATAGGTGGACGTTTCTCATCTATTTAGGAAGCCTCAATAGCAAGAACCATTCATATTCTTTCTGAGAGAGCTCAACACCTCCATAACGAACCCAAGACATAGAATGTTTCTGACATGAGGCTCTAGAACCAAAGATAAAATCATTATTGTAAATTTGAACTCAAGCACCTAGAACAAGAAGAGGTTTCTGACATGAGGCTCTAGAACCAAAGATAAAATCATTATTGTAAATTCGAACTCAAGTACCTAGAACAAGAAGAGGTTTGTGGTGTTTATAATGTTCTTTGATGAAGCTCGAGCAGACAATCAAAGTAAGAACCTTAGAAACCACTAAAACTTGGGGGAAACACTTGCCTACTTCCAAGACAACCCTTAACTCACTCACTTACAAGGGTAAAAGGTTTTACAAAGTGTATAATGATTGTTATATATCGACTTCAACTTTCACCAAACTCTAATGATGACAAGACCATATCACAAATATCCACAACACCAGGGAGGATGACATAAGGTTGGTGATTACACTTGCAACATTTTCCCTATTCTACTTGGATGCTTTTAGGTGATGGATAAATAAGAAGAATCCCGTCTCACATATAAGAGACAGATGTTATAGCTTTGATACTCTTTCTTTTGTCTAAACCTTTTTAAAAGAGTTCCCTAATCCTAAGGTATCTTGTCTCGGAGAAACAATCATAGAGAGAGAGAGCATAGTTTTTGCCAATATCTTGTATTCTTTTGCTTTCTCAAAATAAGAGGTAGATATGTATAGTTGTTTCCTTGAATTTTCTCTCATGTCTTTCATACAATATAATCCCACCAATGCCAAGGTAAAAACTTGAGCTCAAGTGAGTCAAAAAGCCATGATATGAAGTGAACTTGAAGTTGTAAGAGAGTGGTGGAATTCCTATAAAAAACAATAGAGAGAAGAGCTTAAAAAGTGAATTGATACCCAAAACTTGCAGTCTTTCTCTCTCTTGAAGTATTGTGATGACCTCATGCACTTGTTAAGCAGCTTCAACTTCTACTCTTGTCAGCTTGCAGGAGCTTCAACATCGACAGTCACCTTCACATAAAAACTTGGATACCATCTTGGTATAGGAGCAAGTCTTGTTTAATTGAGTTCTTCCTCAGATCTTCAGAGCAACTCTTCTTCTCAGCATATGAGTAGGTGCAGTGGCGACCCTCACACCCTTGGCTTATAAGTACCTTTTCACTTACTCGGTTTTAGTAAAAGCGCAACTTGACTCGAAGCTCGGATCTCTCTTTGCTTATGGGGCGGTTACTATACTTAAGATTTCCTTGCCCCATGATCAGAGAAGCAAGGTAACAAAGCCTCTCTAAATGCTCTCTATTTCTTCCCCCCCTCTGACTACTAGCTTAGCTTGAATGAGTTGACGGCAAGGTGCAGAACCTAGACACCAATAGTGGCTATAGCAGAAAGCGCGCCTCTCTCCTAGAAGACTCACCAACCCCATTATTAATGACTGCTGCTTCAGAAAGAACCTTCAACCTCCTCTCTGGCAATCTCAACACAGACTTGATCTAGATCAAAATTGCTCAACAATAACTGGTGCTTATTAGGTGGAATCTGGTTGGTAGTGGAGGAAGATGATGTTATGGAGAGCTGAGGTTTACTTTGTGGAAGACCCTGGAAAGTTTTCTGTGATTCCTTTTTCTTTTCTTGCAACCCCATATCTCAGGGCTGTTGAGACACGATTGTGTTTGATCTATCTAGAGCAAACAATGAGTTTGGGTTGTTTCAGTGAACGATTAATGCTAAGTTTGTTGATTTGCAGTTTGTTATGAAATGTGAGTTGTTTTCATTGAGTCTATGGAGGTTGAACCCTTGCGGATACCAGTCTGATGTTTGAGAAAACTGTTTCTGAGTCGGTTTTGAGTCAGCATCTATTGTGAAGATATAGAGCCATTTGAGAGTCAACAGAACTTCATTATCATCAGCCTTGGTGCTTCCATTGGAGGCGATGGGGGAAGTGTAATTTTAGGTGAGACATCAAGCAACTCCACAATAGCAGATTCATCGTGAGAGGCTTGTTGAGATAATTGTAATCTTGATTGAAGAAACTACATGTGAAGCCTCTCTTATTACGATTGAAGTAGAAGTGTCCTCTGTTTCCTCCCTTTCTAAGGTAGTCCAATGTTTGAAGGTTTTTGCGAATCCAAACTTTTTGAGGGAGGGATGGCAAAGATTCCATCATGACCTGATTTCCCTTGTTTGCTTTTGAACTGTTGGAGTTGATAGCTATTGGCGGGGCTTGCACATTGGTGTCTCTTGGAATGATTGGATTGCGCTTTGGAACCCAAATCTAGTTGTTACCGTGTTGGAAGCCTTAAGCTTGAACAAGACAAGTCAGGATCCACCTTGAAGTAACCGTAGGTTTGGCTTGATTGCCGCAGCAATAAATTTGCCTCAGATTTCACGCTTTTGATTTTCAAGGTACGGCAGGTTAAGTAGCTTTGGGAACCCATTTGAAGGTAGGTTGTGGCTTCCTCACTTGGGTTCTTGTTGGGCTGTTCTTTCTTCTTTGCGAAAGATATGTAAATGCAGAGTTGGCAGTAGATGTTGGTGGTGAAGTAGATGTTTATGTGAAGGAAGTAGCCTTGGGTTAAGCTGATGGTGAGGCTTCATCCTTGCAGCACTCAAGCACTAGGTGTTGTAGTGTATTGGGTGTGGAGTTAGGAATTTTTGCCATGGAAATACTCCCTGTGGCCCAATCAATTCTGCATTGAGCTATGTTCATTCATGTCCATCCGAGGATGACATGTTCTTTCAAGGTTCTGGGAGGCAGGACCAAAAAGTTACCGACCAAGTGCCCTTATCACCATATATGATAGTTTTAAATGAGCCAAGCTCTTTGATATTTTTGATGCTGATACTTTCTACTCTTGAGTTTCTTTTTTCAAGTTGAGGTTTACCCAACTAATTCCATGGAGCAAAATTATGACTAGCACCTGTGTCAAGTACTCGTCAAGTAGCGCATTATAGAAAACATTACCATAAGGGCTAGGTAATTCAATCGATGTCCTGAGAGGTGGAATATGATCCTCCTTATCATCCACTACCTCTTCAATATATGAGTATGCAACAAGTTTGATAATTGCTTTTCCCAATGTTGTTGAACTTTGATTTGTCTCTCTCATGCTTCCTTTTGGGCTTGGATCTTTTTCAGTGTACCATTAAAAGGAAACCAACGGTTTTAACTCCGTTAAGAGTTTCAATACGTATAGTACCTTATGGCGTAGCTTCACAAACTTTAAATGGTTCTTTTCCTATGTACTTGATGTATGTGTGGTGCTGATAAGTTGTTGTTTCATGTCGTTGATCTTCCAGAGGGATGAAGAATCTAGTTAGTAAATGAAAATAACAGATGGCATCCTAATGGGGGCAGGGTGGAGGGTATTGCGTGTGTGATTGATATTTTGTTGATTTTTTTCAGCTATTTGGAAATCACATGCAAGGTTACAATATTTATTGCGTTTAGCATGGATTCTATGGCAGTTAACAATGGAAGAAAAGAGGTGGAGTTTCGGAGGAGAATTAACAAGAAAGCCATCTTGTTCATGTTTCCCTTGTAGGCTGTGAGAGGATGTTGTTGAATTGACCTGCTTTACTTTCCATGTTTTTTTATCCACCATTAATAACACTTAGGTTCTCTTTAACCATTGGTCAAGCTGATATACCATGAAGTACAAAAAATTTGAGTCTTTCAAAACTTTAATTGGAGTGGTTTATTGAAACATTTGGAGAGGATGTGAAAGGATTTAGTCTTGTGAGGTTATGGAGCCATTTTTTGTAAAGGTTCAGAGTCTGTTTGAAGATCATTGGCTAATGGTTAATTTGAAGGAATTTCTTGTGATGGGTTGTACCATAGGTCACCAGAGATGTACCTGGAAGGTATCGATTGACGAGGTTTCCACCAGTGGATGAGAGTAAAAGTGTGCTCACTGAGCAATTGCTTCCTTTGATTATAGTAGACAAGGATGATATATGCATTGAAGAATATCATGTTTAGGTATGAACCACAAGCATGTCAGTCCTTTGGTATTTGACCGTTGAAGTATTTCATTGCTAGGAGTTGGACACCCATGAGTCCAATTTGACCTTTTATGTTGATCTTTTTTCCTAGCAGTATCCATTGGGAAGTTCTTGACCTTTGCACTCCTTCTAATTATGATTCATTAGATTATGTTTATGGGGGAGGTTCTTGTGGCATTCTACCTTGGCAGCTTGCGGCCACCATATGAGTAACAAGTTCTTGTGGATACCTCCATCTTTAGGAGAGTAGGTTCTTGTGTCTACCACACTGAGCTTCAACAATTGCAGAGCAACTGTTGGTTCAAAGAGTGGGTTCATGTAGATGATCCATGGAGACATCTCTAATTTCATTCCTTCATTGGATGAAGTGAGAGGCAATTCTTCCTGGTGTGGGAAGGTAGTGTTTTCCATGTGGTTAGGCTATTTTTACTTTGGTCTCCACTTTTGGGTACACTATGTTGATGAAGATGATGATGAAACTTGATTAATCTTGATAGCTTTAGGCAACCATATGATAGTATTGCCCTCATAGTATCCTTGAGCCTGAAGTAGGTTTGTAGGTACCCATTTTTGGTGAATTCTTGGGTATCTAGCATGGTACATTGGTTGCTTTGTTCTTTGTTTGGGTGCAAACTTCTTCTTCTTTGAGAGCATGGTTTGCTTTTTTAGGATCCAAACTTTTGTTGCACCTTTATGATATCCTAGGGCTTATAGTATAACCTTTGGAATCCACACTTCTTTTAATGGCACCTTCTTGTGTAATTGCTTTTTGGATACCATGGTTGAGGTTGCCTTATTTTCTTCTTCTTGTCAGGCCTTTGAATTTCTCCACGTGAATGGTGTTTGGTCTAACTAGGTATCCAAATAGGATTGCTACCCTCATAGAATCCTTGTGCTTGAAGTAGTCGCTTTTTCACCCACCTTTTGATGCTTTGGAAATATCTTGATGGTATTCTTGGTGCAGAGAATGAGATTTTCTTGCTAGAATAAAAGCTTTTGTACCTGTTTTGATATGAGGGGGAAGCTTTAGTGTTGGGTTTTGGCAACATAGATGATGATGAGACTGGGATTTTTAATAAAGGAGGGGCTGCCGATGTTGAGACTATGTCTTGGATTTTACTAAATCCGATAGGGAGTTAGATTTCTTTTGTTATTATGTATTTATGGATGTTAGCAAGAGGGGATATCATTGATGAGGTCACCATGATAGCTTTTCCTTTATCAGTTGCACAACAGTGATAAGCTTGGTTGCTATTATCAAGGTATGTGGAGGTGACAATAGAGGGGCGATTGATGAAATGAGGTTCTAGTCTTCTTTTCCTCCTTGAATCACAATTTGGTCTCTACACTGAAAAAGATGCAGGGGGGAAGAGAGCTTGAGCTCTTGCAAGCACACACACACACTCACAAACCCTAATAGAGAACACACAAGGTGAGAGGCTGAAAATCTTCTTCTTCTCTACTCAACACTCAACACACCATATACAAGAATAAGAGTACACACAATATGAAAGGTACTCAACCAAATACATACACGGGTTCTCTATAGTGTGAACCCGACTAAATGAGCTGGCGCTATAACTATGCCAGTCTCTAGAGTGGCTGTCACACAGCCTGTCATCCCACTGGCCGCACATCACCCAAGATCTCACCAACCATGCCAGTGGTGTAAGTGCGGGGCCTATCCCCCAGGCGGGTCATCAGTGTCCACCGCCTCACTAGAGCTCGATATCTCAACACTCCCCCTCGAGCTCAACTCCATCTCATGTACACCAAGCGAAGCCCTGAATCTACGGAGCTTCTCTGTACCCAATGCTTTGGTGAAGATATCAGCTACCTGATCCTCTGTGCTGACATAAACAAGGTCAAGGTCTCCTGCCAAGACCTTCTCTCTGACAAAGTGGTAGTGGATCTCTATGTGCTTCGTACGAGCATGAAAGACTGGGTTCCTGGCCAACTGTATACTACTAATGTTGTCACAGAAAATGACAACTTGTCTATCCACTGATAGACCCAAATCTGCAAGTAGCTTTCTCAACCAAGCTACCTCACATGCTGCCATAGCAGCTCCTCTGTACTCGGCCTCCGTACTCGATAGAGCAACCGTAGGTTGCTTCTTGCTGCTCCAAGTCACAGCAGCACTCCCCAAAGAAAACATGAATCCACTGGTAGATCTTCTGTCTGAGATACTACCAGCCCAATCAGCATCTGTGTACCCATGTACACATATCTCTGTCCCAGTCTCATAGAATAGTCCACAATGCAAAGTAGACCTCACATACCTCAGTATGCGTCTCACTGCATCCAAATGCGGTTTCCGTGGAACCTGCATAAACTGACTCACCAACCCAACAGCATAGCTCAAATCTGGTCTGGTGATCGTCATGTAGATCAAACTTCCTACTATGCTCCTGTACATAGTAGGATCCTCCAAGATCTCTCCTGAATCTGCACTCAACTTGCCATTCTGATCCAATGGCACAGAAATAGGCTTACAGCCTGTCATACCATACTTGGACAACATGTCCAAGCCATACTGTCTCTGCAGTAATCCTATACCATGTGGTGACCTAATCACCTCAATGCCCAAGAAATATCTGAGCTCCCCCAGATCCTTCATCTCAAACTTCTGTCTAAGCAAGATCTTTACATCAAAGATCTCTGCATCATGGTCCCCCGTAATGATCAAGTCATCTACATAGATGACAACAAGCACAACTCCTCTATCACCATGTCTCACATACAATGAGAAATCTGCATTGGCTACATGAAAGCCAATAGTGACAAGATATTCAGAAATCTTGTCAGACCATGCTCTTGGTGCTTGCTTTAAGCCATACAAGGCTTTCTTCAACCTGCAAACATGCTCGGGGTGACCCACATCCTCATAACCAGGTGGCTGCAACATATACACCTCTTCTTGCAAATCCCCATGCAAGAATGCATTCTTTACATCCATCTGATGTAAAGACCATTTCTTTGACGCAGCCACTGCTATCACAACTCTCACCGTTGCCATCTTGGCAACTGGGCTGAAAGTTTCCTCATAATCAATCCCATATGTCTGCGCATATCCTTTGGCTACCAATCTAGCCTTGTACCTGTTTATGCTCCCATCACTGTTATGTTTAACTTTGTACACCCACTTGCATCCAATGGCTTTCTTGCCTTCTGGCAATTGCACTAAATCCCAAGTTTCATTTCCATATAGTGCATCCATCTCCTCATCCATAGCTTTCTCCCAACACACATTTCCAATAGCCTCATCAATGCATGTGGGCTCAACAACCTGCACAACCTTTGCCATATATGCATAGTGATGTGCCACATAACCATCATATGTAAATCTCTGCACAAGGTTCTTCACTCTCCCTGATCTTCGCAGCTTTTCATTCATGGCTTCCATAGCCTTCTTTACACCAGGTGTTCTCATAGCTGGGATCCCAAGCTCCTCATCAAGGCTCATATCTGAGCCACTAGACTCTCCATCAACATGAGAATGCCCTGCAGAAATGTCAGGCATACCAAGGGGCTCAACCATTTTCTCTTTTCCTTTACGTGATGTACTAATCACATTTGCAGGGCTAGTATTATGACGTAGCCTGCCACTCCATGGTCTATCAACAGACCCACTAGATGAGGACTCTCCTGGTCCACTCAAAGACTGTGATTGCTGACCTGCATTCTGTGCAACCACACTTCCACTCAAATCAGCCCCAACAGCTTCTTTTTCAGCAGCATACTAGTTGCTCATCTCATCAAAGACGACATCCCTGCTTACCCTCAACTCACGTGTAGTAGGGTTATAACACCTGTATCCCTTTTGCTCAAGGGAATATCCAATGAACACACATTTTTCAGCTTTCGGATCCAGCTTAGTTCTCAGCTCATCTGGCACATGCACATATGCAATGCATCCAAAGACTTTCAGATGAGACAAATCTGGTTTTCTGCCAGTAAACCTCTCCTCTGGAGTTACATCATGTATGGCTACAGTTGGAGTCCTGTTCATGATGTATACTGTTGTAGAAACAGCCTCAGCCCAATAGCAATGCGGCATATTCTTCTCTTCCATCAATGCTCGCGCAATCTCAGCAATGTGCCTGTTTTTCCGCTCAGCAACTCCATTTTGCTGCGGAGTGTATCTGCATGTGAACTGTCTCCGAATACCATTCTTCTTCAAGAATTCAGAGAACTCATTGGAGAAGTACTCTCCCCCTCCATCTGACCTTAGGCACTTTACATATTTTCCTGTTTGCTTTTCAACCAAAACTCTGAAATTCTGAAAGTGAGTGAACACCTCACTCTTCTCCTTCATGAAATATACCCACACTTTTCTTGTGTGGTCATCAATGAAAGTGACATAGTACCTGCAGCCTCCCATAGACACGGTCTTCGTAGGACCCCATACATCTGAATGCACAACATCTAGTGCATTTCTGCTCACATATCTATTACGTAGAAACACATGCTTTGTTTGCTTCCCAAATTGGCATGCTTCACAGATTTTATGCATACCTTCCACTTTAAATTTTGGCAGCCCTGTCACAATTCCTTTTGTCTGCATAGACTTCAATCTCTGCACATTCACATGACCAATCCTTTTATGCCATATGTCTGTGTCTGCAACAACTCCTGAACCATTTGCAAACATCGCAGCACTCATTTCAGGCATGTCTACATCCAACGTAAACATTCTGCCCACTCTGATGCCTTTTGCAACCAGCCTGCACTTGTCTTTAAAGTCTTCGACATAACACCCATCAGGGTTAAACCTAACCTGCAAACCCTGCTCAATCATCTGGCCAACTGAAACCAGATTCTTTGTTATGTTCGGTACATGAAGTACATCTGCAAGGTACTTCACTTTGCCATCCTGCATAGATAATGGCACATCTCCAACGTGGGCGATTGGATGAGCAGTGTCATCCCCTGTTTCCACAAAACCTGGTCTTTCCGGGTTTTTCATCTCCTTGAACCACTCCCCATGACTCGTCATGTGGTTCGAAGCACCTGAATCCACATACCATACATTATCTTTTTGTGCTGCATCAACATTTTCAGACATGGCATTCACGACATGCTGCATAACAAACAACCTCTCATTATCCTCATTATTTCTGCTTGAGGATGCATAGTTGTTTTGCTGCACTTTCCCATTTTGCATGTCAGCCTGCTTCTTATAACATTCTGACTGCACATGTCCAGGCTTACCACAATAATAGCATTCACGTGCATCATTATATTGTCTTTGCCAATTTCCACGGCCTCTTTGACTCCCCCTGCCTCTGAATCTGCCTCTTCCACCTGCGTGTTGTTGTTGTTGTTGATTCTGGGACTGTTGTTGTTGTTGCTGCTGCTGCTGGCCATAATTTTGATTACCTGTTCGGCCACCTCCTTGACCGCGTCCACGGCCTCCTCTACCTCGTCCTCTTCCTGAACTCGTGTAGAAGGCCTGTTGCTCTGAACTGTTTTTGCTTTGTGAAGACTGTTGGTCTTCACCCAAGTTCTTCTCTTCGATAATCAGCATAGACACCAAATCTGTAAAGTTGGGAATGTTTTTCCGAGTCTGAATAGACGTCTTAAACGCCTTGTATTATGGCCCGAGACCACGTAGACAGACTTCCACCTTGTCATCATCATCTACTGACACACCAATAGATGCAAGGGATTCCACAATACCCTTTATCTTCAACGCATAGTCATTCACAGACATGCTCTTTTTCTCCACAGTATGAAGTTCATTCTTCAACTGTATCTTACGTGCCTTGGTATTTGTTTCATAAAGCTTTACCAAGGTGTCCCACGCCTCCTTGGGGGACTTGGCATCCTGAATGTGCCCAATCATGGTGTCCTGTATACTAATGGAAAGCCAATACATTACTTTCCTAGCTCCTTGGTTCCAGTCTTTAAACTCTTTCACATCTGCAGCAGTCGGATTTATATCCGGTATCTCCGGTGCCTCTTCATGCTCACCTTCTATGTAGTCCCAATAACCTTTTCCCATCAGGAAATTCGTCAACCACAATCTGAGTTATTCTTATCCAGCTTCTCAGCCATAATCTGAGTTATCCCATCATTTGACATCTTGCCAAACACACAACTTTACCAGAAACTGCACTCTGGTTTTTCTGCACAAATGCTGTATTTTCTGCACAGCGGTACTGCAGTACTCTCAAATGTCACAACCAGTGACTTCAATGCACATACATACACCCAATGGCAACTGTAGACCTCTTTGCAGCACCCACAGTGTCTGCACAGTCAATCTGTCTTCCTGCAGTTCTTAAAACAGAGTTCTGCAGAGAATCGATGACTTACCCGCAGTGCTCGAAATCGCCTGCTTTCTGAAAAACGGAGGTCCAAACGCGCCCGAAACGCGTTTTCGGCCCGAAAATTCAGTCCGTAGGACTGTCCGTAGGACTGTATAGTTGCCCTATAGCTTCACTCCCGCGAAGAAAGCTCCTCAATCGGAGATCGTTTGCCGGTGCCTCCCGTAGAGCTCCCGACAAGGGTGTAGTCACCAACACAATAGGGAAGAGTAGTTGCAGCTCTTACCCTCGTACCGCTTCCTGTGGTTCTCTTGCTTGCAGCTCAGCCCTTAGCACGAACCAGGCTCTGATACCATGAAAAGATGCAGGGGGGAAGAGAGCTTGAGCTCTTGCAAGCACACACACACACTCACAAACCCTAATAGAGAACACACAAGGTGAGAGGCTGAAAATCTTCTTCTTCTCTACTCAACACTCAACACACCATATACAAGAATAAGAGTACACACAATATGAAAGGTACTCAACCAAATACATACACGGGTTCTCTATAGTGTGAACCCGACTAAATGAGCTGGCGCTATAACTATGCCAGTCTCTAGAGTGGCTGTCACACAGCCTGTCATCCCACTGGCCGCATATCACCCAAGATCTCACCAACCATGCCAGTGGTGTAAGTGCGGGGCCTATCCCCCAGGCGGGTCATCAGTGTCCACCACCTCACTAGAGCTCGATATCTCAACATACACACTCAAAAGGGCTATTAGCCTTCCATCCGCTCATGGCATGCTTGGAATTTGTGAAGATGCCCACTGGAGAATCCTCCATCTTGCCCAATTGAATGGGCATCCCAATCATGGTCCACGGAGCTGTCGGATCCATACACCTAATCAGTGACCTTCACACAAAGTGGTGACTCACTCCACCCCATGCTTTGCATCTTCCTCCAAGGCACCCAACTTGCTAATCAAGTGAGGTAGAGATACCCAAAGGTTAGAGGAACATCACATGCTCAAGGTTAGCATTGTACAACAATTCCAAATTTCACCTCCAAGCCATGGGAAGATGTGGAATACTTCCCTTCTTTTCAATGACATCACCATGCTTTAAGAAGCAAGCACATCGAATAGTCACCAACATTTCACAACAATGAGGCTCAAAATGCACTCAGATCTATTCGATCATGTTCACTGTTTACCAAGGTGCTGGCCAGATTTTGTGTCCTACATACTTCCATTCTCATACAACCCAACATTCACACCCACTGATCAATTCGCCTCCTTACACATAACCCACTGATTCCCTATCTCAAACCATGTGTAAGAGTTGAAGAAAGCAAATAAACAAGTGTCGAAGAAAGTAGAGTATTTGAGTTTTCACCGAAAGAAGCTTCTACATGAGCTCACCTTTTACCCAATGCCCAAACACGCCACCCACAATATCCACATGCTTTGCATGTAATAGACACATAGGCACTATTCTTTCATGACCTATGTAGCATTATATGGGTCGTATAATGCATTTAGTACAAATAACATAGGTTATTCTTCGTTTTCTCGTTTAATTAGACGAATAACATTTTTTTAAATCGATAAACTTATCGATAAAAAATTTATCGACTGATAATATATTGAACGAAAAGTTAGTTGATCAATAAATTATCAATGGAAAAACTGGCGTTATAAGCCATTGAAAGCTTATTCGATCGATTACCTTTGTGTGAGAGAGAGTGATTAGAAAGAGAGTGACTTGCATGTTTAGGATGATTAACAGATAATATTTGTGAAGCTTTTCTTTTTTTGCTTTTTGTTTTTCTTTTTATGCTTTTTTTTAAAAAGCTAGTTGTGTTCACTCTAGCACCCGTATGGGGTAGTTGTGACCACTCTAGTTAAACACTAATACTTGTTTAAGATTACTGTGTCCGCTATGGTCTTTACCGACCAGTTGTGTCCATTTTAAGTTCAATTTATAGGAAGCCACTTACTATGTCCACTCTAGAAGGAGAGGGCAAATAAACCAACATTTTGGAACATGGAGACCCAGCCACAATGCCAACAGAAGACTAGTTGTAATAAGAAGACATCATGGTTATGAAGCTACTAGTAGGGGTAGTAGCACGGAGGATCAACCAGATACTAGAGCACATATTCAAGGATCATGGGTAGCTCCTTTACCTCCCTTGTCGATGCTACTACCGAATATAACGGACATATCACTAGAAGAGGCAAAGTCATCTTTACCTGCCTGAAGAAAGCATCACTTTGCACTTTGAAGTAAGTGGTGAAGTTAGGAAGGCAGCATAAGCAAGAGAAATGGCAATGCCTATATCGTTAAGGTCTGTTTTGATATCTTGGGATCAACCAAAACAAACCTTGACAATCTAGGCATTGATGTTTCTTCTACTTCTGTTGTCTTCCTAACTTCACCACTTACTTTAGAGTTCAAAGTGATGGTCTCTTCAAGCTAAGGTGATGATGGCTCTACCTCTTCTAGTGATATGCCCGCTATATTTGGTAGTAGCACACCAATAGGGGAGGCAGAGGAGTTGCCCATGATCCTTGAATATGAGCCCTAATGTCTGGACTCATCAATGCATCTTTAAAAATAGGATTTCGGATTACATTGAATGGAATCGCACATGCAAAAAATGCTTGTGTCCATTTCAAATGTAATTTAAGCATCCCTTGTTTATCAAATGCTGCTTGTGTCTGCTCTTTGCAAAGTATTGGATTGATGAGCATGTGCTATTGATTTATGTGTCAGACCACAAGATGGCATACATTCACTTGTAAACACGTGTATTATCTTCTTTGACCGTTTCCATTGGTCGTACTGCAAATCCCAATTTCCTTTTTATTTTTACATCCCCTTTGACCTTAAGCTTTGCTACATACTTATGTAGTTTAGTATATAAGTCAACATGGGATACTGTGCAATGTTCAACATTATTAGCAATGCCAAAAAATGTAATGCATGAGAAATCAATGCAAAAATACATAGAGATACCATCACATATACATTTTGTCCAACATATAGAGGTCGCAACACATATGCATGTCCATGAATGTAAGAGTGCTCAGAGGAAGGATTAACAACGCACTTGAGATGAGCTATTGGTCTACCCATGGGCCCACAGTCTTTCCACATTCTCACCATCACTAAAACCGAAGGTATCTCCGAAGAGGGTGATGATAAGACATGGGCTACCCTAGGTTACCATGTGCCCCTCATGATAATAACTACCAAGATCCTAATTAATGACTCTTATGTTCATGGGCATGCAATATTGAAGCATCCCACTTCATGCAAATAATAGAATAAAATGTACTCACAATATTTATCTTTAGAGTCTGAAGCAAGCTTCGAACACAAAAAAGATAAATCGTAAACTTTAAAAATCTCTTTAAAGTGTAAAGCAAGCTTCAAACATAGTAGAGGATAAAACCTACTACCCATATTTTGCATTATCTTGTAAGTGTGAAGAAATCTTCGAACACAATTAAACCTAAACCTAAACTTTTATCTTCTAAGTGTGAAGAAAAGATTCAAACACAATAAAAGATAAATCCTATTCTTAAGACTTTATCTTTCAAGTGTGAAGAAAGCTTCGAATACAATGAAAGACAAAACTAATTTTTGTTTTCTAAAATATATATATAAGTGTGAAGTAAACTTCGAACAGAGGTACACATATATCTATGTCACCATATAATATGCCTATATAAAGAGTACAAACGTAGAAAACATACATTATTTTCATATAAAACAAATCTCGTTTAACGTATAATGCAACCTAGTTCACGACCATGCATTGAGCCTCCTCACTGATAGTCGTCCACATATATTTATGGATGGGGGAGCATGGCGTGAGTGCAAGCCTATCCCATGGTACAACCCCCTTTCTCAAATGAGCAAAAGCCTTTTGTGGCCTCATCTTGGATCATCCACCCATTTCTCCACACTTCCTTAATCCCAAGTGCTTGACGATGCCAAATCCCTCACGCCACAAAGGCTGCCCCAGCTCCATTACAATTGTGGGCACAACCATGTACAAAGTCCGCTAGCATGCCTAAAACAACATAATAATCTTGAAACCCTAAGAAAAGGGATGTCAAGTAAATGTTAAAGAAAGTATCAAAGGAAGTCGAAGAAAGCAGTTGAGTTGGAGAAGTGCACACATAGGCACACCTTCTATCCACCATTGTCCATGCACGTCACCTACATATTTCACTCTACATGCATCACAAATTTTTTCACTTCTCATATCTCATAGCACACACAAACACACACACCTTCTCATATCTCATAGCACACACAAACATATACACCTACAACTAACCATATCAATTCCAACCCTCTAGGTACATATCTCATAGCACACACAAACACATACACCTACAACTAACCATATCAATTCCAACCCTCTAGGTACATCTCTGGATGGGGGGACCATGGCGAGCGCAAGCGTCGCCCATGGTATGACTCATCACTTGGAGAACTCTCAACCTTGCAGGTACCTCCCACAAGAATGTATCCTCTGCCTACACTTTAGCACCAACACAACCTTCCCCTGGCCGATGTTTTGGTCACAAAGAAGCCTCATCTCTTAGTATCACGATGTGAGATTAGTACATACTCTCATGTCATATCATGAAGTTCTGGACCACCATTTACCCATGCAAATCATTCCATGATGGTGGTCATGACACTCATTCTACCAATCACAAGGTGGGACCGCTTCTACCAAGCACCTCAAGTTGAAGGGTCCACACCACTTCCATAACCAACAAAGGCCTGGCATTGAAGAGCCTCTACATCGGCAAGTTGAAGGGTACACACCACTTCCACTTCCACAACTAACAAAGGCCTGGCATGAAGAGCCTCTACATTGTCGCCTATCACTTTCCATTGTGCGTCAACAAGTTATGTGCATGTCACATGCATCCCTCACTTGGATGCCATGTGACATCTCTATACAAAAGGTGCAGGAATTGGAATGGTAACTGGCCCCTTTTGTGAGCCCTAGTTCGGATGAGTCAGCTAGGTTCCACTCTAAGCGTCCATAGTCATACAAGTCTTCTACGTGGTCCTGGTCAGGTGTGCAAGTCCCCGGTTGTACAAGTCCTATACATGGTCTTGGTCCATAGTGTGAGTCACCCTCTCGCACATATTGGAACAATGCCATTCCATAGTGTGAGTCACCCTCTAGAATGATGACCAAGTGTTTTGGGCATTAATAGGCTTGTAGCTAGATCTAAGGGCACCTAGGATATCAATAGATGCATGTAGAAAAGCATGTAGTATGGGGTTACCCATGCCCTACTCTTAGGCCACGATTGGGGCACGATATCAATAGATGCATGTAGAAAAGCATGTAGTATGGGGTTACCCATGCCCTACTCTTAGGCCACGATTGGGGCAACCCATGGCCAGCATGGGGTTACCCATGCTGCCCTACTCTTAGGCCACGATTGGGGCAACCCATGGCCAGCATGGGGTTACCCATGCTGCCCTACTCTTGGGCCATGGGCCATGGCATTGGCCTACACAAAGCCCCATAGCATTGTTAGTGAGCCCTTATAGTGCTAGTCGACCAACCTCTAGGAGGTATGGTCGGCCAGGCCTTCTTTCAAGGCGGCTAGCCTTATGGGTAGAAGGGCAAGGCGGGCAGAAGACTTGATGGCCCACATATGAAAAGTGCTAGTTTTTATGGTAATAATCAGGTCATGGGACTACATAAATAGGCCGACAACCTTTTAAGCCCAGTGACTAGCATCTATTTGCCCTATATAAACATAGGTTGGCAAATGGTCTAAACATCTCATTATTCGTAAAAGCTGAAGTACTTCAAGGGCCAAGACTGGATAGCCAAGGGAAGTCTAAAGCAAAAGGTGAACTTGAAGGTTAGAATTAGGTCATCTTGAGGTTGCAAAATTACAACCAAGAAAGATCTTAAAGAAGTCAGTATTTTCATCATTCAATAAAGCAGATACGCCAGTCCTTTGATGGGGGCCTTTTGAGTGTATTTGAGACCCAATTGAGTGTACTTGTTTTTGTTTTTCTTCTTCTTCTTCTTCTTCTTCTTCTTCTTCTTCTTCTCTCTCTCTCTCTCTCTCTCTCTCTCTCTCTCTCTCTCTCTCTCTCTCTCTCTCTCTCTCTCTTGCACGCTTACCTCCACTTCATTGTGCTATCCTCAAGAACCAAGGTGCTAAATATTCTTTATCAAAGTATAATCTTGTTTATAAGCTTCCTCATGTTATAATGATATTAGAGCTTTGCCTTTGATGAAGAGATTTAGCTAAGAAAAAAACAAGAATAATTTTTTTTCGCTTGTGTGGTTCGTTTTACACTCCCATTCGAGTGTGACTCCTATCCCTCAAAGGATGGTTGGTTTATAGCCTCCAAAAAAGTGATCGAAAACATCTCCCACACACATAGTGGATATTATTGAATCTTGCTTGCTTGATGGATGCATGCTAGATAATCTTTATTATAGGTTTTCTCCTTGCATTAGTTTCTTCTTCCCCTGCCTTTTGTGAGAGAACCACCACTGTCAATACGGATCTCTTGTTGCCTCCATCAAGGCATAGAGATCTCTCCCTTTACCCCTTTGGCAAAGGAGCATTCTAGTGTAACAACAAAGTGAGGACTTGACGGACGAGCTAGTGCACCCACATTAGGAAGTTTCAAATTGTGGTTCTAAGGCAAGAACCAATGACACATTCTTTGGCAAGTCTAAGGTAAGCTCTGGACTTGAACAATGCAACCAGTTGGTTGAAGAAGGTTGATTCACCGCCTACTCATGTTGTGCTCTTGGGCCTCCCTAGCTTCCTCATTTTCAAGTTGTTATCAGAGCTTTTAATTGACACAAGGTTTCCAAATTTCTTAGGCATGCTCTTCAAAAGAATTGCAATTCCATCATTCTCCTCTACTTGTGCACCGATGCTTGCCAATTGTTACATTGTGCTTTTTAAGTTCCCACTGTGAGAGCGGCATATGAGCCCATGAACTCCAATTTTAGCCCAAAAAATTGAACTTTTAAACCTATGTTTTAGTTGGCCCCAAATAATGTCTAGAGAATTACAAGCTTCCTTTGATGTGATATGGATATGAATCATTTAGTCCTAATGCTATTAAGGATAAAGCCATTTCGTCCCTAGCTTTCTTTTTCTTTTTCTTTTTTTCGTACACACCCGGGGCCCACTCAAGTGGGTGGAGCCGATTTCCCCTGGTTTTTCATGTTCGTGAAAAACCCCAAAACTTTTGACTAGTCAAAGACTTAGGATCTAAATCATTTGAACATAAAAGGATGACACTGTCCCATCAAAGCACACCTCCAAAACAAAATTCAACAGTACATAGTTTTTCAACATCAAATAAATTTATATAAGTTTTCTTTTATATGTCAATATTAAAAGTGCACAAAAATATAATGCAAGTGGTATCAACCTTATGTAGCCAAGTCAAGGACCTCAATATGGGTTGGATACATGCCTTAAGTTCAAATCAAGGCTTTGACAAAAAAATTTAAGAAGGTTATTCTAATATCTAGTAGGGATTTTAGATCTCTATCCTAAAACCTAGACCTTACATCAGTTAAGCATCCCTACCAAGATTGGGTCACAAATTCGATCCGGATTTTGATAAATTTCTTTGTATATGGTTATCTAACATCTAGTAGGAGTCTTAGACCTTTATCTCGTGAAGTCTATAAAAATAGATAACTAATAATAGTTGATTTTTTCCATAGCATTAGAGGAATCTGGCCAATGTGACCTTAGTGTTGTCCCTAGTGGCCTTTGCCTCAAACCATTTGGTGGCATAATCTATGGCCACATGAATATAATGCTATTTGCAGACATAAGCTCTTCTAATGCTCTTATGCAATGCAAGAGCTCTTTGCATGAGAAGAGCTTATGCATGCACAAGCTCTTGCAATGCATAAACCCCTTGCATTGCATAAGAAGATTTATGATTGCATAAATATTTATAACACAAGGTAGAAAGCCCACCTTGGGAGATGGAAAAGGTGAGATGTACTTGGTCTCATGTGATGTACCTTCTCTAGCTATTAACCAATGAGATTAGTGTGGTTTTTTTGTTGAAACTAAACGCATAATCATTCTTTTTTAATCATGGCTAGCTATGAACCTCCCTAGCCTCCTCATTTTCCTCTAGGGAGTTGCACCTCTTATGAGTCCGATACACCTTACTTAGATGGTAGACTCAACATCAATAACTTCATATAAGTTTTATATGTCAATATGACAATGTTAAGGATCGTAAGTGCACAGAAATATAATGCAACTGGTATCAATCTTATGTAGCCAAGTCAAGGACCTCAATATGGGTTGGATACATGTCTTGAGTTCAAATTAAGGCTTTGACAAAAAAATTATGAAAGTTATTCTAAGATCTAGAAGGATTTTAGATCTCTATCCTAAAGCCTAGACCTTGCATCAATTAAGCATCCCTACCAAGATTGGGTCACAAATTCAAAAAGGATTTTGATAAATTTGCTTATATAGGGTTACCTAACATCCACTAGGATTCTTAGACCTTTACCTATAAAAATAGACCACTTATAATAGTTGATTTTTTCCACAACTTGGAAAAGTTTTATCATATCTTCTGATTTGAAGTGTAAAAGGAAAAGAGAAGTCAAATTACTACAAGCCTTTCTTTTCACTCTTGAACAACTCTCTCTCTCTCTCTCTCTCTTTGGATGTAAGGTAAGAACCCTACAGAGATCACCACTTTATCTACAATATGTAGCAGCAAACCTTCGGATGTTATATCAAGGCCATCTTCCAAGTAAGCAACTCCAAGGAGTTCATCGTGGGGGTCCTTGCCCTCCAAGAAGACAAGGAGTTGCATCTTATATTCCTCTGCTTCCCTTAAATCCCAGATCAAAGATTACATGATCAAGTCCTTTAATGAGTATCTGAATTAGAAAGAATTCGAATCCAGCTCTTTGCTACACTAGATGAATCATTCAAAAAGTCAGTATCCATGTTGGAGCTTGAATTGAAGCTCTCAATCTCTATTTTGATTAGCCCATTATTTCTTCAGCTCTCTGAACTTCCTGCAAGTCCACAGAGGGCTGCACTATGGGCACATCAAAGATGAGAGGAGGAAAGTAAAATGTTACATAGGTATATGATCTCGCGAAACATGTTTTTGGCCACATTGGGACCTGACTCCGGTCAATAAAACACTGCTGCTTTGAATCTAGTTGAGGTTAATCTTGCATGAACTTAACACATGTTGAAGCTCCTCCACTAGCTGGGCTTTGCAAGATGGATCAACCTGCTCAAACAAATAAATTCGGTTAGAATCAGTTCCAATCATTACACTATGCTTTTACTGCTACTGAGACTGATTACAGACAAACCCCCCCTGCCCATTCAAGGGGATTGAACAATGGAGATCCCCCATCTGAGGCTGACAGCCACGGTCAAGATGGACCTGCCAGCCTGGGCGCACGTGTCTGTAAAGAGCCTGAATCCCCACTTTGTGCATGCCAAACTATATAAAAAATGATCCAGTTGATAGAACATTTTTTATTAAGGGTATGAAGAAGAGAACCTTCTGTAACAAGGCCGATAGCGCTTGTGGTAAAGCTTTCAAATCTGATGTAGAGCTGCCCAGAGAAACTAGCTGTTTCGAAACATTCTCAAACCTTAGCTTTTCTAGATGTTCATCAAGGTTTTTAGCATCACCCATCCACACAAAGAAGGCATTATCATCCCTCCATGCTGTTTCCTCCTCCTTAGAGTGAGCACAACTTGATGATAAGAACCACTGTTTTACTAAACCTGCAGCAGAAGAATGTAACAGAATCTCTCCAGAAGCAGCCCTAATGTCCTTTATAAGTGACTCCTCTGCAAGCCTGCGTTTAAGTCGCCGATAGAAGTAGGACCTTGCATCAGACCACTCTACTACCTTCTTAATAATCCCCTTGGCTTCCAACCTGGAAGAGGTATCATGTAGCTCTGCAAAGCGGATGGCAACCTGCTTGTAGACAGGAAGCAATAGTTTCTCCCGAGCCTTTATTGCTTTCTGAATAGTATCAGGGGAGTCAGCAGAATGCAACTCTTTCTTGAGATCCACCAGCTTCTGGTCTAGCCGATGCATGCATTCAAGCAGCTCCTTTGTCCGGAACTTTATCTCAATGAGCCCCTCCGGTTCCAACACACCTGCTTTGGCGGTTTTCTCTGCAAACATTTCCACTTCATCTGGGTTGATTTTGCTGTCAACCACCACCCATGCTCCACCCCGTAGCTCTCCTGTCTTAGGTAAGTAAACAAAGACAGGATGCTGGTAAGTCCTCAGATTCTCAACAATGTTAGATCCAGCCTGAAGAATTCCTTCGAAAAGGTCTCTTTGCCCTCCTGAAAACCCTCTCCAGTTAGCCATGATGAAGACAGGAAGACCTTCCTTGTTGAAATCCATCAACGCTTGTGCAGTCTTTGATGCTGAGTCGGGAAACCAGACTTGGCCAGCTTGTGGCACCACTCTTTCGTGAGAATCAAGCTGGCCAGGATCTGCAGGTATCCTTTGCATCACCGTTTGTGTTTCCACAGCAATGATGGCAACTGGAATACCTCCCAGTCTTGCACGCCCAGTTACCACTGTCTGTGCCCAGCCCTCAAGCGTCTCTGTGAAGCTGTCCTTGTCGAAAATTCCAGACAACCACTTTTCACCACTTTCAACACCACGAATAGCTGCCCGAGGGTCACAAGAAGTCTCCGGATTGTACTCCACTGGCCTGTCTGGAGGGTCCAGGGACATAATAGATGGAAGTGGTCCTCCTACATATGGTGGGACATAACTGAGCCATTTCAGAATTGCAGAAACACCTTCTAAATCATCAGCCACTACAAGATGAGTGACACCATTCACCCCCATGATTTTGGGTCCACCCAGCTGCATCTGGGAACTGTAGACTTCCCGACCAAGCAGTTTGTTCAATGCAGAATAACCAGTCAATATGATAGGCTGGTCATTTCGTTGGATGCATCGCATGCCCAACCTTGCAAGGTAGGCACCAATGCCAACAGTCCTCCCAGATACATACGTCAAGGTGAAGGTTTCCCTATATGCTCGGGAAAAGGCACCCGCAATAGCTCCACTGCCAGAAAGATTCTCCGTCCCCAGACCATCTTCCGCTCCTATAATATCATCAATGACCCATCTCATTTCACCAGATTCAAGCTTCAACTCATGTGCATTGATTGAAGACCCTATGCGTTCATAATCTTCCTGTGTTACGTACAAGTATTGGAATCCCCGATCTGGTGATAGGCTATTCGACCATTCAATTTTAAAGCACGCCCTCACTTCTTCTGCCACACCTATGCGCGCACCTGAGTTGGCTGCCAAGTAGATAAGAGGCAACTTCTTTTCACAAGCCAGATCTGTCATAGCTTTGAAAAAGTAATCTTCTTTCGGTCCAAAAGCACCTGCACCATGAGTAACATCATTTGACACCACCATTATCTTTCTTCCTGCTGGGAACTCTGGAGTACTAAGGTCAAAGGTCCATCCAACCATCCCCACATCATTCAACGCCATGGGGCGTTCAACCTCAACCAAAGCGCCACCCCAGCTTGGTTTTTCTGCAAAGATCAGTTCTGAACTCCTAATTACTGCTTTCTCCACACTGTTTGTGGTAGTGGATGCCCAGCAGTGCCGTAATGCAGTCTCAAAAAGCTGCAAGAATAAGTTATTTAATTTTATCCATTCCATACACAATTTAACTGCCAACAACACTAAGGAGGACTCATGGTCAAGAGACTTACCAGGGGGAAATCATAGCAGTAGGTCGTATTATTTCTCCTTGCAACCAAACGCTTCCGCTCTGCTGCCTCTAAAGGCTTATGCTGGGAATCAAGATGCACACCATGCAGAGGACCCTTGGGATAGCCCACTAGAGATGAATAAATAGGTCTACTGCTGGCTGGATCTACAGCCTCCATGTAAACCTACACAAGCATGAGTACATCTGAGCAACCGAGCATCTCAGCAACGATAGTTTAGTTATAAGCAGCACAGTGAGAGAAATTAATTACCTGCACGGTGCATGTGTGACCAGTGGGATTAGTCACAATAATCCTCCAGGCCCCAACAATTTGTCCCAGCAAATCTACCCTCAAACGAATCTCCCAGGATGCAACCGCAAGACGGTGCATGCGTAACCCTAGTTTCGCATGAACCTTAACTGCCAGTCCTTGCAAGATTTGGACTAAGTCTTCTACTTTGATGTCCTTGTTTCTGAGATCCTTCATAGTGCTGGTTCAAAAAAACTGCTACATTAGCTTCCATGTAAAACATAACTTCGTAACATAGCTTCCAAACATTAAGGCAAGATGTCTGAACTGACCTATGGTCACACAAATCTCTGAACTCCTGTGGTCGCAAAATGCTCAGAAACATGTGCACATGGTCTGCTCTTCCATTCAAGTCATGTGCAGACAGTTCCAACTCTTCCAAAGCTCCTTGTAAAGCTAGGCTGACACTCTCACAGGTGAAAGACTCTGTGTCACTTCCAAGCGAATTGCTAGGACTAGGTTGCCTTAAGAGAGCCCTTAAGAACATTCTGCGAACAAGAGGCTTGTCGATCACAGAATGGATGTGCCACATGCGATCCCGTGATGGAGCATACTGCATGTTGCCATATCCTTTGAGTTTGTTCTGTGGACAACGTAAGGCAAGTTAGCTTAGGCCATTTATTAAGAATATCAAGATGAATCCTTCTTAAAACATCAAGCATAGATCCGTGTTTACAAGCTCAAGAAGATGAGACAATGGTGGCTCCACATGACGGAGTATAGGCTCCTCAACAAAGCATTGCTCTGCTTGGGACCAGTTAAAGCAGTGCCTTGTAGGTACTCTGCCTTCATCTCTTTGTATAATGCAACTGACCACCCCAACGCCAGCTGCTTTTAATGATGATGCCAACTTCTCTTCTTTCAATGCCTTCACCAACTTCTCCACCCTTTCTCGAGCTTGATCCTCATCACCACTGCCAATCCAATTAAGACAAGAAATTGGCACAGACATCAGCAGAAGCTTGCACAGGCTCATCTCTTATCAAACATGAATGGGTGATAAGTAGCCACAAACTTCACAAAAATTTTGAAAACGCTGGCACATGCTCATCTCTTATCAAAAAGTTGAAACACACCTCTCCTGCAAATTGCTCATTTGATTATTGATGCCCACAAGAGCCACATGTAAGGCATTTCCAGAACCAGTCTGTACTTCCAAAAGCTGGTCAGCATCAGAGTTGTTCGATGTGAGACCTGCAGCTTCCTTCAAGACAGCACTCACGGCATTGGAAAGAACACTAAGAGAGGTGAGGGTAACCATGGCCCCCCATTGTTTGGACTCGGTAGCATCAAACTTTGGAGTTTGAAAGCTTTGGCTGAGCATCTTGGTAGCTGTTTTAACCGGAGAATCATCCCAATATTGCCAAGTTGCAAGAAGGCCTGAGCGGTGCCATTGCATTTTTATCGAACCCTTGATAAGGTGGGGCTGTAGATACAACACAGAGTCCTTAGGAAAATGGATTTTTTGAAGAAACAGCAAAGTAAAGTGCATAAAGGCAGAGCACAAACCTGATACAGACGCCTTATATAAGTCTCCACAACTCGCCTTTGCAGAGTGTAATCACTATGATCAAATAAGGCCACTAAGGCATCCTCAACTGGTAAGGGAGCATTCACTAGATCCTCAATTCTCTGCTCAATGGCACTTCTACGCCGTGGTGTGTAAACTCCCTCAACACCCTCCTCAGTGAACATCTCCAGCTCAGACAAGCTTCGAGCAATATTAGACCGTAGCTCACTAAGCTTGGTTTGTTCAAGTAGCTGGCTTGCCCTCAAAGCTAGCTGCAGCCAAATAAAAAACGCATTGTCAATGTTAGTTTCAGGAACAAGTAACCATACCCATGGGAAACATTGACACAGCTGTTGCAAAAATGACACATTTCACAAGGGGCCCTTGCAAGGCATTGTTTAAGTTACGATGTGTTTCCTGCATCTATCCTTGCAAGGCATTGTTTGAGTTACGATGTGTTTCCTGCATCTATCCTTGAAAGGCATTCTTTGTGTTATGATGTAATTGCTGCATCAATGAGAATCACTATTATACTTGTACCAAAGTAACTTACTAGATTTTCGGACTGTTTTTCAGCCGTATATAACACGATTCCCATTTTTTGTACTTTCTAAGTTGTACTCTCTCTCTCTCTCTCTCTCTCTCTCTCTCTCTCTCTCTCTCTCTCTCTCGCGCTTCTACGACCTCTCCATTCTAGACAGCCCCATGGCGGAGATACTTGATCTAAGGAGAGGGCAACACTTCAACTGAGCAGCATACATGGATCTACCTGATATACATTTTTCAATATTTTCCAGTATTTTCTACTCAGTATCATCTCGGAGTCTTACAGTTCTGTTCTTATAACTGTAGGACAATCAGTTTATTGTACTTTTTAGTCTCATTTAGTTGTTCTCTTTGATGAGACACCAACTTCAGATGTACTCTCAGTTTTGGTCTCACAGGCCACTATGGCCTCTTAGAGATGTTAATATATCATTTCATCTCTCTCTCTCTCTCTCTCTCTCTCTCTCTCTCTCTCTCTGCGTTTTCAGGCATACTCCAGGAACCCACCACTAAGGGGTTGCTTTTTGATAGTATCGTAGCTCCTGCAGTGATATATTGGGCACCCTTTTGGGAGCCAGATTTGGGGACAAAAGACTGGAGCAAGATTGAGAGGCTACAGGTGCTGCTGTTTTCCTGTATGATTCATAGCTGAACCTCCATTCTTCATTCCATCATACCATCAGAGTTCGACATAGAAACCCTGGTAGTAGATGCGCTCTTTTAGACAGTAAAATGTATATTTTCAGTGTCTACACCTTCAACAAGCATTGACTCCCCAGGATGGCACCTTTGAGAGGATAGCTTCATTCAGAAGCCAAGGTACGATGTCACTGTTTGGCCATCCAACTGGTCCACCCTTGCTTTCTCATTGTGTGTATACATTGGACTGGTGTCCATGGCTATTATGCAGGGGATTGATGCCAGTCATGGGATACTGTGGATTTGGCTTTCCATTGGGACTTGTGCCTGTGTGTACATGCCCGGAAATGCCTGGAGGATTGGTGTTCCACTTGGTCTGGTACCTCGTGTACTTGCCTGGGGAACACATCTATTTTGGTATAGTCTCATGAATAGGGATTGTCCATACCAATGTTGCATTGCATAGTATCTTTATGTGCTTGCCTACAAATTGAATTTGCATGTTATTTTCATGCTTGCTTGACCAATGTATAGTTCCAGGTAAGGGGACGAATGTATAGTTCCAGGTAAAGGGACGCCTGCCCATGAACCGTGCATGTGAAACTATCTGCTGACATGGTTATGTGGCATGTGATAGGTTGTCATGTGCACACCGCGTTGGTGTACAGGTGACATGGCATTCTTAGCATTTATAATCATTACGCAGGGCATTCATAATCATTAAGTATGGCATTCAAGCATTAATCCAATTGTTACAGCACCTACAGCAGTTCATAAAGCATTCCAAGCATTTAGGATATTCAGCACATCAGGTCAGGGCTTGTGGAACCAGCTGACAACAGATAAAGAGGTTTTTTTGGCATTTATGAGTCATGGATGATCCAGTCAAACAGGCGACTGCAGTAGGCACAGTCCGACCAGCAGCATCATCTCATATATAAAGAAAAGTGTATCAATCATTCATTTCATCTTCTTCTTCTCAGCGTTTCCAGCCTGAGGAGCAAGGGCATCATTCATAGGTGGCATTCAGCCATCCTCCTGCCTCCAACATAGAGGAAAGCCAGCATCTCAAGGGTGGACCTCAGCATTGGAGAAAGGAACAGTCAGTTATCATCATCATTTAGCATATCCCTCTCTTCCCGAGAAGGATCCTCATTTAGGACAGGCATAGATCTCAATGTAACCATCACATTTAATATAGCTAAATTGCATTTGCATTGAAACCATTCTCTTTCTCTAAAGTGTTTCTAAGTGAAGTTTAGTTAAGCCTAAGGTTGTTTTACTACGATCAATCCCTCGCATGTCACATTGGTATCAGAGCGTTACAGGATAACCAGCCTTCGTTCATATTCATTCCATAAGTCATTCAGTAAATCAACATGTTAGTCGCTTCCGCTCGATTAAATCCAGTTCTCAAGATCTTGCAGGCCATCCTTAGGGTTTTCCCCTTAGGCATGCATCAGTAACCCATCCATTTGCATTCTTGCATAGCATATAGGGTTGCACATGGCTTGCATCAGCATAGTAGTCATCCTAGCAATCCAGAAAAGATAGTCAGTCTAAGCATTTTGCATCTGCAAGGCATACATGATTTACCCATGAGTTTTCTGGGAAAGAATGACATCCATCATCAAAAGGAGAAAATGGAGTTTTGGGCTTCAACTAGCATCAGCAAGGGGTTCTCTTCCACATAAGAAGACGAATGTTTGCTCCAACATCGCCTCAAGAGGTTCGGAGTTCCATGAATGACGGAGATGGTGTGTGAAAGGATTCCACAAACAAGTCAGTGGTGATTCAGGGTTTCCAAGCAAATTTATCAGCATTTGCCATGCAGTTCCCACAGTGGCGAAGTCTTTGGCTCAAAGGATTCAACTCCTACATTCGACCTCAGTCCCGGCAGAAGAAGACGAAGTGGGGCAGTGGTTTCAGTGGAGGAGCATCAGCAGAGGAGTCAAAAGGTTGTCAAGTGTACCACCTAGCAACAGTTTAGCAAAGGGGAATGTCATGTGCACCCCCACTTGGCTACAGGTGACATGGCATTCTTAGCATTCATAATCATTAAGCAGGGCATTCATAATCATTAAGCAGGGCATTCATAATCATTAAGCATTAATCCAGTTGTTACAACACCTACAGCAATTCATAAAGCATTCCAATCATTAATCCAGTTACAGCAATTCATAAAGCATTCCAAGCATTTAGGATATTCAACACATCAGGTCGGGGCCTGTGGAACCAGCCGAGAGCAGATAAAGAGGTTTTTTTGGCATTTATGAGTCGTGGATGATCCAATCAAACAAGCCGACTGCAGAACAGCCCGACCAGCAGCATCATCTCATATATAAAGAAAAGCACATCAATCATCATTCATCTTCTTCTCCTCAGCGTTTCCAGCCTGAGGAGCAAGGGCATCATTCATAGGCAGCATTCAGTCATAGACACCAGTCGGCATTCAGTCATAGACACCAGTCGGCATTCAGCCATCCTCCTGCCTCCTACACACATGAAAGCCAGCATCTCAAGGGTGGACCTCAGCATTGGAGAAAGGAACAATCAGTTATTATCATCATTCAGCATATCCCTCTCTTCCCGAGAAGGATCCTCATTTAGGACAGGCATAGATCTCCTTGTAACCATCGCATTTAATATAGCTGCATTGCATTTGCATTGAAACCATTCTCTTTCTCTTAAGTGTTTCTAAGTGAAGTTTAGTTAAGCCTAAGTTTGTTTTACTGCGATCAATCCCTCGCATGTCATAGAGGTGGTAAGTATTGATCATAGCTGAGCCTTAAGATCTAGCATTAATTTATAAGTGAGTGTGTACACACTCTATTAAGTTTTGGGCGACCAAAACTCACTTATAAATTATGACCAACCCTGCGTTTGCACACATTGATGTCTCAAGGTGGACAAACCTCAATGTCCACTGCCCGGACCTTATCCCCTTTGTACAAAGAGAGCAACCAGCCAAGTGTCCGATTTCCCTTGGACCCTTACTCTCTCTCTCTCTCTACCTGACACCTTAGGTGGACATCTCATCATCTCTCTCTTCTCCCCTCTCTAGAAGTTGGCACCCACTTCAAGAGGCCTTATGGTGGTACTTTCTGCACTTCCGCCTTTCCTACACCATATCCATGCCAAGCTTCCAAGAGTGTTTCCAGGCTGTATTCACTCTCCTACACACTCCCAATGGCTCGAATTCAGCAAAACAGTCCTTTTATTTGCTATAATTTCTAGTCTTTTGTCTAAAAACCTAATTTCAGCCTTCCTTTCTCAAAGCCAAACCATAGGGGAAGCTTTCCCAAGGTTCCCTACAACCACTTGAAGACTCTTGTCGCAAAGAATTGCAACATATTAAAGATTTCAACATTCCAAAATCTTCCATCGCAAAAACTTCTATTAACATCGACTCTACTTACAATTGGTAAGCTTTTATATCTTGTATTGTGCTTGTTGTCCATTAAATCTTAGTGTATTTAAATGCATTGAGTAGCATTGTGTTCAACCAAGCATTCCACACCAACCCATGGAATTACATTGGTATCAGAGGATATGGTTCTCTTTCACTTCCATCGTGAAAGACGATCACCGCGAGCACTATCTATCTCTACACTTAAAACACTATGGACAGCCGTATAGTGAATGTTGAAGATGCCAGCACATATGCATGCTTCTGATGCTTTACAGGAAGAACATACTCATGTGGTGGATACCAGGGAACAGGAACATGTGGGACAGTCGTCCCGTGGTAAAGAGAAAATGCAAGGAGAGTCCATACCCTTGAAGGCTAAACTTATTCGTATGCAGGCTCTTCTTTATGCACAAGAAAAAGAATTGAAGCTCTACCGCCAAGATCCATTGGTACATGATTGTTTGAAGGCCAAGAAAGCTGAATCATGCCATGGGAGTGATACCTCAAGAGTTGCACATGCAACCGAGGGATGCAACACGTGCATACTTGGCTCGTACTAAGGATGCCTATGGAGAAAATGCAACTATCCCATATGCCTTGGTATCCCCACAGGTGGTTGAACAAGAGCACATGTCTAAGAGGATGAACCCTCATACAACTAGAGAGGAACCATCAATGACTTCACGAATCACACCTTGTAAGTGTACTTTATGTAGCCCATGAAGAATGCAATGTTTATGGCAATGGTCAAAATGTATATCAAATGCCATTTCCGGCTGAAAATGTGCATGCACAACACATGCAACATGGGCTCCAATTTTCTGTTGGTGCAGATATTCGGCATATCTCCCATGCTACTCATGCCCCCGAGTGTGCACGTGAGGGAGAAGTTATAGGTGAGAATGCACCAATGTATATTGAGAGGCCAGCCATGCCTCATGCTTACAGGGCACATGTTTCTATGCCCAATGCATCCCCTTTTGTTCCCAAAAAGATGCCAATCACAAGGGCTGTCCCAATGGAGATGCATATAGAAAAACATGTTGAGATGCAAACTAAAGCATCAAAATCTCATGACTTCAAAGCTGAAGACAAATATGTTAAGTTTGATACATATCATAGAGAATATGATGCGTCAAAGCACTTGCTTTTATTGCCGAGTTTGATATTGCTTTTAGTGATAAGGATTTCACTCAAAAATTCATGATCCAACATGTAAGAATGTTTATGAAAGATATTGTTGCTCATTGGTGGCTTACTAAGAAGCTCTCCCCAAATCCTGTTAGATCATGGGAAGAGTTCAAGCAGAGGTTTTATGCCCAGATCTTGCCTCCCAATGCATTAAATAAGATAACAATGAAGTGGAATTGAGTGAAGCAGAATGAAGGGGAAACGGTGAATACATATATGTACAAGTTTCGGAAAGTGCTTTTGGAGGTGTCTCCATTTATGCATGTTCCAGAGGCAGAAAGGAAGAGAAGGTTTCAATCGGGATTACAACCCGTGTACAAAGCGGGACTACAAATGTATCCTGGTCACACCTTACAACAACTAATCACAGGCACCAGTGCCACCGAGCAATTAGAACTCAAATTGAGTCGATCCAACAACGCCCTCATTCCAAGGCTGTCCCAAACCTGCAAATTAGTGGACAGCCACCTAAAAAGGGACCAAAACCAAGACAAAAAAGGTCCAGAGGTTGAAAATAAGTACGCTAAACCAAGACAAAAATGGTCCAGAGGTTGAAAATAAGTATGCTAAGAAGCGTCCCTTAAAAGTGACAAACTATAGTCTCACTGATGAGCAGAAAGAGTAGCATATGAGCGAGGGCACATGCTTTACTTGTGGAAGCACTGAGCACATAGCAAAAGCATGCCCAAACAAGAAGCAACATGATAATGTGAATGCACCGAAGCCTAATGAGCATATGGTTCCCAATGTGTAGGGGAATACTTCACACGATAGCAAAGACAAGGTTGTACGTAAAGCTTGGGGACAACTTAAGGACCAACCTGCTTTGTTTATATTTGACGATTGTACAATTGAGAACTTTATATCTACACTAATGGAAGATGCTTTGGGTATTGAAGTAGGAGACATGGGTCCTCAAATTGAAGCAGAGGCTACCTTTGTTGGTAAAGAAGTGTAGGTTACGCCAATCATTGCCAAGTTGCACATACACATTCAAGGCTATTTGGATCATGAAAACTTTCTTCTAACTCCTTCGAATATGGATAAGATGTATTGCTTGGAAAGCCTTGGCACACGCATTGATCCATGCAAGGCTTACAAGACCAACAAGATCACCTTCATGCATAAAGGTCGAGAGCATGTGATTGATGCTAGTGAAGAGGGTGATACTATCCCCATTGTATCTCATGTACAAATAAAGAAAGTAATGAAAAAGGGTGCTTTTGCGTACTTGATTTTTGTACTCTTGCAAAACTTTCAGCCAATCATTACTACATTAGTTTATGGTAAGCTCGGGGTGAGACCGAGAATAATCGGACGAGGGTTCAACAAAGTGAACATCACGGGGAATCATGGACTTCTTTGGATCCCATAATCTCTAAGATTTGGATTGAGAGCTATAACCAAGGAATTTGCACTTCCTGGATTTGGGATCAAATTTGGACTTGGCAAAATCACGGATATGAGCATAGGCATCACAGCTAAAAACCTTGAGATGTAAACTGAAGGTTTTTGTCATGTAAAAGCCTCCTCCGGTGTCATATTAGCAACGACCTTTGTGGGAGAACGGTTGTTGATGCGGACGGCAATGGTCACAGCTTCTCCCCAGAAAGAGGGAGAAAGATTGGAAGAAGAAAGCATGGTACGGGCCATCTCCTAAACAGTCTCGTGTTTGTGTTCAACCACATTAATCTACTATGGAGTGCCAGGTATAGAGAACTAACGGCCAATACCTTTCTATGAACAAAAGTTGTGGAAGGCTTTGGAGATGAATTTTCCTCCATTGTCCAAACAGACTTGTCGAACCTTTTGTGTAGTTGCATTCTCGAACCACCCACTCTTGAAAGCGAGAGTAAGCCAGAGATTTTTCCGTGAAGAGGTACACCCAAACTTTACGTGAGAAATCATCAATAATAAGCATGACATACCTGGCACCACCCTAGGTAGTAGTCTGCATGAAACCACATAAGTCCATATGTATAAGCTCCAAGATGTGAGAAGCTCGATGGAACAGCCTCGTGAGGTAAAGGCTCTCTGCATTGCTTGCCATTGCAAACAAGCCACACAAGTGGAGTGGGAGGGTTTCAGCAGCTGCGAAAGACCCTTGACCATTTGTTGAGAAGACAGCTGCGAAAGAGAAGCATAGTTCAAGTGCCTATAGCGAGCATGCCACAACGTTGTATCCTCTTGAACTACCAAGGCATGATAGCTTTGAAGAAGTTGTAGCAATCAGACTGACTCATTCAAAGAGCCCCCAAAGTCCTTCAACCTGTAAAATACACATGGCAACAATCTGCAAGGTGTTGGTGTCAATGACCTCAAGAACTAAACTGTCAAAGTACACGTTGTAGCCTTTCTCAGCAATCTGAAATACTGAGAGTAGATTGCTAGAGAGCTTGGAACCATAAAGCACATCTTAGATGGTAGAAGGCTAGCCAAGAGAAGAGTTAAGCCGCACGTTACCCACACAAGATGTGTCAAGGTTGGAAGCATCACCAATGGACACCTTCGAAGAGATAGACCGAATATCATGCACAATGGACCTGTCATGAGTCATGTGAATAGTGCACCCACTATCAACCACCCAATCTATAAGACGTGAGGTGGCAGGAACAGGTGAGTCCATGGGAAGCTCCTCAATGCCAATGAAGACACTCTCCTTGGTGGAAGAGAAACTCTGGGATTGGTTGGTAGACAAAGAGGTTTGATTTGTGGGCTTCTTTACAAAACCACTTCTCTCTTCTTCTTGTGATAGTCGGGCTGAATGCGGCCAGAATGCGGCCATTGTGACCATAATAATGGCAAGTAAGATCAAGATTGTTAGCAGGTTTTGAGTCAACTTTGTTACTAATGGAACCCTTAGATTGCCATTTGTCTTTGCTCTTGGCCTAAAGAAGGGGAAGCACCCTAGCTTGTTTTCTTCCTCATAGCTCTATCCCGAAGCACGCCAACAACAGTATGCAGATCAGGAGTAGAGGGAAGAAGTGAAATAGTATCATAGAAAGATGATAAAATTTCAGGCAATTTGGCGAGGAGCCGATGAACAAAGTCTTCATCAGTAGCCTTGCTCCCCAAAGAGACCAACTGCTTCTAGATGGTAACAAACTCCGTGAAATCCATGATGATGGCAGTATCGAAGATCTTCAAGTTGGCAAGCTGATTCTCCAAGGCAATCTTCTGAGTAGAGTTCTCTCTATGATAGCTCCTTTGAATGGCATCCCACAATTCTTCTACGGTCTCATCATCATTGTCATCAAATTGACGAGCAATAGATGGTTTAATGTTGAAGATAATGAATGCATGTGCCCGAGCATCCTTATCAAGTGAGGCATCAATCTCAGCCCGAGGAGAAGTTGCAATTGGCTTGGCGTTGGCCCCCAAAACAATACCCATAGCCAATGATACCGGAGTAAAGTCTTCATCAGCAAAGACCAATCAAGGTAGTTGGTCCCATCTAGGATGGATTACCTTGGGAAGTTGGGAAATAGATGAAGAAATGACAGTCGGTGTAGAAGCCATGGAATCCTCCTCTTTAATCTACAGCAGAAAGGCTGCAAGTAGGTACCGGGGGGCTTCCCACTCCTCCCTAGACGCTAGGTGAGGTGAAAGTTTGTAGAACTGTACTCCTTCCGGAGATCAAGGCACACGAGTGAAGACGGAAGCCAACCCAATGCGCGACGAAGGAAGGGAGGGAGAGGCTAATGGAGCAAGCACTAGTTCGGGGTTGGGAATAAATACACAAAATAAAAAATTTGGGTTTTGCCTCTTCTGCAAGGAGGAAGGGCTGGAAAACAAGAAAAACGCTGGCTGATAGTCTTCCTATAAAGTGTAGAAGCAAGGGCCTAAGAACCTCAGCACTCTGATACCATGAGAAAATGGTTGAAGGCAGCAAGCGGAAGCAAAGGAGAGACTTGGAGCTCCCATCCCTACACATCCAGATTGCGCTTCGCGTATAGGGAAGCCCTGGTGGAGATTGTCTCATCATGTGTACATCTGAGCTACTTTTAGTGGCCCCCACTTTACCATGACCACAGCAGCACACACTAGAGTGACGCGGGGATATGCAGCTTTGGGCCTACTCGAGTGACAGTGCTTCCAAGCCCATTTCCATGAGCCCAAGACGAAGGGTTGGCTCTTCCACACCCTCGTCGCACCAGCCTTGATGTATGGGGCACCTTTCTGGGACCAGATCTATCAAAGCAAGAATGGCAGCATGTGGAGAGGCCCCAGGTCATGATGCTCTCTCTCATGATTCGGAGCAATCCACCGGTCCCACATGCGATCATTCAGGCAGAGTTCGTTGCACCCCCAATGGTGGTGGATGCACTTTTTAAGACAGTCACCTACCACTGCATCAGCACGATGAGCCCGAGGCTTGCCCTGGAGTCCTCACAACTCGCACTTGAAGGTGACACTGGAGCATGGTACGCCTGAGTTTCCACCTGGTTTTCAGGATACGGGCTCCAGATGGACCACCTCCCACCTCTTCAGTACAACCTGGACTCCACTTTTCTCCAGCTCCCCATGAGGACGTCAACCGAGTTATCTCGTTCAACCTCCTTAGCCTCCACATACACAGCACATAGATTGCACCCTCAGAGCTCCCACTGAAGATGCACTTCTACAAAGATCATTTCCTTAGGCTCACAGAGGATGACTTCATCCAACAGCCAGGCTACCTGGGTATTCACATGTCACATGCCATGCGGATTGCGATTGGCCAGCTACGGGTATCCTCTCACTGCCTGTGGATGGAGACAGGGCACACAGAGCGCATATTCAGAGATGGAGAGCTCATATGAAGACATCGGGAGGAGAGGATCTGCAGATTATGCCACACAGGTGTCGAGATGGAGGAGCACTATACCTATCAATACTCGGTGTTCTATGAGATCCGTGGGAGGTACCATTGTCTCTTCCGTAAGGGTTTTGGCCCATTATCCAGGATCATGGACTTCCCAGACCAATGTTGCCTGGGACTCTTCCTATTGGAGCTTCACAGACACAGAGATACAATGCTAAGTGTCGCCACAGCCACCAACGTCATCGGCAGTCAATCATCACCAATTTCTTCCTGGCCCAGGGAGGGTATCGGCATACTGGACCCCAGGGGTCCACCACAGGTCCGCCCTGTCCCCGAGGAGTCACTTTGGAACGTGCTAGTGAGCTTCGACATACCTAGCATCCCCAGCCCACAGAACACCAACCACGATCCTCGCATAAGCTCCAGATCCAGGACATGCTCCATCGCCATCACACCACCTTCCCACATACCATGACAAAAGGGGACCTCTAGGCTCTCCGCCATACTTAAGAACCCCTTGCTCGACATGCTTGAGACAGGTGTACCCTCTACTGGAGACATGCTTCATATGCTCATGTACTTCATGATGAGAGCCTCTAGTATTAGTGCTTATACCCCATGTACTTCCCCATGATGTCAGCCTCTACTTTCAGAGAGCTATGTTATTTGTACTTGTTTTGCTCTTCTTTTCCATGATGAGACATACCATGGATAGCATTGTATCACTTTTGTCTCACAGACCCATTGGGTCTTCAGGAGACGTTTAATATAACTCTCTCTCTCTCTCTCCCAGAGGGGGTCTCTACTTTGGTTCACTCCACTATAGGAGTGAAGCAAGGTTGCCCGTTATCTCCTTCACTGTTTGGTATGTATGTGGATGAGGCTTCTGACTACATTGAGAGATTGGGGGACAGAGGAGCCCAGCTAGCAGGTACATGGATCCCACTATTGTTATATGCTGATGATATTGTGTTGATCTCTGACTCTCCTGAGGGTATGCAGCGTCATCTGGATGCTTTACATGAGTTTGCACATGATAGTGGATTGTCTATCAACCTTGGCAAAACCAAGGTTATGGTGTTTAACACCACGCCACAGTGGGTTAGGCGATCCGCTTCCACATTTACATATGGGCAGGAGATTGTGGAGTATACAGATGCATATACATATCTTGGGGTAGTATTCAGTGGGCCAGTGTTTTCGATGAGGAGAGCAGCAGAGACTAGATTGACTAGAGCATATGCAGCCCTGGGTGGTTTGGAGAGGATGTGTTCGCAGGTTCAGTTTCAGGAACCTCGAACGAAACTCTGGCTTTTTGACACTCTAGTGACATCAGCTATGCTTTATGGAGTGCAGATATGGGGACCTTCAGTGGGCCATCACAGCGCAGGCGGATGGAGAGGTATGGAGAGGCCTTTGGTATCTATGATTGCTAGGCTTATTAGAGCCAAGGCTGTGGTACCTCATGAGATTATTCGAGCAGAGCTGGCGGCTGCCCCTCTGGTGATTGAGGCTCTTACGAGATCAGTCTCCTACATACATGGCTTGTGGGATCTCCCCCGAGACAGATATGCACGCCTCGCCCTGGAGTCCTCCCGACAGTTAGCTTTACAAGGAGACACGGCTTGTTGGTATGGACAGATGACATCTTGGTTCCAGGCACATGGTTTTAGCATGGACAGATTGCCTCCCTTCCAGTATTCTCTGGAGGCACCCTCTCTCACTCTTACACGGACAGAGATTACCAGACTCATCCGTCAGGATTTAGTTCAGCTGGACATTAGGAGGACATGGATACAGCCGACTGAGGAGCTGGGCACGAAGATGGCTTTCTACAGAGAGCATTTTCTTCAGCTCACAACAGATGGTTTTGTGATCAGACCCAGTTACATGGATGTACACTTGTCTCATGCAGTACGATGTGCTATTGGTCAGATTCGCACATCCTCACACCAGCTTGAGATTGAGATTGGCCGATATAGAGGTATACCAGCTGAGGCCAGGATATGCCGAGTATGCCATGGGGAGCCAGAGACAGAGCTGCATTATATATGCCATTGTACTGCATACTATGAGATACGTGGTCGTTTCCACTGTTTATTCAGAGAGGGTTTTGGACCACTTTCCAGAGTCATGAGGTACCAGGACCAGAGGTGTTTGGGATTGTTCTTGCTTGAGCTGCGGAGACATAGAGATAGCCTGCTTAGGCGCACAGAGAGCCAGACTCAGAGGCACATTACAGACTTCTTTAGTCCGGCCATCACTGCGCCAGATGGACCACAGCAGCAGCAGGACATGGATACCGCCCACACCAGGGGTACACTGATTGATCGTGCGATTGAGCTTGGGCGGTCCAGACGCCCACGACTACGGAGGAGGGCATCCCAGCATAGACGGAGGTTGCAGCGGCAGATTCGGATTATTCTTGTGAGGCATGCGAGACACCCAGTCAGGGTGCTGACCACAGAGGATATTGAGGAGATCCGCCAGTGTCCGATGCGGCACATATTATGAGATGGAGGTACCTCCATAGTGTACCTTCCAGTTCCAGTTTCATTTTCTAGGTGCCAGTAGTATCATCTTTATTTTTCATTTTTCTGGGTTTTTTTTTTTTAATCCAGACATTGTATCAGATCCACCATGATGTAACTTTTGGTCTCATAGGTCATTATGGCCTTTTGAAGACGTTAATATAACATTTCATTTCATTTCATTTCTCTCTCAAAGTGCTGTTATGATGATGTTCTATTCCTCCTTTCAAAAAATGTATCATACCTCAGCAACTTTTGTGTCATTAAATGCAGCAAAGCGAATCAGTTGCTCTCTGTATGCAGCAGGATTGGCATATACAAGTGCTCCCATCAACCTTAGGATAAGCTTGTTCTTCATCCTCACACCCTAGAGAAAATTTTATTTTGTCAATCACTTGAAAGCCGTTAAAACCTTTATGGACATTAGACAGACGAGACAACTCCTCTACCTGATGAGAGAGAACAATGTCCACTACTTTGAGAAGATCTTTCTTGTATTTGAGGCGCAACCCTTCAATAACGTCGGCCTGTGACAGAATACCGTAGCAATCAAAGTACTTTTAATTACCAGAAAACCCCCCCACCCCACCCCAACACACACACGTTTAATTAATCATTTGTTTATTTGTAACTGTGATTGTTTTATTTATTTGTGTTTGATGAGAAGACTCCATAACTAATACTCTGAAAAAAGGGGCCCTTGAGAGACACCTCTGGAATCTCATTGAATAATTCTTCGACATCCAAGTATGCTTCAAAGAGGGACTGCACAACGTTGCAAGCATGACCCTCCCTTCCACCTTCATATGATTTGGCAAGGCTTGCAAGCGGCTCAACCAGTCTTGCAATTGAAGACCTGTCCTTCTCTAGTGAAGAGGCCACAAATGTCTGCATAGAAGGAAAGCACTCAATATGCATGTGTTAGACCAAGGACACTTCCAAGGAGACAAGTGATCCACTCAAAATCTAGGAATCACAAACCTCCAAAACTGTTCGCAAAGCTTTTGCAGGGAAGTCCATGCTTCCAAGCGTGCTAGAAAAAGAATCTTCATACTCCCTG
The DNA here is from genome assembly GCF_041138505.1 of Cibotium barometz. Taxonomy (NCBI): domain Eukaryota; kingdom Viridiplantae; phylum Streptophyta; class Polypodiopsida; order Cyatheales; family Cibotiaceae; genus Cibotium; species Cibotium barometz. The sequence continues at coordinate 12,071,187 of NC_141055.1, forward strand.
AAGTTTCCATCAAGCTGCAGAAAAATGGAATTTTCCATCAGGAATCGCATTAATAACCAAGTAAAAACACATGCAAAATGCTACTCCCAAGAGTATGCACACATTCACATGTACATGCGCACGTGTGCCCAAAAGTGTCAATGCATGCACATGTCCATGCGCTAGAAGACATCTTCTTGCGGGCACAAGTGCATGTATTCAGGTCTTCATGCATTTACATGCATGCGTGTGCATGCATGCATGTGTGGACATGCACATGTATGTGAAGAGACTAACATATGAAATAATCAAACATAACATGCACTTACACACACACACACACACACACAGTGTGTGTGCTGCATGCATGTGTGTGAATCTTACATGCATGTGTGGACATGCACATGTATGTGAAGAGACTAACATAAGAAATAATCAAACGTAACATCGATCATGTTATGTTTACCTGGGCCTTGAGATCTTTAGGAAGACGTGTGGCAAGAACGGACATACATTCTTGCCACTGAAGCAAAGGAAGCTGTGGATCATCCAAACAACTAAGAAGTGTATTTACAACCTGCAAATTAAACAAAAGGCTATGTAAGTGGCTCTACAGCCCTGGAACCTACCACCACATCCTAACCAGAGCACGTGGTCACAAGCTGCACCGTGACAAAGGGGAATCAAATAAAGAAGCCCTTCCACTTGTAACTCCACACAATAAGAACAACTCACATCCTCAATGTTATGCTCATAGCCAGCAAGCACCAGCTGAGCGGCCTGTATACTGGCAGCACAACGCTGGTGAACCCTTCCTGCCACTGGAGTGGGCGGCCCAAGAGGTGGAAACCCTCCTTCATACGGAACTGCTTTCCGTACAGCAGAGAGATCATCTAGATCAAGTCCCGCTATCAAGTCACCTGCCTATTGCACCAATTTGAAGACAGAATTTAGACCGTTGCATTGTACAGAATGTAGCACATGATTTGAACCCTTGTAACATGAGTTATACCAGCATTGCTTGGCCCTCTGACATTTTAAAATGGATAATTCCAGAAGCTGGAGACAGGAGAGGCATGCACATCTTCATGACTTCCACTTCAGCATATGACATGTCTGTGTCAACATGGCTGCCATCTGGGACCAAAAAGCGAAGTAGCTTGCAAGGAGTTTCTGCGATAAGGCGTGATGGGTCATGGTCATTCTGCAACAATACCCGATCAAAGTTTCTCACCCACAAGTTATGTACGAGAAAACCACTGTGATAAGATTTTGGGTGGATACAAGACATTCCCCACCCGTGGGACGGGCGAAAAGTTGGATGGGCAATCTTGCCCATCCATCCGTCACAGGCGGCCTGGATAGGCCTCTGCTGGCATTGTTTTGTATCCAGTAGTTAAAGAAACATCCGGGCCTCTGCTGGCATTGTTCTGTATCCTGTAGTTAAAGAAAGGTTTTATAGTGGATAAAAACCTGGAGTAAACATGTTTGGCCATTAATCAAGAGACGGGTACCAGCCGCTTCCTCTTCTGCATAAACTACATGACTGTTTCCATCCAGCTGCAAAATGATTTGATATACTTTAGTATTTTAAAGGAAGAAAAATTGTGCTAAATACTTAAGACACTCCTACCATCAGGTGTTTATAATGTTTGTTTATAACAGCAATTATGGGACTCACTTGGATCAGAAGCCCTCCATCTCTAAGAGTATATATATCAGCTTCAGCCCCTGAATTGTTTAGCCTGAGAGTGTAGTTGCCTGGTGCGCCCCGTATCATGTCGATCTGGCTCCATGCAAGCTTTGTCAGAATCAAGTCTACAAGAGCAGAAAGCAGAGAGAAAAGGCTAGTCAAGGGAAGCAGAAGAACGCACAGTATACTTTCTTCCTTCAATGTTGAGAGAGGTCTGGAAGTTGACCAGTGAGATATTCTGCCACAAACATCACACAAGCGTTTATCAACATGATCTCAGCATGGCACGTGGAGACAAAAAGGTACCAGAACCCTGCAGCTTGTATTGAGATCTACAAACCTTTGGTGGAATCTGGCCTTTCTCAAGGTACCCAATGTATTCCGAAACTCGTGCTGATGTGAGTGATGTGGCTTTCTGCACGGCAAAAAGCAAAGCATCAAGAGCAACTCTCAAAAACCTAACACACAATATTTTTTAAAATCTCGCAGCTTCAGTCAACAAAAAATGGAGCTGAAGCAGAAAGCTGTGATTTATGAGCTGATTTCTCTTACAAAGAGAGCCCCTCCGATGACTGACAGGTACCAAGGAGGCCTTTCTGCCCGTATTCGCATGGCGATTCTGCTGTCTAGCCAACCAGTGTGGATTTTGTTTTCCCTATACTCTTGTGCCTGTTACCATTAAAAGAACCTGATCAGAAACTAGTGGGGAAGCCCATGGCCAAGCCATGTTAAGTAGTATAGGAGTGACTTCTAGGTTCTTACATGGAGAAGATCAACTGTATAATCAACATTAGTTCGAATCTCGCCTCGAATTTGGAGTTCCTTCAAACCAAGCACCATGTTGGCAATAGCAAGGCCTCTGTTCTCTCCAAAAGCAAAGACATGTCCTGCAAACAAGACGGCACTTTATTTAGCTTGTCTGCCTAATGTGCAATAAAATCAAGTCAATTTCATGGAGAAAAATCACATTAGGAAGTTGGAAGTTACCAAACTGTGAATCTGAAAACTCGTGTATTCCACCACCCGACTGCCATACAATATCACACGAAAGTTACACAGAGGCTCTCTCTCTCTCTCTCTCTCTCTCTCTCTCTCTCAAATCCAGCTCAGCTATTGCAGACCCACCTTATGCAGAACTCGACCAGCTCTCTGTTTCATACAGCCAGCAGCCATAAAACCTCTTGAGCACCAAATCGTCTAAGATCTAAGGTTTCACCCATAGACATGTTGACATGGTGATTGTCAGAGAATAAGCAGCACACAGACAAACATGGCAAAAGCTCCTGCTTTTTCCATAGATATGCAACGATTCCATGAGCCGTTTATGCACATCTAACCATTGCACCTTCCCCATTCACCTCTAACTCTGCTCCGTCCTCTGCCCTAAGTGCCCCATACCACCGGGCCTTGGAAGACAAAACGCAGCCCACAGATTAGAGCTCGGAAGATCCATGCAATGGATTTTCTCCTCTCCTTCCAGAGTGTTTCCCCTAACATGGGACTGGCACACAGAAAATATAGGGACAGCTGAGAACTATGGCATGCCAAAAACTGCCGCACAGCGCTGGCTGCTGAGACATATGGCATAGGGCTAATTGTGATACATTGTACACAGTCCAGGCCCACATGTGTCAGTCTAGAGCGCAGACAGCAGGGCTGGTATGGGCTGCAGGTATGGGTGACTTGCCATCTAAAAAAGCATGTGTACTTTGACCATAAGTATCCTATATGCTAAAAAAAGGGGCGAAGAAAGCTGAAAAGCTGGTGCCTAGTTATTTTGGGACTATACTTGTTATTTCAGGTGTTTGCTTGCTTTTTTGGGGGTACAAGCTCATAATAGCCTGCATGCTTGAAGCGTGGGCTGTAAGTCGACCTATGTGAGTTGTATCTACCCTAAAAGCTGAAGCTACAGAACCCTACCGGGGTACATGTGGATGCTTGTTTTTTTTAATCAAGAAAGAGACTTCTATTAAGTATGAAAAAGGCATACAACAATAACGGCTATAAGCCGGAATAGAATAGAATCACCCCAATATGTAAGGTGATTTCAACCACTGAGGAGCATCATGATGCCATGAGAGACCTGTGGGACTAGAGGAAAAGAAAATGCCATGGTCCCACTCCTACATAAATATAACGTGCTTTACTTGCACGGAACAAGAGGACCCGTGAATACAAGCCCAAGCAGCCATGAGAGTATGGATGATATCACCCCATATAGTACTAATGAAGATCTCGACACCCTCAATAGCCTCCATGCATCTAGCTCTCCAGATCTGCCATGCTGTAATACTGGCAACAATCTCCCAACTGGTGTCAATCCTTTGTCTGGGGGTGTATAATCAGAGTAAGGGACATCCTACAACAAACCATGCTGGGCAATACCTCTACAAATGAAAATAGCAGAGTCTATACCACTGCCCTCATAAAAAAACAACGGACCGGATTGGGAGAGCCAAGCAACTGCCCCCCAAGTCGGATGCATGGCGTGGCCACTCAATTTGCCCATAAGTTGGGCTATAGAACCCCAAATATATTGTGCAGTGCTACATCCCCATAAACAATGCTGTTCAGTCTCAGAATTTGCCGCACATCTCGAGCAGGTAGGTGCTACACCGAAGAACGATCTCCACTGATTGGTGGGAAGACCACCATGTAAAAATAACCAAAAGAAATGAGAGATCTAACTCCTCCTGTATGAATGCCAACGCCTATGCCAATATCTACACTGTATCGCTGGAGAGATATCATAATTCTCCCAATGAGGCCTAAGAGTAGGGATCCTATGCATCTGTCCAGAGAGGAGAAGCCTAGCATTCCGGACTGTGAAACTCCCACTCTCCTGGATCCCACTGAAGAAATCTGATAGGACTACCACCATATAGCCACAAACACCAAGAGCCATGAGTCACTATCTGAGGAGAACGATCAATGAACCAATGCTTCCCCAAATGACCAACAATCCTCATTGGACTAAGCCTAGTATCTGGGATGATCCCCTCCATGCTACATCTCCTTAATCTCCCTCCAAGCATGATAGAAAAAATGATGCAATCTGTTCCCTCTTGGACCGAGAGAGCAACGACCTGCAGAGGTATGTCTATCCTCGAAAAAAGACTCCCAGCCAACTCAGATGATAGTCTCCATGAAAGGTCCCAGAGAGCCACTCATGCAGAATAGATGCATCAATCTAATCAATACGTATGCGAGAGCCCCTAAGATGCTGAATGGATGAAGCTCTTTGATCCTCCGGAAGACTCTTTAGGGTCTTCCAAGCAAGAACGGTGTATGCACATCTCTCCCATCCCGACCGCTGCATGTAACGAGATGCACCAAGTGCCCGACCGGCCTCATACCTGATGAACTCGTTCCACATAGCCTCTGTGAACAAACACCGTGTGCTCGGCAGCCAATCTCTCCCAACACAGGGTGTACATCCAGAAATCTGAGACAAGAAAAAATCCTTCCAAGGCTCAGTGCCTCCAAGGAAACCTCTGACCACAAGTTTACAGAGCAACGCCCTGCACAGATCAATAATATTCAACCCCCCCCCCCTCTCCTCTGGGCTGAATAACTGTGAGCCAAGCTACCCTGGCACAAGAAGTGTCTGTGGTGCCATCCAAACCCAACCAAAGAAAATTGTGGATCAATCTCTGCAATTGGCCAATGCACGCACGAGAGAAGCACCAACAAGAGGCAATAAACCAAGCCGAGGCAAGCAATACCTGATTAGCCACCAAAGCTTTGGAGGCTAAATCTAATCTCCTAGAGCTCCAATGAAGAAGCTTCTTGCAGATACTCATAAGTACCAGAGCAAACTGTTATGTAGGAGAAATATCAACCCCAACCTGGCATCCCAAATATCTAGTAGTGCATCCTCTACTACTCCAAGTAAAACCAAGCTCTACACCCCAAGCAACTCTCGGTGAGTCACTAATCCAAAAACTAACAGATTTGTGCCAGTTACTGAGTGCCCCTGTTGCCAAACAAAACTCTTCCAGTTCTACCCGAAAGGAACATAAGCATATGTGTGAAGCCTCCAAGAACATGGATGTGTCATCAACTAACTCAGAGTCAACCAGGTCCTCTTGACTACGAAGAGGCAACCTCAATCAAGAAATACCAACAATGGAGCAAAGGAAGCTGCTCATGGCCTCTACAACTACGATATATAATAATGGGGCTAAAGGGCAACCCTGCTGTAGTGAGCAAGAAATCTGAAACCGCTCTCTTCTATCACTGCAAGCGAGCACACTACTGTGGGCATCACGATAACGCATGAAACTCCCTTTATCCATCTCTGAGAGAAACCCATATGGCTAAGAGTACCCTCCAGGAAGTCCCAATCCACTCTATCATAGGCCTTCTCAAAATCCAAGAGCAGAATGGCTAAGGGCTAATTGCTCACTTTGGCCCATTCCATGGCCTCCCAAAACAAGAAAATGTTATCAAAGATATCCTTCCATGTAAGAATCCATTCGCAGTATCATGAATGACATCCTGCAAAATTGGCCTGATGCTCAATGCCTTAGCAAGAATCTTATAGTAAGGTGATAGGTCTCCACTGGCCAATCAATGTCTTATCCCCACTCTTAGGGATAAGATAAATAAGCCCCTCAGTGAGAGAAGAAGGCATAGAACCTGTGCCCACATCTCCTAGAGAGCCGATGTGATCTCAACCCCAATCTCATCCCAAAAAGTAATGAAAAAAACAGGGGAGAGGCCATCCTCCCCTGGACACTTACCATGAGGTAAGGCATGAAGAGCATGACTGAACTCCTACATAGAAAAAGGGGCATCTAGAACAGCACGCATCTCCTCAGTGATCAAGTGTAGTAATGCATTCCAAACCTTCCTCTGTGCCTTATGTCTCAAATCAAAGTGTGCCTCAGCACTAAGAAGCTGGCGATAGAAATCAGTGGCAATCTGTCTAACCATAAGAGGATCTGAGTGAAGAGTGCCATGTGAATCCTACAACTGCCTGACACTATCTCTGGTATGAGATGGGACGTGAGTAGCAAAGAAATGTTTGCTGCATCTGCCACCCATCTGGCCTAAAAGGATTCCAAGGCATGGTAACAGTACTCCACATGCTACTCTAGAGAGTGATGAAGTTCTGTCCTAACAGTACATAAAGAATCTACAACCCATTGAGCATGAGGATGTTTCTCGTGCTCTTCATGTAAGGCAGTCAGTCTACGTCTAACAGCCCTTTCTAAATCCAAGGCCTCTTGCCTCTTAGAAAGGGAACATGTGTGATAAAAGTCACTAATATCACAGAGAGCAGAGGCCAAGGTTTGTGAGGCCTACAAGAAATCATGAGATCTCCAAATATCAAGCATACAACGTGATACCTCTGGATTTGAAAACAAATCATCAGGGATGCGTACATGGGGTGCTGATCCATGGCGACTCGAATCTCTAATGCATAAAACAACTGGGCAATGATCCGATTTAGAGGTGCCTGCAACAATAAAAGTATGCCCCCCTTGTTAGCACATTCATCCCCAGATTCTGCTCTTTTATGGTGCCCATTTGGTCCCTTCTGCATTGCCCTTGCTTGTGGGCTGGCCACCCCTTTTTCTAGCATTTTTTTGGGATTTTTCCCAGCCTTTCTGGCATTTTCCAGTCGGCCATGTCTAGTAGCTCCAGTCGGCCTGTTTTGCAGCTCCAGTCGGCCAGCCTTCCCCTACTATAAATAGTGGGTGCTGGCCTCTCTTTTCTCATTCAGTCTTGTACATATTTTGCTCCCTCACTTATGAGACTTGTATTGTCTCTTGCTTGGGACTGTTTTGCTTCAGTATATTCAGCATAGTTCTCTCCATATCTCTCTCTCTCTCTCTCTTGCACTCTCTGTTCAGCACATTCTAGTGCAACTCTGCTTCCGCTCTGTGCACTCTTTCATGGTATCATCGCTCCCGGTTTAGCAACCTCCTTGCTGCCCCAGTTTCAGCACTGTTTTCAGCACCCTCTCCTCTGCGTTTTCTCTCAGATTTGCAGCCCTTTGCTGCTGCGTTTTCTGGACAGCACCTGCTGATCACTTCTCTTCCAGATTGGCTTCACCAATTGCAGCCATCAGGTATTTTCTGATCAGCGTTTTCTTTCCACGTGGAGATTGGACATAGGCGGCCTGTTTTTCTTCACGACAGTAGCCTTCTGTGCTGCATTTTCCTCTCCAGTGTGCTTTCCCCTTTGCAGAGGGGGTCTCTGGTGTTGCAGGCTTTGGTGGCACTCTTGGTACCTATGGAGGACACTTCTTCTTGAGAGTTTGTGCATTTTTTTTTAGATTGAGCCCAAGCTTTTTTGATGGCTGCACCGACTTCTCTACATATGTTTGCTGAGTCTGCCAAGTTGGATGGTTCCAACTACACCCTATGGAAGGTGAAGGTGAAATCGGCCTTGCGTGGTGTGGATCTTTGGGATTGGCTTGTTACACCGGCCAATGCCACCCCTCCCACCCTTGCTTCCGGTGGTGCGACTCAGGCACAGGTTGATATTTGGCAGTCGAATGATCGATGCGTTTTCTCCTTTCTGATGTTGAACTGTCAGGATTCTGTTCTCTCATGTGCGTACAACAAATGTTGCACATGAAGTTTGGAAGGCTTTTGCGGATCTCTATAAGATTAAGTCTCCAGGTCGGATTTTGGCGTTGGAAAACAACTTATGAACTTATCAGTTTCTGCCTTTCCATCTTTATTTGCTTTCATCTCAAAGATGAAAGATCTCCGGGAGGGACGAGCTTGCTGTTTGTCGCAAGGACATCTCCACGCAGGACATGGCTATTCGGCTGCTCTCCAAACTTCCAGAGAGGTTTGATGCATACTTTCAGTCTCTTGTTTCTTCTCCTCGTCCTGTTCCAGTTACTTGGGAGGAAGTTCTCCCCTCTGTTATGCAGATTGAGTCTCGCTTTGAGGAGCGGACTGGCACCTCTAGTGGCCCTGATGGAGCTTTGGCAGCACGAGATAAAGGGAAGAATCAACAAAAGAAAGGAAAAGGGAATTCTGACAAGAACTCCAAGGATTCCGACAAGGATAAAGACAACAAATTTTCAAAGAATAAGGACATTGAATGTCATTATTGTGGCAAGAAGGGTCACAAGTCACCCCCAATGTCACAAGAAGAAGTGTGATGAAGCAGCAAAGAACTCTTCCTCAACAGCGGTGTCTCAACCCAAGAAGGATGATGGCATTCTTCTCTTAGCAGGTACTCGGCGTATACTTGCTCTTGTGACTTCTCAGTCACGGTCTTGGATTGTTGATAGCGGTGCCACTGCTCATATGACACCCCATCAAGATTGGTTCGAGGACTTCGCTGCCTGATCAAGCGAGATCACTTTGGGTGATTCTTCTTATGTGCCAGTGCACGGCCACGGCACTATCCCCATCTTCCGTTCTGACGAGGACAAGAGGTACTTCTCTGACGTTCTGTATATTCCAGATTTGGCTTTTAACGTTTTGTCAATGAGTGCTCTTACCATTCGTGATAAGGCAACTGGTAGCATCTTGGCTCAGGGAGTCCAAGATAGTGGTCTCAACGAGTTGACCGCTCTGCTTTCTTCTGGTGCTTCTTCTACTCTTTGGCATGCTCGGTTTGGCCATTTGAGCTATCAGCTTCAGCAGTGAGCTTCGAAGAATGGGTTGGTTGAGGGATTACCGACCATCAAGGCTCCATCTTCTGCCTGTTCCTCTTGTTTACAGGGGAAGCAACACCGAGCCACCTTTGCGAAGGCCATGCTACCGTCGTTTGCCTAGCTGCCATCGCATGTTCTGCTTCTGCCGGGTGTGCACGGTCGCCTGTGCTAGCCAGGCGACACACAGATCTTCAACATCACTTGCTCTCATTCATGCAGACTTATGTGGTCCTATGAGTACCGCGTCTTTAAGTAAGGCGTTGTACATGCTCGTGATGGTGGATGATTTTTCCAGATATACTTGGGTTTTCTTTCTGAAGACCAAGGATGAGACTTTTCAGCACTTCTGTGATTGTTATGCAAGCCGACAACTCACTGATGCCGAGGAGAGGTATCGTGAAATGGAGAAAGGTGGTTTATCTCTTGTTTTTGCAGTAAAGAAGTTCAGGTCATACTTGTTACCTCGCCCTTTTTTCTTCCTCACATCTCAACCTTCTTTACAATTCTTGGTCCGCAAACCCAATCTTGCAGGAGGAAAGTTTGCAAAGTAGATTTGTGAGCTTCAAGAATTCTCTTTCACTTTTATTACAGAAAACACCACTAGGGCCTCTCTTGCAAATTTGCTTACAAGGAAGGAAGAGGAAGAAGGAACAGGAACAAAGGAAGAAGTATATGAAGATTTGGAGACACCACCAACTGCTTTCACTATGCATTTTGATGGAGCCTTTAGCCCTTCTAGGCAATGTGGGACTGGGGGGGATAGTTTTATTTGATCCAGAAGGAAAAGAGGTATGGGCCAAGGGTAGGGAATTTCCAAAGGCTATATCAAATAATGTGGCAGAGTACAATGCATTAATTTGGGGATTAGAAGATTGCATAAAAGATGGGATTAAAGAGGTAGAGGTTAAAGGGAATTCGCAATTGGTCATCCGACAAATAAAAAGAGAATATAAGGCAAGGAGTCCTAATCTCCAAGAATTATATAAAAGGACAATGGAGTTAAAAGAAGCTTTTGAGTTTTGTAAATTTGTGCATATTAACAGAAAGGATAATCAAAAGGCTGATGAATTGGCTACTAAAACTTTCGCTTCTTTCAAAGTAGCTATTCTTGCATTAATGGATACAGGTTGGCCTAAGCTCCAAGATGTTCAACACTATTTAGATACAAGATACTTCCCTCCTGGATTAAATCCTCAATAGAAGCAAAGGCTTACAAGGAAAGCTCATCCTTACACAATTCTAGGGGATGTTCTTTACAAGCAAGGTAAGAATAAGATTCTTAGGAGGATAGTGAGCTTGGAAGAATCTAAAAGGATTATGGAATTATGTCATGAATGTTCAGGTCACTTTGTCTCAGCCAGCACAACTTGGAGGATCCTTAACACAGGTTATTATTGGCCTCAACTCACCAAAGATGACTATGAGTGGTGTGCAGAAGCTGTGAAGTCTATCCCAGCATATGGTCCATTTGAAAGGTGGGGATTAGATTTTGTGGGCCCACTTCCTCGTTCCTCACATGGGAAGTATTACATATTGGTGGCCACAGATTATGCAACAAGGTGGGCAGAGGCAAAGGCCATGGTCAATAATAAAGCAATGGCTGTGGCATCCTTTCTCAGGGAATACATATGTGCCGGATTTGGGTGTCCATTAGAAATCCTTACGGATGGAGAGAGGTCTTTCAAGAATGACTTGATTGAAGCTTTGGTGCAGAAATTAAAAATAAAGCATGCTATGTCAACTCCCTATTATCCCCAATGTAATGGTTTAGTAAAAAAAACTAATGGACTGCTTTGTGGATCTTTGTCTAAGCTAGTGGATACTATGAAGAGAAAGTGGGATGTGCATTTGCCAGAGGTCCTATGGGCCTATAGGACAACTCACAAACTCTCTCTTGGTTTCACACCTTTTCAGTTAGTTTATGGAATGGAGGCTATTTTGCCAATAGAATTGAAAATCACAAGCCTTCGCACATCTTTTGCACGCTTGAATAATAAAGAAGAAACACATGCCAATCCAATGGGAACAGGTGATTGCGAACACGACTGACGACCTCGCCTGCGAGCTCCGCCTCTCCCCCCCCCGCTGCTTCTCGCCATCGCGCCCCCCTCTCCCCCCCGCCAGTCCACCGCTTTCTCCTCCGTCCTCTCCCCCGCCTCCTTCATTGCGCCCCTCTTCGCCATCTCTCCCCCGCCTTCTGCCTCGCATCCTCCCCCGCCTTCGCTCCGCCGCCTCCCTCCTCGTTTCCTCCCCCGCCTTCTTTCCCCCCGCCTTCTCTTCCTTCGCCACCTTCCACGCTGCCTTCCCCGCCATTCCCCCCGCCGCTTGCTTCCTTCCCCCGTCATCTCTTCCACCGCCTCTCTAACCCCTTCGCCTCCTTCTCCCCCGCCTCTCTTCTCTCCCCCGCCACCTCTCCCCCCTCCGCCTTCTCCTCCGCTGCGCATCTCTTCCCCTCCGCCTTCTCCCTCTCCTCCCTTCCGTCTCGCCCCTCCGCCCACCGCTAGCTCCTCCCCGCCTCAGCTTCCCCCCCCCTCCCCCCCCGCCCCACCCCCGCTATCCTGTAGCCCTCCGCCTCTCTTTTTTCCTCGCAGGGCTGTGTCCCTCCCGTTGGTGACCCCGGTTTCTGGCCTTTTCCCTCTGGAGGACTCCATAGAAGCCGCTCCGACTAACCCTGCCGATTCTGGTCTCCGTCTGGAGTTCACAGCTGAAGATCTTCAGTTGTTTGTTTCCACAGTTTCCGCTCTTGAGGCCTCCTCCTTGGTCTGCAAGATAGTGGGTAGCCGTCCGATGCGAAGAGAGCTTCGCGACCTTCTGCAAGGCAGCCTTGTTGGCGTGCCCGCCAAGATCGTCAGCGTAGATTTTTTGGGACGTGGCTACTACCAGGTGGATTTCGAGTCCCCACAGGCAGCTCAGATGGTGCTGGCTCGGAGCCCCATTGCCCTCCGCTCATCCCGGGCGTTCCTGGCGTGATGGACTCATGGTTTCGACCCCGCTTCTGACCCGCTAGCAGGCGCGACAGGTTTCCCCGTCACTATCTGCTTTCCTGGACTCCGTAGGGAGTACTTGCCCCTCTTGTCATCCATTGGCAAGGCGTTCGGGCAGGTGGTGGAGACGCCTCAGACAGCGGCTTCAGTGATTGCTTGGGCAGCAGGACTCCCGGCCATTCGAGTTGTGGTTCCGTCACCGGAGTCCCTCCCGAAGACGATCCTTCTCCCTTGTCTTTCTGGAGGACATCTGATACAGCGCGTGGAGTATTCGGGCCTCCCCGGCCACTGTTACACATGTCGGGAGATGGGCCATCTCGCACGCGCCTGTCCCCGCAAGGGGGTTCATCCTTCACGCTATGCCGCCTCTGGACCCCCTGCAGGAGACCCGAGGGGTGGCCATCCACCTCAGAGACCGGACATCCCTGGCTCGCCACAGCAGGCGCCATCATCTGACGAGCAGGCCCCGGCGGAGGATGCCGCGCAGACCTAGGAGGCTGGCGGATGGCAGGAGGTTCGCCGGCGGAAACGCCCGGCCCGCAGGGACCGTCGCAGACGCCAGCAGGCAGCACAGGCTGGCGGACAGGCTGGCGGACAGGCGACTCCGGTTGGCGTACAAGCACCTACCCGCACTTATGCTCCAGTCAGGGATAGGTGGCCAGCAGGTCCCACCCCGATGGACGAGGATTCAGACTCAGTGCCCGTTGTGAGGCCGCTGGTGGAGCTTCCCACGTGGAGACCCCGCTCCCGCCTCCCCCCCCGGGGGGCCCCGCCCCCTCCTTGGAGCAGATTCCTGAGGATCCCGGGCCGCACTCTTCGACCCCCGGCTCCCCTTCCCCTCACCCGGAGAGCACTCCTTCCACCCCCCCCTCTCCCCTCCCAGCCCCCCCCCTCCCGCCTCCCCCAGCGGCCCCCCCTCACACCTATCCTCTGGCAGATGCCTCTCCATCCTCTCCTCGCTCTCCCCCCTCCTCGCCGCGAGCCCCCATCCCTCCCTCGGCCTCTCCAGGATACTTCGCCAGACCACCCACTGCCCTGGGGCAGCGCAGCTGGGTAGGCCAGAGCTCAGTCCAACGGCTGTTCCACCGCCACTCCGGGCCGGTGGAGATGGCGATCCTTGCTTCGCCCGCCACAGAGTTCTCTCCAGCCTCCCCTGGGGGGCCCCGCGAGTGATGGGGCTACCAGTGGATTACGGTTTTTTCAGGTGCCTCCAGCTGGATGCTGGCCCGTTCGAGACACTGGTCGCGCCCTTGCGAGTTTGCGTGGTGTGCCATCCCTCTCGTTCTCCCTCAGTGGTGAGCAGCATGGTGGCTTTCTCCTTTCCTCTCAGTGTTGCCCCAGACACAGCATGGGATTGCAACTCTGTAGAGGAAGTTTTGCGTGATCAGATACTGGAGTTTTCTCACCACTTCAGTGACTTGGGGCTCACGGACCTATTGCAGACCCGATTACACTCAGCCCGCATGAGCTTGTTTGGTATAGGAGACTGGCGGGCGGATCCGGTCCACACCTCAGTTGAGGCGGTGCTTCTGATTCTCCTCCATGCCGCCCCGAGGGTGCAGCCTACCTTTAGATACATATATGCAGAGGATTGGTCTCACGCCTATGCCCTGGACAGGGCGAAGGCGGAGTGGGGCTGGACACAGAGACAGGTCACCCTCTTTTTGGAGAGACTCCGCACCCGGACAGACAGTGATTATTCTCCCTCCAAGCCGGCGCCCGAGACTCACAGAGTGGAGGGCAGATCATCCGGGCCGGCTGAGAGGGGTGAGCCAGTGGAGGCTGCTTCACTCGCCATAGCTCATCCATGAGGATCCTCTCATGGAACATCCAGGGTCTCGGTGGACATCACTGCTACATTGGTCGGGGCAGACTTCGCCAGGAGATCCAGAGGGCTCTCGTTGGAGGACCCATAGATATCCTTTTCATCCAGGAGCACCACCTTTCTGCCGGGCGTACCCGCACCTGCGGGAAGATCTTGCCAGGCAGGAGTCACACTTTTTGGTCACCGGCATATGGCTCCCAGGGGAACCAGGGTGGAGTATGCATCTCAGTCAGCGAGCAGCTTCTATCCGAGGTTGTGGACTCTGGCATTCTGGTCCAGGGTCGTGCGCAGTGGATCATCCTTCGGGTTGGGGAAGACCACATTGGCTTCCTCAACTTCTACGCCCCTAATGGGGCGACCGGGAGAGCCGAGTTCTGGAGCACCATTAGGCAGTCCCTCCCCTTGGCAGACCACTGGTGCCTCGGAGGGGATTGCAACATGCTGGAGGATGCAGAGGACAGGATGGGGGGCAGCCAGGAGACCATTCATGGGCCGGAGCTCGCTGCCTGGGAGGAACTAGTGCTACAGGTGAGAGGCCAGGATCCGTGGACTCTCCCGGAGTTTGGCAGGTTGCAGGGGAGTCTATCTTTCTCGCGCTCGGATAGACGGGCCACAAGAGTTAACCTTTCCCGCATCGACAGGTTTTACATTGATGAGTGGGCCTGTGATAGAGGTGGCACAGTGGGCATACTTGCAGGCTCCTCGTTTTCAGACCACTTTCCAGTGCTTCTCCAGATCGAGGACCCTACGAGAGGAGAGCAGGGCCAGAGCGTCCGGATTCCAAACTGTCTCATAGAGGAGCCCGAGATTGCGATCAGAGTTGAGCAGGTCTGGCAGGAGCTGCAGTTCAGGAGAGGATCGGCACCCAGCGATCTTGCCAGTGGCTTGCAGGAGATCAGCCAGATGCTCAGACAGGCTGCCTTGGACCGGCTGGAGGCCTTCAGAGAGCAGGAGAGGAGCCTACGGAGGAGTCTAGCGTCCCTCCAGAGACTCCAGGAGAGGGATCCTACGAGCCCTTGGATCTCAGAGCAGATGGAGTCAGCTCGCACTGAGATCAGATCCATCGAGGAGAGGAGGGTGGAGTTCCGATTCCATGCTCGGGCTTCTTTTTGGACACAGGCTGGAGACAAAGTGACTCGAGATTTCTTTGAGGCGACAGGGCCTCGCTTCAGACGAGAGGGTCTCAGGCGTCTTCGGCAGGCTGATGGCCAGGTTGTGGTGGATCCCCCCCAGGGTTCGGGCTATAGCCACAGATTTTTACAGGGATCTTCTCTCTGCTGAGCCAGCAGATGACAGGGTGAGAGAGGCTCGGGAGGCAGTCTGGAGCTTCACGAGACCGGTTGTGCCGGCCCATTTGCAGCACTCCCTTCTCTCCCCCTTCTCGGATACGGAACTGGAGGAGGCTCTTCAGGCATTACCTCGGGGCAAATGCCCAGGAGAGGACGGTCTTTCGGTGGCTTTCTTCCAGAGGTACTGGGGCCTCTTACATAGGGGCTTCAGATTGGCATTCCAAGAGATTATGGAGTCAGGAGTCATGCCGGACAGCATGGTAGAGGGGTTGATCCACTTGATCCCCAAAGAGGGAGGAGACAGACTGGAGATTAGACAGTGGAGACCGATCACCTTGCTAGGCACGGCCTACAAGGTCCTAGCTAAGGCGATCAGCAGCAGGCGACTTCAGCCTCACCTTCCGGACATCATCCACTCCACGCAGACAGGCTTCATCCAGGATAGGAGCATTCTGGATAACATTTTCTCTTTCTGGGAGGCTACGGCTCTGGCTAGATTTCGACAGGAGGATCTGGCAGTGCTCCTTCTCGACTTCGAGAAGGCATATGATCGGGTGGACTGGGCCTTCTTGGAAGGCACTATGGAAAGGATGGGCTTCCCCCCTCAGTGGATCCGTGGGGTCTCTGCACTCTACACATCGGCTCATAGCCAGGTGCTGATACAGGGCGTGCGCGGAGAGAGGTTCCAGCTCTCGCGCTCGGTGCGGCAGGGGTGCCCCTTGGCGCCCTTTCTTTTTCTTTTTGTGGCGGAGGCCATGAGCACTTTTTTGACGGCACAGGATACAGGTTTGCGGGGCCTCCAGCTTCCCATCCGCACCTCGGAGGAGCTCCTAGACTCGGAGTTTGCGGATGACACTGCTGTCTATCTTCAGGGAGGTGAGGAGAACCTCCGCCGCTTCGCCTTAGCCATGGACAGGTTTTGCAGAGCTTCGGGCGCTTTGATCAACTGGCACAAGTCGTGTGGGTTGTGGGTCAGCTCTATGCCCCCCCCGACTTGGAGGCCAGTTGATGGTTTTCAGTGGCTGCCCCCCGGCACTACAGTGCGTTATTTGGGATGCTATGTGGGCATTGATATATCTCCGGAGCAGCAGATAGCCCCCCTTCTTCTGAGCATTCGGAAGAAGCTTCTGTATTGGAGTACCGCTCGTTTATCTCTGGCTGGCCGAGTAGTTGTGGCCAACCAGGTTCTGCTTGCTACTATGTGGTACATCACTTCTTGCTGGGCCTTCTCTCGGGCGTGCATTGGCCAAGTGCAGAGGCTCATCAGGAACTTTCTTTGGTCCGGTGGCGAGACGGGCGGCCCGCCAGGGCCAAGGTGGCATGGGCGGTGATCACTCAGCCGAGGGAGAGAGGCGGCCTGGGCATTGTTGATCCTATTTGCCAAAGCCGAGCATTGCTTGGCAAGTTGGTAGTTCGTGGCCTCCTGCCAGGCGCTGAGCCGTGGAAGGAGTTTCTTGTTTCCAGGATGCTCAGCCGCACCCCTTCTCTTAGCGGCCCCTGGACCCCCAGGATCAGGTGGATCTTTACAGAGCAGCGATCCAGAGGAGTGGGCCTTGGCTTCGAGGAGCGTTTTGCAGCTAGCCTTCTGAGGGCCTGGGCGCATCTGAGGCCGTCACTCTTCCAGACTCCCACGGGCACCGATGAGGAGCGCCTGAGGCAGCCTTTGATCTGGAACCCCTTGATTCGTCTCCCCAGTGGCCATATGGTTGGATCGCGGTCTCACGTGTCGTGGGGCCCGCTGAGCTCTAGCCCAGCCCAGTCCCTAGACGACTGGATAGGTTTTCAGCAGCTGCCTCTAGAGGCTCAGGAGAGGAGACTCAGTGGGATGAGGGGCAGAGAGTTGATGAGACAGGACATTGAGGCGGCCATCCCCCGGGAGTGGCGGACCCCAGTACAGGACCCTCCACCTCCACAGTGGATGGGTGTCTTTACTCGGCATGAGATCCTTCTAACGGTCTGCGGCACAGCGGAGAGAGTCGCCCCACTCACTTTCGAGGTGGGAGAGGGTGGCCAGCTTCAGAGGACACGACTAGATTTGGATGGGCTCCAGGGATGTATTCTTCAAAGGGTGCGGGTGGTCGGCTTTCATCAGAGACAGTGGCATGTAGACCCCTCACCGGCCTCGATAGGGGAGGACTGTTCTTGGAGATTATGGGCTTGGGACAGCAGGCCTCTTATTCGCCTTCAGTGGGATCCAGGTGAGTGGTTTTGGCGAGATCCCTACTTGGCCCCTACCAGCCCAGGCATCCCCTTTTTTCAGTACACAGCGAGGCTGGGGCGGCGGATTCAGAGACACAGGATAGCGAGCACCCCGGCGGCGGCCGAGCATTGGCGGCGAGACAGAGGGGCTCTCCCCTGCCTTTCTTAGGGACTTCTGGCAGCGCCTTTGGGCCAGCTTCCGGCCCCGGAAGGTGACGCTGTTTCTCTGGCTCACAGCACACAGAGGACTGGCTGTGGGGGCTTGGCTAGCTTTCGGCAGTCACCCAGCGTCCTGCCCTCGGTGCGGCCATGCACAGGAGTCGCAGCGGCACTGCTTATGGGATTGCCCACAGGCACAGCAGGTCTGGCAGCGCGCTCTCAGGATGGTTTTTGCAGGCTCACCAGGTGAGATGCTGGTGACGTGGGGTGCGGTGGCTTGGGCCACGGACAGCGGCCCGGCCCTTGGATATGAGGACGTTGTCGTGAAGTGTGCGGTACAGCCAGGAAAGTACGAAACTTCTAGCTGTGAGAGTGAATGTCAAATCCAACAAGGAATTTCACGCACAAAATTTCCCAAGGAGTATTGAACATCACTATTTTCAATGACAAATACATGTGTCAACTTGCCTCAATACATCCTTGAATTCATCCCGATGATTGCACAAATTTGCATGAAATCCTTTGAACCATTCACATGTGGGCATAACAGAGCCTTCCCATCTTTCCAATATACATGTGGCCAGTTACATCCATTACATCCAGTGTTCTCAAAACTATTATTTCGAGATGTACTTTATCACCTGAAAACCTGCCTTAATATACTAACATCTCACAAGTAAAATATAGCATTTGGCATAGCTTTAACATGCTCATGAGATTTAGAAAATTCCATGGCTTGAATTCCAAAAATCCGATCGAGTAGGAAGTAAAACCAACCTTTCGGAACCTTAATGTGCTTTTGATGCTTTATTTCCACAATACTCCAAGTCTCTAGATCTTCCCATTCTTCAAATCTTTTAAAGGTTTACCAAACATGCGATTTTCCCAATTCGTTGATTTATATATTCAAAGTAAAAAAAAACCCACTTAACTGTGAGTAGAGATAGGTGAAATTTTCATCGATTTTTTTCTCTATTCCACTGACGGCGGCTTCGCTGCAGACCACGGAAGGCAAAATACAACTATATGATGAAACCTTATCATTGGGTAGCTCTCATTTTCCTCTATTTCTAACTCCTACACGCCATAAACAGAAGCAATCCCCTTGAAATTTTAGACTCTGGTTGGACGGACGCTGTTCCTCCTTCTCAGAATTTTCTTTTTCCAACTCTGCACTCGCCGTCTCTCTCCGGCTCTTTTTTCTCTTTCCCCCGCTGAGAATTCGCGCCCTTACCACCTTTTTCCCACTATTGATGCGGGAGTTTCCCATTACAAAGGCTGCGCTACCAAAAGCTCCAGAAAATTCTAAATAAAAGAATTATCTCCCTTTTCCACGTATGCTACTAGCCACGTATTGCTAGTAGCATTAAACCTTAGCATTAAGGTAGCAAGGCATAACCACAAGATTCCCAAGCATTAGCATTAAGGTTGCAAGGCATAACCACAAGATTCCCAAAGCATTAGCACACCTATGAAAACATGCATACAAGCTCCATGTTTTCTATCTCCACATTTCCCCAACATTCAATGAACTCTTCGGCACTGTGATACCTTCATAGTTTGTAAATCATCATATCGGCCCATGTGATTTATAGAATCCCCAATTGCCCATTCAAATATTTCTTCATGCCTTCATAAATGCATTCCTTTGTGCATTGGTATGCCCTCATGCCATCATATATAACTGGATACTTCTAACTTGCCCATAGGCTCTGAGTAACAGCAAAAACATCATCCTCCATACTCATATACAAAAAACTCCTAAATCTGACTCAGCCTCAGCTTTGTCTTATTGAACCTCATATACAATATGAACATATGTATATAGCATCATATAATAACTCGTCATGGCACTTAACCCCATGCATCTGGATGTGTATTTGATGAACTCACATGCACGGTTTCACATCATAGACGTGCCATGGCACGACATCCACCCCCTCTAAACCTGCACATCCTCTGGTATGTGCCAAATCATCATCAAGATCTACATATAGCTGGATGTCGTTTTCATCTTCTGCATTATCAGGAAGATCATCCTCTTCCTCTTCAACCATATCCATACTACCACTGTCAAGCCTCTCATCCTGAACCTCTTGTGAATCAAAAGGATCACCATCATGCCTTCTTTTAAATATCTTGATTCTTTTGCCAGCCACAAGATTCTTTACTTCTGTTCCATCAAGCTCACACAGAGTATACGTGGCATTTCCATGCACATGTTTAACAATGTAAGGGCCAAACCATCTTTTTGCAAATTTTCTTTGAACAGTGAATTGGTTGTCAAGGCTACTATCATACATTAGAACCCAATCACCTTCTTCAATAGGTTTTGGCCGGAGTCTGTGTCTACTATCAAATCTTTCTTTATTTTTCAGCCTTGCATCTTTCAAGCGAGCTTTAGCAAGCTCTACATCTTCAGGCCTCCTCTCCAACTGTCTTATTCGCAATGCAAGGAGGTCATCTCTGCTCAATCCTTCCACCCAGGGCAATACATTCCAAGTTAGAATTACTTCTTCAACTGGCATCACTGGCTTCTGACCATACATTAATTCTGCAGGCATGTATCCTGTCACTGAGCTATGAGTTGTACGGTCAGCCCACAAGGCATATGGTAGCAGCTTTGGCCACTCTCTCATCCTTTCTCTGCATGCCTTAGCCAAAGCTTTAATGATTGGAGGATGTCCTCGCTCACTTTTCCCATTGCCCTCAGGATTGTAAGCACATGTTAGAGACAGTTTGATACCAATTCTAGAGAAGAATTCCCTTGCTTCTTCAACATCTAGCTCACCCCTATCAGCTGTTATTTTCCCAACACAACCATATCGGCAGATCACATCTTCCAAGAGAAATTTGCATACTGTTTCCGTACTCTTTGTTCTAAGAGCACGCCCTTCTACCTGATTTGTCAAATCTTCTCTTGCAAGTGCTATGTACCGCATCTGCCAAATTCCCAAAGGCATTGTAACTAGATCCACTACCCATTTGTAGTGCATGGCAGGTGGGTAGGTTGGTTGCAAGCCATCACGATGCCGCACATTTGAGTACATTTGGCATACTATGCATGTTTCCACATATTGGGAAATATCCTTGTACATTCCTCTCCACCAATATTTCTCCTTTATTTTGGTAAAGGTGGCCCACACACTTCTATGCCCAGCCCAGAGACTCTCATGGAATTCTTTCACAAGCTTTCCTTGAGTCTCTTTATCACATATGACTCTCTGTGGCATAGCATTCCTCTGTTTAGGATGCTTCCAGAGATACCCATCCTTTAGAAAGTAACCATATGCTTTTCTGCGGATCCTCTTAAATTCTGAGTCAGACCAATTTTCTTGCCTTGTTAGAGTGCTCAAATATTGACCAATAAGCAACCAATCTCCTTCATATATTTCCTCAATAAAAGACTCAAGTGCATTTGATAAGCAAATATGATCCCCCTTTGCATATGCTGTAGTATAGAACTTTGTACCCACATCATCAATGTCACTAATCATCTCTTTCTCATCTTCATACCTGGCTCTTGATAGCATATCTGCAACTGGATTATCTCTTCCCGCAATATGCTCAAACTCAGGATTTAGTGACTTGATATAAGCAATCCACCTAAGCATAGCAATATCTGGAGTGGTACAACTTGCTATCATCCCAAGAAGTGGCAAGCAATCAGTCTCCACAAGTACAGATGCCCCAATAAGATATTCTTTTTCACATTTTAGAGCAGTGACAATCCCCCATAATTCTCTCTTGATCTGTGGATACTTTCGCTGCCGAAAGCTTAATACCTTTGCTCCAAATCTAATTACATACCTATGATCATCCTCATCATCTTGCCCTACTGCCCATCCTATCCCAGTAGGACTAGTATCAACTGTAACAATCACAGGCCTGCCACACTCATAATCTGCCTTTCTCAAAATAGGTGACGATTGGAGCAAATATTTCAGCTTCCGCATAGCTTTAATATGTACTGCACTCCACAAAAATTTTTGATTTTTCCTCAAAAGCTGATAAAGAGGATCTGCTACATGTGCATAATGTGGGATCCAAATAACATAAAAGACGCATGCTCCAAGAAATCTCCTCAGCTCTGTAACATTAATGCATATTTCCTTCATTCTTTGTATTGCATCTATCTTGGCTGGACAAGGACGGCGTCCACTAGTACTACAAAGATGTCCCACTATTAGCACTTCACCAACCCCAAACACTGATTTCAGCCCAGATAAAGTAAGATTTACTTCTTCAAGCCTGGATAGAATCATGTCACAATCCTTTATATGATTTGCCACAAACTTGCGGCACCCCTTTGAATCCAAATCCTCATCTTTATCTTTCTCATCACAGCCCTTTATTGGCACATCATCCAAAAATGGCATAGTTTTTTGTGGTATGAAGTCTCGTAAGACTTTATTCATTCCGTTCATCATATGTGCCACTGAGTTAGTGGCACCCTGTGGTAAGGTACACATCCTTACTAATCCCAAAGGAGTTCTCATTGTGGTCAAGTCCCTGCTTTGTATATCCAGCTGGAACTGATCATATCCCGAATACAGATCACCCATAGAGTATATAGCTTTCCCTGCAAATGCTTCTGCAAACTCATCCACAATTGGACCTGCTCCCACATTCCTGATTGTGACTTTGTTTACAGGTTGCATATCTTGAATAAAGCGCAATGTCCCATTTTTCTTTGGTACAGTAAACCATCTGTTGGAATATGGGGCACATGAAGGCTCCAAGATTCCCATCCTGATCTTTTCCTTTAGTAATTCCATCAACTTTGGTAAGAGAGCCTTTGGTACTGGAATTGGCCGCAGGTTCCAGGGCACATGTGGAACAGTAAAGATTACCATTGGTGCTGTTACACTTGGATCAACACAACCTATCTCATGCGGCTGAAAGGCAAAAGCTTTCCCATGTTTTACAAGCATCTCCTCAAAGCATTCCCTTTCAACTGGCAACAGAAAATCCCTCTCACCAATCTTCAGCTCTTTCAGAGTTTCTTGAGTAAATTTATGCCCAATTCTCTTCGGATCTCTAAGATTTGGCTGCATAGAAGCTTCATCTATCTTCTCCTTGCTTCCTGGTGGCAAGGGCAAGGCAACTGGTTTCACCTTCTTTGCAACCGTTTTGTACTTTGTATCAACATGAGCATCCATCTCACAATTCATGTTTTTACATTCCACCCCCTCAAATTCCTGGATTATATCATACATCTCCACAGATGACACCTTTATCATTTCATTTCCACCCTGTAAGCATGCTCTTCCCATATCAAAAAGCACATCCATAGTATCTATGAATGACACCTCATCAAGCACCCCTGAAATAAACTCATTCTTCTCCAAAAGACCACACTGCTCAAAACTTTTTTGTTCATTTTGTATATGTTTTTGCATGCCACGCTTTAAATCCTTGCTTTTTACAAAAACCAGTGACCCATAGCTGGAGAATCCCTGAAAATTTGCTGAAAAACTATTTACATTGATTGAGTCCTGCGAGAACTCATTCCCCCTTGTACCATTGGAATCCCGCTTTACAATGGCACCTGGCCAAAATCCCTCATCTCCCTGTAATTCATGAACTCTCTGTTTATCTTTGGGAGTGACTGTGCCCGAAGAGACTCACGATTTCTTTCATGATTAATGCATACTGTCAAAAACTGAACAGCTTTTTTGCCATCTTTACTCCTTATTCTTGCATATGCTGATCCATCATCCAAAACTTTTGTTTCCATCCTTACAGCTGTAATGTAGGGTTGCCCAAGAATGAGGGGATACGATGACATCTCCTGAACAAAGAAATTCTGATCATCCTTCACATCCCCTATAGTTACCCTTACATTTGGACATGCTGCATAAAGCTCACCAGATGAATTATTAGCTGCTTTAATCATCCACCCATGATCCACATCCATTGGCCACTTACATTTGTTGTAGAGATTTTTAGCC
Organism: Cibotium barometz; assembly: GCF_041138505.1. NCBI lineage: Eukaryota > Viridiplantae > Streptophyta > Polypodiopsida > Cyatheales > Cibotiaceae > Cibotium > Cibotium barometz. The sequence continues at coordinate 12,094,899 of NC_141055.1, forward strand.
ATAAGATTTATTTCAGACCCATGATCAATTAGAGCGACATACGGCTCTTCCAAATCACCTATCTTGACAAGGGTTTCAGTAGTTGCTCTTGCCCAATGACTCCTGGAGTAATGACTCTTTGTAAGAACTTCTTTTTCATCATCCTCTTCCACAAAACGCACTTGTCGTGCCCCATCAGCAGAGTGATTTCATTCCACCACATTTTCTCTCTCTTCCTTTTTCTGTACCTGTACACCATGAGTCTTGGAAGTGCTTGCCTCCCCTTGTGATGGAATAGATTCAATTATGGACTGCCTTTTTCTTCGTATAATATCAATTATCTCATCATGAAATTCTTTCTTTGCAATCCCCAAGACTTCCCCTAGTGTGAATTCCACCCTGCTGTTTAGAATTCTCTCTTCAAGCACCTTTTTGAGATCTGTTGCAACTTCAATATCAGATTGAAGCTTGTAGAGTGGACTTTTCCCTTTACCCTTCTCCTTCATTTTTGCTGGCACTTCTTCCATTGAAACATCATGTGGAGGTCTGCTATGCTGTGGAGGCATATGTGATGGCCCAGGATCCTTCTTTTCACTTCCACGTGTAACTCTTTTTGATGGCCCTCCTTCCTCATTTTCCCTTTTTCGCTTCTCCTCTACCTGTGCCTCATTATTTTGGCATTTGGCAATATAGGCATGAATGGATAAAGAATCCACAGGCTCCTCCCAGCCAGTCTCAAGACGTATACAATCACCTGCCTCATGCAAAGCTTGCTTTGACACTTTCTTTGATGCAATTAATTCCATTGTTGATGGCCAAAAATTCTCATTCTCATAATCCTCATCATTCTCAAATCCCTGCTTTAGTTGACCAACCTTTAATCCATAGGTTGCTGCCTCAACCATAGAAATGGCATGACTAGCAGCCATATCCTCTACCAGCTTTTTCATCCCTCCTTTCCCAAAGTTTGTACTCAATGGAAGACCAGTCTCTGTAAGATGGATTTTCCCATCTTTGAAGAACACAAGTTGATTTTTAAGAGCTTCTTTATAGCTGGTACAATCCTTCTTTGCATGCTCTGGGTCATCACACCATATGCATCTATATGTAAACCCTTCTTTGATTTGAGGCCTTTGCATAGAAGCCTGCCCCAATGATAGACCTTTTTCTTCAATCCTGGACATCTTCAATTTTAAATCACGCATACCCTTGATAAGCTCATCCATCGGCCCATCTATCTTAGGAATTGTGGCAGCTGGCTTGGATAAATTCTCAGGGGTAACAGCAGTTATGGGGGTTGCAGAGCCCATCACCATTTTATCCCTCCTCCGCTGCCGCTTTGCTAACATAGTGACTGCATCCTCAACATCATTCCAATCACTCTTTAATCCTTGCTCTGTATTCTTATCCTCAAGGAGGATTTCCAATTTCTCCTGGAGATCTTTCCCAGCTGCTTGCAAGAAGAGCTCTGTCTTTTCTCTGTCCAAAGTTGCACGCTCTATTCTTGACAATTGGGCATAACGCTTCTCAAACTCCCTTAGCAATTCTGTGGCAGAAATTCCCATTTTAGGTTTTGTGACCCATTCTAAGAAAGTTCGTTTGGTCACTCGCTCAGAATCCTCCATGAAGTATTCATCCTTTAAGGCAAGCTTGAACTCTTCCCAATTTCTGCCACCCTGTGCTGTCTGCAATCCTTTTATGCGCTCTCTTATTTCAGGAACGCATACCAGCTCGAAACTTCGAACCATATCCTCCTCAGTCACCCTGTTTAGCTCCATCTCCTTTATATAATTGCGCAGATACTTTGTAATGTCCTTCCCATCAAATTGATCCACCTTTTTCACAATTGATTGTAATGCCTTGGTTGTGGAAATCTGTCCCCTCTCAGCAGCTTGTTGCTGTTGCATGTACATGGTAAACATTTGAAACATCTGCATAACTCCGGGGTCAAAATGAACCCCCTGACCCTCAGAATTCTCAGCCATAGCTTCCCTGTATATTTCACCACACTCTCACCCCAACAGTTTCCCGTCGGGTTCACCAAAAGATGTCGTGAAGTGTGCGGTACAGCCAGGAAAGTACGAAACTTCTAGCTGTGAGAGTGAATGTCAAATCCAACAAGGAATTTCACGCACAAAATTTCCCAAGGAGTATTGAACATCACTATTTTCAATGACAAATACATGTGTCAACTTGCCTCAATACATCCTTGAATTCATCCCGATGATTGCACAAATTTGCATGAAATCCTTTGAACCATTCACATGTGGGCATAACAGAGCCTTCCCATCTTTCCAATATACATGTGGCCAGTTACATCCATTACATCCAGTGTTCTCAAAACTATTATTTCGAGATGTACTTTATCACCTGAAAACCTGCCTTAATATACTAACATCTCACAAGTAAAATATAGCATTTGGCATAGCTTTAACATGCTCATGAGATTTAGAAAATTCCATGGCTTGAATTCCAAAAATCCGATCGAATAGGAAGTAAAACCAACCTTTCGGAACCTTAATGTGCTTTTGATGCTTTATTTCCACAATACTCCAAGTCTCTAGATCTTCCCATTCTTCAAATCTTTTAAAGGTTTACCAAACATGCGATTTTCCCAATTCGTTGATTTATATATTCAAAGTAAAAAAAAACCCACTTAACTGTGAGTAGAGATAGGTGAAATTTTCATCGATTTTTTTCTCTATTCCACTGACGGCGGCTTCGCTGCAGACCACGGAAGGCAAAATACAACTATATGATGAAACCTTATCATTGGGTAGCTCTCATTTTCCTCTATATTTCTAACTCCTACACGCCATAAACAAAAGCAATCCCCTTGAAATTTTAGACTCTGGTTGGACGGACGCTGTTCCTCCTTCTCAGAATTTTCTTTTTCCAACTCTGCACTCGCCGTCTCTCTCCGGCTCTTTTTTCTCTTTCCCCCGCTGAGAATTCGCGCCCTTACCACCTTTTTCCCACTATTGATGCGGGAGTTTCCCATTACAAAGGCTGCGCTACCAAAAGCTCCAGAAAATTCTAAATAAAAGAATTATCTCCCTTTTCCACGTATGCTACTAGCCACGTATTGCTAGTAGCATTAAACCTTAGCATTAAGGTAGCAAGGCATAACCACAAGATTCCCAAGCATTAGCATTAAGGTTGCAAGGCATAACCACAAGATTCCCAAAGCATTAGCACACCTATGAAAACATGCATACAAGCTCCATGTTTTCTATCTCCACATTTCCCCAACATTCAATGAACTCTTCGGCACTGTGATACCTTCATAGTTTGTAAATCATCATATCGGCCCATGTGATTTATAGAATCCCCAATTGCCCATTCAAATATTTCTTCATGCCTTCATAAATGCATTCCTTTGTGCATTGGTATGCCCTCATGCCATCATATATAACTGGATACTTCTAACTTGCCCATAGGCTCTGAGTAACAGCAAAAACATCATCCTCCATACTCATATACAAAAAACTCCTAAATCTGACTCAGCCTCAGCTTTGTCTTATTGAACCTCATATACAATATGAACATATGTATATGGCATCATATAATAACTCGTCATGGCACTTAACCCCATGCATCTGGATGTGTATTTGATGAACTCACATGCACGGTTTCACATCATAGACGTGCCATGGCACGACAACGTCCCTGGCAGTGCGACCATCCAGGTCTCTGACAAGGCGATGGCGGTGGTTCCGACGCCAGACTTCTCTTCGGCAGCCCCTCAGGAGGGGGTCGGGCACAGATGGGAGATGATCAGCAGCATGACGGCTTGGCACATTTGGAGAGCCCGATGCAGGGAGGCCATTGACCGCCAGGCGACTCCACCGGCGGAGGTCATACAGGCCCTCTGGGTGGACATCATTCACACCTTGAGAGGACTGGGGGAAACTCCAGGGCGACTCGGATCGCATGAGAGGGCGCCGCAAGGCTTTCCTCCGCACTTGGCAGCCTGGCCCTTTCCTCACCGCGAGGGGCGAGGATGTCACTTGGCACTACAGGCCTCCAGTTTGGCTTTTCTCACCTCCCACATGTACTACTAGGTAGCCCTCCCCAGAGAGCGGCCAGCCACGGGGGTGGAGCTCAGGTGTTCACTGTGTTTTTTATCCCTCCTTGCGAGGTGAGCTTTGTAGCCGTATGGCGTTTTCTCATTAACTAATAGAAGGATCTTTTTTCCCGGAAAAAAAAAAAAAAAAAAAAGAAGAAACACATGCCCAATGCCTAGTACAACTGGAGACCTTGGATGAGAGGCGACTTCAGGCACTTCAAAATTTGGAGGCTGCACAACGACGACGCAAGGCAAGGCATGACACTCTCACGAAGAAAGCCAGAATTCAAGCAAGAAAGCTTAGTCATGAGGTATGATGGCCGTGTGGAGAAACGGCTAGATAAGAAGCTTCTTCGACGCTGGGAAGGCCCCTTCAGGATAAAACAAAAGTTCAAAAATAACACCTATCTTCTACAGGATGCAAGTGGCCAGGAGGTTCCCGGACGTGCCAATGAGTACCGGCTAAAGATATTTTACCCTCGAGTACCATGGCCAGCAGACCCCCAAGACAAGCATAGAGGATCTGCTGGGGGAGGGAGGGGGGACCGGAAAGATGTGACATGAAAAATTGATATCTTTCATTTTCAATTTTGTACATATTTTGATGGTTTCTCAATGGTAATAAGGTGGAAGCTTGTCCAAGAAGATTGCGGCGTCCACAATGGAATAACGGCGTGGTGATGCGGCGGCTTGGCAGCTACCTGATAACAGCATTCTATCTTCAAATATAATGGTTTTACTTGATTTAGGGTGCACACATTGTAAATGCCACAAGTATACTTGATAAATACTTTGGTATGGTAGATAGACTAGTGATGTAGAAAATAAAAGTGGGCCTTCATGTTCACATGGATTTTAATTGTATTATTAATATAGTATTCACCATAAGGCTACAAGTTGGGGAGTGTGGAAGGCATGTGGAGGAGTGTGTGTAGGTGCGTAATTGAAAAGATTCTTCTAGAATGCCTACATGGAAGAGGAGAATTCCACCATGTGTAAGTGGGATCTCCACCTACATGCCACTTAGACTTGGCTATTATCTCATCACACTTTCAAAGTCGAGAAGTCTTCAATTTAATAATCAATAGAAGACTTAGCCTAAGAGGACAACTGATGGTGACATCTACCCTTATGTCACTGAAGGGTTGAAGATTTTTATGTTGTAATTTGTAACAATGGAAGAGAGGGTGATTCTCCACCTATAAAAGGAGCCCTCCTCTCCCTTTCAAATCAATGAATGAAAGCCTCCTCAATTGAGCATTTTGTGTCATTGCCATTCGCCATCTCTAACCACAACCCAATGTTGTGTGGTGTGCCACGGCACAGGAGCAACTGGAGTCTGGGCAACTGCATAAGGCATTTGATGGGTAGGACCACGCCGCCTCCGAGCATGGCCCCTCGATTTGGGACAATCTCTAGCAATGTGGCCCCGTCGACAACAACAGATCCGACACTGGTCAGGTCTGACTGCAATCTCCATCCTCTAGCAGAAATGAGAGCCGTCAAGTCTCTGAAGCATAATATGGTCGTCAGTCGATGGATCAGAAACAAGCACAAGGACCCGGGGTACACCATCAGAAGTGGCAGTAACAGCCGCGGAAGCTAAGGCGAGAGGACCCGAACGGGCACGTACCTCTAGAACCTGGCCAAAGGATGCCCCTATGGAAGCTAAAAGCTTCCAATAAACCGAGGAAGAGCAGGGAACCACTGAAAAAAGAAAATTTTCCTAGGACCAAGAGGAAAGAGGCGGCCAACGAAAACCTGAGAAGTAGCTTCTGGAGAATGAAAGTCCACCTAGAAGAAGCCTCAAACAAGCAAATGAGTATCCTGGAAGTGCACAATCAGGTCTGAAGGGAGAGCTGCTACAAGCCATTCACGGGCCTACGAACGAGAGGGGTGGGAGCCATAAACCCTCTCAACAAGGGTGATCTGGACCTCAATGTCAATGTCGTGCTGAAGAGAGGTGAGCTCATCTTGCGAAAAATTAATGATTCTCCCGGCTTGTGGGGGTGATGAAAGATTGGCTGCGGGAGGCCATAGAGCCAATCGACAGTGGGCAGCTGACTCAAATCCCATTTTAATCTCCACGCAAGCGATTCTTCTTCTTGAGCAGATTCACCCTGGTTTGCGATGGCGATGGCGTTGGACTGTAGGCGATGGTTGTGACCGCGTTGTCCTCTCCTTCTAGGCGATGATCGGGATTGGCATGTGGATGCTTTTGGTGGCCAGCCCACACGATGTCATCTGTTGACGACCTCGTGAGCGATACTACCATGCAGTCCATAGAGGTGCCTCTCGCTACTCTAGTACAAATGACTTCGATGCCTCAGGTACCACCTCAGTATTTGGGACATCTGGTTCCTAGGGCAAGTTCTGGTATTGATGTTTACGACCTCGTGAGCGATACTACCATGCAGTCCATAGAGGTGCCTCTCGCTACTCCAGTACGAATGACTTCGACACCTCAGTATTTGGGACATCTGGTTCCTATGGCAAGTTCTGGATATTAATCCTAATCTTTACTCTACTTTTTCTCGATACTCATAGCCGTACCATCAATATATGGACTATGTGCAGCCTCCTCTACCATCTGGAAAGCCATCATCCGCTCCTCAACCTCTTGCATCTCCTTTTGTGGATTCTTTATGTAAAGTCCTCACTAGACCATGCCCATGGATTATCTGACATAGAACCACTGTGGGCTATGTGCAGCCTCCTCTGCCATCTGGACAGCCATCACCCGCTTCTCAACCTCTTGCATCTCCTTTTGTGAATTCTTTATGTAAAGTCCTCACTAGACCATGCCCATGGATTATCTGACATAAAACCACTCTAGATCAAGACAGTCCTTGAGAAACCCTAGCAAGGTTCAATAGACATGGTCTAGTGAGGAATTTACATCGGTATCAAAGCCTGGATCTGACAAGGCATGAAGGATGTACATGATTGTACCCTTGTGCACATGTGCAAGGAAAGCACGCGCAAGGAAGGAGATTTGTGCTGATGGCTATCATCTGTGTGGAAAAGCACACAAAGGGATGCATATGAGAGAGACTATGATATGTGTCGGCCATATGGTGGCTAAGCCTAATCTCGAGTGGCCAAGAGAGCCCAGCCACACGGCCAGAAGGGCCAACCAGGCATGGACGCGGCCAAAACCCAAGGGTGGCCAAGACATAGGGGCAGCAAGGCAAAGGTCTAGGCAGAAGCTGTGGGCTGAGAGAGGGAGAAGACACAAACACCCATGGCCAAGAAAGGTCATAGGGATAGCAAGGCATGGGGCTGCGCAAAAGCCATGGGCTGAGAGAGGGAGAAGACACAAACGCATATGTGCGGGTGGCACGGTCTAAGAAGACCCAACAGATCGGTAGAGGTGCTGTAGGCGGCTCAGCCCGGCCTGGGCGGAGCAAGTGGCCACGCAGCCACCTCAACCAGCAATAATGGGCAACCGCCGCCGCCTCAAAGCAAATTGCAACACAATTTGGCATGGATGTGGACATCAGGACTCTTAGAGGCACACACAACATACCATTATCTTGATTCAGGTCATTTGCCACTGTATACTTCACTTGTAATTCTAAAGCTTCACTGCATTATTATTCAACATCTCCTACACCTAAAACAAAGCTTAGGCTTTAAGGGTCGCTTCGCTGAGGAACATGTCAATTATCCACAGGTCCCAGAAGCAAAAAGATCGCATTGGAAAACCTATCTCTTCTGACAACCCCATGAATGGCGAAAAGAGTGGGACATGACAGAGTCACAAAGCAAGTTAAACCAATTAACTTATCCTCCTCAAACATGGCCCTAAAGGTTTCACAGAACAATAGATAAGGATGCAGGGGATCTCCAACGAAAGTTACAAGATGATGAAGATTACCAAGGAGTAGATGATGAAATTGATGATGATACTTGGGAGCACACTCAAGATGTTGTTCTACCAAGCCAGTTGGCACCGCCGCTGGTGAGGCTGGGCGAAACGGGCAACGTTAGTGCCCACGGTCTTCCGCCGCTAGCCAAGCTGGGCAAAGGTGGCTCTAGAGCGGCAAAGGGGGTTTGAACAGCAACTACAGAGAGGGAGAGCGAGAAAGAAAGAAAGAAAGAAAGATATATTAAGCATCTACTAAGCAGTAAGACCCAATGGGCTTATGAGACCGAAGTAATACAATAATGTCCATGGCATATCTCATCATGAAACGGAAAATAAAATAGAAACAAAACAAAGCTCTCTCACTGGAGTGATACAAAACTGTCCATGGAACCTCATCATGGAGTACCAAAAACGTGGAACATGAGAGAAGCAACAGCCCCCAATAGATGGTATACCACTCTCCAAAATATCAAGCATGGGGCTAATGAGTATGGCCGAGAGGTCTCCCTCAACTATGTCACATGGAAAGGTAGCTCAATGGCGGTGGAGCATGCCTTAGATCTTGAGCTGATGAGCGGATCGTGGCCGACGTCCAGGGGGGCCAGGAATGTCGTGCACGCTAGAATGCAGAGGCCCGGTCCAAGGTAACTCCTCTCGGGTGAGGTGGGTCCAGAGCAGCCCGAGATGGGTCAACAAGATCCATTGTATGGGTGTCCTCCACCTCCTAGGTCCGGAGGAAGCTAGTGATGGTTGGTTGGCGAGGGAGGGATCGAGGTGGTTGGGGGCAAAGCTCTCTCAAAGAAGTGTCCCTATGTCTGCGGAGCTTAAGCAGGCAGAGTCCTAGGCAACGCTGGTCCAAGAAGTCAATGATCCTAGAGAGTGGACCAAATCCCTCACGAAACAGAAGATGAAACCTCCCACGGATCTCATAGTATACTTGGCAGCAACATATGTAATGCTCCTCTGTCTCAACCTCTATGTGGCATAATCGGCAAATCCTCTCCTACATGGGTCTCCGTATGAGCTTCCCAACTCTGAAGACGCGCTCAGCTCTGCCTGTCTCCACACTAAGGCGGTGGGATGAAACCCGTATCTGGCCAATCGCAATCTGCATGGCATGGGACATGTGAACACTTAGGTAGCCCGACTGCTGGATGAATCCATCCTCAGTGAGTGTGAGGAAGTGATCTATGTAGAAGTGCATCTTCATTGGGAGCTATGAAGGTGTGATCCATGTGCAACGGGTGTAAAGGCTAAGAAGATCTAACCGGATAACCTAGTTGGTGTCCTCATGAGAGAGAGAGAAAGAAAGAAAGAAAGAAAGAAAGAAAGAAAGAAAGATATATTAACGTCTACGAGAGGCCAAAGTCGGCCTATGAGACAAAAAAATAATACAACTGTGTTCTTCCGGTCATCGGAAGAAAAGAAAGAAAAGAAAAAGTGTGCATGTGTTTGGATACAACTGTGAATCATCATGGATCGGTGGAGCCTATATACAAACAATATAAGGGGGGCTGGGGATGTGGATGGAGTGCTAAGGCAAGATGCATCTCTATATGCTGAAGGGAGTACAAGCATGCTATGCAGATCTATGTCTAACTCCATCCAGTGCCATAAGAGGGATATAAGATATCATACATCGCCGATGCTGAGGCTGTGAATGGCGTGAACATGTACCCTGAGTCTGAATGAAAGCGAGCTAGCCTCTCCTGTGTCTCCAACTGGTGTCTCATTCGGATAGCTGCTATCTCTCGGTGACGGAGTCGGGGTGCTCTATGTCCAGTCTGTCTAGGTCTCCTCCTGGCTCTCAATTCCTCTGCTCTCTGTGCGGTCACCCCACGTGGTACATTAGTTGGCACTGGCATAGCTCTCTGGAAGAAATCTGTGAGCTGGGACTGTCTCCCACCCCTAGTGGGAGCGGGTGTCTGGAGGAGTCTCTCTCGAGAACTATGAAGCTCTAGTAGTAGTCTGCCAAGCTGTCGCTGGTCCGAGGCCTCCATCAACTGATGTAGTGAAGAGTGCTCCTCAAACAATCCTGCATATCTATCTCTGACCCCCTGGTGGGCTCTACATCTACATAACAAAGTGATCCTCAATCTCCACCTCCTCACGGCACAATCTGCATATCCGCTCAGCTCTGGGAACCCGTGCCGCTCTCCCAGCCTCTATCTCTAGCTGATGTGATGAGACTCGTAGCTGTCCAATAGCAACGCGAGAGCTGTGTGGCATGTATACATCCATGTACCGAGGTCGCTGTATAAACCCATCCCTTGAGATGCTCATAAAGTGGTCTCTGTAATACAGCATCTTCGATGGTAGTGGGCTCTCTGGTGTTGTCCATGTCTCCTGTATGTAGTGCTGCCATATGTCTTGTCTTATCACTCTGTTCCTCTCATTGAGAGAGAGGTAACCCCGTGGAGCAAACTGATCATACTGAAAAGGTGGCAACCGCTCAATGTCTATCCCATGATGTGAGAACCACTGTAGCATCTGTGCATACCAAGATCCAGTGTGTCCAGCCTCGGCCAGCTGTCTGGATGCCTCAAAAGCTTGGCGGGATAATCTCTCCGTGGGCATCTCCCTCATCCTGTATATAAAGGAGATCGTCTGGAACAATGCCTCCACTGCCATAGGTGGTGCAGCAAACTCAGCTCGAACAATGTCGTGCGAGACGGATGGTTTGCTGCGTATCATCCTCGAGAGCATCAAGATCTGTGGTCTCTCCAGCTGTACCCATGTGGAGGCTGCAAGCCTTGGTGCCCAAACCGCTGCTGCATACATCAAGGTTGGTGTCACTAATGTATCAAAGAGCCACCCTTCGTGAGGAAAGCGTGCATGCACGGGATGGAGAGAAGGTAGAGGGAGAATTTTAAAAAAGCAAGGTGTAATGTGTGTTTTCTAAAAAAAGAAAGGGGCCATGATTTTATTTTATTTTAAGCACAAGGCCAGATCTTTTATAAAAAGTACAGGGCCATACTTTTTTTTTTAAAGAGAGCCAGGCGTGATGACTATGTGGGTGTATGCGCATGTTAGAAAGAGAGCGTGAGTGCTATGCTAGGAACTGGAAAAAGCAAGGAGTTTTTAAAAAAACTCTCGAGGCGCCTCTTTCTTGTGTGAAAAGCTAAGGGCTTTTTATGAATAAAAAAGCAATGCTTTTTGGTGAGCACAAAATTACAGCTCAAGTTTTTTTTGTTAACTTTTCTTTTGGCCATACATAAACTAGCTAAACCCTCAGTCAGTGGGGGAAGTTGCAAGGAGGTTCTGACCGCATGCGGAAGTGGCGGGAAGCTTTCTTGAGGCTTTGGCGGAATGGCCCTTTTCTCACCACTAGAGATGGTGATCCCACTTGGCATTACAATCCACCTATGCGGTTATTCCCACCCCCTCCTCCCCCTATATGAGATAGCCTTCTCCTCATAGACTGGCCAGCCGGAGGATAAGTGCATCTTTCTCCACCTCTTGATTATTTGTTTCCCGCCCCATACATGGAGGCGAGATTGTATTTAGCCCTTCGAGGTTGTATAGCCCTTCATGGCTGTTTTTTATTAACTAATAGAAGGATCTTTTTCCCAGAAAAAAAAAACTAGCCAAACCCTTCTCTTTATTCATAAGCGTTCCACCACTACTTCACCGGCAAGGAGCTCGCAACATAGGCATGTTAGCTTTGTTTTGAACCCTCTCATCCACCCTAAAATCCTTTCTCTAACCTTTCACTTTCTTTCCAAACCGTAACCTTTTACTGCTCCTTTTTCCAAAAAGTACGCAAGTTTGGCGAAACTTCATGGACTCAAGAGGATAGTATTTATGTGGAACCAATGGACAGTAATTCCATGAGGTCAGAGGACTTTGAGCGCGGTTGGCCTGGACCTTAGCCTCCACCAGTAGATATGCTGGAAGGTGATCACAAAAGTGTTGTCGATGGTCCCTTAAGGAATGATAGCGCTGAGATCACAAGTCAGGAGCACGTTATCCAGTATCCCACAAAGGGTTGATGATGTCAAAGCCCAGGTTGATGGGTGCTCCAAGCTTTCACCAGTAGATAACGAAAGGGTCGGGAGCCCGGGCGGGATCACAACACGACAATGGTGAAGGTTCTCCAGGGAGGCAATAAGAACCAAAAGGGTCAGGAGCCTGGCTTCCCACACAATGATGGCTGAAGCTATCACCCGGGGCGTTTGGAGAGGAGGAGGGAAAAAGGGGGGGGGGGGGTGTGGTTGTGTTGTTTGTGTGCGCAAGTACCTGGCCCAAGGATTGTCCTACCACCAGCAGAAGACCATGGTACTCCTTGGGTAAGCCTCCGAAGCAGACCAAAACTGGGAAGTCTGCAGCCCCTACCAATGGGTCTAAATTTAGAGAGAACCCATTGAGTCTTCGTTGGTGAGGGCAGCCGAGTTAAACTCAATCCAGGTGTAGCCATTACCCAGAACTCCACATCCCTGCTCATCGACGAGGGTCGTTGCAGGAGGTCCAGTATTTGACCCCAGGCTGGCCTGATGTTGACAAACTTGCATACGAGGATGGTGGCTTCAAGGGTGAGGCCACTAAGGCAAGGGCTCACAAGGAATGGGCGGGCTGGACTAGTGGGAGCTCTCCAGCGCTTTGATCTTTCCTTCTTGGACAACTTCAATGCCACATTCATCTTCTATCACTATCCTACTAGTCATCATGTATTATTCTTCGTCTCAAGTGCCTAAACCCAGCAAATGCTTCCCTTTTGTTTTTACATCCACCTATGCCATGTCTCGATATTTCAAAAAAACTTTGTTTGGGTGCACATGTGCATGCATGCATGTCATACAAAACAATTGACACGTGGACTGCAGTGAATAAGAACATGAGGTGAGGTGTATCTGAAACAAACATACCTTCACTGAAAAGTATGCCCACACATTTGGCTTGCTCCTAAAACTGAGTTCCTGTATAGATACGCGCAATCAACTCATTAATTGTCAAGTACCTCTTTTACCATACTAAATAGATAGAAAGATAATGGCCTACTTGAACTTTTCCGCTTGTCGGTTTAAAGCCATCATCGGGATCTTCACTGGTTACTCTCACTGCGACACAATGTCCTTTTGGCTTTACTGACACTGCTTCATCGAAGTCGAACTCTGTGGCAAGTTCTGCTGTTTTTTGCCACGTATCATAGCTTCCCCCAACATCTTTACCATAGAAGCGCCTAATCTCTGCAAATATATGCAATGTAAGCATTCTTCAGACTTACACAAAGTCATGAAGTCATGAGCTTCCTCAATATGAAACAGCAGATTTGAAGTGAAAACACATACCAGGAATCCGCCACAAGGGTATCCCCATGGCAACACAGAGTTGCGAAGCAGGTAGATTCACCTCAGCTATCCACTCCGTGACAGGATGCTCAACCTATCAAAAAGACATGTCAGTATCAAGTCTTAATTAAGTTGATAATGTGGACTTGAAAAATGCATTTATTTATCACCTGTAGACGAGGGTTGAGCTCCAAGAAGTAGAACTCTCCTGTATCCATACTAAAAAGATACTCCACTGTTGCAGCTCCCACATAGTTAGCACACTTAGCTAGGCGGCGTGCTCCTTGTTCTAGAAGGTGTATTGTTTCCAGAGAAGCAATTGTTATAGGCCCTTCCTCAATGATCTGTAGCCAACAGAAAAGTGTACTTGCTCATGTTCTTGAAGTGACTTCAAACAGTAGTTTATGACATAAACCTCCCAGTACATACCTTCTGGTGCCGTCTCTGTACACTGCAATCACGACTGTGCAAAGCAGCAACATTGCCATATTGGTCACAAAGAAGCTGGACCTCCAAATGCCGGCTCTGCTACAAGGAACCAATGTAAGCAGGCTAAAGAGAGACAAACTAACCATTAAAAACCTATCACTGATCACAAAACTCCCAACCTCAAAACAACATGCCTCTAGACTCGACTTGCAGAGAATTGGAAGGGGGAGAGAGAGAGAGAGAGAGAGAGGGGAGGATGCTGCATAAACAAACACTCTACACACACACAAAGGTGAGTTCAGTCTTTTATTGTCAAATCCAAGCCAGGCAACAACATACGATCCTTAAGTCGGCACCACATTGCAAGGAATGAGAACAGGATCTCTCGACTAGGGGCATGATGCATAAACCACTACACCAGCACTCCACACACACACACGTCTTTTGACGCCATAGCCAGTGGACACAACATATGAACCATATGTCAGCACAGAAATGCACAGAATGGGACTTGAACTCTAGATCTCTCAATTTGGAGCATGGGGAGCAAGATGGTGCAACAGCAATCCACACGCAAACAGAGGAGTCCAACACTTATGATCAAAAAAAGTAACCCCAATGAGAAACAAAAAAACATGCAGAAACAGAAGGGAAAGGAATACTTGGGATGCCAATTTCATGGTAAATATTGGAGAACCAGGAACCTCCCCCTGAACTTGTTTAAATAGAGCTCTAACCTCCTCATCATTGTGCACCTGCCTCAGAAAAGTAAATAAGACATTAGAACATTCTGTAATTCAAAGGGAAAGAAATGCTAAATGTCCAAAAGAAACCCAGCCCCTTACCTTGCGTATACCTTTGCCACCACCTCCCCAAGATGCTTTGATCATGACAGGATATCCAATACTCTGACAAGATTTGAGCGCCTCTTCTGTTGTGAATACACATGCCTCTTTGTACGATTCATCAGGAATAGAATCCTTGCAAGTCTCAAAAGGTACTTTCACCTGCAAGCAGAGACGCTCCATCCATGTGAGACTGCTTCATAGACAGTAAGTAACATAGCCCCAGTCCAACAAGACGACTCACATGAGAACCACTCCATGGAAGTGTTGGCACACCAGCAGCTTGTGCAATCAAAGAAGATCCAACTTTATCTCCAAGAGCAGCCATTGGTGCTGCAGGCGGCCCCAAGAAAGCTATGCCACGAGCGTCCAAGGAATCTGGCAGTTCAGGATTTTCAGATGCATGGCCCCATCCAGGCCAAACAGCTGACACTCCGGTGGTTTCTGCAACCTGCAGAGTGCAAAAGCCAATCCAATCATCTGAAACCTAGAAAGCATGATCCCGATTTGACCAATAAATACACTCACCTCGACAATAAGTTGCACATTTGCATAATTGTTATTGTTGGTCCCTCCTGGCACCTCAACAAACTGATCAGCAATACGAATGTGTTCTGCATTTATACGCATATCTTCCGGACTTGCCATGGCCACCAGCAAAACAGCTCTTTCCGTCCCGAAAGTTTCATAGGACCATGACCTGATGCTGCGCATGAATTTAACTGCTGCCATGCCATTGTTAGCTATCAGAATACTATAAATAGGCCTTTTCCCTCCAAGACCTTTGCAAAACTCCTCAATTTGTGTCAAACTAGCCACATTCTTCAAAAGTGGCTTGCCGTTGGAATTTCCATTTATATGCCAGGACTCTCCCATCTTGCTTCGTGTACCAACTTCTCTGCACCTGGGCGCCCACATTTGAAACAAGTTCAGATCATTTATGCTTGAGAATCTTGGAAAGACGAGAGCACATTTCCACACAAGCAGCCCACAAGGCATGCCTTTTTGCCATGACTTTGCTGAGCAATTTCATGATAGGATGATTCTACACATGACATGCAATCAATTGATTGCAAGATGGCATCAATTGAACCAGGAAGTCATGCGGAATAGCCCAGTTAAAGTGAAGAACTCGTCAATTTCCATGGGCATGCCACATGAGCAAGCATACACATATACATATGTATGTATGTTTTTTACATGCACAAGCATACATACATGCATATGCATGTATGCTTCAAGCTTAATGTGAGTGTTACATTTGACAAGAACCCAAAGAGCAAGGAAAATCAAATCAAAAGAAGAGGACAAAGCGCAAGAGCATCAACTTTATTTTTCCTTATGAAGGCATGTAACAATCACTTCATGGAGCTTAAAAGTCGATACACAGTTGGACAACACAAGATTGAGGAGCAACTATGGCTGGTCTTGAGCAAAGTTGATTGTTCTTGGATGACAAAGAGTTGACCAGCATTGACCACAGTCATAGTTGCCAAACGTTTTTAAAACGGGAAGTATTATACGAGTTTTATACTTTTAAAAACGTTTTTTATTTTTGGGAAAGTTTTTAAAATAAGTTTTTTATTCACTAATTTTTTCAACTATAATTATGGTCTGTATATATAGTTTTTAACCCTAGGAACCACAGATTTCATGTATAAAAGTTAAACTTGTGCATAAAAACTCAAGAGTGAACAATTTGAAGCCTATGGCTATCATAATTCATTAAATCATAATGATAATACATTCACGTGGCCCCAGGGCCCCATGCCCCCATGGGTCTAGTGGCGGCAATGCCAACTTTAATATTGATTCACCAATGACCATTCAACATTGAGCATTCTTGTTTTTAAAAAACCGTGTCCCAAAAAAATTTTAAATAATATTTTTTATTTATTTTTATTTTCTTATTTTTTTTGAAAAAAAATTAATTAAAAAACTGCCATTAAAAAAAAGCGTCCCAAAAATTGGGACGTTTCGAAACGTACACGTTTTTTATTTTTTTGCAAAAAAACGCGTTTTTTGCAACTATGACCACAGTGCTCATAGTTGACCAACATTGACCCATTACTATTTTAAGATCTATTTTTGAAAGAAAAAGCAGGCTGAAGAGGGAGGGAATGGCACGGGGGAGGGCGGAGCCCTTCAGGAAACTCATCCGACCCCTGGCCATTCATGGTTGGCCGGGATTGATATTGTTGGGCAATGCTGATTATGAGGATGAGAGTGACGGGCATCGACCATTCTCAGCTTGAAAGTAATGGGCAAGAAAACCAGAAGGAGATGCACTGAATAACGTTTACTTGCAAAGGTGGAGGATATCTGATATTCTGCCAGTGGAACGACCATGACAAGTTATGAATGCTTTTATGCATTATTTTATGAACACCAGAATTGAAGATAAGCTTCTTTTTTCTGGAAAAGAGACTTCTATTAAGTATGAAAAGTTTACAAGAAGGGAGATTTCAGACCAAGCAAGGGGGAAATCTCAACCAATCTGGTGCCTTGTGCTTGTCAGAATACGCAGCGGAGATGATGACGAAATCTAGGAACACGAGCAAAAAACGCAGGCAGAAAAACAGCACAAGAGAGAGAGAGATGTAGGCGTGTAACTCTGCTCTATATACACAAGAAGATCCCGGTATGATACAAATATGGTATGGGGGCTGGGGGCCTATTTATATGCCCCCACATGTGCAGTCGGCTGCCTACAGCAGGCCGACTGGCCCTGAGAACTGTCAGAATATGCAGCGGAGATGATGACCAAATCTGGGAACACAAGAGCAAAAACGCAGGCAGAAAAAACAGCACAAAAAGAGAGAGATGTAGGCGTGTAACTCTGCTCTGATATACACAAGAAGATCCCGAATATGATACAAATGAGGTATGGGGGCTGAGGAGCTATATATACTCCCCTAGAGGGCAGTCGGCCAGCACTGGAAGAGGCCCACGACTGGACAAAACCCACGACTGCTGAAAAACAGCAGTCGGCCAGCATCTGGTGCCCCATGTCTGCACAGAACAAGTCGGCCAGCACTCAGACAGCCCACGACTGCTACAGATGCAGTCGGCCAGCTTCAGAGTGCTCCTGGCATCACCTGGCAGCCCTCCCAAGCCTCAGAAAAATGGGAAAAAATAGGGGAAAAATACGGAGAGTGGGGAAAAATGATAAAACACCTCATAAGGGCGGGCACACCCACAACAAAGGCCCTGGTGTATAAATCTAGACAGGAGATGACTTCTAACACCCCCTCTCAGCTCCTGGCTGTGTGACCAACCACTGGGAGCTGGGGTGCCGCCTGAGCAAATCCTGAGAGCGACTTCGTGAAGAGGTCCACCGTACTGTCCTCCGTCGAACAGAACTCCAGCAAGATGTCATCTGCAACAATCTGTTCACGAACAAAGTGCCTCTGGATGACCATGGGTTCCTCCAGTGGAAGCCCAAACCTGCAATGTAACCTCCTCCTGCTCCGTAAAACTGCTCCTGGGCCATAAGTAGATCCCCTCGTGTCCGAATCTCCTCCCCAAACTGAGTCACTCCAACCGCGGAGTCGGACTCCATCCAACAATCCCCCTCCTGTGTACAAGAGTCTATGATCCTTCGCATGCCGCAGAAACCACAGGAAACGCAATCCTGCCTCACAAAGAGACATCTGCAACCAAGAGCTCAACTGCCTCATCAGGAAGCTCCCGTCCAATCCGGTGTCCATCAACCAGATCAATGAACCATACAGCTTCTGAGTCACAGAGACATCACACTGCTC
The DNA here is from genome assembly GCF_041138505.1 of Cibotium barometz. NCBI lineage: Eukaryota > Viridiplantae > Streptophyta > Polypodiopsida > Cyatheales > Cibotiaceae > Cibotium > Cibotium barometz. Next base: position 12,113,144 of record NC_141055.1, read on the forward strand.
ACAAGGATCAACACCTGTTACGGTGCACAAACAAGTCCTGGAAACCTCCTGAAGACCACGCAAGGCCTTCTGAAACCTGTCAACCACCCCCTCTGAATCCGGAACCACAAAGCCTGGAGAAACCACCTCCTTCTGCAAGTAATCACCTGTCACCTGCCTGGCTTTCCGAAAGGTCCCCGTGGAAAGAACATCCTCATCTACTGGAGGTTCTATGTCCCGAACACGACAAGACATCAGAGCATAAGTGACCTGTTCAGCTTCCTCTGACTCACGAACACAAGAACTACCAACCTCAGTACTGGAAAGTTCCTGCCAACTGCTGCCATCTACTGGTAAGCTATCCACCACCTGGTCTCGGAAAGCCCGCACCTGCAGCGTATCCACACCTGAGTAGCTATTGCCACACTGCCACTCATCACAATCTTGAGGACCTGGGAGAGAGAGTGCTGAAAGCCTGTAGACTCCATTCTCCACTCCACCTTCCCAAACCACTTGGCCTGTTGCTTTGTCCCGGAGAGCAACAAAATGCTCATCAAACTCCACCCGTACGCCAGTCTTGCAAACCTGATGCACTGACAACAGATGAAAACCAAGTGCCGGAACATACAACACCTGGGAGGAATGCTTCCGCCCTCTGCCATCGGGAACTATCTCCATCCTGCCCTCACTGTGAACTGGGATAGTGGACGTATCCCCAGTAAGAATATGACCAGAAAGCCTGCAGAGATCCTGTAAACCGGAACGGGAAGGAGTCATGTGCCTGGAAGCACCACTATCGAGAATCCACTCCCGAGTATCCGTTGCGGAGAGTCCTCCAATCTCCTCCCTGCCTGAAGAAAATGAAGCATCGGTGTCCATCACCTCCAGGTGCACAAAAGCCGGAGTCTTCGTGATTGCTGAGGAGTCTTCACCCTTCTCGGTCTTCCGCTTGGGACACTGTCTCCAGTAGTGGCCTTTCTCGCCACAATCATTACAGGTCCTCTCTGCCTTCAGTTTCTCGCGGTCACTAACGGACATCTTCTCAGAAGACTTCTCCGATGAAGCCTTCCCCTTGCCCGAGTTACGGCCTTTCGACCGTTGGCCAGTAAAGGCCTCCGAACCTCCACCCTGAGGAGGGTTCGTGAATCGTTCCTCCTGGTCCAAGACCATGGGCACAAGCTCCTCCCACGTGATGGTGCTGAGCCTGCCACTGGTAATCAACGACGAGTAGAATGCTGAGTACGAAGAGGGCAAATGTGACAGCAACGTGATGGCCATGTCCTCTGACGATATCTCCTTCCCAGCCTGAAGAACCTCCTGCTGAAGAGCCTGCAGCTTGTTAATATGCTCCCGCATCGTCGACGACTTTGCAGGGCTCATAACCCGCATCTGTACTTCCAAGGAAATCCTCTTCATGGGCGATACCCTGTTATAAAGTGAGGCCAAATGCTGCCATATACCTCTGGCCAGCGTCATGTGCTTTACATGATTGATTACCTGTGGTGTGCAGTTGAGGAAAATAAACGAACGGACCCTGGCGTTGACACGATCCCACATCTGTGTCTGGGCCTCCCGGTCCTTTCGGGTTGACGGTAACTCCCCTTCCTCTACTTCCGGCCGTGGAACACCAACAACGACGAAATCGGCGAGATCGTAGGACTCCAGAACGGATTCCATCATCACCTTCCATATGCCGTAGTTGCTCCCGTCCAACTGACGGTCCACCGGAAACGTGGGGAGTGTCGGGATCTTCACATGTCTCTCGGCCATCTCAAACAGATCTGCCATAGCGGGGATGTACTCTGAAAAGGGTGGGTGGGTGGGAACAAAGAAGAACTGATACCTGCAAGTGGCTGTCCAGCAAATCAGCCCGCCTTCCTCTTGCTTCTCCTCTTCCCGAACAGTCCAAAACAGTCCACCAATCAGCCACAAAACAGCCCCCCTCTTGCTCACACAAATCCCAAGACCTATCTAGAGCCTAGGCTCTGATACCATGTCAGAATATGCAGCGGAGATGATGACCAAATCTGGGAACACAAGAGCAAAAACGCAGGCAGAAAAAACAGCACAAAAAGAGAGAGATGTAGGCGTGTAACTCTGCTCTGATATACACAAGAAGATCCCGAATATGATACAAATGAGGTATGGGGGCTGAGGAGCTATATATACTCCCCTAGAGGGCAGTCGGCCAGCACTGGAAGAGGCCCACGACTGGACAAAACCCACGACTGCTGAAAAACAGCAGTCGGCCAGCATCTGGGTGCCCCATGTCTGCACAGAACAAGTCGGCCAGCACTCAGACAGCCCACGACTGCTACAGATGCAGTCGGCCAGCTTCAGAGTGCTCCTGGCATCACCTGGCAGCCCTCCCAAGCCTCAGAAAAATGGGAAAAAATAGGGGAAAAATACGGAGAGTGGGGAAAAATGATAAAACACCTCATAAGGGCGGGCACACCCACAACAAAGGCCCTGGTGTATAAATCTAGACAGGAGATGACTTCTAACAAGAACTCCACGACCAGACACATCTCCAGTCGGCCAGATCAACAGCAGTCGGCCACCTCCCAGATGCAGTCGTGGACCAGTTCAGCAGTCGGCCAGCACATGGGCTGCCTCCCAAGCCACAACAAAATGGGAAAAAAATAGGGGAAAAATGCGGGGAGTGAGGAAAAATATTAAAACACCTCATACGGGCGGGCACACCCACAACAAAGGCCCTGGTGTATAAATCTAGACAGGAGATGACTTCTAACACCCCCCAGCTCCTGGCTGTGTAACCAACCACTGGGAGCTGGGGTGCCGCCTGAGCAAATCCTGAGATAGCGACTTCGTGAAGAGGTCCACCGTACTGTCCTCCGTCAAACAGAACTCCAGCAAGATGTCATCAACAACGATCTGTTCACGAACAAAGTGCCTCTGGATGACCATGGGTTCCTCCAGTGGAAGCCCAAACCTGCAATGCAACCTCTGCATCCTCACCACCTCACAAGCAGCATCACAAGCAGCCCGGTACTCTGCCTCTGTCCGCGACAAGGCAAAAGATGACTGCCTCTTACTGCTCCGTAAAACTGCTCCTGGGCCTGGAGTAGATCTCCACGTGTCCGGATCTCCTCCCCAAACCGAGTCACTCCAACCGTGGAGTCGGACTCCATCCAACAATCCCCCTCCTGTGTACAAGAGTCCATGATCCTTCGCATGCCGCAGAAACCACAGGAAACGCAATCCTGCCTCCCAAAGAGTCATCCGCAACCATGAGCTCAATCGCCTCATCAGGAAGCTCCCGTCCAATCTGGTGTCCATCAACCAGATCCATGAACCATACAGCTTCTGAGTCACAGAGACATCACACTGCTCACAAGGATCAACACCTGTTATTACGGTGCACAAACAAGTCCCGGAAACCTGATGAAACCTGTCAACCACCCCCTCTGAATCCGGAACCACAAAGCCTGGAGAAACCACCTCCTTCTGCAAGTAAGCACCAACCACCTGCCTGGCTTTCCGAAAGGTCCCCGTGGAAAGAACATCCTTAACTACTGGAAGTTCTATGTCCCGAACACTACGAGACATCAGAGCATAAGTGACCTGTTCAGCTTCCTCTGACTGACAAACACAAGAACTACCAACATCAGTACTGGAAAGTTCCTGCCAAACTGCTGCCATCTACTGGCAAGCTATCCACCATCTGGTCTCGGAAAACCCGCACCTGCAGCGTATCCACACTTAAGTGGCCATTACCAGACTGCCACTCATCACAAACCTGAGGACCTGGGAGAGAGTGCTGAAAGCCTGTAAACTCCATTCTCCACTCCGCCTTCCCAAACCACTTGGCCTGTTGCTTTGTCCCGGAGAGCAACAAAATGCTCATCAAACTCCACCCGTACGCCAGTCTTGCAAACCTGATGCACTGACAACAGATGAAAACCAAGTGCCGGAACATACAACACCTGGGAGGAATGCTTCCCCCCTCTGCCATCGGGAACTATCTCCATCCTGCCCTCACTGTGAACTGGGATAGTGGACGTATCCCCAATAAGAATATGACCAGAAAGCCTGCAGAGATCCTATAAACCAGTACAGGAAGGAGTCATGTGCCTGGAAGCACCACTATCGAGAATCCACTCCCGAGTATCCGTTGCGGAGAGTCCTCCAATCTCCTCCCTGCCTAAAGAAAATGAAGCATCGGTGTCCATCACCTCCAGGTGCACAAAAGCCGGAGTCTTCATGATTGCTGCTGAGGAATCTTCACCCTTCTCGGTCTTCCGCTTGGGACACTACCTCCAATAGTGGCCTTTCTCGCCACAATCATTACAGGTCCTCTCTGCCTTCAGTTTCTCGCGGTCAGCGTCGGACTTCTTCTCAGAAGACTTCTCCGATGAAGCCTTCCCTTTGCCCGAGTTACGGCCTTTCGACCGTTGGCCAGTTAAGGCCTCCGAACCTCCACCCTGAGGAGGGTTCGTGAATCGTTCCTCCTGGTCCAGGACCATGGGCACAAGCTCCTCCCACGTGATGGTGCTGAGCCTGCCACCACTGGTAATCAAAGAGGAGTAAAATGCTGAGTACGAAGAGGGCAAATGTGACAACAACGTGATGGCCATGTCCTCTGACGATATCTCCTTCCCAGCCTAAAGAACTTCCTGCTGCTGAAGAGCCTGCAGCTTGTTAATATGCTCCCGCATCGTCGACGACTTTGTAGGGTTCATAACCCGCATCTGTACTTCCAAGGAAATCCTCTTCATGAGCGATACCCTGTTGTAAAGTGAGGCCAAATGCTGCCATATACCTCTGGCCAGCGTCATATGCTTTACATGATTGATTACCTGCGGTGTGCAGTTGAGGAAAATAAACGAACGGACCCTGGCGTTGACACGATCCCACATCTGTGTCTGGGCCTCCCGGTCCTTTCGGGTTGACGGTAACTCCCCTTCCTCTACTTCCGGCCGTGGAACACCAACAACGACGAAATCGGCGAGGTCGTAGGACTCCAGAACAGATTCCATCATCACCTTCCATATGCCGTAGTTGCTCCCGTCACAGGGAACGTGGGGAGTGTCGGGATCTTCACATGTCTCTCGGCCATCTCAAACAGATCTGCCATGGCGGGGATGTACTCTGAAAAGGGTGGGTGGGTAGGAACAAAGAAGAACTAAAACCTGCAAGTGGCTGTCCAGCAAATCAGCCCGCCTTCCTCTTCTTCTCCTCTTACCGATCAGCCCAAAATAGTCCACCAATCAGCCCCAAAACAGTCCCCCTCTTGCTCACACAAATCCCAAGACCTATCTAGAGCCTAGGGCTCTGATACCATGTCAGAATACGCAGCGGAGATGATGACGAAATCTGGGAACAGAAGAGCAAAAAACGCAGGCAGAAAAACAGCACGAGAGAGAGAGAGATGTAGGCGTGTAACTCTGCTCTATATACACAAGAAGATCCCGGTATGATACAAATATGGTATGGGGACTGGGGGCCTATTTATATGCCCCCACATGTGCAGTCGGCTGCCTACAGCAGGCCGACTGGCCCTGAGAACTCCACGACCAGACACATCTCCAGTCGGCCAGATCAACAGCAGTCGGCCACCTCCCAGATGCAGTCGTGGACCAGTTCAGCAGTCGGCCAGCACATGGGCTGCCTCCCAAGCCACAGCAAAATGGGAAAAAAATAGGGGAAAAATGCGGGGAGTGAGGAAAAATGATAAAACACCTCATACGGGCGGGCACACCCACCTGGTGTATAAATCTAGACAGGAGATGACTTCTAACAGTGCTACCACCAAGGTCCCAAATGAGAGGTGTTGAAAAAGATGTCATGATCCCATTCTCTCATGAATTGGCCACGTTTTCTCCCTGTAGTCCTCAAAAAAATTCCTGAATCTTGGCCCAAGGGGGAAATCTCAATGAATCTGGTGCCTTGTGCTGCTACCAAGGTGCCAAATGAGAGATGGTGAAAAAGATGCCATGATCCCATTCTCTCATGCATTGGCCACGTTTTCTCCCCATAGCCCTTGAAGATCCCTGAAACCTGCCCCGAGTGGCCATGAGCGTGTGGATAATATCACACCACATCCTACAAATTCACTGTTTATCATAACCAAAGTGCCCTCTGTCAAAACTTGCGGCGACTCGGAACAAGTTGATAGAAAACCTCTATCTTTCAAACAGGAAAACACATAGCAAAAGATGGCACAAACACTATAAATAGACACTGCACTGAGCCGGAACGGCTGGCCCCCCATAGGTAATGCTTGTATTAAGATAGAAGCTTTTCTGTTACAAAGAACACCAAGGTGCTGGTGAAAACACCGGCTCTTTCCCACAGTACTTCGACAAGGCAAGTCAAGTCTACATTCAGCAAAGAACTCCCAAAAACTGTCCAAGACAGTCCAAAAATAGCCTCAAAACTGCCCCAGATGGACTTCAAACATGTGAGCTGATTCCAACCCTGTACAACTGTACGGGCAGGCCCTGCCGGCGGCTGAATCTCTGTTCCATCAGTGGAGAGGGAGAGAAAAGAGAGTATGCTGTGCCACTTGCAGCCCCTCTGTTCGGCCTGAGCAAAGAGGAAGCTCGTGGTATGGCTGTAGTGGAGAGAGAACAAGGGAAAACCAGATGCTGCCCAGGCTATACGACCAGAGAGAACAGATCCGACAGTCTCTGTACGGCGCTGCTGTACCCACAGCTTCAGCGCAGCAGAGAGAGAGTGAGTTGTTCGCTTCCTTAAGATGTGAGCGCATGCCATAAGAGAGAGAGAGCCAGCCCCTTTTTTATGAATTTTGGCCAGCTATTTTTGCAGTGCTTTTCCCCTTTAAGCCATAAGTGGTTTTGCTCCCAAAAATAGCAGCTTTTAAGCTTTTCCCCAAACTTGCTTCCCAAGTTTGGAGCTAGGCGCCTTGTTTTGTCCACATAGACCTGTCCAATAGTAATAATATGTCCAACCCTTTGTTAATAGGGTGTGAAAACACTAACTCAACTCTTTAATGATGAAAATCCCATGGTACTTTTGCCCAGATGCCATCTTTCAGGCCAAAATCTTGCCAGTTAATGTTCCCGCTTTCTTTTGTGGAAAGATCCCCATTGTGATGCTCGCAATGATCTCCCATGCAATGTCCAATGTCTGTGCTGGTGGTACATAGCCTGACTCTGGCATGTCTTGAAGACGGCACCGCCAACCCATTCCCCTTGGTAACCTGCATGACCATATCTCTGTCGTTCCCTTCAAACCTAAGTTGCAAGCGACTGTCATCTCTAGAGGGTCTACATGTACTTTTTCATGCTTGTACTGATCATTTTTATGAGGCCTTGCATTGGCATATTTAGCATATATTATTTAGGTTTTTTCTACTATTTTTTAGGCTTTTTATAGCATATTTTGCTACATGACAGCTGTCGGCCTCTTACAGCTAGCCGATCAGCTCATATGAGGAATGTATAAGGGAGCACACCCTTCCCTCATTTTCCATCTCATTCTTGCATATCTGCTGGAGGTCATTGGCTATAGAAACAGTCTCTTACGCTTGTAAGCACCTACGGATTTCCCTCGTGCTCATTTTTAGAAATAATCAACTGTTCTCATGAGGCCTTCTACAGTTTATGCTTTTGCCTACAACCTGTGTTTGCTCTTTCTCTCATGGTACCAGAGCCAAACGCTGATCCAAAGGCAGAAGGTGCTACGTTTTCCCAACACTCACCTTGGAAGGAGTCATAAACTCCTTCAAGGAAGAAGAAAAGAAATTCAAAGGCAGAGCAACGGGATGGGATAGCTCCTTCTACACAAAGAAGCAAAACTTCGTAGGTTAAAAGTGCACAATATGTGGCAGGACCAACCACACCGACAAAGACGGTTTTTCAAAGAAGCCCGGTAAGCATTGTGGTAAGACAAATCACCATGAAAATAACTGTTATCACAAAGCATAAGCAAATGTCACCTAGGAGGAAGAAGACTGCAAAGAAGAAGCAAAGTTTGAAGCAGAGTGGGCTTTCTAAAAGTCCTCAACAACAAAGAAGAAGTTGGCTTGACAAAGTATCTCTTCATCAAGGACCGCACGAGTCAAACATTCAAGCGAAACTAAGTCATAGGTTTACCAAGGAAGTATGTACTAGGATAACGCTTGAGGAGGGTGTTGAAAGCAAGTCTTAAATCCCAGTACAAATGTTGTTGGCATGTAAACAGCCTCTTAGTAAGTGTTTGTGTTTGTGTGTGAACCACCTCTTAAAGACACACATAATATCTAGATATTTTAAGTGGTTTGACCTAAGCAATGATGTCAGCAATAGTGCCATGTGTCAGCTCCATGTGAGTGTGACTCGGTCAAAAGATAAGCCCCATGCACTATAAAAATATACTCACTCCTTGTAATTTTATATCATAACAACCACATCAATATAGTACTTGAGTTTGGTGCAATCATTGTCTTGTACTCTCTTTCACTCAACCATGGCTGCTCCACCGTTTCAGCCATCATAGCTAAATAATAACAACTCCCTCCTTTGCGTCAAAGTCTACTTGGAAGAATCCTCTCCCAAGTAGCCTTACATCTTTAAAATGGAGTGCGAAGTCAGAAGGCAAGGCCGCCAATACCTAGCCTCACGCTTGGATACGTGAGGGGTGGGAGCCAAAGATTTTGCAATTGAGTGTCATCTTGGAGTCTCTCTCACTTTTGACGAAGAGGGCTGCAAGCTCGTCTTGAGAGAACTGGATGGTTCACCCAGCCGGAGGAGATTGATTAGCCATGATGCTAATCGGGGGGGAAAGGTCGACTTGAACCTTGATTAAGTGCAATCTGTACTTGACAAGGCAGAGGAAAGGACAATGAAGAGGAGGGAGGCGGAGGGGAAAGCAAGAAGGGGAGGAGAGGGCAGCCAAGAGAACGGGGGCAGAAGAGAAGGCTGGGCAGGTAAATAGGGCAACAGGATAGGCAGGAGAAAGAAGGGCGTGCGAAGGAGCAAGGGCAGAGCTGGAAAGCGACAGAATGGGAAGGGCGGAGTGGAAAGAGAAGGGGAGCAGATGGCTGGGCGGAGGCAAAAGGGCACGAGGGGGGGGGGGGGGAGGCAGCCGCAGATGGCACCAGCACGTGGGCAGGAGGGAAACCGGCGGGTGGGAGGGAGGGCGAAAAGGGAGGGGGCTAGTGGGCAGGAAGAAGGCCGAGGGGCCTAATCAAGCCAAGGCTCATTCAACCCAAAAGGATGAACAAATGCAGAATAGATCTCACCTATGCAAATGGCACTAAATGAAGGCAAAGGAAGAGAAGGGAGATGGGGGAAAGGCGCACACACAAAGGAGAGCGCAGATCAGCAGTAAGGGGAGCTCGTGGTTCTCAACATTGAAATTTTTTTAGGTGCCATTGAACTTTTCAATGGCCAGACTCGAAAATCAGCTTTTTCAGCATGATCCTCTTCTTGAAGACATCCATATGCCCATGGTCTGAGCCCCAACAGTAGGCCATCTTTGATATAGATTTTTTCTGCATTGACAAATCCCTAGGCACAAACTACCAGCATAGAATGTGCCTACGGCATGGACCTTTTAAAATGGCGTTTCACACATGCGGACTCACATGCCTTGTGATTATTACTTCAGCATATAAATAACATGAGTTTGTACATGAAGATGAACATTCCTATACCCCATGAAAGAAGCTAGCATTCAGGACCTAATCAAAACCAAGCTTTGTTATTAAGGATTTCCCACAGAACCCAACCCATCTCATGGTCGGATGAAACTGTTAAAAGACCTTTCCCCTAGTGGAGGTGTGAAGACCGCTAATTGTCTCCATGTTTGCATGAAGAATTGCTAAGATCATACCCCGCATTGGAGGCAAAGAGATTCCACATTGTTACAAAGACATAGTTGTAGGGCAAGAAATCTAATGAGTCATGTGGCAGAGAAGAGTCTGCAGCAGTCTTTACATGGGTACAGACAAGCTCACTGACCTAATAATCCCATATGGTCAAAATCACCATATGGTAGTGACCCTAGGTGACAGTATCATCTGGAGGGCAATTCTAAGATGTTATTATAGCAAAAACTTTAGGCTTGATGCCTTTTTATAGCCAAATTTTCTAAATTTAGAAAAAAATCAATAGACAGTACACAGTACCGGAAGTCCATAATAATGAACGAAACTTGACTTGTTTGTCTAGTACATGGACCTCACATGGAAATTTGTGGCAGCTAAGAGTAGCTGCGGGAATTCTCTTTTTGCCAGCAAGAAATTCTTCTAAACCCCAATTACCATCAAGACTTGCTACAAATGTTTCTGGCACTCTGACTATACCCACAATCAGAAGTAAGATCTACCCCACTTCTGCACTCTGGGTATGGATATTGGAGGTCTGGGACCAAAGTAGCAGGGCTTGTACAAGCCCTGATGCAGTGAAGGCAGGCTTGCAATTCATAAAGGCAAGCTTGCGAGTGATAAAATAAAGCTTGTAAACTGCCATCAATCTTATATTTACAGCGTTTAATGTGGTAAAGACCAGTTGGGAGTGATAGATCATAACTTATAGTGCCAATAAACTTAGGAATTACAGCTTTAAGGTAGAGATTGGCAAGCTGTGCTGCACACACACACATCAAATTAAAGCTAAAGGGTACCTTACAGATCAATTTAAAGCTAATGAGTATCTCAGAGATGAAATTAAAAGTAATGGGTACCGTACAGATCAAATTAAAGATAAAGGATACCTGGATCAAGGGTGAACGTACAAAGTGGACGGAGATCAGGAGAAGCCCAAGGTAGAGCTTGGCCAATGGCTGGTGGGAGTAAGCACTTAGCTAATACTGATGAGTGGTACAAGTGACCTCAGAAAGCACTAGATGGTGGTGGTGCAGCGTGCTGGTGGTGATGGGCGGCGATTTGACCATAGTTTAATTTGGCGGTTCCACCATAGCCATCGCCGACCAGGCCAGCCTCTCCTCCTTGACCAGTTCAAAGTCAAACGATTCCCACCATGGCACCATCCATGCTCATCGCCCACCACACCGCACGTGCGCCCGTAAGCGTCTCTAAAAGGAATAAAGGTCTTTTCAACAATTTCTTATTTCTTTGACTTGAGAAAAAATGTAAATGTTTACTAATAGTAAGTTTATGAAACTCTTCTTGTACTAGCAAAGGCTAGGGAGCCTTTTTTGTATAAAATCGTGGGATAAACTAATTTGTCAAGAAAGACAACATCTCTACTCACCAAAATTAGTTTTGTGGCTGGATGGTAAAGTCTATACCCTTTGCTTTTTGAGCTATATCCCACAATAATATTTTACCACCTTATTGTCCAACTTATTGTGTTGTTTCTCAGCCAACAAGAGCATAAGAAAAACTGTTGGTGTTCGGTCTAGACCCGGCATTTGCATGGTTCTGAACCACCTAGTCAGCTCTGGATGAGCATTGACTAATGTAAATGTTTCCAATGTGATAAGCTAATGCCAGAGCGTTGCATCGCCGGTCTGCCTAAGCTCAGGGAGCTGGTCATGATGTTACTAAGGTCAGTTCCTAGGACGACAGACATGATCCCTAACATGACTCCGTATCTTGAATTTTCCAGATAGGACTCATGTCCGGACAGGGATGACTCTAGATCCAGATTTCCGATAGAAGACCTATCTAGATAGAAAGATACTTAAACAGACTTGAAATCACTTAGATAGTACAGAAGGGATAATTACATCAACACATCTCTGTATTCCTTCTTAGAATGCTTAGCTAATTCATACAATGTCGTAGGCACAATCAATGGATACCCTCTATGCTATTTCCTATCCCGTATATTTGGATAGTTCTCCTTACTTTCTTTACATTTGCCCGAGTACTACCCGTTGGCAAGAACAATTACAAGGTTGTTACAAGAAAGAAGATTCCATTCTAGAGTTGTTGCCCAACGGATATGCTTGGGCGACAACCAATGACTAGATGGCCACCAACACTTGGTGATCACGGTGGACGTTGTGCTAGCAGTGAAGCCCACAGTAGTTGATGGTCATTGTTGTCTACTTGAAGGAGCCCAAATCTTAGCGACCTTTGCTCGGTGGAAACTACAATCGATCGGTTGGCCTTATTCCTGTGCAACTAGAATTTCTTTCTTCTTGAGTAAACAGAATTCTGCATCCGGATCACCTCTGCATGTGAGTTCTTGCGTTTAGGGTGGTGCCCACCCCCCTTCTTCAGGTTTCCCATCCGTGGCAAAGTCCCCTGAGACAAATTGTATAGGCTTATCCAGAGCATACCTAGGCTCGTAAGCCCTTTTCCTATTACTCACCCATGCATGCCCTAGCCCAGTCTTATTGTCTACCCGACGGAACTGCACCTCGATGGGCTTAGCATCTAGGAACTTCTCACTCTCTCCATTGCATCAATAGTCATTCCTACTACAAAGGCATGTGGCTCAGTCTACTCTGGGATAATGGCTTCATCCTTAAAAACAGTTTGCTCCAGCTCTCTTGACCTTCTCCTTCCCCCTTAACTCCATTTGAGCTCTCTTTATCTTCTCCTTCCCCCTTAACTCCATTTGAGCTCTCTTGACCTTCTCCTTTCCCCCTGACTCCATTTAATGTTCCTAGGGCTTGCACATAGAGTGTATTAGGCTTTGTTTACTTCCATTATATCAAAAAATGTAATAGAATGTAATTTTTAGTGATTTTTAGCTCTCTTTAGAGTTAAACATAGAGCGAGAATCATTAATTTTTGCTTGATTTGTAAAGTTTTTTGTTTGATTTGTATGCATTAGAGTGTTAGCGAGTATTAGGGGTAGCTTAATCCTTTAAAAAATTCCTCAAAAGTTTTAAAAATCTTGTGAAATTAACTAATCTTTCTTAATTGAGTCATTTTTGTCATTAAGGGGTGATTAATCCAGCTCCAGAGGTTAAAAAAAACTAGAAAATATACTTTTTGGGATCAAAATTGATCATGTAAGAGGTGATCGAAATTAGTGTTTTTAAGTGTTTTGAGGGCATTTAGAAGCATCAAAACACCTAATTGCATCAATTGGAAGAATTTCGCTCTCTTTTACTTAATTTTGCATAAAGAGAAGAGACTAAAATTAAGAGTTTAATTAGTCTCTAATTATAAACTAATTTACACATTAGTTGATGCACATAGCTTAGCAATTTCATGCCTTATCCAATGATGTGCTTAATTATGTGAATTAATTATTGTAAGATTCCTCCCTCCAGCTTTTAATGATGAAAAGATGTAAGAATCTTCCATTCAGTCTCTTGTAATCATCCCCTTTCAGAATGGAAAAAGATCTTGTTTGACTGTTTTGGTCTAGAGAGAGAAAATATTCTAGAGAGAGATAATACAGTTTTGAAATATTTTTGGATAAGTATTTTCTTCCAGCCAATAGGAAGTAATCTCCTAAAACAAAATTTTAATCAGAAATTTCTAAGTTGCATTAGATTTGGACGCTAGGTGAACCAAGGAGTCCCCTAGTTCAAAGTTATAAGCCTTATTAAATTATTTTGAATTTAAAAAAGTGATATCCTTATCCATTAAGATTGGAAAATAAAATTAAAAGAAAAATGGAAAACTTTAGAATTATCCACCAAAAAATAATAAAGAAAGGCTCACATGAGGTGAAGATTCAATAATTATGAGTTTAAGATATTTAAAGGAGACTTTTGGGAGACCTTGTGCCACCTTAGGAGAGAGAAAACCCCTCATCAAGGAGGCGCCTAGAAATCACCTCAAAGGGGTATTTTTTTAATTCAAAAAAATCATAAAGTAGCTAGATATTTCATCTCTCATCTCTCCTCTTCCAAACTAGATCAAAAAGTAGGCCTAACTAGTCTAAAACTTGTCCAAACTGGATCAAACTGAAGCTAGAAGCCTCTAGATCCCAGTTGGGCTTGGTTGGTGGTCTCCCTCTTCTATAAATAGAGCCTCATTTCTTTGTATTTTCATCTTAGAGTAATTCCATGCTAGTGTAATTTTCATTTTAGTGTAATTACTTTATCCCTCTTCTTTGCCTCTCCATTGTGAAGCTTTGGTGCTTCTCTAAACCTCTTCTTCTCTTGGAGATTACCCTCTTTTCTTGGTGGCCAAGCCTCTTCCTTGAGGGCTACACAACTTTGCAAGGTAAAGAATCAAGCAAACCAAGGGTAAGCCTAAACAATGAAGTTTATTCTCTCTTTTCGATGTTAATCTTCTTCCTAACCTCCCTCATGCTTGGGAAGCATTTTATTTCATGGTTTTCCTCTTAAAACCATGCTTTTCTTGATTTATGTTATTGTTTATGCTTATGCTTAGGTTTATGCATAAACTAATCTATATATTAAAAGTGAAAATTTGAGTATTTTCATTTCATAGAAAATGCAAGGAAACTATGGTAAAAATTTGAGTATTTTCATTTCATAAAAAATGCAGGGAAACTATGGTAAAAATTTTATCATTAGAATATGAGTTTAAGCATATATTAAATTTTATGCTAAAAGTGTAATTTTGAGTATTTTCATTTCATAGAAAATGCGGGGAAGCTATGGTTAAATTTTTATCATATTAGAAAATAATTTTATGCATAAATAATTTTTATATTAGAAGTGTAATTTTGAGCATTATCATTTCATAGACAATGCGAGGAAGCTATGGTAAAATTTTTATCATTAGGAAATGAATTTACGCATAATAAAATTTATGCTAAAAGTGGAGTTTTGAGCATTATTCATTTACTAGAAAAATAAAGAAGGTTATGCACAAATTTTCTAGATTCATTCAATTTATGAGAATTATGAAAATGATTATGAATATAATTCATTTAAATAAAAATGGATTAGTAAGTGTGCATAAATATTTCATGCTAAAAGAGGGATTTTCATGATATTTTATTTTTGGAAAATAGAGAAAAGAATGTGAAAATATTCATAGGAATGCATCAAGAAAACATGGATAAATTTTTAGTCAGAAAGACACGAACATAACTTTTGGAATTATGAAGTATACGTCTAGATTCTCGAAAAATAGAATCTTAAGTACACTCTGAACGGGAAAAGGATTTCCCAGAAAAAGACCAGAAATATGCTTAGTTGGATGAATGTAAATACTTGTGATTGACTTATTCCTAGATTTCTTGGGAAAGGAATATGGAATTCTTAAAAGGATCGAGAATCCAAAAGTGAACGGAAACTTAGACTTAATTGAATTGAGTCGAAAAAAAGTTGCCTTTAACTAAGCCAAGTAATGGCCAAGACTTAGAAAGTTCTGTCAGTATGAAAAGTAGAGTAACTGTATTCTTAACCTTTTTTATTGTGGAACAAAAATTCTGATAACTACATCAAGGAAAGTTGATAATCAAACCTGATTCGCTCAAAGCGAAAAGTGACCATCTTGTTTGTAGAAATCTGATCGATGTGTGGATTGATGTGGTTGATGTGTGGAAAGATGTGAACTCTCCTAGCTTTATAGGAAGTGTGGGATTCCAATTGGGATCCTTAGGCACAATACATGGTTCACCCTTGAATTCGGCTATTTTTATTGACTTTCCCTTGCTCTTGGTCTTCGATTTCCCTTTAGCCTTGGTTTGGTCTTTATCACCAGCTACTTGCTTTGTCTTGTCTGTGGATGGAGGCTTCGTACAATCCATTGTAGGATTGTACCAATCCTGATTGTTCATTCATGCCATGCAATAGAGGCATGGGTTTGCACATCTAGGACCACCACACACCCCATACATGCACTTTATAATGCTTTCAAGCTGACACTCATGTGCCACTCAACTGTAAAGTTTCCTACCCCATCCACCACAAACATATCTCCTTTATTTTGAGCATCATTGACGCTTAGAATTTATGTGTACCAAAACAACCATTTGAGAGTATCATGACTCTTATCTGTCACTACAGCTGCCCCTATGTACCATGGTTCCATATTTGACTATGCGCTATGTAATGGCGGGTCTTCTTTACCTTGGGCAAAATTTAAAGCTTTCTTCATCAGGCTTATACTAATTCTTTTCATTTTTTTGATGTTGGAGAATTTCTGCCTCATCAAGCTTGATAACACCCTCACAATCCTCTATTGTGCACTGATAGAACTCCACCATGGGCTGATTGGACCCCTTCTAACATATGTAAATATGTTATTATACATGTCATACTTGAATATTGATTTCTTTTTTTTGGGCATCTCTACAGTCATTAAACCTTCAATGTGTTTCTATTCACCTATGAACCCTAGAATAGCCAAATTTTGTTGGTGGCGTATGCCATTACTACGGTATGTGGTCGAGGTAAGCTGAGCACACGAAGATGATGAGGCTTCATACCTTGGATGAGTAGCTTTGATATGGCTCTGTATCCATTTTTGATTATTGAAACCTTGTCACATGTCTCCACCACCTCATCAGACTTGACCAAGTCACGAAAGTCATTGCAAACTTCCTTGACTACCTTCCTTTGAAGCCCTCCACACTGTGAGCGCTTGAGCATTTCAATCATGTCATTGTTTTTTATAGAAGACTTGATCATAGAAATTCTATCTAGAGGATTATCCAAGAAGAAACCTCCCACACTATTCATGTAGCTTCAAGCAAACCTCATCCATTTCTTCTTAGCACCCCCATACGTGGCTATGCATGTAACACTTTTCAAATTGTCTAGATCTCACTCTTAACCAAAAAGGAGTACTTTTTAGTTGGGTTTTTTGGAGTGCATGTTCTTGGACCAATTTTTTGGTTAGTTTGTCTAAGATTTGTTACCTCTTCCTGAGATGACTAAAATAGCCTTTCCAACTTATTTACACATTGAGTTTGTGAGATCACAATGTCTTCTAGTCCTTTAACATATTGCTTGTACACACTAACCATAGTTTCAACCATATTTATGTGTTGATAATGGAAAATAGTAGCTTGATTATTCAATCTTGAGCAATATCCAAATAAGCTTTCTCTACCATCTCCAATGAATCAAACAATATCATGCAAGGCGCTAAATGATGGAGGCTTACCAATTGGTGTGTCAAGCAGGTATAGACCTCCTTGAACCCACAAATCTACATTCTTCTTTCCTTCTGCACATAGCCTTTGAGCTTCAGCCTCACCATGTAGAGCTTTGTGAGATGAATAATTCTCTATGTGCAATATTCCTTGTCAAGTACCAAGTTGATATGGTGTCTTTTCTTTAAGTGTGGATCAACCCTTGGAGTCACCATATCAATAAAAACGATCCAAAGAGAAAGCAAGGAATGGCGGACGGGGAAATACAACCTGCACAACCTTTGCCATGTATACATAGTGATGTGCCACATAACCATCATTAGGTAAACCTTTGCATAGGATTCTTCACTCTCCCAGATCTTCGTAGCTTTGCATTCATGGCTTCCATAGCCTTCTGTACATCAGGTGTTCTCATAGCTGGGATCCCAAGCTCCTCATCAAGGCTCATCTTTGAGCCACTAGACTCTCCCATCAACATGAGAATGCCCTGCAAAAATGTCAGGCATACTAAGGGGCTCAACCACTTTCTCTTTGCCTTTATGTGATGTACTAATCACATTTGCAGGACTGGTATTATGATGCAGCCTGCCACTCCATGGTCTATCAACTGAACCACTAGATGAGGACTCTCCTGGTCCACTCAAAGATTATGATTACTGACTTGCATTCTGTGCAACCACATTTCCACTCACATCAGCTCCATCCATCCATTCATTCCCATGTATTTGATTCGCATCCCATCTCATCACATCTACGTACCTCTCATTCTCATCACATCCATCCATCCATCCATTCATTCCCATCTATCTGATTTGCATCCCATCTCATCACATCTATTTACCTCTCATTCTCATCACTTCTATTCTCATCACATCCATCCTCTATTCATTCTCATCTATCTGATTCATATCACATCTTATCATATCTATTTATAGAATGTAAGAGAATTCTTATTTTTTATATAAAGATTCTTTACGCATCTATTTATGCATAAGAACAACTTCAATGGGAAATAACACTTTTATAAAAATCCGTTTATGCATCTATTTATGCATAAATTCAATTTTAAGGAGAATAACACTTTCGAAATAAAAATAAATCTTTTATGCATCTTTCTATGCATAAATTCAATTTTAATGAGAATAACTCTTTTGAAATTAAAAAAAATTCTTCATGCATCTTAAAATCAAAATTGATGAGAGAATAACTCTTTTGAAATAAAAATAAATTTCTTTATGCATCTTTTTATGCATAAAATCAAAATTGATGAGAATAACTCTTTTGAATTTAAAAAAAATCTTTATGCATCTTTCTATCTTTCTATGCATAAAATCAAAATTGATGAGAATAACTCTTTTGAAATAAAAATAAATTTCTTTATGCATCTTTCTACGCATAAAATCAAAATTGATGAGAATAACTCTTTTGAAATAAAAATAAATTTCTTTATGCATCTTTCTATGCATAAAATCAAAATTTGATGAAAGAAACGCTTTTATAAAAAAAATTCTTTTATGCATCTATTTATGCATAAATTCAATTTTAATGAAAGTAACACTTTTATAATAAAAAAATCTTTTATGCATCTATTTATGCATAAAAATCAATTTTGATGAAAGTAACACTTTTATAATCAAAATATTCCCAATATGCATCTTTCTATGCATAGAAATTAATTCTAATGAAAATAACACTTTTATTATAAAAATATTTCTAATATGCATTTTTCTATGCATCGATAAAAATAACACACAAGCGGTGGGGATTACTCTTTTTGAATAATAAAAGATCAAACTTATTTCACAATATTTAAGAAAATTTTGCCATAACCTCCTTTGTATGGCTGACCATTTTTAAAATTTTTTCATTCTCAAGTTATTTAGAAATTATCCCAAATGGTTTAAAGCATTCTAAACTAATCAAATTCCACTTTTTAAAGAGAAACAAGATGAAAAGTTTAATTCTAACAATTTGATTATATATCTAGGATAAACAAAGGCTGAATTCAAGAATGAAGAGAGGGGGAAAGCCTTTCCAACAAGGCATAGCATCATTTTTCATTTTAAAGAAAATAAAAATTAGAAAACCATTAAATGGAATAAAGAAAAAGTAGGATTTCTAACTTACATGAATTTTTGTGAGCTTTCCTTTGGCTTGATGGTTTGAGGGATCTACTCTTGGTTGCCAACAAGAGTGGCCACCAATTCTTTTGAAGAGGAAATGGTCAAAAACTAATGAATTATCAATAAATTCACTGTTTTTGGCTCTAGGGAGGAGTAGAGTAACAGTGCATAAAACACTATTAACCATTTACAAAGGGGGAGGCTTCATTTATAGGAAAAAGTGAGCCTCCAACCAAGCAAACTGATTCTAGAATTTTCCAGATCAGTTTGGTCAATTTTTGACCATTTTTTAGTCAGTTTAGTTTACCTTTTGGACCTAGTTGAAACAAGAGAGAGGAGAGATGAAAATATCTCATTATTTATGAGTTTAAAACTCAACCACACATATGAAATAGGCGCCTCCTTCATGAGGGGAATTCCCCCGCACTGAGGTGTCAAAAATGCATCATTTCTTCTAAATATCTCTTTTTTTTAACTAATAATCTTGTCCTTAGTCAACTCTTCATCTTATGTGAGCATTTACTCATTTTTAGGAAAATTTCCTTTTATTCTTCAATTTATCTCCTCTCCCTACATTTGGATTAATCTATCTGGTCCATAGGAACCTTAATTCAAAAATTTTAGAAAATTTGGACCCTTAGGCTAAGGTCCTTTTTACCTGATTTCAATTTATTCCAATTGCACATTGGAAATTTCTTTTTGAATATTTGTTTCAGGGGAAACCATTTTAGACACTAGGAGGATTTTTATATCCAAAAATATCTCAATTTTGAATTACCTCCCTCTAGACATTTTCTCTCTCTAGGCCAAAACAGGGTGAAACAGGATCTTTCTTTTATTTCAGAGAGGGGAATAATTATAAGATCAGAAGGGGAGGTTTTTACACCTACACACCTCAAAAGCCGGAGGGAGGAATCTTACATCCTACACCACTTAAAAAACGCGAGATGTCCTCATCTCGCAAAATTAGAGGAGAATTCTTTTCCTTAAGATCCAATTGATTCTGGGGTTCCTTATAGTTTGGTGAACCCAACAGAATCCTGGGATAAAGATCCCTTATATAAAACTCATCATCAGATAATAATTCACTCAGATCGTATCATTCAAATCCTTATCACAATAATGGTCCATTAGACCAAATTTTCTATCTGAACAGTCCCTGGAAATTTTTAGTTATATAGATTTTTAATTTGACATCCCTTAACTTGATCCACTGGGTCAAGTGTTAACAACAGCAATCTGCCAAGCACAATTCACTAATCTCATAGAGTGATTTGCTGAAGTCATTAACATCATTCCAGCTACAAACATCATCATAGGGACTCGTCCCATTTATCCTCATTGTGGTTTTGCTTAGTTTATTACATTTCAACCAAAATTAAGGAATCTTCATTTTTCAATCAGAATCCAAATCAACTCATCAGTTCTCAACCAAAATTTAAAATCATATCAACCACATTCGAATTCATCATCTGGATAGTATTAATGCTTATAATTTCAAGTCTTAGATTTACTCGTATATACTGCTAGTAAAGAGCTGCAGTTATACCCTCGGTAACCCTCAGTATATACGGGTAGTCATGGTCCTTGGAATTATAAGGTAAATACCATCATGTCTAGGCCTCAAGCAAGTCAGGGATTCCATACAATTGCGGTACTTCCATCTAAAGACCCAATTACCAATTTACGAATTTTAGTTTGAATATTAATTCGTATGATTTTTTTTCACACAATTACAACCTTTTACTGTTTCTTCATAAATTTTTGACATTTTTGGCTTCTCAGTTGATCCTCATTAGCCAATTCGCTCTGATACTAGCTGTGGGGTCCCTATCCCCACCGCGCAACGAATTCAAGGGTTTTAGCAATGGAAGTAGCACTTCTTGTGCGGGGCAGGGTCTCACACTCGGGGCCTTGCCCCCACGGATATCCAGACAAGAGACTAATCCATCGGTTCTTCCAAAACCGATCCCGGAAAAACTTCCCTTGCCCGGAAAGCACGGGCGATTCCTCCAGGATAACTTTTCTCTAACGTAGTCAAAAGCCTTATCTAACTGAACTGATCTGACCGAACCCGTAAGTCCCAAGTCAGATCAGGGAAAAGATTGCACTTGGATCATAGAGACCAATGCTTTTTTCCTCATTGAGAGGCACAGTCGTTGATTATTTTCCATAGAATAATTTTTGGCCGGGATTTACTTCATCTATCGTACCATAACAGAATTGAGTCTCAATTTAAGAATCCATTAGTCCAGCCTAACCCCATCCAGTCCCGTGGGTTAGCCAACCGCCCAACCGCCCGGCCGCCCGGCCGCCCAACCCCATCCAGTCCCGTGGGTTAGCCAACCGTCCAACCGCCCAACCACCACTGATGGGATCCAATTAAGAATTTGGTTAGGTTTTGTCCTGAGTACCAGGGAAAAGAGTTCCCAGGCCCCCTAGCCGGATATTCATGCAAACTTAAAACTAGTCACACCACTTACACACCCAATATGAAATTGCCTTTTTCTTAGCATCAGCTATCTTTAAAACAATCATTTAATGAAACCATTGTGTCACTGATCACAATCCTCAAAATCTCCAATTGAATCCTTATTTCCAATCATTCCTTCATCGATGTACCTATGGCATCATTAGCAACCAGAACGCTCACCATGTGTTCACTCAGGGGCCTTTTCGATAGTTCCTAGCTCATAGTAACCGGCAATATATTCACATATCAAAATGGAATCTCCGTTGAAGATCAGTAAGATCAACCAACGGATCCATATAAAAGAGCCATGGACTCATCCGTTGTGAGGACCAGCAAGGTCAACCAACCAGATCCATGCCCGAATTCAGAAAACAACTCTTACTCCTTGTTCCAATATCTTCCCCGATGTACGTGTGGGTATCTTCGGTGACCCAGAGCCCGAGCACCGTATGGTCAGCACCCTCTAGGATCCTTTTGCAGGTCACCTAGCGCTTCTCTTATAGGCCGCTTCCTTGGTCCCTCATCCACTGTACCGAAAGCTCACCATTTAAATCAAACCGAGGCTGGTCAAGACCTCGGCCGCGACCTTGCTACGCGAGACGTCCTCCGTTGACTCTCCGTCCTCAGCAGTTGCAACTTTAACAGATAGGTCTCCACGACCTCATTCACAAGACGGTCAAAATGCTTCCCCAGCATTCTTGACATAAAACAATCATTTAAAAAACAGATTTCACATACAAATACATTTTCAACAATATTTTCATTTTTTCTCATCACTCCACATCCTTTCACATTAATCCCCATCTTTTCTCATCTTCCCACAAATTTTTTTTTCTTCATCGATTCCTATCACATCATATCATTCTCACATCAAATCACATCCAATCACATCATCCACACATCAATCCACATCATCCATACATCCATCCACATCATCCACACCAATCCACATCATCCATACATCCATCCACATCATCCATACATCCATCCACATCAATCCACATTATCCATACATCCATCCACATCTTCCATACATCTATCCACATCAATCCACATCATCCATACATCCGTCCACATTAATCCACATTATCCACACATCAATCCACATCATCCATACATCCATTCACGTCAATCCACATTACCCACACATCAATCCATATCATCCATACATCCATCCACATCAGTCCACATTATCCACTCATCTATCCACATCAATCCACACGTTAATCCACATTACCCACACATCAATCCACATCATCCATACATCCATTCACGTCAATCCACATTACCCACACATCAATCCATATCATCCATACATCCATCCACATCATCCACATCAATCCACATTATCCACTCATCCATCCACATCAATCCACATTATTCACTCATCCATCCACATCAATCCACATTACCCACACATCAATCCACATCAATCCACATTCATTTCATAAGTATTCCCATTCTCATCTAATCATATCTTTTTCTAACTCATCACTTATTTCCTCATTTATCCTCATTAGATCACATCTACTTGCATCTACCTATACATCTCATCACTTCACATACATTAACATCTATCCAGTTTACATCGCATCTTATCACATCCATTTCACATCACATCTCATTCATTCACATCCCGATTCACATGCTAACACATTCATTCACGTCTCTTATCGTTCATTCATATCCCGATTCACATGTTATCACATTCATTCACATCCTATATTGTTCATTTACATCCTGATTCACATGACATCACATCTCATCTATTCATTCACATTTATCTGATTCGCATCACATATCATCACATGTATTTACCTTTCATTCTCATCACTTCTATTCTCATCACATCCATCCATCCATTCTTTCCCATCTATCTGATTCGCATTACATCTCATCACATCTATTCACCTCACATTCTCGTCACTCCTATTCTCATCGCATCCATCCATCCATTCATTCCCATCTATCTGATTCGTATCACATATCATCACATCTATTTACCTCTCATTCTCATCACTTCTATTCTTATGACATCCATCCATCCATTCTTTCCCATCTATTTGATTCGCATTACATCTATTCACCTCACATTCTCGTCACTCCTATTCTCATCGCATCCATCCATCCATCCATCCATTTCCATCTCACATCACATATCATCACATCTATTTCCCTCTCATTCTCATCACATCTATCCTCTATTCATTCTCATCACATCTATCCTCTATTCATTCTCATTTATCTGATTCATATCACATCTTATCACATCTATTTACCTCTTATTCTCATCACTTCTATTCTCATCATATCCATCCATCCATTCATTCCCATCTATTTGATTCACATCCCATCTCATCACATCTATTTACCTCTCATTCTCATCACTTCTATTCTCATCACATCCATCTATCCATTCATTCCCATCTATCTCATTCGCATCCCATCTATTTACCTCTCATTCTCATCACTTCTATTCTCATCACATCCATCCGCTATTCATTCTCATCTATCTGATTCATATCCCATCTTATCACATATGTTTATTATAGAATGTAAGAGAATTCTTATTTTTGATATAAAGATTCTTTACGCATCTATTTATGTATAAGAACAACTTCAGTGGAAAATGACACTTTTATAAAAATCCGTTTATGCATCTATTTATGCATAAATTTATTTTTAATTAGAATAACACTTTCGAAATAAATAAATCTTTTATGCATATTTCTATGCATAAAATCAAAATTGATGAGAATAACTCTTTTGAAATAAAAATAAATTTCTTTACGCATCTTTCTATGCATAAAATCAAAATTTGATGAAAGTAACACTTTTATATAAAAAAAATCTTTTATGCATCTATTTATGCATAAATTCAATTTTAATGAAAGTAACACTTTTATAATAAAAAAATTCTTTTATGCATCTATTTATGCATAAAAATCAATTTTGATGAAAGTAACACTTTTATAATCAAAATATTCCCAATATGCATCTTTCTATGCATAGAAATTAATTCTAATGAAAATAACACTTTTATTATAAAAATATTTCTAATATGCATTTTTCTATGCATAGATAAAAATAATACTTTTAGAATACACAAGCGGTGGGGATTACTCTCTTTGAATAATAAAAGATAAAACTTATTATTCAATATTTAAGAAAATTTTGCCATAACCTCCTTTGTATGGCTGACCATTTTTTAAATTTTTTCATTCTCAAGTTATTTAGAAATTATCCCAAATGGTTTAAAGCATTCTAAACTAATCAAATTTCACTTTTTAAAGAGAAACAATATGAAAAGTTTAATTCTAACAATTTGATTACATATCTAGGATAAAGAAAGGCTGAATTCAAGAATGAAGAGAGAGGGAAAGCCTTTCCAACAAGGCATAGCATCATTTTTTATTTTAAAGAAAATAAAAATTAGAAAACCATTAAATGGAATAAAGAAAAAGTAGGATTTTTAACTTACATGAATTTTTGTGAGCTTTCCTTTGGCTTGATGGTTTGAGGGATCTACTCTTGGTTGCCAACAAGAGTGGCCACCAATTCTTTTGAAGAGGAAATGGTCAAAAACTAATGAATTATCAATAAATTCACTGTTTTTGGCTCTAGGGAGGAGTAGAGTAACAGTGCATAAAACACTATTAACCATTTACAAAGGGGGAGGCTTCATTTATAGGAAAAAGTGAGCCTCCAACCAAGCAAACTGATTCTAGAATTTTCCAGATTAGTTTGGTCAATTTTTGACCATTTTTTAGTCAGTTTAGTTTACCTTTTGGACCTAGTTGAAACAAGAGAGAGGAGAGATAAAAATATCTCATTATTTGTGAGTTTAAAACTCAACCACACATATGAAATAGGCGCCTCCTTCATGAGGGGAATTCCCCCACACTGAGGTGTCAAAAATGCATCATTTCTTCTAAATATCTCTTCTTTTTTAACTAATAACCTTGTCCTTAGTCAACTCTTCATCTTATGTGAGTATTTACTCATTTTTGGAGGGATTTCCATTTATTCTTCAATTTATCTCTTTCCTACATTTGGATTAATCTAATTGGTCCATAGGAACCTTAGTTCAGAAAATTTGGACCCTTAGGCTAAGGTCCTTTTTACCTGATTTCAATTTATTCCAATTGCACATTGGAAATTTCTTTTTGAATATCTGTTTCAGGGGAAACCATTTTAGACACTAGGACAATTTTTATATCCAAAAATATCTCAATTTTGAATTACCTCCCTCTAGACATTTTCTCTCTCTAGGCCAAAACAGGGAAAACATGATCTTTCTTTTATTTCAGAGAGGGGAATAATTATAAGATCAGAAGGGGAGGTTTTTAAACCTGCACACCTCAAAAGCCAGAGGGAGGAATCTTACAATCTAGATTATCCAAATTTGGTGGTACAAATGCTCAACTACCTTACTTTTTTGCATCTTTGAAATATTTTTTATATTGATATCTCTCATATCATAGTTTGTTTCTATCTAAATTCGTGTGGACTCCAAACTCATATAGCTGAGATTTGTAAGTTGTTCCTCTCGATTGCCTTTGCAATAACCTTGTCATTCACATCAATCAATGTTCGGTTCTTGTCAAATTAAAACAAAAATTCATAGTCTATGATGGCCAAGACAAACAAGAGGTTCCACTTCATACCAAAAGAATAACTTTTTACACAATCATCTTTAACCATGAAAGAAACAATAATCCTTCCTTTAATCGAACACTTTGCATCGTCAACCACTACCACCATAATATTATTGCCCCATAGGATTTAGGGAGGAATACTAATGTGAGATCAGCCACCATAAGACCTCCATGAACCCGCTAAAACAAAATAGGGCAATTGTCCACCTAACCGCCGAATATAGGAACCCCCATCGGCTAAAATCCGGACTCCCCTGAACCGCCTGAATCCCCCTAGTCCTACCCGTGTCTTGATAGTACTCCCCCCCTTTTAGAAGAGTTTTTGTCCAAGAAAACAAAGGTAGGATATCAAGTCTTGAGAGTACCAACGTCCTCCAAAGTGGAACCTTCTTCTGGTCTATCCTTCCACTTAACTAGACACTATTGTCTAATTCTGTGATGAGTTCGCTTCTCTTGAAAATCCAAGATGTGCTCTGGCTTGTGTGGTAACTCTGGAGGCTCAATTAAATCTACAAGAACACCTGTATCCACCATATTGGCATCGTCGCCTAGTCGTTTTCGCAGATGACTAACACGAAAAACTGGGTGAGCCTTGGAATGTTTTGGCAGAGCTAACTTGTAGGCAACTTCACCTACATGCTTAAGTATTGTGAAAGGTCCACAATACCTAGGCTACAACTTTGGCACTTTTCTCATCTTCAAAGTTTCCAAACTTGGGGAAACTTTGAGAAATACTTGGTTACCTTTTTCAAATGTGACCACTCTGTGGTCTTCATCCGCATAATGCTTGTAATGATCGTGGGCCTGTTTAACATTTTCCTTAGTGATCTTTAGCATATCATTATGATCTTGCAGAAAATTTTTAACCTTTTAAATTATTTCAATAGCTAACCCCACAGCTAATGGAGATCGGGGTTGAAACCTATACATAAGCATGAAAGGACTAAAGCCTATAGTGACATGCTTCGATATCCAAAGATATCTAAAAACTGAATTATCTCTCTCTAGAACATTTTCTCTCTCTAGGCCAAAACAGGTAGAAACAAGATCTTTTATTATTCTGAAAAGGGGATTGATTACAAGGGAAGAAACTGGACATCTTGAGGCTGGGGAGGAATCTTACATCGTTTATGCATAAAATCAATTTAATAGGAATAACACTTTTAAAATTAAAAAAAATCCTTTATGCATCTTTCTATGCATAAAAATCAATTTTAACAAGTAACACTTTTGTAATTAAAAAAAATCCTTTATGTATTTTTCTATGCATAAAAATCAATTTTAATAAGAATAACACTTTTGTAATAATAAAATTCCTTTATGTATCTTTCTATGCATAGAAATCGAATTGAATGAGAATAACACTTTTATAATTAAAAAATTTCCTTTATGCATCTTTCTATGCATAAAAATCAAATTTAATGAGAATAACACTTTTATAAATTAAATTTTTTTTCCATTATGCATCTTTCTATGCATAGAAATTAAATTTAATGAGAATAACACTTTTATAATAAAAAAATTCCTTAATGCATCTATCTATGCATAAAAATCAAATTTAATGAGAATAACACTTTTATAATTAAAAAAATTTCCATTATGCATCTTTCTATGCATAGAAATTAAATTTAATGAGAATAACACTTTTATAATTAAAAAAATTCCTTTATGCATCTTTCTATGCATAAAAATCAAATTTAATAATTAATATCAGTGATATCCATGCATATTCATAGGTGAATATGTACATGGATTAATTAGAATATTTCTTTTAGATGCAAAAATGGTGGGAATTACTCTTTTGGAATAACATAAAAACAAACTTTTTTTTTCACAAAATTCTGAAAAATTTTGCCATAACCTCCTTTGTATGGCTGACCATTTCTCATTTTTATCATTCTTTATTTGACTTAAATTAACCCAAATTAGATTTATAGAACTCTAATCTACACAATTTTCTAAATTCAAGAGAGTAAACAATAAGAAGAGTTTAATTAATCCCTTGGTTAATCTTTCTAGGATTAAAAAAGGCTGGAATGTAAAGAAGAGAAGGGGGTGGCCTTTTCATCAAGGCATAGCATTTGAATTTAATTCATTTAACTGCAAAACATAAAAATCCAAAAAACCATAGATTAAAATTTGTAAATAAGTAAGAAAATTAGCTTACATAAAGCTTGTAATCTCTCCTTTGGCTTGAGGGATTCAGGGTTCTACTCTTGTTTGAAGCAAGAGTGGCCATCAAATCACTTTGGAGAGGATTAGGCCAAAAACAATTGAATTATTAAGAAATTCAATGTAGATGGCTCAGGACAGGAGTAGAGTAATAGTGCATAAATACCATTAAGCTTTTACAAAGGGGGAAGCTTCTATTTATAGAAAAAATTGAGCCTTTAACCAAGCAAACTAATTCTAAAATTTTCTTGATCAGTTTGGTCAATTTTTGACCATTTTTGGGTCAGTTCAACTTACTTTTTGGATCTAGTTTTGAAATAGGAGAGAGGAGAGATGAAATATCTCATTTTATTGATTTAAAATTGGGAGTAATGATGAGAAAAAAGGCACCTACTTTATGAGGGGAGATCCCCACTCTAAGGTGTCAAATTTTAGTTTTTTAATTGTTTTCTTTGGTCCTTAGTCTTATGTGAGCATTTACTCATTTTTGGGGAGTTTTTCTTTTATTCTTCAATTTATCTCCTCCCTACATTTGGATTAATCTTATTGGTCCCTAAGAACCTTAATCCAAAATTTTCAAAAAATCTGGACCCTTAGGCTAAGGTCTTTTATATGCACATTATAATTTATTTCTAATGCACCTTAGGAATTTCTTTTTAAACATCTGTTTCGGGGGAAGAAGGGATATTTTTCTATCCAAAGATATCTAAAAACTAAATTATCTCTCTCTAGAATATTTTCTCTCGCTAGGCCAAAACAGGTAGAAACAAGATCTTTTATTATTTTGAAAAAGGGGATTGATTAGAAGGCCCGAAGAAATTGAACATCTTGAGGGCTGGGGAGGAATCTTACAATCGGTGTACTTATGGCATCATTGGCAACCAGAATGCTCACCACCTGTCCACTCAGGGGCCTTTTCAATAGTTCCTAGCTCATAGTACTCGACAATTTATTCACTTTTTAAAATCAAAATGGAATCTCCGTTGAAGATTAGCAAGATTAACCAACATATCCATATAAAAGAGCCATGGACTCATCTGTTGAGTGAGAACCAATAAGGGCAATCAACCAGATCCATGCCTGGTTTCAGAAAACAACTCTTACTCCTTGCTCCAATATCTTCCCCAACGCACGTGTGGGTATCTTCGGTGACCCAGAGCCCGAGCACCGTATGGTGAGCACCCTCTAGGATCCTTCGTAGGTCACTGTGCTTTCTTCACTCATAGGCTGCTTCCTTGGTCCCTCATCCACCGTACTACCGGAAGCTCACCATTTAAATCGAACCGAGGCTGGTCAAGACCTCGGTCGAGACCTTGCTACGCGAGACGTCCTCCGTTGACTCTCTGTTTCCTGAAATGAATTATATTCGATATTTCTCTTTTGAATAAAAGAATTCATGGGATTTACAAAAATCAATTCTACCCATATTTTCACTTTTGATAAATAATCATAAATCCAACTATACTAAGAATTTCTCTTTTTCCCATTTAATTTCTTGGACCTCAATTATCATGGGAATTCCTCTTTTTGCATTTGATTATTTGCATTCCAATGTCATGGGAATTCCTCTTTTATCATCAAATATTTATCATAAAATAAATTCATCTAAAATAAAATATCCATTAATTCAACATGCTAGGAATTTCTCTTTTCCCATCTACATGATTGAATTCCAAATATCATAGGAATTTTGCTTTTATCATTTAAATATTTCTCATAGATAAAATAAATTTATCTAAAATTCATCTTTGAATTTAAACAAAATATCCATTAATTTCAATATGCTAGGAATTTCTCTTTTCCCATCTAAATGATTGAATTCCAAATGTCATAGGAATTCCTCTTTTATTATTTAAATATTTCTCATAGATAAAATAAATTTATCTAAAATTCATCTTTGAATTTAAACAAAATATCCATTAATTCCAATATGCTAGGAATTTCTCTTTTTCCATCTAAATGATTGAATTCCAAATGTCATAGGAATTCCTCTTTTACCATTTAATATAATTACCATAATTTTCTCATTTCTTAATTATTTAATTACACATAAACTAAAAAATTAAATTTCCATTGAATGTGACAAAAACCATTCTTTTAACCTACGATATTCAATCCTAGAATATGATAGAAAGTCCTCTTTTCACGTTATGCATAAGAATGAATTATGCATCAATTTCTTAAACATTTTGCCATAGCTCCGCTGCTATTACCGGCAATTTTTAATTTTTATGAAAAGAATAAGACAGTAAAATAATTATGATAGTATAACTATCTTTTAGCATTAAATCCAATTTATGGATTTATCCCACATAATATTACCATATTTTTCAAGCATATAAGTATAAAAACCATTTTCTTAAACCTCTAGCTTCACAAGCCTAGAGTTTGATTTGTGAATAAAGAATTTCTCCATGAGAAGCATTAATTGAATATAGAATAGGTCATAGGAATGACCATTCTTTGGGGGAGAGAGAGATATGCTTTAAAAAAATATTTTAATTTAAGCATAAATGAAAACTTTATGTGTTTAATCACTAAAATTCATTAGAGAGCTTCAATTGCATTAAAGAGCCATTCAATTGAATACTTCTCAAGCTTGAGAGGGGTTGAGAAGTAAGAAACATTTAGAGATTAAGAAAAAGACCATAAAATCACTCTTTACCTCTTGTTTTGCTTCATTCTTTAGTCATTAGAGAGGCCCCCAACCAATCAATTGGTTTAGTATGTTGATGAAGACTCCAAAGAAGGTTGAAGACAGAGAGAAGCTCCAATCTCTCCAAATTGTAGAGGAGTTTTAGAGGATAATAGAAAATATCATTATTTCAGTATAATACTGGCATGGTATAGTTCACATATATTTTTACAAAGGGCTAAGGATCTATTTATAGGTGAGGGAGGCCTCTAACCAAGTCCAACTAGTTTGTAGAATTTTTTGGGTTCACTTTGACTGAATTTGGACAAGATTTGGCTCCCTTTTGATTTGGTTTGATCAGAGGAGAGATAAAAATATCTTATTATTTTTGAGTTTAAAACTCCTCCACAAATGTGAAATAGGTGCCTCCTTGAAGTGCCCCCTTCTCCTTACCAAGGTGTCAAAAATGTATCATTATACCCAAAATATCTCATTTTTTAAGTAATATTCATAGTTTTTTTACTAATAAACCTTGTACTCAGTCAACTCTTCATCTTATGTGGGCATTTACTCATTTTTGGGTATTTTTCTTTTATAAATTGGATTTATCTCCTCCCCACACTTGGATTGATCCAATTGGCCCATAGGAACCTTAATTAGACCATAATCCAAACATTTCTGAAAATCTAGACCCTTAGGCTAAGGTCCTTTATACATATTTTCAATTAATTCCAATTGAACGTTGGAAAGTTATTTTTGAATTTTTGTTTCAGGGGAAACCATTTTAGACACTAGAAGGATTTTTATATAAAAAAATATCTCAATTCTGGACTACCTCCCTCTAGACATTTTCTCTCTCCAAGACAAAACAGGATAAAATAGGATCTTTCTTTTATTTCAGAGAGTGGAATAATTATAAGATCAGAAGGGGAGGTTCTTACTCCTATACACCTCAAAAGCTGGAGGGAGGAATCTTACATCTGTCTTGTGAAGTGCCCCCCCAAGCACAGGCTAAGTGAGCTTGTTCTAGAAGGAAGACATATTCGTCTTCATGAACACAGTGTTTGATAATCTTGTCTTTCCCCTGCCTGTAAGATTGGTGTGCAATGAGTTGGTAGGGGGTCGCTTGTTTAATGAGGTGTCAAGAACGCTCCTTATTTAGGAGGGGGTCAACTGGTAAACCATTGGCTAGAAAATGTGGTACCTCCTTGCTCCATTCAGGAATTAAACAAAGTTGGAACTGGGCGGCATCTGGTAAATCATCATCAACTCCCACGGGCAGCTCGTTGTTGGGTATTCTTGACATGTGGTCTACAAGACATTCCCTTTCTCACTGTGATAATGAAGACTCAAGCAAGATCAACAACCATCTGGTGATTCTTCCTACTATACAAGGCTTTTTTACCAGGTATAGAAGATCTTGATGGTCTACAAAGAAGATAAATTTGGTTGCTAGGAGATAATGCAAAAACTTCTTAACAGTGTAAACCATGGCCAACCCTTCCCTTTCAGTCATGGTATAATTTCTTTTGGCCTCATTTAGTTGGCGGCTGGCAAAGCTGATGGGAAAATCCATCTTGTGTTCATCATCAGGTTGGGCCAACTCACATCCACCAATAGAAAAGGTGGAGGCGTCGATGTGGACATAAAAGATAATGTCCCAATTGGGGGACCTTAGTAGAATAGGAGCACTTGCTAAGGCTTTCTTGAGGGTGGTATAAGCATGTTGGCATTCCTCCGTTGACTAAAAAAGGATCAAGAGTTTGTAAAGAGGTTGAGCTATACCAGCATACATAAAAATGTAACACCGATAATAGCCAGCATGTCCCATGAAACACTGGACTCCCCTTAAAATTAGTGGGTGGAGGGGCAGCTCAGGGATGAACTACACCTTGCTATCGTCCATGGAGATTCCCTATTGGGATACATTGTGTCCCAGGATAATTCCATGTCTAACCCAAAATTGGCATTTGAGTGGGTTCAATGAAATGCAGTATAACCTAGATCTTTCTAGCACCTTACGTAAACAGTCAAGGTGTAACTTCCAAGCGGAGTTGACACAGAGGTCATCCATAAAGACCTCAAGGAATTTTCAAATATATTCCTTGTAAGCCATGCACATTAGTCGTTGAAAGGTACCAAGGGCAGTGATCAGCCCAAAAGGCATGACACGGTATGCGTAAGTGCCCCATTCTCTGTGGGGCAAAGGCTGTTTTGTGTTGATCCTTGGGGTCGATCAACACCTAGTTGTAGTAAGAGAATCCATCAAGAAAGCTATAGGCTTCCTTTCCCAGGACTCATTCAAGCACATGCTCAGTGAAGGGGAAGGGATAGTGATCTCGTATGGTGGCGACATTGACCTTCTTGAGGTCCACTCGCACTCTTACCTTCCCATTCTTTTTGGGCACTATCACTATGGGTGACACCCATTCTATGTGCTCTATTTCATAGATGAATCCGATGTCATGAATATCAATTTCTTCCCAGACTATCTTAGAATTCTTTGGATTCATAGGGTAAGCCCTTTGTTTTACCAGTCTCAGTCCATCGACCATCGGAATGGTGTGCTTAACTACTTCGGTACACCCTTCATTTCCATGTACTTCCAAGCGGCGAAAGCAATCTTGGAATTTTGTGAGTAGAGTGATGAGCTTGGTCTCTTTCTTAGTAGAGAGGTCATCCTTGATGTATATTGGCCTTGCATCTTCGCTCAGTCCTACCTGGCTAGACCATCATATGAGGTCCCTGGCTGTCTATTTTGGGACCTTTGGGCCGAGTCATATTGCACAAATCTGTCAGCCATCTGGAAGGTTTTGAAGTATTTGGGCACTTTTTTTTGGTCTCGTCTGCTCTAGTGCTTTCTTCTTCTATCAACTTTTTGGCTTCTTTTTTTTTTGCCAATGCTAACTTATTACGTGCTTTGCGTGCAGAGCGGCAAAGATTTTTGGGTTGGGTTTGGGATCAGTGGGTTCCATTGGCTTTGGGGTGAACCAGAAGAAGGGAGTTATTTGTGAATTCCTTTTTCCATATTTGGTTGAAGTGGTCATGTGCTTCAACTGCACCTACATATTTTAGCCAGTGGGTGTCAGAATTGGTAGAGAAAACATAGTGTTCTGGCCCAGGGAATCCATCAAGCTTACGAGTTCTATGTAAGTGTGTTCCCTGATGGTTCTGTTGTTGCATGTTTAGGTTCGTGAGTGGCGATATCAAGCAGGTATGCAGTGCTAAGCATGTAGAGAGATGTGATCTCCTACCCATTGGCTGTAGCAAACCTGCTTCCAAGGTAGCAAGGATCTGTCCACGGTGCATCTTGGAAGTATGTCCAAGGTAGCAAGGATATGCATCCAATTCTCAGAGTCTTCTTGCTCTGGAAGAAGTGCACATTCCTTGCTATCCTTTCCATCATCTATTGTTTTATGCAACGTTTGACACAGGTGGACTTCAGTGGATTTGGTAGTTGTTACTAAGTGCTTTGCAAAGGGTTTATTGCTCATGGGATGTACCTTCCACATGCATAGGTTAATCTTAACTGTCTAATCTTTCCTTCGAATGTAGATATGGTTAGTATCCCAATCGTGTATCATTTTAGTTTCCCTCATGAAAGGTCGCCCAAGGATGTAGTCATATGAAACTGGCTCACATCCAAATTCATCACACCACAAAGGTGTGGCAGAAGGTGGTTCCAAGTATCTTTATTTTCAAATCCTTTAATAGACCAATGGGTCTAGCGCAGTGGCTCCGTTAGCAAGTTTCACCAGTAATGTTGTGTCATCCATGGTGGGTGCTCCCCATTTTCCCAGTATTGCTTGGTAACAATGCTCACTCCTACTCCCCCATCCAGGATTGTGTGACGTGGAGGGTGTCGAGCGAGGTTAATGCAACATTGAGTTCATCGACTTCAAAGTATTGTCTGAGCTTATTTACTCAAATTGTGGGAGTGTCGGTGAGTTTATGGGGTTGAATTTCATCTTCCTCGGTCTCATTAGAGCTATCTAGCTCTATGGACTCTTGCATGCCTGCCCCGAGGCGTCCCTTCATCCAATCCTTTAGATCCTTCCATAAGCTTAGGCTACCTTGAAGCAAGGTGCCAATGGGGATTTGGGTCTAAGAAGAGAGGAAGGAAGAGAGACTAGCAATATCTCTAAGAGCAGAGGATGTTCTATTAGGAAGGTCATCTTGGCTTGTTCTCAAGCTCTTATTTATATAAGGTATTTAGATGGGGACCTCTGTTTTTGTTCTTTTGAGATGGTCATCCCCTAGGTTTCTGAGATATTCATGATACCCTCCGATTTCGTCACCAAAAAGGCTAAGAAGACTTGCAAATTTTCGGTGTTTCATTAGTTTTATGCACACTTCCATGATTATTTTGGTGCCAATTTTGGCGCATTATGGTGATGTTTGGAGGTTCTTCATCGACAAAAGTCACACTTTCATGGAATTCATGCCTAAATTGTACTTATCTTTTGTACTCCTTTTTAATGTAAATGCTTGGCATATTAGCGGGTCCGCATTTGTAAAGCCAAAGCATGAAAACTCTCTCTTAGTATTTTGTAAGGTCCAAGCCATGTATTCACAAAATGAAGCAAGCCTAAAGTTCAAACATTATGTACTTTTGAATATTTGGAATCAAATAAAGAAAAGGGAAAAAGAAGGGTCGTGGGATGTGGGTGGTTGAGGAAGTTAGAGTCTCTCTCTTCCTTTATCAACCTCGTTCACGTTCCTTTCTAACTCTCTTGGTTTGAGCACAACTCTTGCCTCTCTCTTGTCTCTTCCTTGTTCTTGAATATTTCCTAGCTATGGAGGAAGGAGAAGAGGATGGTGAGGATGATTGTCTTGTCTATCTTCTATGTGCTCTACACTAGGTTGCTTTTCATTGTGTGGGTATATGGCTATGGTGTTTTCCTAGAGAGAGAGATGAGAGAATAGATGATGTGTGTGTATATGTGTGTTTCTTGAGAGCTTCTTGCAGCTTTCATGGCTATGGGGCACCCCAATGCGTATATTTCACATGCTTGAGCCCGGATCTGCTGTGTTTTTGAGTGCTTGGAAGGCTACAGTCATTTGGTGTGTTCGCCGGGAGGGGCTAGTCTTTGAATCTGCAAGAAGTGCCTTCAACAAGTCGGTGGTGATGGTGAGTTCGAGGAAGATGAAGATGATGTCAGACACCAAACAGATAGAGAAATCGAAAGAGGACGGGTGCTGGCGGTGCCACTGGAGAGACGAGACGGGAAAAAAGAAAGAGATTTAGTGCTGCAGATCGAGAGAGGAGAGTAGACGTTGCTATTGTGTGTTGTGCATCTGTAACAATTCGAAGGGAGCAGAGATCCAGAGAGAAGATGAAACGGGCTGTTGCCGTAGATGGGGAAGAAAACCTGAGCGCTACAATTGTTGAACACCGTGAAGGAGATCGTGAAGAGGCCGCCAGCTTGCACTCAGAAGAAGTGAGCAGGAGATGAAGAAGGCACAGAAGAGGGCTACCAGTCGCCTGCAGATAGGAGGAGAGCAGTAGCGTACGAGAGAGGAAAGAGCCATGCTCTCTACTGTGGGGCGCTAGAGCAGGAGGGAAAAGATCGAAGAGCAGGGGTCGCTCTGTTGGTCATACCGAACAGAGGAGAGAGAGCCCTTTTTCTGTGTGTCCATTCGAAGAAAGAAGCCACATACGTGCACGCGAGTAGATAATGCCTATGCAGGTTTCTTTTTTTCTTGCTAGATGTAAATATGAGCAGTATAAGGGTTTTTTCCCACCAACAGACATATACACACACACACACACACTTGATTTGAGATGCTACGAAAACCTTACGCCGGAGTTTTTTCATGCTGCAAGCACCTAGATTCGGGTGGAGAGCTTCACGCAGATTTCAGCAAGGGTGTGCTCTATGTTAAACACTTTGTTGGGAGAACATTTCGGTGATGGGAGTTGGAAGTTGTGGTTTTTTCTTCCATAAAGTTTGTGGGTTATGTTGCGGGTGAGAGCTTGATGATGATTCTCTAAATCATATGTCTTATGTGTGATGAGTGATGGAGTTAGAGTAGGAGAGTTAGTAGGAGTTAAAGAAGTGTTAGTTAGGAGAAGAGATGTGTGGTGAAGTATGAAGTGTGAGAAGAGTGGAGTGACGTTGTGACGAAGAGTATGGAGAGAGAAGTGATGGTGGGGTTGATTAAGTATGCTAAACAAGGGAGGTCTTCATCATTATTTTGTTCGCGGGAGCTCACAAGCTAAGTGGGTGAGGAATGATAGCCTCCGATTTCGTCACCAAAAAGGCTAAGAAGACTTGCAAATTTTCGGTGTTTCATTAGTTTTATGCACACTTCCATGATTATTTTGGTGCATTATGGTGATGTTTGGAGGTTCTTCATCGACAAAAGTCACACTTTCATGGAATTCATGCCTAAATTGTACTTATCTTTTGTACTCCTTTTTAATGTAAATGCTTGGCATATTAGCGGGTCCGCATTTGTAAAGCCAAAGCATGAAAACTCTCTCTTAGTATTTTGTAAGGTCCAAGCCATGTATTCACAAAATGAAGCAAGCCTAAAGTTCAAACATTATGTACTTTTGAATATTTGGAATCAAATAAAGAAAAGGGGAAAAGAAGGGTCGTGGGATGTGGGTGGTTGAGGAAGTTAGAGTCTCTCTCTTCCTTTATCAACCTCTTTCACGTTCCTTTCTAACTCTCTTGGCTTGAGCACAACTCTTGCCTCTCTCTTGTCTCTTCCTTGTTCTTGAATATTTCCTAGCTATGGAGGAAGGAGAAGAGGATGGTGAGGATGATTGTCTTGTCTATCTTCTATGTGCTCTACACTAGGTAGCTTTTCACTGTGTGGGTATATGGCTATGGTGTTTTCCTAGAGAGAGAGATGAGAGAATAGATGATGTGTGTGTATATGTGTGTTTCTTGAGAGCTTCTTGCAGCTTTCATGGCTATGGGGCACCCCAATGTGTATATTTCGCATGCTTGAGCCCGGATCTGATGTGTTTTTGAGTGCTTGGAAGGCTACAGTCAATTCAGCTACCTGGTTTCCCTGGTGGGGATAGCTACAATGGGTGCTACTTCTTGTGTTGTTCTATGAGGGGGTGATTGTTCTGGGGACTCTTGCATGCTTGCCCCAAGGTGATGGGGTCGGGTAGGCCCTTTCTCTTTGATACGATATTTTAGGTGCTTGGGAAACTAGATCTGGCCCTGGGTTTGGTATGGGTCTCTGGGCTCAGAATGAATCGGCCACCCCTAAGATGGGCATGGATCTTTAGATTAGCAGATGAGTTTGGGTTTGATGGCTCTCGCTTTGACCTATTTTTGCTCTATAATCTAGAGGTGGCGTGGGATATCTTTCCTGTTAGTGTTCCATACCTCTCGCCTTGGGATGTGGCTCTTTTGACTGTGCGTTACCCAGGATAAAGTTGCAGAGTCTCGAAGAAAGGCTTCTTTGTGAATGTGTAGGAGAGATAGGGTCGTGCTCTCCTGGACAGGTGGTTTGTCCCACTGAGCCTCAAGTTCTCCTGTTTCAAGGTCAAGAGTTATTTTTCTCGTGTTGGGATGATCTTCGCTCTCACGCTGCTATCAAAGACTAGCACTATTTAGCTTCAGATGAGTCTGACCTTATGAGTGAGGGAGCTTCAAGAGAGTTTATATCATCAAATAGAGGGTTGTTTTGCACCAATTTTCCTGAATGTAGGTGCATGAATGTGTGGAATTACTATGCAAGACCCCCTTGTGAACAACTTGTTTTTTTAAAGGAATGGTACAGTCGTACGTTTTAAGATGGTATGGGCATACACTTCATTGGAGGACACGGGCATACACTTCTCAGAAAGAAGATGACACGGGCATGCGCTTCTTGGAAGACAGAGACGTGAACACTATTGCGGACAAAATAGGTAATATTTCATGAAAACAAGAAACATTTGGCATCTTTCAAAGATTCCATAAAAAAAGCTCAATTTTTTACCTCTTTTTAAAAAGTGGTCTATGCATGCATACAACACTGCCAAAAAACGATAATATTTTAGGCACTTTACACATGTTTTTTATAAAAATTGACATGAAAAAAAAGACTTCGTTTTGCTTACTTTTTGAGATTACAGTTAAAAATCTAACAATAAGTTTTCAAACAATGTTTATTATTTCCATCTTCAATCCATTAAAAAAATGATACAACTGTAAAAGGAAGCCATTTTTTCTAAACATATAGCTTATGGCATAGGTATGGTTCCTCATAATCATTTCTACACCATCACTAGTCGATGTGCCTTTCCCTGAGAAGGTAGACGAGGCATCCTCTTCTTCACTATCTACAAATATAATTTTTTTCTTCTATGTGTATACTTGAAGCTTAGACTCCTTGGGTCATCTACCATGTTAGCATGATTGAGGATGTGCTACAGAGTGCAACTATAAAAAACTATTTGTATAATTATATTACAAAAGCATTATCTTGATACAATTATTATCTTAATTATAAAACCCTATTTTGGCTCTCGATGAGAGTAGTATTAAAATCCATTTTGAAGCTCTTGAGTATCACAATTTCTTAATTGATAATATATACTATTTTAAAAAGAGTTCGTTACGTACATATGAATTTTAAAATATCATGATTAAAAGTTGTCTAATTTTGAAAAATAATTCCACACTCATTTTTAAAGAAGATATGTCCTTTATGTAACAAAAAGGGTTAAATGGTAGTTTTAGTTATTAAATGAGTTTAGGAAGTATAAAAAGTCTCTTTAAGAAACAAAATTTATACTTTCCAAAATACTTTTTTGTAAAATATCAGGCAGGGAGTTAGTTTGAATCCTATTGGTTATTATTACACATAGTAAGAATGTTTTAGCTACAATATTTGCGGGGCCAACTTAATGCTGAGTAAGAACTTCTCAGCTAAGAGTTGATGTTTTCCATCAACTTGATACAAAACATCAACTTTTACGTAAATTTGATATTTTGCATCAAGTTGATGTACGACATTAACTTTATATTCAAAACATTAACTTTCTATGAAAAAGATCAACTTTTTTACAATACTTGATGTTTTGTATCAACATTATGCAAAACATCAACTTCCCACAAAACTTGATGTTTTACATCAGCTTTGATGCAAAACATCAAGTTTTATGAAAAAGTTGATGTTTGCATAAAATCGATGTAAAACATCAACTTTTTTGTAAAACTTGATGTTTTACATCAACTCGATGCAAAACATCGAGT
This sequence comes from Cibotium barometz, assembly GCF_041138505.1. Taxonomy (NCBI): domain Eukaryota; kingdom Viridiplantae; phylum Streptophyta; class Polypodiopsida; order Cyatheales; family Cibotiaceae; genus Cibotium; species Cibotium barometz. The sequence continues at coordinate 12,153,312 of NC_141055.1, forward strand.
TCTGTGGAAAAGTTGATGCTTTGCAAAATGTCAACTTTTCCACACAACTCGATGTTTTGCATCGAGTTGATGATGCAAAACATCAACTTTTCCACACAACTCGATGTTTAGCATATCGAGTTGATGCTAAACATCAACTTTTTCACACAACTCAATGTTTTGCATCAAAGTTGATGCAAAACATCAACTCTACCACAAAAATCAATGTTTTGCATCAATTTTTAGATGCTCCGGAGAAGAAAGTTGGAGGATCGGAGGTTGATTTTCACAAACCGCCTGTTTTAGCGATTCTATTCTCAGAAGCGTGGTCAAACAACCTGTTCCACAAATTTTGAGTATCAACACGACTATGTTTCGATGTAATGTGCACACGTCACACAAAGCGACTTGCTGATACATTGCTGCAACAGCAAGTCGCTTGTAGTGCATCAGCAAGTCGCTTTGTGATGTGTGCACATTGCATCGAAACATAGTCGTGTTGTTACTCAAAATTTATGGAATAGGTCGTCTGAGCATGCCAACGTGGACGGAATCGCTAAAACAGGCTGTTTGTGAAAATCGACCTCCGATCCTCCAACTTTCTTCTCCGGAGTTTCTGAAACTTGATGCAAATATCGAGTTTTGTGGTAGACTTGATGTTTTGCATCAACTTTGATGCAAAACATCGAGTTGTGTGGAAAAGTTGATGTTTTGCATCAACTCAATGTAAAACATCAACTCGAGTTGTGTGGAAAAGTTGATGTTTTGCATCAACTCGATGCAAAACATCAACTTTTCCACACAACTCGAGTTGATGTTTTACATCGAGTTGTGTGGAAAAGTTGATGTTTTGCATCAACTTGATGCAAAACATCAACTGTTAGGCTAAAAGTTGATAGCCTAAAAGTTGATGTTTTGCATCGGTTGATGCAAAAAATCAACTTTTTCACACAACTCGATGTTTTGCATATTTAGTTGATGCAAAACATCAACTTTTCCACACAACTCAATGTTTTCCATCGAGTTGATGTAAAACATCAACTTTTATGACAAAGTTGATGTTTTACATTGATTTTATGCAAAGCATCAACTTTTTCATAAAACTTGATGTTTTGCATAGAATTAAAGAAAAAATATACCAAGGGTAAGGTGATATAGGTAGAACATAGGTTTACGGCTAAGGACCTGAAAAACACATATTGTCGCAACCTTTGACTACAAATTTGAGAGGAGATCGTTAAAAAAAATGCTTGTCTATGTAACCATGCAACCTTTGTATCATAAATAATATCGCTACATAGTAGATGCCAAAAAATCATGATAACAGAAGAGCTAGATGAGATAATCCATGATGACCTGTAATCCATTGGTTTTAATCCAAATGTGCAAGGCTCCATTGATTTGGAATACCACGAGTCAATTGATTCCCCAATCCTGTTTTTTGTTCTATAATTCAATTTTAAAGCTGAAGAACTATAGGCAAATACACATGGTGTGGTCGACCATCTATGTCAAGGAGGGGGGTGCATGTGAGCCTAGACTTTGCCATGCCTAAATGCAGTAGTATGCTGTCCAGCATAGGGGACCTTGAATCTATCGTCAAAATGAAAGCTCTAAGCTCTTCTCTACTATAAGATTCCTCCCCCAGCCCCTCTTGATGTCCAAATTCTCCCCCTGTAATTAAATCCCTCTTCAGAAATATAAAAGATCTTGTTTATACTGTTTTGGCCTAGAGAGACAAAATCTTCTAGAGAGAGATGATTCAGTTATTAAATATTTTTGGATGAAAAAATATCTCATCTTATTAAAATAATTTGCCCTAAAACAAAAGTTCAAAAAGATTTTCAGAAGGTGCATTAGAAATCAAGTATAATCTGTTTAAGATGCCTTATCCTACGGATCCAGATTTTTTTGAAATTTTAAATTAAGGTTCCTATGGACCAATAAGATTCATCCAAATGTAGGGAGGAGATAAATGGAAGAATAAAAGGAAAATCCCCCAAAAATGAGTAAATACTCACATAAGATGAAGAGTTGACTAAGGACAAGTTTAATAGTTAAAAAAGAGAGATATTTAGAAGAAATGATGCATTTTTGACACCTCAGTATGGGGGAATTCTCCTCATGAAGGAGGCGCCTATTTCACATGTGTGGGAGAGTTTTAAACTCCCAAATAATGAGATATTTTTATCTCTCCTCTCTCCTGTTTCAACTAGATCCAAAAAGTGAGCTAAACTGACCTAAAAATGGTCAAAAATTGACCAAACTGATCTCGAAAATTCTAGAATCAGTTTGCTTGGTTAGAGGCTCACTTTTTCCTATAAATAGAAGACTTCTCCTTTGTTGAAGCTTAATAGTATTTTTGCACTGTTACTCTACTTCTCCCACGAGCCAAAAACTGTAAATTTACTCATAATTCATTAGTTTTTTACCTTTCCCTCTTCTAAAGATTGGTGGCCACTCTTGTTTCAAACAAGAGTAGATCCCTCAAACCATCAAGCCAAAGGAAAGCTCTCAAATTCTCCTTGTAAGTTGGAGATTCTTCTCTTTTCTATTACATTTTATGGTATGATTTTTGTCTTCTCTAAAATGAATATGATGTTATGCCTCATTGAAAAAAGGCATTCCCCTCTCTTCTTTAGTAAATCCAACCATTCTTTCTCCTAGATGAATGATTAATGGATAAAATCAAGTTTTTCATAATGTTTCTCTTAAATAAGTAGAAAATGTTTACATTAGAATGATTTAAATACTCTTGGTGAAATTCTAATTAATTTTAGAAAGTTAAAAATTAAAAAATGGTCAGCCATACAAAGGAGATTATGGTAAAATTTTCTAAAATTGTGAAAAATAAGTTTTACTTCTTTTTATTCAAAAAGAGTACTTCCCATTGTATATGTATTCTTAAAGTGTTATTTTCCATTCTAAGTATGGAAAAATGCATACTAGAATTATTTTATTATAAAAGTGTTATTTTCTTTAGAATTAATTTCTATGCATAGAAGGATGCATATTGAAATTTTTATTTTGATTATAAAAGTGTTACTTTTATCATAATTGGATTTTTATGCATAATTAGATACATAAAAGAATTTTGTTTTTATTATAAAAGTGTGACTTTTATCAATTTTGATTTTATGCATAGAAAGATGCATAAAGAATTTTATTTTTAATTCAAAAGAGTTATTTTCATCAATTTTAATTTTATGCATAAATAGATGTATAAAGAATTTTATTTTTATTCCAAAAAAGTTATTCTTATCAATTTTGATTTTATGCATAGAAAGATGCATGAAGAATTTTATTTTTAATTCAAAAGAGTTATTTTCATCAATTTTGATTTTATGCATAAATAGATGCATAAAGAATTTTATTTTTATTCCAAAAGAGTTATTCTTATCAATTTTGATTTTATGCATAGAAAGATGCATAAAGAATTTTATTTTTAATTCAAAAGAGTTATTTTCAATCAATTTTGATTTTATGCATAAATAGATGCATAAAGATTTTTTTTTAAATTCCAAAAGAGTTATTCTTATCAATTTTGATTTTATGCATAGAAAAATGCATAAGGAATTTTTTTAATTCAAAAGAGTTATTTTCATCAATTTTGATTTTATGCATAAATAGATGCATAAAGAACTTTATTTTTATTCCAAAAGAGTTATTCTTATCAATTTTGATTTTATGCATAGAAAGATGCATAAAGAATTTGCATAAAGAATTTTATTTTTAATTCAAAAGAGTTATTTTCATTAATTTTGATTTTATGCATAAATAGATGCATAAAGAATTTTATTTTTATTCCAAAAGCGTTATTCTTATCAATTTTGATTTTATGCATAAATAGATGCATAAAGGATTTTATTTTTATTCCAAAAGAGTTATTCTTATCAATTTTGATTTTATGCATAGAAAGATGCATAAAGAATTTTATTTTTAATTCAAAAGAGTTATTTTCATCAATTTTGATTTTATGCATAAATAGATGCATAAAGAATTTTACTTTTATTCCAAAAGAGTTATTCTTATCAATTTTTGATTTTATGCATAAATAGATGCGTAAAGAATTTTATTTTTATTCCAAAAGAGTTATTCTTATCAATTTTGATTTTATGCATAAATAGATGCATAAATAATTTTATTTTTATTCCAAAAGAGTTATTCTTATCAATTTTGATTTTATACATAAAGAATTTTATTTTTAATTCAAAAGAGTTATTTTCATCAATTTTGATTTTATGTATAAATAGATGCATAAAGAATTTTACTTTTATTCCAAAAGAGTTATTCTTATCAATTTTGATTTTATGCATTAATAGATGCATAAAGAATTTTTTTTAATTCCAAAAGAGTTATTCTTATCAATTTTGATTTTATGCATAGAAAAATGAATAAATTTTTTTTAATTCAAAAGAGTTATTTTCATCAATTTTGATTTTATGCATAAATAGATGCATAAAGAGTTTTATTTTTATTCCAAAAGAGTTTTTCTTATCAATTTTGATTTTATGCATAGAAAGATGCATAAAGAATTTTATTTTTAATTCAAAAGAGTTACTTTCATCAATTTTGATTTTATGCATAAATAGATGCATAAAGAAATGTACTTTTAATCCAAAAGAGTTATTCTTATCAATTTTGATTTTATGCATAGCAAGATGCATAAAAGATTTATTTTTATTTTGAAAGTATTATTTTCATTGAAATTGAATTTATGCATAGGTAGATGCATAAAAGATTTATTTTTATTTTGAAAGTGTTATTCTCATTAAAATGAAATTTATGCATAGTAAAATGCATAAAAAGTTTTTTTTAAATTTGAAAGTGTTATTTTTCTTAAAATTAAATTTATGCATAAATAGATGCATTAAAGGATTTTTATAAAAGTGTTATTCCTACTAAAGTTGTCTTTATGTCTTATTAGATGCGTAAAGAATCTTTATATCAAAAAATTAGAATTCTCTTACATTCTATAAATAGATGTGATAGGAATCATATAGATGTAAATGGATAGATGGAAGTGATATGAATCAGATAAATGTAAATGGATGAATGGAGGTGATGTCCTATGAATTAGGATGTGAATGAATGGTATAAGATGTGAAGGAATGTGATGGCGTGTGAATCGTGATATGAATGAATGATTAAGGGATGTGAATGAATGACGGCATGTGAGTTGTGGATGAATGGATGATGTGGTTTGATGTGTGAATGATGTAGATTAATGTGGATGGATGTATAGATAATGTGGTTTGATGTGTGAATGATGTGGTTAGATGGATGAATGGATGATGTGTTTGATGTGTGAATGATGTAAATCAATGTAGATGGATATATGGATGTGGATGTGGATGTATGAATGTAGATGTGGATGTGGATATATGGATGTGGATGTGGATGTGGATGTATGGATGTAGATATGGAATGTGGATTTGGATGTATGCATATGGAATGTGGATGTGGATGTGGATGTATGGATGTATGGATGTGGATGTGGATGTATGGATGTAGATATGGAATGTGGATGTGTATGTATGAATGCGGATATGGATGTGGATGTATGGATGTGGATGTGTATGTGGAATAATGAATGCGAATGTGTATGTGAAATGATGTGACGGCGATGATATGAATGAATCTGATGTGATTGGATGAGATGGAAATTGATGTGATTGGATGAGAATGGGTACACATATGAATTGAATGTGGAATAAGTAATGTGGACTGATGAGGGACTGATGAGGGATAATGTGGAAAGATGAGAGTTCATTATAGAAACTGTATTTGTGACCTGTTTTGTAAATGAATGTTTTATGTCAAGAATGCTGGGGGAGCATTTTGACTGTCTTGTGAATAAGGTCGTGGGAACTAACTGATAAAGTTGCAACAGCTGACGGAGAGTCAATGGAGGACGTCTCGCGTAGCAAGTTCGGCCGAGGTCTTACCCTCGATTCAATTTAAATGGTGAGCTTCCGGTACGGTGGATGAGGGACCAAGGAAGCGGCCTATGAGTGAAGCACTAGGTGACCTGTGAAGGATCCTAGAGGGCGCTGACCATACGGTGCTCGGCCCAAGATACCCACTCGTGCGTCGGGGAAGATATTGGAGTAAAGAGTAAGTGTTTCTGAAACTCAGTATGGATCTGGTTGATTGACCTTGCTGGTCCTCAACTGATGAGTCCATAGCTTTCTTATATGGATCTGTTGGTTGATCTTGCTGATCTTCAACGAGGATTCCATCTAGATTTTTATAAGTGAATATATTGCCGGGTACTATGAGCTAGGAACTATTGAAAAGGCCCCTGAGGACAGGTGGTGAGCATTCTGGTTGCCAATGATCCATAGATACTCTGATGAAGGAATGATTGGAAATTAAGATTCAACCGGATATTTGGAGGATTGTGATCAGTGATACTATGGTTTCATTAAATGATTTTTTTAAAGACGGCTGAATCTAGGAAAAAGGCAATTTCATATTGGGTGTGTAAGTGGCATGACTAGTGTTAAATTTGCATGAATATCCGGCTAGGGGGACCTAGGAATTCTTTTCCCTAGTACCCGGGACAAAACTTAACCAAATTCCTAATTGGATCCCGTCACTACAGTGGTAGGGTGGTTGGCCTGGGGTTAGGCTGGACTGGATGGATCCGTAAAATGAGACTCGATTTCTGTTTTCTATGTTAGATAAGTAAATCCTGGATAAATTGTTCTATGGAAAAGAATCAGTGTGGCTGTGCCTCTCAGTGAGGAAAAAAGCGTTGGTCTCTATGATCCAAGTACAGTCTTTTTCCCTAATCTGACTATGGGACTCACGGGTTCGGTCAGATGAGCTCAGTTACTTAAGGCTTTTGACTACGTTAGAGAAAAGTTATTCTGGTGGAATCGCCCGTGCTTTCTGGGCAAGGGAAGTTTTTCGGGTTTGGTTTTGGAAGAATCGAGGAATTAGTCACCTGTCCGAATATCCGTGGACAAGGCCTCGAGTGTGGGATCCTGCCCCGCGCAAGAAGTGCTACTTCCGCTGCTAGCACCCTTGAATTCGTTGCGCGGTGGGGACAGGGATCTTACAGTTGGTATCAAAGCTATTTGGGTAATGAGGATCAACCGAGAAGCCAAATATGTCAAAAATTTATCAAGAAGCAGTACAAGGTTGTAATTGTGTGATAAAATTCATACGATTTGATGTTCAAACTGAAATTCGTAATTTGGTAATTGGGTCTTCAGATGGAAGTATCGCAATTGTATGGAACCCTTGACTTGCTTGAGGCCTAGACATGATAGTATTTACCTTATAGTTCCAAGGACCGTGACTACCCGTATATACCGAGGGTATAACTGCAGCTCTTTATTGGCAGTATATACGAGTAAATCTAAGACTTGAAATTATAAGCATTAATACTATCCAGATGATGAATTCGAATGTGGTTGATATGATTTTAAATTCTGATTAAGAAATGATGAGTTGATTTGGATTCTGATTGAAAAATGATGATTCCTGAAATTTAGTTGAAATGTAATAAGCTAAGCAAAACCACAATGAGGATGAATGGGACGAGTCCCTGTGATGATGTTCATAACTAGAATGACGTTAATGACTTCAGCAAATCACTATGAGATTAGTGGATTATACTGGTAGATTACTACTATTAACTTTTGATCAGTGGATCAAGTTAAGGGATAATAAATTAAAAATCTAAAAAATTGAAATCCCCATGGAGGACTGTTCAGATGGAAAAATTCAGTCTGATGGACCATTATTGTGTTAAAGATACGAATGAGATATTCTGAATGAATTGTTATCTGATAATGCGTTCTATATGAGTATCTTTACCCCATGATTATGTGGGGAGCCGACCTATTTAAAGAACCCTAGAATCAATTGAATCAAAAATTGGATTGAATCATAAATAAAGAAACGTAACAAGAATTTTCGACCTATTTAAAGAACCCCAGAATCAGTTGAATCAAAAATTGGATTGAATCATAAATAAAGAAACTTAACAAGAATTTTCGTATTGATAGAAACATGGATCGAGGTTGTCGTGGTAGAAATGTTAACTCCCAACTCGATGAAGAAGAGCTCGACCTAGATGTTCGTAAAACTCTTCACAGTTCGCAGCCTGGTCCCTTCAAGGGTGAAGGGAAACAATTAGGTGAAGTTGTAGAAAAGTGGATTGAGGCCATGGAGGAATACTTTGATGTAACTGGCTATGGAGGAATACTTTGATGTAACTGGCTATGGAGGAATACTTTGATGTAACTGGCTACAATGAGAGAAGCAAGATGGCTCTCGTCAGGTTAAAGATTGTGGAAACGGCCAGGGTTGCATGGAGGAATCATTGCGAGACAAACCGTCTCGACCGAAATACCCAAACCTGGACTGATCTCAAAATTTATCTAAGGACGAGGTTCTGTCCTCCCAGCTTTTTAGAAACAAAGATGAACGAATTCTTAGAGTTAACCCAAGGGAGTAGAACTATTGAAGCTTATCACCAAGCATTCGCCCTCCTCCTCAGATACTCGCCTCCGCTGGATGAAGAACAGCTGATGGCTAGGTTCATTCGGGGACTGAACGAACCTTTGAATATCCTGGTGAAGAATGCCAAGCCAGTTTCCATGGCCGAAGTAGTTCGAATGGTGAAGGATTTTGCCAAAGTCTTTGATGTCAAAGTCCCGCCAAAGCCAGCACCATCACCTTTCAAAAGGTTTTTATTCACATAAGGTGATTCCAACCTTCCTCCGCCTAAGAGATCAAACCCAGGATATGAGAAGTTCCAGAATGGAAGAAATGTCCTTTTCCCGAAACTCAATCCCCTGGATTTCAACTTCAGAAGTTCCACCCTTGAACAAGAGAGTGAAATGCTATAAGTGTCAAGGATTTGGACATCGCAGTATGGATTGCCCAACTCCTTTTGGATCAAGGTTTTCAGGGCAGGGAAATCAGGGATCAAAATTCCAGACTCTAGTCCCTTCCTTCCAGAGTAATCAGGGTTCTATCCGCCAAAATCAGGGAAATCCCAGAGGTAGACCCTCTATCCAACCTACAGTTTCAATCCAAAGTAATGCAAGACCTCTACCTCAGAATAGGGGAAGCCACAGAGAGTTGTTCCCAAATCGGCCGTACACTTCCAAGGCAGTAACGCTGGAAGTGATTGAAGAAGAAGAAGAAGATGAAAGAGATCATACTCCACCTGCGAGATGAGGACATCTCGCGTTTTTTAGGTGGGGTAGAATGTAAGATTCCTCCCCCAGCCCCTCTTGATGTCCAAATTCTCCCCCTGTAATTAAATCCCTCTTCAAAAATATAAAAGATCTTGTTTATACTATTTTGGCCTAGAGAGAGAAAATCTTCTAGAGAGAGGTGTTTCAGTTATTAAATATTTTTGGATGGAAAAATATCTCATCTTATTAAAATAATTTGCCCTGAAATAGAAGTTCAAAGAGATTTTCAGAAGGTGCAATAGAAATCAAGTATAATCTGTTCAAGAGGCCTTATCCTAGGAGTCTAGATTTTTTTGAAATTTTAAATTAAGGTTTCTATGGACCAATAAGATTCATCCAAATGTAGGGAGGAGATAAATGGAAGAATAAAAGGAAAATCCCCCAAAAATGAGTAAATACTCACATAAGATGAAGAGTTGACTTAGGACAAGGTTAATAGTTAAAAAAGAGAGATATTTAGAAGAAATGATACATTTTTGACACCTCAGTATGGGGGAATTCCCCTCATGAATGAGGTGCCTATTTCACATGTGTGGGAGAGTTTTAAACTCCCAAATAATGAGATATTTTTATCTCTCCTCTCTCCTGTTTCAACTAGATCCAAAAAGTGAGCTAAACTGACCTAAAAATGGTCAAAATTGACCAAACTGATCTGGAAAATTTTAGAATCAGTTTGCTTGGTTAGAGGCTCACTTTTTCCTATAAATAGAAGCCTTTCCCTTTGTTTAAGCTTAATAGTGTTTTTGCACTGTTACTCTACTTCTCCCACAAGCCAAAAACTGTGAATTTACTCATAATTCATTAGTTTTTGACCTTTCCCTCTTCTAAAGATTGGTGGCCACTCTTGTTTCAAATAAGAGTAGATCCCTCAAACCATCAAGCCAAAGGAAAGCTCTCAAATTCTCCTTGTAATTTGGAGATTCTTCTCTTTTCTATTATATTTTATGGTTTTAATGATTTTTATCTTCTCTAAAATGAATATGATGTTATGCCTCATTGAAAAAAGGCATTCCCCTCTCTTCTTTAGTAAATCCAACCATTCCTTCTCCTAGATGAATGATTAATGGATAAAATCAAGTTTTTCATAATGTTTCTCTTAAATAAGTAGAAAATGTTTACATTAGAATGATTTAAATACTCTTGGTGAAATTCTAATTAATTTTAGAGAGTTAAAAATTAAAAAATGGTCAGCCATACAAAGGAGGTTATGGCAAAATTTTCTAAAATTGTGAAAAATAAGTTTTACTTCTTTTTATTCAAAAAGAGTAATTTTCATTATATATGTATTCTTAAAGTGTTATTTTCCATTCTAAGTATAGAAAAATGCATACTAGAATTATTTTATGATAAAAGTGTTATTTTCTTTAGAATTAATTTCTATGCATAGAAGGATGCATATTGAAATTTTTATTTTGATTATAAAAGTGTTGCTTTTATCATAATTAGATTTTTATGCGTAATTAGATGCATAAAAGAATTTTGTTTTTATTATAAAAGTGTGACTTTTATCAATTTTGATTTTATGCATAGAAAGATGCATAAAGAATTTTATTTTTAATTCAAAAGAGTTATTTTCATCAATTTTAATTTTATGCATAAATAGATGTAATTTTATTTTTATTCCAAAAGAGTTATTCTTATCAATTTTGATTTTATGCATAAAAAAATGCATGAAGAATTTGATTTTTAATTCAAAAGAGTTATTTTCATCAATTTTGATTTTATGCATAAATAGATGCATAAAGAATTTTATTTTTATTCCAAAAGAGTTATTCTTATCAATTTTGATTTTATGCATAAATAGATGCATAAAGAATTTTATTTTTATTCCAAAAAAGTTATTCTTATTAATTTTGATTTTATGCATAGAAAGATGCATAAAGAATTTTATTTTTAATTCAAAAGAGTTATTTTCATCAATTTTGATTTTATGCATAAAGAATTTTACTTTTATTCCAAAAGAGTTATTCTTATCAATTTTGATTTTATGCATAGAAATATGCATAAAGAATTTTATTTTTAATTCAAAAGAGTTATTTTCATCAATTTTGATTTTATGCATAAATAGATGCAATCAGAGTTCTATTTTTATTCCAAAAGAGTTATTCTTATCAATTTTGATTTTATGCATAAATAGATGCATAAAGAATTTTATTTTTATTCCAAAAGAGTTATTCTTATCAATTTTAATTTTATGCATAGAAGGATGCATAAAGAATTTTATTTTTAATTCAAAAGAGTTACTTTCATCAATTTTGATTTTATGCATAAATAGATGCATAAAGAATTTTATTTTTATTCCAAAAGAGTTATTCTTATCAATTTTGATTTTATGCATAGAAAGATGCATAAAGAATTTGATTTTTAATTCAAAAGAGTTACTTTCATCAATTTTGATTTTATGCATAAATAGATGCATAAAGAATTTTTAATTTTAATCCAAAAGAGTTATTCTTATCAATTTTGATTTTATGCATAGAAAGTTGCATAAAAGATTTATTTTTATTTGGAAAGTATTATTTTCATTGAAATTGAATTTATGCATAGGTAGATGCATAAAAGATTTATTTTTATTTTGAAAGTGTTATTCTCATTAAAATGGAATTTATGCATAGTAAAATGTTTATTTTTAATTCGAAAGTGTTATTTTCCTTAAAATTGAATTTGTGCATAAATAGATGCATTAAAGGATTTTTATAAAAGTGTTATTCCTACTAAAGTTGTCTTTATGCCGCGTAAAGAATCTTTATATCAAAAAATTAGAATTCTCTTACTTCTATAAATAGATGTGATGAGATGTGATAGGAATCAGATAGATGTAAATGGATGGATGGAAGTGATATGAATCAGATAAATGTAAATGGATGGAAGTGATATGAAATTGAATTTATGCATAAATAGATGCATTAAAGGATTTTTATAAAAGTGTTATTCCTACTAAAGTTGTCTTTATGCCGCGTAAAAAATCTTTATATCAAAAAATTAGAATTCTCTTACTTCTATAAATAGATGTGATGAGATGTGATAGGAATCAGATAGATGTAAATGGATGGAAGTGATATGAATCAGATAAATGTAAATGGATGAATGGATGTGATGTCCTGTGAATTAGGATGTGAATGAATGGTATAAGATGTGAAGGAATGTGATGGCATGTGAATCGTGATGATGAATGAGGGATGTGAATGAATGATGGCATGTGAATTGGATGAATGGATGATGTGGTTTGATGTGTGAATGATGTAGATTAATGTGGATGGATGTATAGATGATGTGGTTTGATGTGTGAATGATGTGGTTGGATGAATGGATGATGTGGATTGATGTGTGAATGATGTGGATTGATGTAGATGGATGAATGTGGTTTGATGTGTGAATGATGTGGATTGATGTAGATGGATGAATGGATGATGTGGTTTGATGTGTGAATGATGTAAATGAATGTAGATGGATGTATGGATATGGATGTAGATATGGAATGTGGATGTGGATGTATGAATGTGGAATGTGGATGTGGATGTATGAATGTGGATGTGCAATGGATGTATGGATGTGGATGTGGATGTATGAATGTGTATGTGGATGTAGATATGGAATCTCGATGTGTATGTATGAATGCGGATATGGATGTGGATGTACGAATGTGGATGTACGAATGTGGATGTGTATGTGGAATAATGAATGCGAATGTGTATGTGAAATGATGTGACGACGATGATATGAATGAATCTGATGTGATGAGATGGAAATTGATGTGATTGGATGAGAATGGGTACACATATGAATTGAATGTGGAATAAGTAATGTGGACTGATGAGGGATAATGTGGAAAGACGAGAGTTCATTATAGAAACTGTATTTGTGACCTGTTTGTAAATGACTGTTTTATGTCAAGAATGCTGGGGAAGCATTTTGACCGTCTTGTGAATAAGGTCGTAGAGACCTAACTGATAAACTGACGGAGAGTCAACGGAGGATGTCTCGCATAGCAAGGTCGGCCAAGGTCTTGACCAGCCTCGGTTCGATTTAAATGGTGAGCTTCCGGTACGGTGGATGAGGGACCAAGGAAGCGGCCTATGAGTGAAGTGCTAGGTGACCTGCGAAGGATCCGAGAGGGTGCTGACCGTACGGTGCTCGGGCTCTGGGTCGCCGAAGATACCCACTCGTGCGTCGAGGAAGATATTGGAATAAAGAATAAGAGTGTTTTCTGAAACCGAGTATGGATCTGGTTGATTGACCTTACTGGTCCTCAACTGATGAGTCCATAGCTCTCTTATATGGATCTGTTGGTTGATCTTGCTGATCTTCAACTGGATTTTTATAAGTGAATATATTGCCGGGTACTATGAGCTAGGAACTATTGAAAAGGCCCCTGAGTGGACAGGTGGTGAGCGTTCTGGTTGCCAATGATGCCATAGATACTCCGATGAAGGAATGATTAGAAATTAAGATTCAACTGGATATTTAGAGGATTGTGATCAGTGATACTATGGTTTCATTAAATGATTGTTTTAAAGATGGCTGAATCTATGAAAAAGGCAATTTCATATTGGGTGTGTAAGTGGCATGACTGGTGTTAAATTTGCATGAATATCTGGCTAGGGGGCCTGGGAACTCTTTTCCCTGGTACTCGAGACAAAACCTAACCAAATTCCTAATTGGATCCTATCACTACAGTGGTAGGGTGGTTGGCTAACCCATGGAGGTTGGACTGATGGATCCCTAAAACGAGACTCAATTTCTGTTTACTATGTTAGATAAGTAAATCCTAGATAAATTGTTCTATGGAAAAGAATCAACGGCTGTGCCTCTCAGTGAGGAAAAAAGCGTTGGTCTCTATGATCCAAGTACAGTCTTTTTCCTTGATCTGACTATGGGACTCACGGGTTCGGTCAGATGAGCTCAATTAGTTAAGGCTTTTGACTACGTTAGGGAAAAGTTATTATGGTAGAATCGCCCGTGCTTTCCGAGCAAGGGAAGTTTTCTGGGTTCGGTTTTGGAAGAACCGAGGAATTAGTCACCTATCCGGATATCCGTGGGGGCGAGGCCCCGAGTATGGGATCCTGCCCCGCGTAAGAAGTGCTACTTCCGCTGCTAGCACCCTTGAATTCGTTGCGTGGTGGGGACAGGGATCTTACATCTACCACCATTCCAGAAGCCCTAAGCTCCTTTCTTTTCTCTTTGTACACAAAGACAATGTTGCGAGCGAATGTTGCATCTCTCAGCATCCTTTGCATGTCCTCCAAATAATTATAACCAGAGTTCATTCTACACTACCCTTAGATGTACCATCTTTCAACATCCTTCATATGTACTATAAATAATTATAACTAGAGCTCATTTCTACACTACTCTTAGATATACCAGCACCTATGTTCATGATAATGGCTATCTGGATCGAACATCAACATATGCATACTATGAATTTTTGCCACCACCACATATGTACATGATATAGGCTGCAATTTCTTCCCACCACCCCTATCCATATTGCATGTTGAAAAAATATTTCAATTTTATACTCTTTTACACACTTAGGTTTACTTAGAGCCTCCATAGTTACCATCTTCTACATATATATATGAATAAAAGTCTACCTTTGCACAGTTATAAGTTGACCTCTTTAAACTCTTAGCATTAGTTGTATATCATACCCACTATTTGCTTATAAATAATAGAGCAAATAATTATGTCATGCAAACTGTCAAGGTAAGTATATACTAAAGGCTTTACTATTTGGGTCTAGAAATAGACTCAAGCTGTATATTTTTTCATAAATTATGGAGCTTATATTGTTATGTATTCTAATATTTTTTGAGTGCAGTAGTAGAATTTATCCCAAGAAATTCCATTAAAAAAAGTGTCTTATATTCATGAAATTTATAAAATAATTTTTTATTTAAAAAAGATTGATATTTCTTTAAGTTATGTAAACTCTTGTGTCATTTTGTAAGTCAAGTTTATTTTTATGCCACAAACAACAACAATCTATAAATCTACAAAAATCAAATGTGTTTTCAATCTTGAAAAAATAGAAAAATTCATGTATTTTTTAAATTTATACATGGAATTCTAGATGTGTTTTCAAAAAACTATGTTTTTAAGCCATTTTTGAGATTTCACACATTTTGGGAGGGAATATTTTTAGGTAACTCTCGTCAGTTACCTATTTTGCTCGCAACAGTGTTCATGGCTTTAGGAAGAAACGTGCATGCGCTTTTGAAATGAGGAAGGTACAAGGGTGGAGAAAATTACACGAGCATGGAAAGCAAGTGGTACGGGTGTGGCAAGGTAGCCACAGGCTTACGCTTTAGAAGGGAGAGATGGTACGGGCGTGGCAAATGTGGTGCGACGTATACTTGTTTGTGGTTGGGGCAAAAGAGATGGAACAGGCATGTGCTTTTGAAGGGAATGGGCGTGGCATGTTGGAACATGCATATGCTTTAGAAAGGAATGACTATGTGCTTGAAATGGTACGGGCGTTCACTTCCACCTTTTAGAGATTTTTAATGCTTCAGGTCTAACTGCCACCTACAAATATTCTCTGACAGTGCACTTGTACCCCTTGTTTAATGCAATTTATGCTTACTTAATGCAATTATTTCCCTTTTAATGTCCACCACTGCCAAAGTAATGGGGGGCTGGAGATCTCACAAAATTTACCTAGGAGAAATGGAATGGGCGTGGCAAGTTTGCCATGACCGTTCATCACTGAGGATGGAATGGGCGTGGCAGGTTTGCCATGACCGTTCATCACTGAGGATGGAATGGGCATTCACTTCGCAGAGGTTCATCTAGAATGCAATTTTTGCCTACTTCCTTTCCTTTGATTTTTGTAGATTCAGGTGTCTCCTAAATTTTTTTAAAATTTTTGTTTTTATGGGGAGGATAGAGCTCTAGCTACCTATTGATACTTGGAATGCGTAAAGAAACCTAATAAATTAAAATTAATTTGATGATTAAACTATTGTGCAAACTTAATAAAAGATGAACAAAAAAATAAAAAATTGTATGAATGTCAAGAGAAAAAATTGAACACGTACTTGTGTCTCCTGCATTTGGTGAAGACGTCAATGCTCTAATGGTCCAGTTGACCTCCATAGCTCCATTAAACACAATCAATGAAACAAGAAACAAACTCAAACAACAAGCAATCAACCGGTGGATTTTCACTCCAACTGGGTAAAATGATGACTCTAGCATATGAAATGTGTAGAGGACCCTAAGCTATGTGCCATCCCTGGCAATGGGGCCAAAGATGTTAAGCTAAACATACAACCTTACACACAAGAGAGGGAAATAAGAAGAGAAACAACCATGCAAGGGTTGAGTCAGAGATTAGCACTTAGCTAACACTTATGAGGGTTAACTCCCCTTTGTGAGTTCGCTAGGGGTGGCTCACTCCACCACCACTTGTGTAACCCAAGTGGACATTAGGAATTTTTTGGACCCAAAGAGGGCCTCTTGGATTAACTTTTGATTAGGAATGGACCAATAGGAAAAGGGCTAGGTGCACATTTTTGACTTTTTTGACCCTAGGGGGCCTAGGCTTTGGTTTGCTAATGGGGCCTAATTACTACTCTTGTCCCCCTACCTCTTGGGGCCCAAACTTAGAGGTCCCCCCCACCTAGAATCACACATATTAAAAACCCTAAAAAATTGAAAATTTTTAATTTTTTTCCAAAAGTGTGTTTTTCCTCTAAAACTTCCCCCCAACATACTCTAGGTTTGGAAAGCTCATTTTGAACCTCTTTCTTTCTCTTTTAAGCTCTCCATTGCTGCAGAAACTCCATACCTCTCAAGCTCTCCCTCCTTGTCAAGCTCCCTCAGTCTCAAGCTCCCTCTCCCTCTTTCTTCCTTTTCTAAACTTTTCATTTTGCTGCTGTGCAGAAACTCCATCCCTCTCAAGCTCTCCCTCCTTCTCAAGCTCCCTCCCTCTCAATCTTCCTCTCTCTCTCTCTCTCTCTCTCTCTCTCTCTCTCTCTCTCTCTCTCTCTCTCTCTCTCTCTCTCTCTCGCTCTCAAGCTCCCTCCCTCTCCATTGCTGTAGAAACTCTATCCCTCTTTAGTCTACTCTAGGTTCAGGAAGCCTATTCTCAAACTCTATCCCTCTTTTAAGCTTTCCATTGCTGCATCGAAAACCCTGAACTTTCTCTCCTCTCCACTCCTCTATTGTAAAACAAGCTTTTCTTTTCCCTTCTTCTCTTTTCTTACCACCATGGCCTCTTCCAGTAATGTGAGAAGACCTAGGGAGAAGCTGGAAGAGCTTGTGCTGCATAACACAAGAGATGAGAATGGAGTTTGGGCTCCAACAAGATTCAAGGTTGGGGCTTGGGTCTACATGCAGCCAAGCTCTAAGGGACCACATCGAGTGTGTCAACAACTGGGGAATATGCTACATCATTGGAAGGGGCGGCTACAAGGCTTCAAGCATACTAAGAAGGAAGGACTGGTTGCCATAGTGCAACATATGTATACCCTTGGAGACCTATACATTCAAGGCCAACGACCAAGGTTTCCTTCAAATTGTCAGTGTAGCATAAACACAGTTTTAACAACATGCTAATATTGGAATTTTTGTTTCAAATTTTCTTATGATTTTCCGCAGATATTTTTTCCTCTAATTATGTTGAGGAACAACCACTCCAAAGCCTCACTGGAGTTTTCTATGCTATGCATGCATCCATTGGAGAGGCAATGTTTGTATCTCAAAGCCCAAGTGTTCTTGTACAGAATAATATCTTTTTCTTTTCTCACTCATATTTTGTAGATAAAAAACCAGGTTTATTTTTGGCAAGCTAGAAGAGATCCCCAACCTCCCTCTTAACAATCCCGAATGGCCCAAACCTGATGCTTGGACCATCTTATGCTTAAATTTTAAGATGGTAAGTGATATCAAGACATCACTCAAGTTTTCAAAGGCATCTAGGTCAGTAGGGCTGAATTGGTTTTATCCTTTACATGTTTTTGTGCACATGTTCAATTCCATGTCAATGCACCAAACAAAAACAATGTATATTTGTAAGGAGGTACGGCTTGACCTCATTCAAGGATTACTAGGAGAGGGTTGAAAGGTTGATGAGGGGTCACATCAAGGTGATGTGTACAAGTACAATGTAGTAGATTCTACAGTGTCTTTTATGTTCTTGAAGGTACGCTCTATTTTGTACATGTGTCTGCACTACCAAAGATGGATGCAAAAGCACATGACATGGATCCCACTTCAAGCCTTAGAAGAAGAAATTATGCCTACTATTGAGGTAGTTGTGATGATGCAAAATGGATGGATTGAGCGAGTGGCAGCAAGCAAGCATTAGAGCCTAGCAGACCTACGTCAACACTTTAGCATCATGGGCTTTGACAATGTGGAAGAGTCAAGTTTCAAGTTGATGAGAAGAAAGGTATATCTGATTCCACTACATGTCTAGAATTAACCCTTACACTTTCTGGTTATTGTGCCACTTTCTATATTTTTACAGATTGGGAAGCATAAGGAGGGGACAACCATGGTCTCAGAATCATGGCAAATGGGGGACCTTGAATTTTCAGTAGAGCAAGGTGTATAGCCCTACCAACACATAGTAGGCATGTGGAAGAGCTTGAAGATGAACTGGGTATATGGGAAAATAGCCTCTGTTTTGATGCACGTGAGGGGCAAGAGTTTCAGGATCGAGGTGAAGGCAATGACAAGCTTTCAAGTCAACAAGGAGATGGAGATCAACATGAAGTAAATGTCACAAGAGGGGCAAAAAATGAAGACATTATAACAATTTTAGATTAGATGACATGTTTGTAATTTTGTAGCAGGCTCTTTTTTAACCAATCTTTATTTAATTGAAATCTTAATATTTTTGCAAACTGTAATTTTTTTGTCTAGCGGTCTAGTGTGAAAAGGCCAAACCTTAAATTTTAACTATAAATAGCCAAAGGTACCTTCTTTCTCATTTTCACGCGATAGAAACCAAGCACGAACTCACACTATCTCTTTGCATTCACATGGCTACCCACTTTGACAACTTTTGTGAGTTCCTCTCCACCACCCCGTGGGCGGGTAAGAGCAAGCTCTTTGTCATGTTCTCTCGTGAAGTCGACTTTGAAAAGTTGCTCGCCCTTGCATCCCAACATTATGAGATGCAGATTGCATACATGGAGCAATACTTGGCTCCCCACTCCATCTCCTTTCCCCATTTCCCCAATGATCGATGGGTGCCTGTTGAGCTGCTTAAGTACATTCAACAATATGCCTGCCCCTACATCCAGCGCCTTGAACGCTTCATCGACATCTGCATCCCCGCAAGAGCTTATTGTACCTTTAATAAAAGCAGGAGGTGAAGAGGTTGGGGAAGGGCAATTTAGGAACTAGGTTCCTCTCGTGGCTCGCCACTTTTGCGTTCCTCATCAGCGATGAGGATTCGGATGAGGATTTGAGGGATAACAAGGAAGTGAAGGCAGTAGGAACGAGCGCTGGTGTGGAAGAGCAGCTTGCATCAGAGCACTTTCCAGAGGGTGCACAATCTACAGTTGAACAACCCACTGTAGTAGAAGATGCGGGGCCATCTTCCCCACACGAGGAGAGTAAGGTGCTACCAGAGCTTGAGATCAATCTCTTGAGCACCATTGTGGTGGAAGGTGAAGAATACTTATTTCTTCATGACCTTGAAAAGGTAGCTAGCTTGAGAATGGATGAATGCTTGGACATTATATGCACGGGATGTGAGGTGGACCTTGATACGTCCAACCTCGGTCCTCACCTAGATAGTGCTATATTACCCCTTGGAGAATCTATCGCAGAGACAGTTGCTTTGGTCAAGGAAACTGTGGTTGAGAATGCAGAGCAAGCCCTAGTTCCAGAGGAGAAATTCACAACCTTACAAGACAAGCTAGAGGCTGAAAAGGATACCCTTGCTGCTAGAGTGATGGAGGAGACCAAAGCACCAAAAAAAGATGAGGCTAAGTCCTCGATTGACCTCTTCGCTCCCACTAGCACTTTGGCAAAAGAAGACATTGAGCAAGAGGTAATAACCGACCTTTTACAACCTAGAAACATTTGTAATTATGTATAGGAAAATATTTTGATTTTTCCTTTGATTGCAGAGGGTGGTTGAAATTGACGCATTTGCTGGGAGAGGCGGCGCGGCAGGAGAGACCAGGCCAAGGTCCATGGACATGATGCTGCGTTGGTACACTATCTTGGTCGACTTCCTGTGGTGGATGGCATCGCCATTATCCACAGGGACTACACCCCTCAATTTGCCTTCACTCTCTTCTTTTTGAAAGCCCTCTCTAAGGTGCTCTGTGTAGCCTCTATGGCAGAGAGCACCAAATGTATAGTTCTGATTAAAAAATCCCTTGCCTTTGATGTTTTTGGTTCTGGATTTAGGGGTAAGCTTCTTGCTCGTATAGGTATAGCCAAAAGCATAGGCATAGAGGATCCTCAAGAAATAGCCCAATCACTCCTTGAGCACACTCTGCCCAATAACAAGAGAAGGAAGCTCAATATTGTAAGAAAGCTTTTGTAAAGATGATGTATCACTTCTTATTATGAATACAATACAATTTTTGCAAACTAATTTTCATCAAGTATATCATTGTTTTTTCTAGTTTGTACCATCAATGTTTTTGTGAATGCATCAGAAATGATCATGGGAGCCTGGGGGAGCAATGCCAGAACAGTGCGAATTTTGAGCCTGCACCGCTACTGTAGAGCCCAAATTCGCACTGTTTTGGCACAGCTTCCCCAACCCTTCAGGAGCAATTTTGATGCATTGGATGATAAATAATGTATTTTTACACATGATTAAAGGTATTTTTATCTTGTAAATTACTATTTCTCATAATCAATGTACTCAACTTGATTATAAATGCATCAAAAATGATTCTGAGTGGCTGGGGGAGCAGTGCCAGAACAATGCAAATTTTGAGCCTGCACCGTTGCTGTAGAGCCCAAATTCGCACTGTTCTGGCATAGCTTCCCCAGCCCTCCAGGAGCAATTTTGATGCATTAGATGACAAATAATGTATTTTTACACATGATTAAAGGTAATTTTATCTTGTAAATTATTGTTTTTTATAATTAATATACTTAACTTCATTATAAATGCATCAGAAATGATCCTGAGAGTGGCTGGGGGAGCGGTGCCAGAATAGTGCGAATTTTGAGCCTGCACCGCCGCCTGCTGCTCTGCAGAGCCTAAATTCGCACTATTCTGGCATAGCTTCCCTAGTCTTGCAGGAGTAATTCTGATGCATTGGATGACAAACAATATAATTTTACACATGATTAAAGCTATTTTTATCTTATAAACTATTGTTTCTCATAATTAGTGTACTTAGCTTCATTATAAATGCATCAGAAATGATCCTGAGTGGCTAGGAGAGCAGTGCCAGAACAGTGCGAATTTTGAGCCTGCATCGCCACCACTGCAGAGCCTAAATTCACACTGTTCTAGCATAGCTTCCCTAGTCCTCCAGGAGCAATTCTGATGCATTGGATGATAAACACTATATTTTTACACATGATTAAAGGTGTTTTTATCTTGTAAACTACTATTTCTCATAATTAGTGTGCTTAACTTCATTATAAATGCATCAGAGATGATCTTGAGTGGCTAGGGGAGAAGTGCCAGAACAGTGTAAATTTTGAGCCTACATTGCCGTTGCAGAAGGCAAATTTGCACTGTTCTGGCGCACAGCTTCCTTATTCCTCCAAGAGCATTTCTGATGCCTTGGGTGACAAACTGGCACATGATAGACACTCCATGTTAAACAAACATGATGACACCAAGACATTGTAAAAGAAACTTAAAATTTTAACTGTCAAAAGGTTACAAATGAAAGCCAGATAGGCTTATTACAAAGGGGGGTTTGAAACAAAAGAGTTGCTTTAAAAAAAAGGTTAACATCTAAGATCTCTAGATTGTGTCTCGCTCGCCTTCGAATGCGCCAAGCTAGTTGCATGTCCTTCGCAGATATGGTAATCCTCTTTGCATGTATTGCAAGGAGGTTGGTGTCTTCAAAAAGCCCAACAAGGTAAGCCTCGGAGGCTTCTTGCAATGCTTCAAGGGCAATCCCCTGCACACGGAACTCTGTTTTATATCGTTGGAGAATCTCCTTCACTGCGTGAGCGAAAGGGACTCTTCTTATCAGCAACTCAGTGTTCCTTTGATAAAACTTGATTTCTTGTAGAGCCTTATGCCCTTGGCGCGTCCTTCTCCGTGGAGCTCTCTGTGTTGTGTTAGTGCATTGGCAAGGTTGGGACTTCCTTGGCTTGAAGAGCTTGACCTTTTTACGCTTGCGCGCACTTGCAAGAACCTCCTCTTGGTCTCTCTCATAGTCTGAATCCTCCTCCTATTCTTGTGGTACCTGTGTATCAAGTTCCTCCCGAGTAGGTAGGGGACCCTGTCCTGGTAGTAGGGTCTTGCAAGAACCTCCTCTTGGTCTCTCTCATAGTCTGAATCCTCCTCCTCCTATTCTTGTGGTACCTGTGTATCAAGTTCCTCCCGAGTAGGTAGGGGACCCTGTCCTGGTAGTAGGGTCTTGCCACCTATGGTGCTACGCAATGTAGGAATGTTTTCACCAACCCAATCGAACAGCTCATCATCGTCGGCCTCTCTGTCTTGATCTCTGGGGTGGCTGCATTGTGGGGTCTTCTTCACACGCTTGCTCCCACTAGAAGGGCCTGCATGTGTGTGCGTTGGTGTTGCTGTGGGAGGAGGGTCGGACTCTGGTGATCCCATTGGGCGTGTCCTAGAATCCAAGGGGTCACTCTCTTTCATGGTGGTGTCGCTAGTATGTGGTCGTTGGTGGGTGCCTTGCATTATGTTTTGTGAAGGCATGGTAACACGTGCGATGTTTTTGGTGCGTGCCATATCCATGTATGACTATGCTAACGTGGTGATGTGCTGGTGTCCTTATGTGGGTGTCTACGTAGATCTTGCGCTCAAGCTCTCTAAAAAAGTGAAATGAAAATGAAGTGAGAGAAGGGACTATTAATAGTTTTTTTAAAGGGGAAAAAAAACTAACTAAACTTATTTTCTTAGCCTTATTACATCTAGATTCATGCTGGTGCATGCACAACCCAATGCCTCCCTTGTCTCCTCATTCATGCACGCCAAGCACCATGCCTATGGGGAGGATTGGTCTGCAACCATCCAAGTCGAGCATTGGTCTGCAAAACAACCATCCAAGCCGAGCATGACTTTTTGCAGCCTTGCGTGCCTCTTGCACAAGCTTAGATTGTTGGGCCCGCTCCCTAACCAATACCCTTCCAAAGGTTGTGCGATAAAACCAATTGAACATCTCTTGTAGATAGTTTTTACGTATTCCTTCTATGTAGAAGCTCCACCTCCATGTCTTGTATTTTTGAAATAAACCCCTCTTGCTTTATAATGTGATTTCTCCATCCCTTGGGTACTCCACATGTCAAGCGATCCATACTTGTTCATGAAATATGCACCATGCGCATACACTATGTGCTGTACACATGACAATAGAATTTAATTAGAAAAAGTCAAGGTTAAAACACTAGTTTATTTTTTTACTGTATAACTTACCATATAGTGTGTTACTTTACTCTCTCCCCCCAAGCACCTAGCACACTTTGGTGGTGAATTCTATGATATGTTGTTGGAATGAAGCTCATTCTTGGGCAGTTGTGCTACTTTGATTCATAATGCAAACCATGTTATTGAAATTTATCCAAAGCTGTTTGCGCATATTTACAAGAGCTGGCATTGGACAATCTACATTTGTGGTGATTGCACACAGGTCTCTCCAGAGTCCCCAAGTCTTCTTTGAATTCTCTATGTTTGCTGGCTTCTCCAAAAATCTCCTTGCCTTTGATCCAATCATGGTGGAGACCTTTTGAGCAACCTCGTATGACATACCAGAGGCCTGCTTATTCACTTCAAATTTCATGTTTCTGCCATGGCAGCCCAAAGAATTCAAAAGATGCTATAATTTACCAAAGGACTGCAACTTTCCTCTCTTATGTAGGCATTGTGAATGCATAATCGATATGGCACTTAAGCAATTGATCAAAGATTCTCATGAATGCATGAAGTGTGCAAAAGTGAATATTCTTTAGTGAAAAATTAATGATGGGGCTCCAATTTGAATTCCTGTTTGGTTCTCCTAGCATATCAGGAGACATGACACCTTCCACCCATCTTGCATTTGGTTGTTCCTCATCTTCATCATCAGTTGACTCGGGTGGATCTACTGCATCTTCTTGTTGCTTCTTCCCTTTCTTGGGACCTTTCGAGGCATCCTTCCCAACAGAACCAACCTTCTGTATACCTTTTCCATTTGTCTTTTTTTGCCTAGGAATATCAATCTGAGCATTGCAGTATGGACAAGGCCATCTTGATGTCGCGCCTGAGCACAACCCATCATGCATTTAATTGTCTTCAAATCTCCCCCAAGATGCCAATCCACCTTGAACTTTCCTATGTTTTCTACATCTAAAAGTTGACCATCAATTTGCTTTTTGATTACATCTATTATCCAGGGAGTCCTTTCAAACATTCATGTCAATACCTCATGTGTCTCCTTCGGTACCTTGAATGCACCAAGCCACCAGACCTCTTTCTCAGATTGCACACTAAAACTTGGTTTGGTAGTCTTTTCCCATGCACAGATCATGGCCTCATTCATGAGCGTAATGCTCATACGTTCCAGCTTCTGACCTTTCACAATTTGGCACTCATCTAGCTTGAGCACAAATAAAAGCGTGCTCCCCAAAATTGCAAATAAACGGTAATTTATAATATTCAAAACAAAATAATCGTCTTCATTTTCTATTGAAAAACATAAATAGTAGGAATTGCAAGTTCTCACCTTCTAGGGTGAAAGACCATAGAACTTCACCATAGCTTGTTGTAGTCTCTCAACAAAGATGTTATTGTAAACATCATAGTGAAATTCTATACTTGTTGTCTTGATTTTCTTTCTACTCAACCCTGTGTCTAATGTTAGTATGCCCTCAACGTGATAAAACTGTCCTATAGCTCGCTGCACATCATTATTATTGATACACTTGACATTGTGAATCACCTTGAGTGTAGGAAATAAAGTGCCAGTGATTCCTTGTCTTAGAAATGCATCTTTTACAACCTGACGGATTGCTTGGTATCCTTTCATGCTGATTCCAGCCGCATCACAAGCATGTTGAATTAATGAAGAATCGATGGAGGTGGTAATCTCGCTCACCACATTGATGACAACAGCATGGTGTATTTTAGGATGATGAGGGTCAATAATAATGGTATTCAGAATGGCATCTGAGAGAATATCCTTGGTATTCAAAATGGCTTTGACCAAATCCTTCCATCCCTCTTCATTAGAACCACACACCTCTTGTTGCAGAAAATTCCTGGGCAGAACACAAATCATGACTATTTTGTTTAAATCACTGAGTGCATAATGAAAGTTTATGTTACTTACTTTGTTGTACGAATCCTTTTCTTCCGTGCTCCACCTTTAAACGTAATAGATTCTATACCAACCAATGTCTTTTTGCGTTCACGAGCACCATTTGGCATTGCTTTGAGTCGTTTGATAAGTTCCTCTAGCCTTTAAATCTTTGCATCCTTCTCCACATTCTCTGCGAGGATCTCTTTCATTTTATCTGATGATGTTTTAAGTCCTTCTTGACATTGTAAAAGGCTGAATTGTGATGCTTTGTTGTACGAATCCTTTTCTTCCGTGCTCCACCTTTAAACGCAATAGATTCTATACCAGCCAATGTCTTTTTGCATTCACGAGCACCATTTGGCATTGCTTTGAGTCGTTTGATAAAGTTCCTCTAGCCTTTAAATCTTTGCATCCTTCTCCACATTCTCTGCGAGGATCTCTTTCATTTTATATGATGATGTTTTAAGTCCTTCTTGACATTGTAAAAGGCTGAATTGTGATGCTTGCAATTGAGATTGGAGAATATGGGTTTGCCAAGCTCCACTTGTAGTCAATCTTCTACAGTATCCTAACAAGCCAAGCTCTCCTTCACCAACAAATTGCATAAAAGATGATAAATTGCAGAAAGGAGGGTTTGCTCTTAATGTTGGTTTTATGTTTTTTTGCGAGCTCTTGGTGATGCCTCCACATGAAAATATTACGGGAACCCCGAATGTGATGATGGCTGGTCAATTTGGGGCTGATTCTGGATGCAGAGATGGCGCTCCATTTTTAGCAAGCATGTGATGATGATCGGCAGTGCATGGCACCGACTGCAATAGTCATGTTTTGGTAAATTATGATGCAGCTGATTGAGAACGTGTGGGTAGCTCTCGCATTCATTTTGGAAGTCGTGGGCACCTATAGTGTGTAGGTGTTGGCCATATTAGTAAACCTGTGAAAGAGGTTGGCAAAGCATGGGGAATCGACGTGTTTGGTAAGTTGAGGTGTAGCTGATCGAGAATGCTAAAGGTTAGTGGAAAGGTTGATGGTGGCCATCTTCCAGGCCCTTCAAGACACCAAGGTGGCTGGCGAAGACCACGTCCACCTGGCCGCCCACCATTCTAACGACGGCTTCGCAAAAAAGCACAACGGAGAGCAGAGCAAAAAATTTTCGGAGGAGGGGTGAGAGTTTTAGAGGTGGGGGCTCTGTTTTTTTTTGCTAGGGGAGCTGGTAGCGAAGGAGACCACCGCTGGATGCAATGCAGGAGAAGGTGTTGCTTGGGCTGGTGTGGCTGCTGGCGACGACTAGGGGACGTCGACAGGCTGGGGATAGCGGGCGTTAACAGAGTTGGTGTGGGCAGATGATAGTAGTCTCTACAGAGGCAGGTACTTTGGTTTTGGAGGCCGCCTCTGGATGCAGGGAGTGGAGGGTTGTGCAAAGGCGAGGATAGAGTGTGGCTGGGTTTTTGTTTTTGTAGCTGGCGGTGGCTGTGTGGTGGGCGACGAAGAGAAAGGAGGTCGACTGTGCGAATGAAAGCCTCAGGTGGCAGTAGTGGTTGGGTGTGTCACCTGGTACGCAGCAGTAGCTGAGAAGAGGAGGTTGGTGTTGAGCGCAGTAAAAGTGAAGAGGTGCGCCAACTGCAACGTAGTTGAGGGATAGCGAAGGCTGGTGGCGGCGACTATAGCTACAAAAACAAGGCGGTGGCTGGTGGCATAGGTGATGGTTGCCTTCAGGAGAGAGAGTGCAGTGCAGAGACGTGTGGGTCGACTGCAAGAAGAGAAGTAGAGAGGAGGCAGCTTTCTGTTCTACCCAAAATCCTTGAATTGTGGTGAAAGGATTTCACGTGAAG
This sequence comes from Cibotium barometz, assembly GCF_041138505.1. NCBI lineage: Eukaryota > Viridiplantae > Streptophyta > Polypodiopsida > Cyatheales > Cibotiaceae > Cibotium > Cibotium barometz. The sequence goes on from NC_141055.1 coordinate 12,180,756, forward strand.
AAGTTGTTGAGAAGGGTGTTTTTGTGTGTTTAAGCAGATACAGTGGATCATGTGCTGATTGAGGATGTAATGTATCCATGGCAATAACAGGTCAAAATGTTGATGTGTTTGTGTGAAGAGGCTTGGTTGTCAGACGCAAGGTTGTAGTTCTAGTATAGCTTTGAGGCCGTAGTTGAATTCCCTTGGCAGTAAATCTAAGCCAGAGTGTTTGTTGTTGGTGTAGTTGTTGAGTTTGTTTGAAGTGTGGTGAAGATGGGACAGGATTTCCCAAAGTTTTATGGTGTGGATGGTGCTGTGTATGTTTACACATGGGAACAAGACTGTAAGTGTTGTTGGGTAATTATTTTGTCTATGGTGCCCCTGTTTTGTGCTGTTTTTCTGGTGTGGGTTGTGTGGTGAATTGTGTGAGAAGTGTTCCAGCCAGTGTGCTGGTGGTGCCCCAGGTTCGTGGTGTTTTCCAAGGTTATTGGATGGACAGCTAGAGGCAGGTGATTCCGTGTCCGAAATTTCCGACAGCTTTCTGGTGCCCCCACTGAGGAGAGCTCAGGTATTTTTCTTCGTTTACAAGGGTGTATGCCCAAGGAGTTGAAAGTTTCTAGGAAGGTGTTTTTCTTGTTTTTCTTGGGATTTAAGGTGAAGCTTGGAGATCAAAATGATGTCGTATCCAGAGTTTTTTGGTGGTCCTAATGAAGATGTAGCAGATTTTCTTGAAAGAATGGAGGTTGCATGCATAAGTAACCACATCAACGAGCCAGCACAGGTATTGCGGTTGCTGAATATATGTTTGAAGGGAGATGCGAGGACATGGTTCAAAACTTTTGAAGAGTCGTTAAGTCGTTAAAGGATCCTGAGCCACGCATTCCAATGACTGAAGATGGATTAAAGACTGCACTTTTGAACAGGTTCAAGAAGGTTGAGGATCCAGACAGAGTTTGGCATGAAGTGCAGGGGTTGATACAGGGCGAATTGGAGCCAATTGATGATTATGTGAAGAAGTGCAGGGGTTGATACAGGGCGAATTGGAGCCAATTGATGATTATGTGAAGAAATTCTCTTTGCTGTGGGAGACCTTGTGCAGGGCTTTAGGGGAGGATCAAGTACCTCCGGACATGATGAAGAAGGATCGTTTTGTTGCAGGATTGAAGGGAGGCATTCACTACTGGAAGGTTGAATTAAAGAAGCCCAAATCTTATGAGGATGCGGTGGAGATTGCCAAATCAAAGGATTGGAAGTTGCAACGGATGAACCAGTTGGGGATGGTTCCAGTGGCAGTGAGGCCTGAAATTAGAAGGGTAGAAGCGGTACCGATGAGAACCGTGCTAGAAAGAGTGCAACCGACGGATAGAAGCTCAAGTGAATAATGCCACACCACAGGGGACAAAGGTGGCACCCACAGCTGTTACAGCTTCTGATGAAGGACTTCAACAAGACATGAGGCAAATAGTGGATTGTATGAAGAATCTGAGTTTGAAAATGATGGGGAACACAGGTGGTGGACGTGGCCGAGGCAGAGGTTATAATCAAGAAGGGGTTGAAGGTCAGATAGCAGGCTATGGAAGTGGCCGTGGTTTTGGCAGGGGTAGACGGTTTATTCCTACATGTTGGAATTGTGGTGAATTGGGGCATATTAGTCCTGACTGTGATAAGCCTCAACGAATGGGGGGTGATATGTATCCCTCACCCTCTCAGATTCCCAATAGGGCAAATGATTATGGGATTGAAATTAAAGGTGAAGCAGGGGCCAGTGGGTTGACAAATGAGGAGAAAGGTAAAACTAAGGTGGCGAATGTGGTCACCCTTGAGAAGACAAAGAAGACGGAAGCTGATGTAATGCCTTTGGGGAAACGGACGCCACAGGAAAGGGAAGGCAAGGATGTTGCAGGGCCTAGCAAGAAGAAGGGTAAAGTGAAGGAAGGAGGGGATGTAAAGGTCAAGCGGAAGCAAAAGTCTCGTAGGAAGATTCAAGTGACTGATTGTCCATTGGGGGTTGGGCATAATAGCTACAATTTGCAGGAGGACATGGCTAGAAGGAAAGCTAATATTACTTTTGGGCAATTGATAGAGTTAGCTCCCAAATTGAAGCATCAGTGGAAAAGACTTGTGAACCCGAGAGAGAAGGAGCCTGCCAGAGGGATAGTGATTGTTTTATCTATTGAGGAGTTGCCTGATATATGTCCTGTGGTGGATGTATGGTACAAAGGGAAGAATTTGGGAGAGGCATATATAGATGGTGGTGCATAAATTTGTGTAATCACACTAGCAACTGTGGAGAGGCTTGGTCTTAATATTACTGAAGCGTCTGGTTTCCGTATTTGGTTGGCCAATCACCAGAAGGTCAAATGCTTAGGTGTGATCAAGTAGTTAGAACTACAGGCTTTTGATGTAAAGGTGCTTATGGACTGTCATGTTATGCCGGCAGGAATGGGTGCATTTCCCATCATTTTGGGGAAAACCATGGCTGAGAGCGGTTAAGGCTATTCAAGATTGGAGGAAAGGGGTCATTACTCTGTATGACAGGAGAGGGGATAAAAAGCAGTTTAATATGGATAATCAGAAGCCTGTTGATGATGAAGGGAAAAATGAAGCAGATTCAAGTGTTGATGACACGACTAGTAGCACCACTACTAGTGAGGGAATAGATGACACTTCATCCAGTGAGGAGGATGCAGACATGGCTGCCCTGGTTATTGATGAGGAAGTGCTTAGTGATGAGGTTGCCCAGCAAGAAGAGGCCATATAGGAAGAATGCGAGGAAGTACAAGTGAATCATGAGCAAAGGTATGCATGTGATGTGAAAGAGTATGTTTTTGAGTCTTTGGATGATGTACCCTTGTGGGATGAGCGGGGTATAGAAAGTCTGCAGGATGATGAACCTGAGTTGGAGTTAGATGACCAGATGTGCAAGAAAGCCACAAGCAAAATTGATGCTATGAAGGAAGAGCAACACCAGAAGACTATGAATGATGTTGATGCTATGGATGAGATTATGGATGCTGTGATAAATGAATTTCTTATTGGCCTTGATAAAGATGAGCACACAAGAACTGAAGTGGATGCTTTAACAATGGTGCCTTTTGAAGGGGAGTTTGTTTTGCCTGTAGTGGTTGGCTTTGATGGGGATGTTTCTTATGTTAATGGACAAGAAAATGCTATAGCACAGCATGTCTTTTTTTATGAAGCTTTCATCAGTTATTACCCTCAGCAGGAGTTGCATCACTGGTTCTCTAATAATAGCGATGACCACATCAGTGATTTTGGAATTGAGATGAGGGAGGATGCTATGTATGTCAAGAGCTTTGTTTTCAAAAGTTCTTATGTTATGTTGTGGAATGTGGGATGGCAAATTACGTCTTGGGAAGATGACAATGTTTTTTCGAACACATGGAATAGAGATGTTTTGGTTACATTATGTGATGCTCAAAGGATTGAGGGAGGGAAACGTGGTCGTATGCTTTTTGCTACTGATCATAAATGATTCAGCAGGCTAGGGGTTGGGCAAAGTATGTTAGGCAGAATTTTGTAAGGTGTTTTGGGCTTGTGTACATATGGGATGCATGGCATGTGAAAAGACTTTGCCCTGAATGCCCTGGCATGTGTACAGAGTGGGTGGATTTATGTTTTTTTACAAGCTCTTGGTGATGCCTCCACGTGAAAATATTACGGGAACCCCGAATGTGATGATGGCTAGTCAATCTGGGGCTGATTCTGAATGTAGAGATGGCGCTCCATTTTTAGCAAGCATGTGATGATGATCGGTAGTGCATGGCACCGACTGCAATAGTCATGTTTTGGTAAATTATGATGCAGCTGATTGAGAACGTGTGGGTAGCTCTCGCATTCATTTTGGAAGTCATGGGCACCTATAGTGTGTAGGTGTTGGCCATATTAGTAAACCTATGAAAGAGGTTGGCAAAGCATGGGGAATTGACGTGTTTGGTAAGTTGAGGTGCAGCTGATCGAGAATGCTAAAGGTTAGAGGAAAGGTTGATGGTGGCCATCTTCCAGGCCCTTCGAGACACCAAGGTGGCTAGCGAAGACCACGTCCACCTGGCCGCCCACCATTCTAATGACGGCTTCGCAAAAAAGCACAACGGAGAGCAGAGCAAAATTTTTTTGGAGGAGGGGTGAGAGTTTTAGAGGTTGGGGCTCTGTTTTTTTTTGCTAGGGGAGCTGGTAGTGAAGGAGACCGCCGCTGGATGCAATGTAGGAGAAGGTGTCGCTTGGGCTGGTGTGGCTTTGCTGGCGCCAAACGGGGGACGTCGAGGACAGGCTGCGGATAGCGGGCGTTAACAGAGCCGGTGGGCAGATGATAGTAGTCTCTGCAAAGGCAGGTACTTTGGTTTTGGAGGCCGCCTTTGGATGCAGGGAGTGGAGGGTTGTGCAAAGGCGAGGATAGAGTGTGGCTGGGTTTTTGTTTTTGTAGCCGGCGGTGGCTGTGGTGGGCGACGAAGAGAAAGGAGGTCGACTGTGCAAATGAAAGCCTCAGGTGGCAGTAGTGGTTGGGTGTGTCACCTGGTACGCAGTAGTAGCTGAGAAGAGGAGGTTGGTGTTGAGCACAGTAAAAGTGAAGAGGTGCGCCAACTGCAACGTAGTTGAGGGATAGCGAAGGCTGGTGGCGGCAACTATAGCTGCAAAAACAAGGCGGTGGCTGGTGGCACAGGTGATGGTTGCCTTCAGGAGAGAGAGTGCAGTGCAGAGACGTGTGGGTTGACTGCAGGCAGAGAAGTAGAGAGGAGGCAGCTTTCTGTTCTACCCAAAATCCTTGAATTATGATGAAAGGATTTCACGTGAAGAAGTTGAGAAGGGTGTTTTTGTGTGTTTAAGCAGATGCAGTGGATCGTGTGCCAATTGAGGATGTAATGTATCCATGGCAATAACAGGTCAAAATGTTGATGTGTTTGTGTGAAGAGGCTTGGTTGTCAGACGCAAGGTTGTAGTTCCAATGGCAGTGAGGTCGTAGTTGAATTCCCTTGGCAGTAAATCCAAGCCAGAGTGTTTGTTGTTGGTGTAGTTGTTGAGTTTGTTTGAAGTGTGGTGAAGATGGGACAGGATTTCCGAAAGTTTTATGGTGTGGATGGTGCTGTGTATGTTTACACGTGGGAACAAGACTGTAAGTGTTGTTGGGTAATTATTTTGTCTATGGTGCCCCTTTTTGTGCTATTTTTCTGGTGTGGGTGTAGTATGGTGAATTGTGTGAGAAGTGTTCCAGCCAGTGTGCTGGTGGTGCCCCAGGTTCGTGGTGTTTTCCAAGGCTGTTGGATGGACAGCTATAGAGGCAGGTGATTCCGTGTCCGGAATTTCCGACAACAACAGGCATTTGATGTGACCCTTGAATTACAAGCTTTTTGGAGGGAAAAATTTATTTTCATCATACATATTGGTTGGGTGGTGTTTTTTCCACCTCAAAATGTAAAAAAAATAAAAAAATAAAAAATTTTCACTTTTTGGGACCCACCTAAATACGAGAATGTTTTGCTGATGTGGAAGGGAGATATGGTGGGAGTTAATGAGAAAGGAGATTTCAGACTAACAAGAAAGATTCAATTTGTAGAGAGTGAAGATAAAAAATTCAAAAAGTAAGAGAGAAAGTATGAGAAAAGTTAAAAAGTAAGAGAGAGAGAGTATGAGAATATTCCCTTTAAAAAGTGAAACTAGGGGGGTATGGCTGATGTGGCAAGGCAAAAAATATGGGTCATCATAGCCTTTGTCTCCCTTAAGCCCAACTTTTTAAGCTCTAATCTCTTAAAATTAGGAATCCTTAGGAGGCCCTTTTTGGGTCCAAAAAATTCCTAATGAGATTCACAAGCTAGGTGAAGGAGCAAAGAAGGAGGGAGCTATGGAAAGCTCAACCTTCACTCCATGTCAACATGCATGTAAGAGGGATCTTGGTAGAGAGACAAGAGAGGGGAGAGGAGAAGAGAGCGGCTGAAAGCATGGATAGGTGGTACAAAAATCAGTGTCTTTGACATCGCTTTCCAAGTAGGAAAAATAATGTGAAAGTTTGTAATTTTACACATTTGTTAAAAAAATTATGTTTCTTTCTTACATGGCCAATTCAGTTAGGTGGAGGGTTCTTGTCAACGCTCCATTTTGCCCGCTTCTTGCTCTCTCTCTCTCTCTCTCTCTCTCTCTCTCTCTCTCTTTGCAACAACGAACATGGAGGACTTCAGTGCGAATACGAATACATAACTTTTGGCACCTATAGAGTACATGGATGAACCACTCTAAATTATGGCTAGAGAGGGTGCAAATATGGCTATAGAAGGCCAAAATATATCTAGGGAAAATGTGGAAAATTGCCATGTCACTCTACAAGGGCAATCAGGGAGTACTGGGCTTTGAAGAAGAGGGAGGAACGAACACATAAGAAGGTCATTGAGTAGAGCTTTGGGGAGAATGTTGCGATTGCAAAATTTCAACAAAAGAAGATTTGCAGGGTGGTTGTTGTGCGAATTGCTAGCAAGAGGCCACCCAAGGAATTAGCATCACTACTTAGAGGGAGATTTTTCAATAGCTCCTTCTCCATCCTTCTTTTAAGAATCTACAACCTTCAAGTTTAGGTTTTGAATGAGTTATTTTTTCAGACATACAGAACACTTTGATGCAAGTGAAGGTCTCCGATCAGGAGATGAGATTTTACTCAAGAGATCAGCCTATATGATGATGGTGAATAGTGAGGGAAACAACTCAAAACACATCAATTTTTAACAAGTAGCAAAGCTATAAGGCATCCATTGTAGAAATCTTGTTGCACAAATTCTCACTTACAGCTCGCAGATGATGGTGCCTTGCCCTTGCAAACATGCCAAATATAGCCACCTCAAAGTAATATCCTTACAGATGAGGTCAAAGACCTTGTTTTTGCCTTTTAGATGTTTGAGACCCAAGTCGTCTTACCTAACGAAAAGGATGTTTGCCAAAAGCGAATGGGGAGAAAATCTATCATGCAACATCCTATACATTTTCTTGACAAACCTCAGGTATATATGTGAGACCCTCGCCCCCTCCGTGATTGGCGACAGAAGCAGCGTCAATCTCTCGCACGGGGTAGGGATCCACCACACTCGGGGCCTCGCCCATGGATGTCCGCACAAGAGACTCCAGCCCGGGGGTTCCTCCAAAACCGAACCTAGAAAAACTTCCCTCACCCAGAAGGCACGGGCGATTCCACCAGGAAAATCATCTAACGAGAGAATGGATCTATCGAGTCAAAGTCTTAACTAACCAAACTGATCTGACCGAATCCGAAAATCACATGGTTAGATCAAGGAAGAGACTTGCACTTGGTCCATAGAATCACCGCTTTTTACCCTCCTTTAGAGGCACAACCCGCTAATTCCCTCCGACAGAACAAGGGCCTTCCTTGGACTTATTCTAACTAACGTAACTTAATCGTAACCATCGTAGGAATCCCTCGATCCAGCCTACCCCAACCAGCCCATGGGTTAGCCAACCGCCCAACCACTGTATTGGTGGGATTCCTTTATAAAAATTTGGTTATGTTTTGCCCGGGTACCAAGGAAAAGAGTTCGCAGGCCCCCTAGCCGGCACTTCAAGCAAAATTCAAGGTAGTCATACCACTTACGCACCCAATATGAAATTGCCATTTTAACAGATTTGGCTGTCTTTAAAATAATCTTTCAATGAAATCATAGTATTACTGATCATAATCCTCTAGAATATTGAGTCCATTGTTTTACAAAATATATCTTTTGGACTCTCCGTTGAAGACCAGCTGGTCAACCAAGGATCCTACTTAGGTGTCCTAGCACTTCACTCAAGGACCGCTTCGTCGGTCCTCGTCCATCGTACCAGAAGCGCACCATTTTAACCATACCAAGGCTGGTCATCAAGACCTCGGCAGGTTTTGTCGCAAGCGACGTCCCTCGATGACTCCCCACCAGTTGTTGCAACAACAAGTCTCTCCTTAGTTAAATACATACCAAATGCCTTCGCTAGCATTCTGGCGTAAAACAGTCCTTTAAAAGAAAACAGAGGTTCTATGCAAGTAGAATTCCCGGTTCGAGATTGGTTCCACAAAACCCTTTTCCCTTAATCCAGATTTTCTTAATGAGAATCAATGATCTCTCATCAAGGTAATCTACCCATCATTTGACTGAATTTCCAACTAGATTCTTGGTGATTTCGGTTAAGGGAAAACTATTCTAATTCAATGGTAGTCTATTCTTTATGTAAAGAATTGGAATTGGTCACGAGGTTTTTGCTTAATTCAGATTAGAGAGATGGGCAAGTAGTTTACTAGCCGCCCCTCTCGTAGTCGTGGGGTCTAGCCAAAATTATTCGGTTTACTTCTAACTTTGATTCCTAAAGGATTTTCTTTCAGATAAAAATCTACTGAACTTCTAACCGTGAGAAAATTCCAACTTTACGAATTTCATTCCATAATAGATTAAGAATTGGTTCTATATGAGAATATCGGGTTTTTATAAAAATACTCTTCTTCCATTAATCTAATCTTGAGTAAATATCAATTTGGTGCTTTATCCACCTAAAATATCTTAGAATATTCTTTCTACCAATTTAATTATCAACCCTATGTTTCTAGGTGGAATTATGGTGAAAATTCCTCTTTTGTCTCACCAAGATTTAATTTAAACCTTTCTCTACTTAAAATATCATAAAAATTATTCTTTTAAATTAAATACAAATATCCATTTTTTTCAATATGCTTAAAATCCCTCTTTTTGCATTTAAATGATTGAATTCCAAATGTCATGGGAATTCCTCTTTTATCATTTAAAAATTTTTTATGCATAAAATAAATTTATCTAAAATTTATCTTTTTAGTAAAAATATCTATTATTTTAAAGATGCCAAAAATTCCTCTTTTACTATTTGATTACGTGGATCTCAATTATCATGGAAATTCCTCTTTTTGCAAAAAAATAAATTTACCAAAAATTTATCTTTTCTTTTTTAATTAAATATTTTTGCATAAATACTAAAATTTATTTCACATGAATATGATGAAAATCATTCTTTTTGCATAGGATGCCCAATCCTAGAATATGGTAGGAAGTCCTCTTTTAGCATTATGCATAAAAATAAGATATGTATTATTTTCTGAAATTTTTACCATAGCTTCGCTGCTATTATTGATAATTTTTAAATTTTTTCTTAAAAGAATAAAACATTGTAATGAAAATATGATAGAAGATCTATTCTTAAACTTAAATCTAAACTATGAATTTAAATCATAATTTTATCCATAATCATAAACTTAATTATGATTATTCTACTAGATTAAGCTATTTTCATTATTCCTCTTTTCCCAAATTGATAGGATTATCTCTTTTCCATTTAGAATCAATTAAAGTAGTTTTTAACTACTTATATATAATCTAAAAGAATTAACCATTATTTTGTTAACATTAAAGCATAAAAATACCATTTTCTTACTCTCTAGCTTAACAAGCTTAGAGTTTGATTAAGAATTTATCAATGAGAAGCATTCTTTTGCTAAAGAATTAGCCATAGGAATGACTATTCTTTTTGAGAGAGAGATATACATAAGAAAGCATTCTAATTAATCATAAAGATTAACTTTTTCTTGATTATGTTGAGAAAACGTGGTGCTTATGCTAGATTCAAAATGAGTGGAGGAGAGAGATACAAAATACAAGAATGACTCTTGCTTATTAAGTTTCTCAAAATACAACTAAGCTTCATGCTTCATACAAATGCCTTTGGCATGTGCCTTTAAATAGGCTTGCTAGTGGCCTAGGGTTAGGTGGCTCCCTTAGGACCATTCACACCCACACACCTTCTACACCCGTGTTCACTAAGGCTCCAAGGCCTATATCTTAATACCCCCCCTCAATACCAGCCATGAAAAAATGTGCTTGGAATGGGTGGTATTGGACATATATAAAAAATGTGCCTTTATAACATTAGGTTTACAAGAATGTTCTTGGTGGTGGGGTTATCTAGGACTTACAACTATGTTCCTAGAGCCTTAGAGGCTAATACAATGATGCCATCTAAGTCTTTATTTGATGTCGATGAAGATGTACACCTTAATGATGGTGGTGCACCCCACTCTTTGTGCTTGCTTGACCTCTTGTAGTTGACATGCTTTGGACATACATGCCATTATTTCCACATGCTTTCCATCTTGACCATTCTCACACAATGGTCAAAACAAGGCTGCCACACTTGCTTAAGTGGTTTGCACATAGATGTTCCTTTAACATGCTTGATGCTTCTCTGCATATACCATACCTCCTCCATGGGAAATGAGGGCCTTCCTTAGAGTAATGGTTATGAGGTAGATTTATATGGGAAATGGAAAGGGAGGGTCTTACCACTTGCCTTATAGATTGGTCAAGGGCAGTGTCTACTCCATAATTACAACAAGAGCTTTTGTGCATGTTAGTTACATGATACCCACCATTAGGGTTTGAAAGTACAAGCTTAATGAAAGTGAGTAAGTGGTTGACTTAAATTTGGGTTCCTAGTTAAAACCTCTTCCTCAACGCAGCGTGGCTTGGAGGGTAAGGAATAGTTGACAGACTAACCAAAGTTGCACATCTGATTCTAGTAAAAGAAACCTACACTGCAGTGGATGTGGCCAGAGTGTTTCTCAAGGAAATCTTCAGATTGCATGGCCTACCTAGGAGAATAGTAAGTGATCGAGATCCCAAATTCACGTCAAGATTGTGGAGGACTGCATTCTTCAAAGCAATAGGAACTTTCTTGGATCTTAGCAGCACAGGTTACCACCCTGAGACCGATGGTCAAACAGAAAGGGTGAACCAAGTAATCGAAGATATACTTCGGTCATGCTGTGGTAGGGAACCCAAGAAGTGGCTAAGCTATCTGCACCTAGTCGAATATGCCTACAATGCTTCTTATCACCGAAGTATCAGGATGAGCCCTTTCAAAGCTCTGTAGTATGGACAAGACTGCCTAACACCATTAACTTGGTCCGACCCATTGAGATGTCCAGATAGATGCTTGACGACATGGAGCAGTAGATGCAGTAAATCTGCAAAGGATATAAAAGCTGCCCAGGATAGACAGAAGAAGTATGCAGATAAGAAGAGGTCAGGCAGAAAATTCGAAGAAGCAAATATGGTCTTCATTCGAGTATGCCCCAAAAGAAGTTCTCTATCTCTTGGGAAGTACAAGAAGTTATCCCCCAGATACTATGGGCCATATGTGATTACAAAGAAAGTAGGTGACTTAGCCTATGAACTTCTTCTGCCTCCTTATCTCAAAGTACATAATGTATTTCATGTCAGACTACTTGAGAAGTATGTACCAAGCCCAAATCATGTGCTTAATGATGAACTCTTAACTTCTTCAACCCAAGGGCAGACGGAACTCCAACCTGAAGAAATCCTAAATGTTTGAGAGAAGGTCCACCTGGGAGAAAGAAGCCAAACTGATGCAAGATTACCCCCAGTTTTGCGAGATGAGGACATCTCACAGTTTTCAAGTAGGATGTAAGATTCCTCTCCAGCCCCTCAAGATGTCCAGTTTCTTCCCCTGTAATCAATCCCCTTTTTAGAATAAAGATTAATCCAAATGTAGGGAGGAGATAAATTGAAGAATAAAAGAAAACCTCCCCAAAAATGAGTAAATACTCACATAAGATGAAGAGTGGACTAAGGACCAAAGAAAAGAATTAAAAAACTGAATTTTGACACCTCAGTGTGGAGATCTCCCCTCATGAAGTAGGCACCTTTTTCTCATCATTAACCCCAATTTTAAATCAATAAAATGAGATATTTTCATCTCTCCTCTCTCCTGTTTCAAATCTAGATCCAAAAAGTAAGCTGAACTTATCCAAAAATGGTTAAAAATTGACCAAATTGATCTAGAAAATTCTAGAATTAGTTTGCTTGATTAGAGGCTCACTTTTTCCTATAAATAGAAGCCTCCCCCTTTTGTAAAAGCTTAATGGTGTTTATGCACTGTTACTCTACTCCTGTCCTGAGCCATCTACGTTGAACTTTTTAATAATTCAATTGTTTTTGGCCTAATCCTCTCCAAAGTGAATTGGTGGCCACTATTTCTTCAAACAAGAGTAGAACCCTCAATCCCTCAAGCCAAAGGAGAGCTTAAAAGCTCCATGTAAGCCTTGATTTTTATGTTTTGCAAATGATTGAATTAAATTCAAATGCTATGCCTTTGATGAAAAGGCCACCCCTTCTCTTCTTTACATTCCAACCTTTCTTAATCCTAGAAATTAACTAAGTGATTAATTAAACTCTTCTTATTGTTTACTCTTTTGAATTTAAAAAATTATGTAAATTAGAGTTCTATAATTCTAAGTGAAGAAAGATAAAAATGAGAAATGGTCAGCCATACAAAGGAGGTTATGACAAAATTTTCTAGAATTTTGTGAAAAAGAAAGTTTGTTTTTATGTTATTCCAAAAGAGTAATTCCCACCATTTTTGCATCTAAAAGAAATATTCTAATTACTCCATGTACATATTCACCTATGAAAATGCATGGATATCACTAATATTAATTATTAAATTTGATTTCTATGCATAGAAAGATGCATAAAAGAAGTTTCTTATTATAAAAGTGTTATCCTTATTAAAATTGATTTCTATGCATAGAAAGATGCATAAAGGAACTTTTTTATTACAAAAGTGTTATTCTTATTAAAGTTGATTTCTATGCATAGAAAGATGCATAACGGAAAAATTTTTATTATAAAAATGTTATTCTTATAAAAATTGATTTCTATGCATAGAAAGATACATAATTATAAAAGTGTTATTCTTATTAAAATTGATTTCTATGCATAGAAAGATGCATAAAGGAAATTTTTTTATTATAAAAGTGTTATTCTTATTAAAATTGATTTCTATGCATAGAAAGATGCATAGTGGAATTTTTTTAATTATAAAAGTGTTATTCTTATTAAAATTGATTTATATGCATAGAAAGATGCATAAAAGAATTTTTTTTAATTGTAAAAGTGTTATTCTTATTAAAAATAATTTCTATGCATAGAAAGATGCATAAAGGAATTTTTTTAAAATTATAAAAGTGTTATTCTTATTAAAATTGATTTCTATGAGTAGAAAGATGCATAATGAAATTTTTATTATTATAAAAGTGTTATTCTTATTAAAATTGATTTCTATGAATAGAAAGATGCATAAAGAAAAACTTTTTATTATAAAAGTGTTATTCTTATTAAAATTGATTTCTATGGATAGAAAGATGCATCATGGAATTTTTTTATTACAAAAGTGTTATTCTTATTAAATTTGATTTTTATGCATAAAAAGATGCATAAAGAAAATTTTTATTATTGTAAAAGCGTTATTCTTATAAAAATTGATTTTTATGCATAAATAGATGCATTAAAAAATTTTCTTTTTTTTAAAAGTGTTATTCCTATTAAATTTGATTTTATGCATAAAAAGATTTTTAAAAAAAGTATTATTCCCATTGAAGTTGATTTTTATGCATAAATAGATGCATAAAGAATTTTTATATCAAAATTAGAATTCTCTTAAATTCTATGAGTATTTGATAAATGAATAATTAAATACTCTAAGAGAGAAATTTCTATCGTTTTATATTCACACGGATTGTAAAAAAGAAAATTCAAGAAATTTATCGAGATTAAAATATTCAGATAAATGATTAATTTATTCCTCATTGGAATTTGTAACTAATTTAGAAATCATTTAAGTGAATATTCAAAGAAAGAAATTTAGTAAAATAGTACGTGAATTACCAAACCTTTTCGAGAAAGATAGTTCAGGAAAAATCTTATTCGACTCGAACGTTGAATCAATCAGACTATGACCAAGACCAAAATCTTTTGTCAGTTTCGAGGAAAGAAAGTGCGTGACCAGTTTAGAAAAATACACTCAAAACTCCCGCCAAATTTGAAACTAAGTTTGAGGCCCTTCGAATTGATCTGTGGATCAAGGTTATAGAATTCGAGGAATTCTGGTATGAAATTCTGAATTTCGATCAAGAAGTTTTGGAGATACTGATTCAAGAAATACTCCTTGTATTCAAAAGAAAATCAAACTGAAAACTTGCTTAGAAACACTGTTTTCATAAAGGACTGTCTTACGCCAGAATGCTAGAGGGAGCATTTGGTATATGTTTTTCAAAGGGAAGTTCGGTTGCAACAACAGCTGGCGGGGAGTGTTCAAAGGATGGCTCACGCGGCAAAGCTTGCCCAGGTCTTGACCAGGCTCGGTATGGTTGAAAAATGGTGCGCTTCTGGTACGATGGGCGAGGGCCGACAAAACGGTCCCTAAGTGAAGTGCCAGGACACCTAAGGAGGATCCTGGAGGGTTTTGACGAGGAGATGCACGGGCTCGCGGTGCCTATGACACCCATGCGTATGTCATGGAAGATATGTATGATGGACAAAATGATTATTGTAATCTGTTACTAGATCTCGTTGTTGCTAACCAGTTGGTCTCAACGGAGAGTCCAGAGTGATACTATTTTTTGAGAAACAAGAGACTGGATGGAATTTTCGAGTTATGACATCTGTAATAACCAATAACTGTTTGCCAAAATGGATTATTTTATATGTTAAAGTTTTAAAGAGGAGTGTGTATGTATCTGTATTCGAAAGCAAAAGTTAAGAAAGGCATTCAATTATGGGTGAGTAATTGTCTGGTTCTACCGATTCTAGTGGTTTGGTAGTGGCTAACCCATGGGCCGGATGGTTGGAATCAGTGGAGTTTTAATAATTAAATTGAAATAATAGGAATACGCTTAGAATTTGAGTAGTTAAATAAAAACCTGAAGAATTCCTCAAATGAGTAGATCAATGGCTCTGCCTGACTTCGATTAGGAAAAAAGCGTTGATTTCCTCAAATGATTAGATCAACGGGTATGCCTGATTTCGGTTAGGAAAAAAACATTGATTTCTTCAAACTAAGTCAGTGAAAGTTTTCCTTCTATCTGGTTTAATCAAGTGAAGGATAGTTTAGTCTCTTGACCTCGTTAGAAAATTCGTTAAGAAAATCAAAAAGGTGGAATTGACCCCGTTTTTCGGGCAAGGAAAATTTTCCCAGTTTCGGTTTTAGAATGACCACAAGATTAGTCTCATGTTCGAACATTTGAGGGCAAGGCCCCGAGTGTGGGAAACCCTGCCCCATGCAAGAGGAAGCTACTTCCGTTGCTAGCAACCGGGAATCTGGTGCACGGAGGGGACAGAGGGGTCTCACAATTTTGATAATTTTAGTTATAAATACCGACAAAGGGGTTAGTTTTCGTTCACAAAACTGGTTTGAGCTATAAAAGAGAGAGCAAAAATAATGAAGCCAAAATTATGTGGCAATCAGCTATGTGATTACATCAAATAGCCATTTAAATCTATACAAGGGAGAGCAAGGAAAATCAAAGCACTAGCCAAATGGCTATGATAGCCATTTGGAGCCATACAAGGGAGAGCAAGGAGAATCAAAGCACCAATGTGCTTGAAATGGCTATGATAGCCATTTGGAGCCATATAAGGGAGAGTAAGGAGAATCAAAGCACCAATGCGCTTGAAATGGCTATGATAGCCATTCGGAGCGATATAAGGGAGAGAAAGGAGAATGAAAACACATATGCACGCTAAATGGCTATGATGTTAAAATGTAATGGGGGCAAAATGTAATGGGGGAAAAACTTCCCGGGAGGTCACTCATCCGAGTACTGTCACCAAACGAGTGCACTTTACTACAAGGTTCCACAAATTGATCTAGCCATCCAAACCCTAGAATCTTAAAGTGTTAAAGGCCTCCAGTCTATTTAATTTGAGGTAATCTTACAAGTAGGTACCCGTTTCCAACATCCCCTCTTGGTGCCAACTTGTCCACTTAAGAAAAATGCTGAAATTTGCTAATTTTAATTATAAATACCGACAAATGGGTTAGTTTTCGTTTACAAAATTGGTTTGAGCTAAAAAAGAGAGAGCAAAAACAATCAAGCCAAAATTATGTGGCAATCAGCTACTATGTGATTATATCAAATAGCCATTTAAATCTATACAAGGGAGAGCAAGGAAAATCAAAGCACTAATATGTGCCAAATGGTTATGATAGCCATTTGGAGCCATACAAGGGAGAGCAAGGAGGATCAAAGCACCAATGTGCTTGAAATGGCTATGATAGCCATTAAAAGCCATACAAGGGAGAGTAAGGAGAATCAAAGCACCAATGCGCTTGAAATGGCTATGATAGCCATTTGGAGCGATATAAGGGAGAGAAAGGAGAATGAAAACACCTATGCGTGCTAAATGGCTATGATGTTAAAATGTAATGAGGGGAAAACTTCCCAGGAGGTCACCCATCCGAGTACTATCACTACACGAGCGCACTTAACTACAAGGTTCCACAAATTGATCTAGCCATCCAAACCCTAGAATCTTAAGGTGCTAAAGGCCTCCAGTCTATCTAATTTGAGGTAATCTTACAAGTAGGCACCCCTTTCCAACATCCCCCCTTCGTGCTAGTTTGTCCATTTAAGAATATGCACCAAATGGCTATGAGTGTGCATGTGGGAGTTTTTGGATTTAAATGTACATATAAATGCACCAAATGGCTATGAGTGTGCATGTGGGAGTTTTTGGATTTAAATGTACCTATAAGCTTACTAAAGTAGATCAAGCAATAAACTCACAACAAACACGAGTTTAGTTTAGCAAAATAGACCTTGGATTTACACGTGTGTGAGTACTGTTCGACACATGGTATCATCCAATTGAAACTCAAAAATTGATTCGTTGGGCACGTCTTTCGAGACCGTACACATGTGAGGTGATATGCCGATAGGTTTAACATTCAGCCGAAAATAAAAACTACTATTTTTTTTTCAAATCTAGTTTCTAGTGTTAGTGGAGAGAGAGAGAGAGAGAGAGAGAGAGGGAGGGAGATCGAGAGAGAGAGAGAGAGAGAGAGAGAGAGAGAGAGAGAGAGAGAGAGAGAGAGAGAGAGAGAGAGAGAGAGTCAGTCTCTCTCTCTCACACACACACACGCACACACACACACACACATGCACCATCTCATAGATACATATATGCACATATACACAAGGCAAGACTTAGATGGCCATTTGGCACAGTAAGGAGGTTATGTAGAATTTGTGATCTCCTATGCGCACCAAAAGGCTCTACTCTCTCTCTCTCTCTCTCTCTCTCTCTCTCTCACACACACACACACACACACACACACACACATTTCTCTTGCATTAGAACTATTTAGTTGCTAGGCTGGCACTCTTATTCTATATTACAAGATTTCTTTGCTTTCTTTTTTTTTTTTTAATGAGTTAATAACCTCATTCTAATTGTGGGGCATATGACTAGATCCTTAACTAATTTATCTTGCTACAAAGATCTTTTTAACTAATTTAGATTGGCACATGACTGGACCCTTGGTACTGCATCCTTGGTGTTTTTGGGCTGGATTTAGCCTTGGTGTATTGATAACCATTTAATAGGTTATGCTATATATGGTGGGCATTGGGTTTGGTAGCCGTCCGCCTCTTTACTTCCATGAATACTCGGATATTCGCCTGCAAACGACTGGGGCCCTGGATCTTCTGCTCTGTGAATGGCGGGAGCTCTACATAGATGGTGCATGGCTTCCTATATAACTCAAGGTGAGTGGTCTATCCACTCACTTAGTCCTTTGTGCTTGTTACAGTAGATATGGCTTTGTCTCTGGCTACATCCGCCGGGGGTGCGCCTCCTTCGGTTAATCAGGTGCATATTTTTAACAAATGCACTTGTTCAGTTTACGTCTGTTGCTGCTAACTGAATGGCCTTGAAGATTTTGTAATTTATTCTCCCTTTGATGGCTTCATACATGTTTGCTAGCTTATACAGGAGGGCTGATGCCTTGATTCCATAGGGATAGATGTATAGGTGGAGTCTACCTTTCTGTGGAATAGTGGCATGTGTGCCATGCTATTTCCTCATTGTTTTTGGCAGATCTCATAGTGAGTTGTTTTGTTAGATGTTCAGGGATTGCCTGATGCTCTATTTTGTCGTATTGCTGACATATTATAGTTGTCTAACCACATTGAGCAGTCCATATTAAATGGATTATTGCAGGAACTGGATGCATATAGGCTATTTATTTATATTGGGTGTCTGTAGGTAGCAGGAATTTGCCTCACGATTTTTGTCCTGCTCGTGGGTATGCGTTGAATGCACACGTAGTAATGGGTAATTGCTTTTGTGGTACTGCTGTTTGACTTGTATTTTGCACTTGGATGATGGCTTCTTTTGTGTCCTCTGGCACTTTGTCAGGTGGAGAGTATAACCTGTCTGATGATGTTGCGTTATTATGAGGAGGTGTTGAGGGCTGCCTGATACCATGTTTGGTAATCAATACATTGGTTTTCACTATACAGGATTTGGTGGTCTCTCAGGCCATAAATCTATCTCGACTAATTGTGTTGAGGTGGACATTGGGTTTGTATGGAAACACTAATGGCATAAGACACATTCTGAAATAGATAGGTGTTAATACATACACTTCTTGAACCTAGGTATGTGCAGATTATTTCTCTAAAACGTGGGTTTCTCTGGTACCTTCTTTATATATAATGAATAGATTAAAACCTGGTTATCACTTTACAATCCTGGATATAGGTTAAAGGGGCATTTTGGGTGTTCTTGGTTTTGCTCTGCTTATCTGTTCTCTCTTGCTTAATGGCATGTTGGGCAGGATGTTTGGGCTGCCTTGTACTTTTCAATGATATGTATATAGTGCTGCTACTGGCCTGATATGATATGTATATAGTGCTGCTACTGGCCTGATATGATATGGTTCCTGCAGGTTAGTTGCCTTTTGTGTGGTCACATGCTTTATAACATGTATTCCAGATTGGGGTACAATGGATGCATTAACCCTTACTTGCTATTGCTCTGCTCTATTAGTTCTAATCCATCCTTCTACGGATTTTTCATACATGCCTTTTCGGGATATGGCTAATTGCTATCCTGTTGCGATTGGTGACATTATGAGCTCTGTAAATGGCTGGTATTGTAGTGCTGATGTTCTACTGTGGAAAGAATCCTCGATATTTTTGCTACACTATGGGCTAGACTGCTAAGTGGTAGTCACTTATCTGTTGTCAATATACAGGTTTATAAGTTATACTATATGATGGGAATTAACATGAGTATAGTGATGCCGTTACTGGTATGGTATGATATGGTTCCTGCAGGCATGATTTTGTGGTAGGTGGACACTTGCTTTGATGCATGTACTCCATATATGGATTGAGATACAATGGATGCTCCATTTTGTCTGGTGCTCTGCCAGTTGTAATCCATCCCTTTTGCTAGATTTGTCATCCATGGTTTTTTGGTATATTGCTTACCTATTTTGTAGAGAATGTTCTATAGTCTGGGCATACTCTGGCATTGTTGTGCTTTTGATCTGATTTGGTTGGATTTCTGATAATGTTGGTACAACTTGTACATGACTGCTACTATGTAGTCATCAACTTGTTTTCAATATACAGGGGTATTCTAGTATGCTATAATATAATCTGTAAATTAACATGTAGAATGAAACATTTAATGAATCTGTTAAGCCTATGAAAAAATTACGTAATTCATCTGGACAGCATTCGAGTTTATATGTTTCAACAGTATTAGAGTTGCATACTGGTTTGACATACTCTGAGTGGATGGTAAAAAGTTTCAAATTGCTTATGGTATATAATCTGTAATGAATGTATCTGGTAGGAAAAAATCGGAACTGCAATTTTCAGGGATCTGCACCAATCTTGTCTAAGTGCAGAACTAATTTTAGACTGCTTGTAGCCAGATTAAGGCTTTGGTTAATATTAAAATATTACAAATGTTAGAATATTTATGAATAACTGATGGGCTTACAAACTTTGTAGAATATCTGACAATGATATTCTGGATAAATTTCATAATGATTCAAATGTTAACTTTAAAAAATCCTATTTGTTGGACATCTATAACACGTGGTTGGGCTTTACGACACCTGTAATATGCACAGGGACTAACATTTCTATTGTTGCTTGTGTATGGATGCAGGTAACAGAGCTCACCTTTTCAAATAGGATGTTTTTGGGTTGATGTTGCTGCTGGACAGTAAAGCCTATGGGCAATTTTGTTCTTTTGAAACATTGTTTCTTCACTTGAAAATCTTGTATAATTTCAATGAAATAATACAGTTTTTCCCATTTACTTGTCGGAGTTGTTTTGGTCTTCTGACGTTTTGTCAACTGTGTATAATTATGTATTTTAATTTAGGCAAAACACACACACCTGACACAATTTTACAATACCTTCGGGTATTGGAAAGAGACCTACAGCCCGAGATTTCATCTATAATGATATATGGACTCACTATCATTATGCCTTGGCCGATAGTCTTTAAGTAGTACCCAGATATCATTGTAGATAGAGCATTTGTCCACGATAGTTATGCCCTTATGGGCTTATCGGTTGAAGGAGACAAACGTTCTAAAAAAACTATTAACACTTCTCTTCTTTTGATTTTTCAAATTCTACCCTTTCTTGGAGGCAAGCCGGTTCCTCCGAGCCATATTCCATCTAATGCCTGTCAGCATGTCATCTCCTACATTAGAGATGACAGATTACAAGATGCCATTATCTCTTCTATCAGCCAAGAGCCTCATGTTATTTCTCTCTTGCAAATCCTATCCTTTAATGATTGGATTAAGGTCTTAGCTTCCATAGATAAGGATAAGGGTGAAGGTCTTAACTATATTAGAGATCTTAATGCTCAAATACCTGTCATGACCAAAAATCTTCAGACTGAGCTTACTAAGTTTGCTGCTAAGGGTTCTCTTCTCTCAAATCATCTCAGGAAACTCTGTAGATTAGAACCCATGTTTGTTACTACTCCTGTTACTCCGGTTATACCAACTGGGGGTAATATTTTTAATAGGGATCCGGCTGCGGTGGACGCAATCAGGAGCTTTCAAAACAACATGTGTTCTATGATAGATTCAAAGTTGCTGGATTTGGTACCTAAGGTGTCAAGGGTTTATCCTTTTTTACCTGCCAGGCAAATTGAGGTAGAGGCCACTGGCGTTGCTCATAGACTCTGGGCCCTCCCAAATAAAGGTTTTCTTTCTCCTATTCAGGCTGAAACTTGGATTTTCTTGGCTAACTTACCTATCTCCACTTTGGGTGAATGCAAGAGCCATGCCATCAAAGGTCTTCAATATCTTCATAAGGGTGAACTTCTCAAATCACCTTTCTCCATGAATTTCTTGGATCCTTCCAAATGCCCTTCACCAGTTGGCATTTATGGGAGGACTAAAGGTACTATGTTATTTCACAAAGCTGGTGCAGAGTATTATTCAGAATCTATTTGGAATATCTACAGGCCATACCTGAAATGTGCTTGTAAATTTCTTGACCCTAAGGCGTCTTGTGAATCTAGCATTATCTGGTTCGACCATGCTATTTGGTTTGTCCTCAATCACCTTGAGGACCTTTTTCCAGGCAAGGATGTGGCATTTCACCTCTCTCTTTTATGTTCTTGGCTTGGTGGGCAAGCAAAGAATTTACTGTTGGCACAGATCTCTTTTATTTATTTTCGTAGTTATATGTTGGATTCTCTTGCTGAGATGCAAAGTGGCGAACCAGGTACTATTTTAGCCACTTATGGACATTACAAGGGTATTAAGCTGATTAACTCTTTGCTAAATCCGGTTTCTCATAATGAATCAGAGGGTAGTATAGAAACCCCTTCTAAATTGGCACGCATAGCGGATAGTACTCCAAGTGCTTTTACCTCTTTTCTTTCTCCTACTATACTAGTCAGAATGCTTCTGTAAGTCATAATTCTTCATATGGGAGAACTAAATCCTTTACTAACCGTGGTAGGGGTAGAAACCTTCCTGTATGTAACTTATTGGATATGTAATGTTTTCAGGTTACTAAAGGTCCTACTGGGCGAATTTGCATTTCTAATACAAAGGAGGATGACCTTTCTGGTGCAATTTATGTACATTGTCTTTTTGTTAACAAAATTTTGGATTTCGTGACTCCATCACAGGTATTTTTTAAATTTTTTGATGATGTTTTTGGAGATCATAGTATACTTGACAATGTTAGATTTGGATGGAGATATACATCTAATTTGAAGAAATTATTCTCTAGAACCGATTTCTTATGATTAGATAATATACCTATATGTCTATGTGATAAATATAGAGAATTTACAAGTGACTTTGGTGCTTTGGGTGTGCATGTTTGCACTAGTAATATTAATTTTGTGCAAGACAAAGAAGTTAAGAAATTACTTAGTTGTGGCTTGAATCATATCCCTAATAAACCACTTAATCCACATTTAGCACTTGGTGCTATTACTGATTGCTTGGCAGACATTGCCAAAGGTCTTCATCTGGAAGACATTGATGTAGTTGCTATTTCAAGAAAGCTTCCTCAGGTGTATAACCAACTTGTGTCTTTTCTTCCTAAGAAATGGTTTTCTACCGAAATATCTTGGGCTAGTCCTTCACTTATGCTAAAATTTCATACACTAATGAATAGAGTTCTTATTATAGGGCTAGATAAGGCTCCTAATAATGCTTCATTCATTTGTAAAAATCTAGCCTATATGGCTGCCAGGAATAGACTTGAGAGCGCTGAATTTTATAAATGTTCACTTAAACCTTCGGAGTTTAGCGCTATAATTTTTGAAGAATTAAGTTATAGAAAGATTGTCCCTCGTAATAGAAACTTGCCTGTTTTGTTTCCTACTTTTAAGATTCATAAAAACAAATTCCGATGGATCTCAAATGCTTCAAATTGTGTATTTACTGAGGTTACATCCATTCTTTCACATACATTCACATCCATCCATTCATTCACATCTATCTGATTCACATGACATCTATTCACATCACATCTCATCACATCTATTCACATCACATCCCATCCATCCATTCATTTACATCTATCTGATTCACATGACATCTTATCACATTCACATCACATCTCATCCATCCATTCTGGCTTAAGATAGTCCTTTAAGAAAACAGGGTTTCTATATGCAAGTTTTTAGTTTGACTTTTCTTTTGAATACAAGGAGTATTTCTTAAATCAGTATCCCCAAAACTTCTTGATCAAAATTCTAAATTTCATACCAGAATTCCTCGAATTCTATAACCTTGATCCATATATCAATTTGAAGGGTCTCAAACTTAGTTTCAGATTTGGGAGTTTTGAGTGTATTTTTCTAAACTGGTCACACCTTCTTTCCTTGAAACTGACGAAAGAGTTTTGTCTTGGTCATAATCTGATTCAAGGTTCGAGTCAAATAAGATTTTTCCTGAACTTCTTTCTCAAAAAGGTTTGATAATTCAGTTACTATTTTACTGAATTTCTTTCTTTGAATATTCACTTAATTGATTTCTAAATTAGATACGAATTCCAATGAGGAATAAATTAATCATTTATCTGAATATTTTGATCTTGATAGATTTCCTGAATTTTCTTCTTACAATCCGTGTGAATATAAAACGATAAAAATTTCTCTCTTACAGTATTTAATTATTCATTTATCAAATACTCATAGAATTTAAACATAGAATTTAAGAGAATTCTAATTCTGATATAAGAATTCTTTATCCATCTATTTATGCATAAAAATCAACTTCAATGGGAATAACACTTTTATATAAAATAAAAATCCTTTTATGCATCTATTTATGCATAGAATCAAATTTAATACAAATAACACTTTTTAAATAAAAAGAATAACACTTTTAATAGGAATAACACTTTTATAATTAAAAAATTCCTTTATGCATCTATGTATGCATAAAAATCAATTTTTATAAGAATAACGCTTTTATAATAAAAAAACTCCTTTATGCATCTTTCTATGCATAGAAATCAAATTTAATAAGAATAACACTTTTATAATTAAAAAATTCCTTTATGCATCTTTCTATGCATAGAAATCAGATTTAATAAGAATAACACTTTTATAATAAAAAATTTTCCTTTATGCATCTTTCTATGCATAGAAATCAAATTTAATAAGAATAACACTTTTATAATAATAAAACTTCCTTTATGCATCTTTCTATGCATAGAAATCAAATTTAATAAGAATAACACTTTTATAATAAAAACATTCCTTTATGCATCTTTCTATGCATAGAAATCAAATTTAATAAGAATAACACTTTTATAATAAAAAAATTTTCTTTATGCATCTTTCTATGCATAGAAATCAAATTTAATAAGAATAACACTTTTATAATAATAAAAATTCCTTTATGCATAGAAATCAAATTTAATAAGAATAACACTTTTATAATAAAAAATTTTCTTTATGCATATTTCTATGCATAGAAATCAAATTTAATAAGAATAACATTTTTATAATAAAAAAATTTCCTTTATGCATCTTTCAATGCATAGAAATCAAATTTAATAAGAATAACACTTTTACAATAAAAAAATTTCCTTTATGCATCTTTCTAAGCATAGAAATCAAATTTAATAAGAATAACAATTTTATAATAAAAAAATTTCCTTTATGCATCTTTCTATGCATAGAAAACAAATTTAATAAGAATAACACTTATATAATAATAAAATTTCCTTTATGCATCTTTCTATGCATAGAAATCAAATTTAATAAGAATGACACTTTTATAATAAAAAATTTTCTTTATGCATCTTTCTATGCATAGAAATCAAATTTAATAAGAATGACACTTTTATAATAAAAATATTTCCTTTATGCATCTTTCTATGCATAGAAATCAAATTTAATAAGAATAACACTTTTATAATAAAAAAGTTCCTTTATGCATATTTTTATGCATAGAAATCAATTTTAATAAGAATAACACTTTTATAATTAAAAAAAATCCTTTATGCATCTTTCTATGCATAGAAATCAAATTTAATAAGAATAACACTTTTATAATTAAAAAATTCCTTTATGCATCTTTCTATGCATAGAAATCAAATTTAATAAGAATAACACTTTTATAATTAAAAAATTCCTTTATGCATCTTTCTATGTATAGAAATAAAATTTAATAATTAATATCAGTGATATCCATGCTTATTCATAGGTGAATATGTACATGGAGTAATTAGAATATTTCTTTTAGATGTAAAAATGGTGGAAATTACTCTTTTAGAATACCATAAAAATAAACTTTCTTTTTCACAAAATTCTGAAAAATTTTGCAATAACCTCCTTTGTATGGCTGACCATTTCTCATTTTTATCTTTCTCTACATAGCTTAATTAACTTAATTTAGAATTATAGAACTCTAATCTACACAATTTTCTAAATTTAAGAGAGTAAACAATAAAAAGAGTTTACTTAATCACATAGTTAATCTTTCTAGGATTGAGAAAGGTTGGAATGTAAAGAAGAGAAGGGGGTGGCCTTTTTATCAAAGGCATAACATTTGAATTTAATTCAAACATTTGCAAAACATAAAAATCAAGAAAACCATAGATTTTTCATTAAAAATTTATAAATAAAGTAAGAAAATTAGCTTACATAGAGCTTGTAAGCTCTCCTTTAGCTTGAGGGATTGAGGGTTCTACTCTTGTTTGAAGCAAGAGTGGCCACCAATTCACTTTGGAGAGGATTAGGCCAAAAACAATTGAATTATTAAAAAATTCAATATAGATGGCTCAGGAGGACAGGAGTAGAGTAACAGTGCATAAACACCATTAAGCTTTTACAAAGGGGGAGGCTTCTATTTATAGGAAAAAGTGAGTCTCTAACCAAGCAAATTGATTCTAGAATTTTCTAGATCAGTTTAGTCAATTTTTGACCATTTTTGGGTCAGTTCAGCTTACTTTTTGGATCTAGTTTTGAAATAGGAGAGAGGAAAGATGAAAATATCTCATTTTATTGATTAAAAATTGGGGGTAGTGATGAGAAAAAGGTGCCTACTTCATGAGGGGAGATCCCCACACTAAGGTGTCAAAATTTAATTTTTTTAATTCTTTTCTTTGGTCCTTAGTCCACTCTTCATCTTATGTGAGCATTTACTCATTTTTGGGGGGTTTTTCTTTTATTCTTTAATTTATCTCCTCCCTACACTTGGATTGATCCGATTGGCCCATAGGAACCTTAATTGGACCATAATCTAAAAATTTCTAAAAATCTGGACCCTTAGGCTAAGGTCCTTTATACCTATTTTTTCAATTAATTCCAATTGCACATTGGAAAGTTCTTTTTGAATTTTTGTTTCAAGGGAAACCATTTTAGACACTAGGAGGATTTTTATATCCAAAAATATCTCAATTTTGAATTACCTCCCTCTAGACATTTTCTCTCTCCAGACCAAAACAGGGTAAAACAGGATCTTTCTTTTATTTCAGAGAGGGGAATAATTATAAGATCAGAAGGGGAGGTTCTTACACCTGCACACCTCAAAAGCTAGAGGGAGGAATCTTACAACATTAGAATAGGCCTTCTACTCTAATTCAGGTAGAGGCAGAGGTAGAGGCCGTGGTCAAGGCTAAGGTAGTGGCCGACAAGGAAATCAGAGTTCTAGACAACAACATTCCAATGATTCACAACAGCAATCATACATAGGTGGAAGAGTCTAGTCTAGATGTATGGGGAGCCAAAGAGGCCGAGAGGTGGTTGGCAAAGAAATCAAAATGCAAATAGCATAGAGTGCTATTACTGTGGCAAACCAGGACACATGATGGCAAAGGAGTCCTATAAAAAGCAAAATGACATTAAAAGTGGAAAGTTGCATCAAGGAAACTATGCATCATCTAGCAAACATGGAGGTGATGATAGAAGTGAGCAGTTTTTGTGATGCAGCACATGCTTAGTTCTATAAAACAAGGGATGTGTTAGGATATTAAGATATATGGTATGTGGATTCTAGCACCTCTAACCACATGACCAGATATGTAGAAAATGGAAAAACCAAGTTATGTAGAAATAGGTAATGATACTGCGCATTCCATTGCACATGTTGGTAAAGTGCCATTGTCTATGCAGGATGGCAAAATGAAGTACTTGGATGATTTACTTCATGTTTCGAATATTACAAATAACCTGGTTTCTGTTGGATAGATGGTTGAGCAGGGTCTGCAAATGAGGTTTACTCCTCAAGGATGTTTGGTGGAAGACTTCAAAAATAAGTGTCACTTAGTTACAAAGGGTAACAGAAATGGCAGGATGTGAACATGCCTGAGATAAAGGCAGCCATGTGTGCATATGGAACAAGTGTCATTGAAGATATTGACATATGGCACAAGCGCATTGATCATGTGAATGTACAATGAACTGAAGTCTATGTAAGCCAAAAATATTATTGTAGGTTTGCCAAAGTTTAAGGTTGACGGTATGCATAAGGTATTGACATGTGTGCATATGGAACAAGTGTCATTGAAGATATTAACATATGGCACAAGCGCATTGGTCATGTGAATGTACAGTGACAGAAGTCTATGTAAGCCAAAAATATTGTTGTAGGTTTGCCAAAGTTTAAGGTTGACGGTATACATAAGGTATGTGAAGCATGCCAACTTGGTAAATAAGCAGGTCAAACATGCTTTCCCATATGAAAAGCATGTCAGTGTAAGGCCATTGGATGTCATATATTCATATGTATAGGGATCGACCAAGACTGCAACAATTGCAGGTTGCAGGTACTATGTTACATTCATTGATGACCATACTAGGAAAGTGTGGGTTTATTTCATGAAGGAGAAAAGTGAGGTGTTTGCTCACTCTCAGAGATTTAAAGCCTTGGTCGAGAAGGAAAAAGACATGCAAATAAAATGCCTACAATTAGATAGTGGGGGAGAATATTTCTCCAATGAGTTTAGAGATTTCTTGAGAAAGCAGGGAATCAAGAGGCAATTTACGTGCAAGTACACTCCACAACAGCATGGTGTTGCAGAAAGGAAAAACAGGCACATTGCAGAAGTGGCACGTGCCTTGATGGTGGCTGAAAAGAATATGCCACATTACTTTTAGGCAAAAGCAGTAGCAACTACTGTGTACATTATGAACATCACGCCCACTGTAGTTGTTCATGGTATGACTCTTGAACAAAAGTTTATAGGCATGAGACCAGATATATAACTTGAAAGTGTTTGGGTGTATTGCATATGTACATGTTCCTGATGAAGTGAGAAAAAAGTTGGATCCAAAGGTAGAGAAATTCATCTTCGTTGGTTATGCTATGGTGCAAAAAGGTTATAGATGCTATAACCCTACCCCTCGTGAGATGCGAGTAAGAAGAGATGTTGTCTTCAATGAGATGAGTAGCTGGTATGCACCAGTAGTAGTGAAGGCAACAGAAGATGCAAATGTAAGAAGTGCTGATGTTGCACCACATGTAGAGTAGCACAGGTGCTAAGTGGACCTGGGGAGTCCTCAAGTAGTGGATCCAATGTTAGCCCATGGTCAGGTAGGTTGAGGAATGATGCATGTACACATGTATCACAGAAAGGGAAGGAAAAGGTAGATCAACCTTTTGTGCTTGATCTGTCAGCAGGTCACTCATATGTGGATGGTGACTCTAATGGCTATGAGTGGAGCCTTGATGAGGAGCTTGGCATTTTGTCTGTGGTTACTCCTAGTGTAAGGAGAACCAGGGCTATGTTGAGGACACCTGGCAGTGATCCAGGTGTACGCAAGTCTACAAGGGTTAGATACCCTGTTGACAGGTTGAGATATGATGAATAGATAGCCCATCATTATGCTTACATGGTAAAAGCAATACAGGAGGTTGAGTCCACTTACTTTGAGCAGGCAATTGGAATGAAATGGGAAGATGCCATGGATGAGGAGATGGCAGCATTGGAAATAAGAAATGGGAAGATGCCATGGATGAGGAGATGGTAGCATTGGATGCAACTACAACATGGGAGTTAGTGCCTTTGCCTAAGGAAAAGAAGGCAATTGGATGTAAGTGGGTGTATAAAGTCAAGCACAATGTTGATGGTTCAGTGAGCAGGTACAAGGCAAGATTGGTTGCCAAGGGCCATGCATAGACTATGAGGAGACATTTAGCCCAGTGTTGGAAGAATGGCAACCATGAGAGCTGTCATTACTATGGCTGCAAAAGAATGCTTTCTTGCATGGTGATTTGCAAGAAGAAGTGTACATGATGCAGCCA
The DNA here is from genome assembly GCF_041138505.1 of Cibotium barometz. Taxonomy (NCBI): domain Eukaryota; kingdom Viridiplantae; phylum Streptophyta; class Polypodiopsida; order Cyatheales; family Cibotiaceae; genus Cibotium; species Cibotium barometz. The sequence continues at coordinate 12,209,872 of NC_141055.1, forward strand.
CTAGGTTATGAGAGTGATGCACATCCAGATTTTGTGTGCAGGTTACGTAAAGCCTTGTATGGCTTGAAGTACGCACCCAGAGCATGGTTTAACAAGATTAGGGAGTATCTTGTTACCATTGGATTTCAGATATCCAATGCATATTTTTCACTATATGTGAAAAAGATAAATAGAGAGATCATGCTATTAGTCAACTATGTGGATGACTTGATTATCACTCGTGATAGTGATGCAGACATACATGATGTCAGGATGCTTTTGAAGTAGATATTTGAGATGAAGGATTTGGGTGAGCTACGGTATTTCTTGGGTATATAGAGGTGGTGAGATCACGTCATGGCATTTTGCTTTTGTAGAGGCAATATGGCTTAGACAATTTGTCCAAGGCTGTAAGCCTATTTCAGTGCCATTGGAGCAGAACACAAAGCTTTTCGCAAATACAATTGAGCTTTTGGAGGACCTCACTACATACGCATATTGTTAGAAAGCTCTTAAAGAGAAGGTTCTAAATCCACATTTTAGGATTCCTCCCCAGCCTCTCAAGATGTCCAGCATCTTCCCCTGTAATCAAATCCCTCTTCAGAAATATAAAAGATCTTATTTCTACCTGTTTTGGCAGAGAGAAAATATTTTAGAGAGAGGTTATTCAGATTTTGAATATTTTTGGATGGAAAAATATCTCTTATTATTAAAATAAGTTCCCCCGAAACAAAAGTTCAAAAAGATTTTCAGAAGGTGCATTAGAAATCAAGTATAATCTGTTCAAGAGTCCTTATCTTAGGGGTCTAGATTTTTTGAAAATTTTAAATTAAGGTTTTGAGGGGCCAATCAGATTCATCCAAATGTGTGGAGAAGATAAATAGAAAAAATAAAGAAAATCCCCCCAAAAATGAGTATATACTCACATAAGATGAAGAGTGGACTAAGGACCATAGGAAATACTAAAAAAATGGATTTTTGACACCACAATGGGAATTCCCTCCTCATGAAGGAGGCGCGCCTCCTCATGAAGGAGGCGCGCCTATTTCACATGTGTGGTGGAGTTTTAAATTATCAAAAATTGAGATATTTCATCTCTCCTCTCTCCTAATTCAATTCTAGTTCCAAAAAGTAAGCTAAACTGACCTAAAAATGGTCAAAAATTGACCAAACAGATCTCGAAAATTCTAGAATCAATTTGCTTGGTTAGAAGCTCACTTTTTCCTATAAATAGAAGCCTCCCCCTTTGTTGAAGCTCAATAGTGTTTTATGCGCTGTTACTCTACTCCTCCTCCCAAGAGCCAAGAACTGTGAATTTCTTAATAATTCACTAGTTTCTTACCTTTCCCTCTTCTTCTAAAGAATTGGTGGCCACTCTTGTTGCAAGCAAGAGTAGATCCCTCAAACCATCAAGCCAAAGGAAAGCTCCCAGAATTCATGTAAGTTAGAAATCTTATATTTTTCTTTACTCTTTTAATTAATTTTTAATTTTTATTTTGTTTGAAATGATAATCTGATGCTATGCCTTGCTGGAAAGGCTTTCCCCCTCTCTCATTCTTAAAATCAGCCCTTCTTTATCCTAGTTAAGTAATCTAATTGTTGAAATTAAACTTTTCATATTGTTTCTTTTTTAAAAGTGAAAATTGATTAGTTTAGAGTGCTTAAAACCATTTGGGGATAATTTTTAAGTAATTTTAAGATAGGAAAATTTAAAAATGGTCAGCCATACAAAGGAGGTTATGGTAAAATTTTCTAAAAATTTGTGAAATAAGTTTCATCTTTTATTATTCTAAAAGAATAATCCCTATCGTTTGTGTATTCTAAAAGTGTCATTTTCATTCTATGCATAGAAAAATGCATAGTAGAAATATATTTATTCTAAAAGAGTGATTTTTATTAGATATAAATTATATGCATGGAAAGATGCATATTGGTTATTTTTTTAATTATAAAAGAGTGATTTTCATTAGATATAAATTCTATGCATGGAAAGATGCATATTGGTTATTTTTTTATTATAAAAGAATGACTATCATTAGATATAAATTCTATGCATAGAAAGATGCATATTGGTTAATTTTTTTTATTACAAAAGTGTTACTTTCATCAATATTTATTTTTATGCATAAAATGATGCATAAAAGAATTTTTTAAATTATAAAAGTGTTACATTTATCATTATTGATTTTTATGCATAAAATGATGCATAAAAGAGTTTTTTTAAATTATAAAAGTGTTACTTTCATCATTATTGATTTTTATGCATAAAATGATGCATAAAAGATTTTTTATTATAAAAGTGTTACTTTAATGGATTTTTATGCATAAATAGATGCATAAAAGAATTTTTTTTAATTATAAAAGTGTTACTTTCATCATTATTGATTTTTATGCATAAAATGATGCATAAAAGAATTTTTTTATTATAAAAGTGTTACTTTCAGCAAAATGGATTTTTATGCATAAATAGATGCATAAAAGAAATTTTTTTATTATAAAAGTGTTACTTTCATCATTATTGATTTTTATGCATAAAAGATTTTTTTAATTATAAAAGTGTTACTTTCATCATTATTGATTTTTATGCATAAAATGATGCATAAAAGAATTTTTATTATTATAAAAGTGTTACTTTCATCATTATTGATTTTTATGCATAAAATGATGCATAAAAGAATTTTTTTATTATAAAAGTGTTACTTTCATCAAAATGGATTTTTATGCATAAATAGATGCATACAGAATTTTTATATCAAAATAAGAGTCTCTTTAATCCTTGTTAAAATCCCATGAATATGGGTAAATGAATTAAGTAAATACTCTGTGAAAGAAAATTTTACCGTTTCATATTCTCTAGGATGGTAATGAGAAAATTCAGAAAAACTATCGAAGTCGAAATTTTAGATAAATGACTAATTTCTTCCTCATAGGAATTCGTGTTTAGTTTTGAATTCAGTAAAGTAGTAATTGAATTATTACCTTCAAGAAAGATAGATCAGGGAGAACCTTTCCAGACTCAAACCCTGAATCAGACTATGACTAAGACATAACTCCTTCGTCAGTTTCAAGAAATGACGATGTGACCACTTCAGTAATCTACACTCAAATCACCCACCGAATCTGAAACTAAGTTGAGACCATTGATTTTGATCTAAGGATCAAGAATTCAGAATTCGAGGAATTCTGCTTGGGAATCCAGACTTGTGATCTAGAAGTCTTGGGATACGGAATTAAGATATACTCATTGTATTCAAAAGAAAATCAAAACTGAAAACTTGCATAGAAACCCTGTTTTCTTACGCTAGAATGCTGGAGGGAGCATTTGGTATATGTGTGTTCTAAGGAAAGTTCAGTTGCAACAGCTCTGCTGGCGCAGGAATGTTTAAAGGATGGCTCACGCAGCAAAAACCTACCCAGGTCTTGACCAGCCTGGGTATGGTGTAAAATGGTGTGCAACCTGTACGATGGGCAAGGGCCGACGAAGCGGTCCCTGATGAGTGGAGTGCCAGGACACCTAAGGAGGATCCTGGAGGGTTCTGACCAGGCGATGCACGGGCTCGCGGTGCTGAGGACACCCATGTGTATGTCGTGGAAGATATATATGTATGATGGCGAGAAACTTGTAATCTGTTACTGGATCTCATTGTTTGCTGACCTGTTGGTCTCAACGGAGAGTCCAGAGTGATACTGTTTTGTGAGAAACAAGGATTGAATGGAAATTTTGAGTTGTGACATGTGTACATTGTCAATGGATTGTTTTATAAATTAAAGTTTAAAGAGGAGTGTGTGAGTATCTGTATTCTAAAGCAAAAGTTAAGAAAGGCATTCAATTATGGGTGGATGAGTACTTGTTTGGTTCTACTATTCCAGTGGTTGGGTGGTGGCTAACCCATGGGCCGGATGGGGTTAGGCTGGAATCAGTAGAGTTTTAATAATAAAATTGATTAATAAGATTACGCTCAGAACTCGAATAGTTTAATAATAACCTGAAGACTTCTCAAATGAATAGGTCAACGGTTGTGCCTAATTCAACTAGGAAAAAAGCGTTGATTCCTTCAAGTTAAGTCTATTATAGTTTCCCTTCTATCCGGTTTATTCAGATGAAGGTTAGTTCAGTCTTGACCTTGTTAGAAAAATTCGTTAAGAAATTCAAAATGGTGGAATCGTCCGCGCTTTCCGGGCATGGGAAATTTTCTCGGTTTCGGTGTTTGGAATGACCACCAGCTTAGTCTCGTGCCCGGACATTTGAGGGCGAGGCCCCGAGTGGGAAACCCTGCCCTGCGCAAGAGGGAGCTGCCTCCACTGCCAGCAATCGGGAATCCGGTGTGCGGAGGGGGCAGTGGGATCTCACAGTTGGTATCAAATTGCTGTTGTAAATTTATGTAACAGCAACAGAAATTGCTTAAAAATTTTAAAGTAAATCTGGGAAATAATGTTTTTGCTTGTTAATATTATGTTGAAGGAACTTCAAGAATTGAAAACTCATAAATTGATTTGGAAATTTATAGATGGATACCCCGAATCTATCTGGCATTCCTGAACTCTCCCAGAGTCAGGATATGATAGCCTTTGCATTCGACAACCTCATCAACTCTGCTACGACCCGAGTAAGTAGAGTGAGACTCGCGCGTCATTTTGAGAGTCTTTACTTTCCTAATCCTCTTGAGCGCGACGTCGGTATATGTGGTTCTGTGGAGGACGATGTATTAATGTCAGTACCAGTCAGGTTAGAGGCTCAGGCAAAATATTTCCTTAGCCATGATTCTAATAAGGCTAGGACTTGTTCAGCATGTACAACTCTTTGATCATTCACCCAGGAATTTCAGAACTTCATGTCGAGTTTTTAGGCTTCTTAGCCGCTTTATCCCTAGAGATAGAATTACAGCACCTCTTTCTGTAATGAATCGTGTGTACCATGGCATGTCTCCTTCGCAATTTCGCTTCTTTATGCATATACGATTGAGAGAGTGATTTTGGGGAGCCGTGATGCTCTATGTATATATCGAAAACTTTTGGTAATAAATGATGTTTTGCAAAAAAAATCCAAATTATTTTCATGATTGTGAATATGGTTAATAAAAATTATCAGAGTAAATCTTGTTTCATGATGTATGATGAAATAATTATCTGTTTAAAGAATAAATTACAAAAATTAAATAATCATAAATCTGTTGTCAAAGTTAAGTTGACGAAAATCTCATTTTGTCAGAGTCATGAGGCGCGCGGCCCATGCAAGGCAATCGGATCCTCTAACCGGTGAGACAAAGAGTTAGATCCAGATGTTCGAAAAGCCCTGCACAGATCCCAGCCTGGTCCCTTCAAGGGTGAGGGGAACAATTAGGTGAAGTAGTGGAAAAGTGGATTGAGGCAATGGAGGAATACTTTGATGTAACTGGCTACAATGAGAGAAGCAAGATGGCTCTCGCCAGGTTAAAGATTGTGGAAACGGCCAGGGTCGCTTGGAGGAATCACTACGAGACTAACCATCTCGACTGGAATACCCAGACTTGGACCGATCTTAAAGCTTACCTCAGAAAGAGGTTTTGTCCTCCGGGCTTCCTTGAAACTAAAATGAATGAGTTCTTGGAACTAAAGCAGGATAGCCGGACAATTGAAGAGTACCATCGAGCTTTTGCCCTTCTCCTCAAATATTCCCCTCAGTTGGATGAAGAGCAGCTGATGGGCCAGGCTCATTCGAGGAATGAACGAGCCATTGGACACCTTAGTAAAGAATGCCAAACCTGTCTCAATGGCCGAAGCAATAAGAATGGCAAAGGACTTTGCCAAAGCCTTTGTTGTTAAGGTCCCACCAAAGCCTGCACCCTCTCTAACTTTGTTGTTAAGGTCCCGCCAAAGCCTGCACCCTCTAACTTTAAAAGATTCCAAACCCCGAGAAGTACTTCAAACTTTCCTCCCCCAAAGAGGCAACAAGGCCCAATTGAGAATCAAGATGCGGGAAGATTCAGAAGTGAAGGAAGACCCTTCCCCCAGAACACTTTCTCAGAAGCCCCACCTATTTCAAGGATTCAGAGGGATGAGCTCAGAAGTGAGAACCGGTGTTTTGGATGCTAGGGTTTTGGTCACCAGCTGAAAGACTGCCGGACTCCTGCCATGTCAAGGGGACAGGGAAGTCAAGGACCGAGATTGCAAAGACCAACCCCTTCCTATCAGTCAAATCAGGGTCCATCTCACCCAAATTAGAGCAATCCCAGGAGAACTCCAGCTCAGCCGTCTGCCTCTATCCAGAGTAGCCTCAGAACTCCTTCCCAGAACTGGGGCAACCAAAGAGAAAGAGTTCCACCTCAGACTGCAGTAGCCAGAGCAGTCACAATTGCAGAAGTAGTGGAAGAGGAAAGAGGACAGATTTATGTTGCAATTGAAAACCAAGGGCCAAACCGTCAATTCTCCGTCATTCATACTCCAGCTGAGTATCAGGGTAAGCCTTTTAAACTTTTGATTGATTCAGGCAGTACTCATTCTTTCATTTCCCCTGGATGCTTGCGTAAGCTAGTCTTAGATCAGAAATCAGGGAAACGTATGCAAGTTGAATTGGCAAGTGGGAAGATTCTTTTCACTCACCTTGAGACAGATCGTATTCTGTTCAATCTAGATGGGAATTTAACTGACTGTTAGTTCAGAGTTATACCTTTGGGAGTTTTCAACAAGATCCTTGGAATGGATTGGCTCCACAAAAATCAAGCTGACATTCACTATCATAATGGAACCATTTCCTTCCATGACCTTCACGGAAACAAGGTTCAAGGAACTGAAAATTCAGAGGATCCCCAAGTCTGCAGTTAGTAAAGGATTCTAAGTTACTAAAAGGACTTAGAAAAAAGCAGCGCATTTATCTTGTCAAAATGAATCCGATAGACTCAAAGTTAAAAGCTAAAGAACCTGAATGGTTAAGTAAATATGATGATTTATTCCCAGCAGAGCTAACAGAGATGCCCCCAATTTGGGAAGTAGATCATGTGATAGAATTGACCCCCGGAGCTCAGCCCCGATAGCCTTGCGCACATACAAAATGCCAGTTCCTGAAGCCATCAAACTCAAGGAATAGCTTCGACAGCTGCTGTTGGAACAAGGGTTTGTAAGACCCAGTGTTTCACCTTGGGGTGCGCTAGTTCAGAAAAAGAAAGATGGAACACTAAGACTCTATGTGGACTACAGAGGTCTCAATCAACTGACAGTTAAGAATAAGTATCCTATCCCCAGAATTGATGAGCTTCTGGACAGGCTAAGTGGAGCCCAGATCTTCACAAAGATAGATCTCAAATCAAGATATTATCAGATCAGGATTAACGAGCAAGATATCCCAAAGACAGCCCATCAATACTCGCTATGGGCATTATGAATTCACTGTCATGCCATTTGGATTGACAAATGCCCCAGCTACATTCAATCGCTTAATGCAGGACATTCTCAGAGAATACTTGGATGATTTTGTTCTTGTTTTCTTTGATGATATTTTGATTTACTCAAAGAATGCAGCTGACCATGAAACTCATGTCAGAAAAGTTCTTGAAATTCTAAGGAAGCACCAACTCTTTGCAAAAAAGAGCAAATGCACTTTCTCTACTGACCATGTTGAATACTTGGGCTTTCTGGTATCAAAAGATGGAATTTATCCAGATTTCGCAAAAGTCCAAGCAGTCATAGATTGGCTTGAACCCAAGACAATGAAGGAAGTCAGAGGATTCTTTGGATTGTGACTGGTTGGTATAGAATTTTTATACCAAAGTATGCTCTCTTAGCTTCCCCCCTGACTAATCTTCTCAAGAAGAATATCTTGTTTCAATGGTCTGCCAGGTGCCAGAGTGATTTTGATAAGCTGAAGACCGCCTTGGTAACCAATCCCGTTCTAAAGCTGCTAGATTTCTCTCTACCCTTTGAGGTAGTAACTGATGCTGGTGGTTTTGCCCTGGGAGGTGCACTCATGCAAGAAGGTCATGTAGTGGCCTATGAATCCCGAAAACTCAGAACGCATGAGAGGAATTATGCTGTCCATGACCTGGAACTACTTTCAGTAGTATATGCCCTGAAGTTGTGGAGACATTACCTACTGGGTCAAAGATTCACTTTGATGACAGATCATTAGAGCTTAAAGTGGATCTTCACTCAGAAGGATCTCAACATGCGCCAGAGAAGGTGGCTGCAGACCCTGCAGGAATTTGATTTTGAAATCAAGTACCGCCCAGGCAAAGAAAATGTGGTAGCAAATGCCCTCAACAAAAAAGCCTCCTTGCTTGCAATTATTGTAGTGTCAAATCCTTTGATTATTGAAGCAAGAGAGAAGATCATGTAGGATAGATTCTTTGGCCCTATTGCTACCCTACTTATGCAGGAAAGCAAAACTCCACAGGAGTTGAACCGAGTTCAAGGGTACAGGCTGGATGATGGAATTATGTATTATAATCATAGGCTATGCATTCCCAATGATGAGGGAACTAAGGGTCGAATTCTGAATGAAGCCCATGACAGCCTTATTTTGCAGGACATCCAAGTTTCATCAAAACCTACGTCAATGAAGAAAAGCTTCTTTTGGCCTAGTCTAAAAAAGGGTGTGCTTAATCATGTACGTCAATGTTTGACCTGTCAAAAAGTCAAGGCCGAGAGACTAAAAATGCATGGGAAGTTACATCCATTAGACATCCCCCAGATGAAGTGGGAATGCATCAGTATGGATTTTATTGCTGGATTACCTTCAGTGCAATCAGGTTACAACTCCATCTTCGTGGTAGTTGATAGACTAATCAAAGTTGCCCATCTGATTCCAGTAAAAGAAACCTACACTGCAGTGGATGTGGCCAGAGTGTTCCTCAAAGAAGTCTTCAGATTACATGGCCTACCCAGAAGAATAGTAAGTGATCGAGATCCCAAATTCACGTCAAGATTCTGGACTGCATTTTTCGAAGCAATAGGAACTTTCTTGGATCTCAGCACAGCTTACCACCCCGATACCGATGGTCAAATTGAAAGGGTGAACCAAGTAATCGAAGATATACTTCGGTCATGCTGTGGTGGCAGGGAACCCAAGAAGTGGCTAAGCTATCTGCACCTAGTCGAGTTTGCCTACAATGCTTCTTATCACAGAAGTACTGGGATGAGCCCTTTCAAGGATCTGTATGGACAAGATTGCTTAACTCCATTAACTTCGTCCGACCCATTGATTAGGGTCGAGATGTCTAGACAGATACTTGACGACATGGAGCAGCAGATGCAGTCAATTTGCAAAGATATAAAAGCTGCCCAGGATAGACAGAAGCAGTATGCATATAAGAAGAGGACAGACAGAGAATTCGAAGAAGCAGATATGGTCTTCATTCGAGTACGCCCCAAAAGCAGTTCTCTATCTCTTAGGAGGGACAAGAAGTTATCCCCCAGATATTGTGGGCCATATCTGATTACAAAAAAAGTAGGTGACTTAGCCTACGAGCTTATTCTGCCTCCTCATCTCAAAGTACATAAAGTATTTCATGTCAGTCTTCTTAGAAAGTATGTACCAAGCCCGAATCATGTGCTTGATGTGATGAAATCTTAACTTCTTCAACCCAAGGGCAGATGGAACTCCAACCTGAAGAAATCCTTGATGTTCGAGAAAAGGTTCTCAGGAACAGAATTTTGAGAGAATTATTGGTCAAATGGAAGTTCTATCCTTTTGAAGATGCCACCTGGGAGAAAGAAGCTGAATTGTTGCGGTGGGTGTGAGGTGAAAAAAAGAAGAAAAGAACACTGCCTCTATAGCCCTTCACCTCCCAAACTTGGAAACACAAACACGAACAGACGCACCACCAGCCCCACCGGGGCTGGAACGCTTCTCACACTTCACCACCCAACCCACGCCAAAAAGACAGCACAAAACAGGGGCACCATAGACCAAAGTAAACACCCAGCAATATATTTCCAGTTACAACACTTCATACAAGCTTCTCCCGACACAGAAGCCTTACTCACACAACCATACAAACACTCAGACCTGTCATCACTGCTGCTGAGGATACACCACATCCCCAATCACCACGAACCTCTTGCCTGCCTGCTGTACCAATCACACCAGAATGAACCCGGCCACTTTCACTTCAGAGGGTGCCCCACCAGCTAACCCTCAACTCTCTGCAGCCCATCATTTCTGTATGTGTCGCCAGCAGCATCTCGACCATCATCTCTCTCTCAGTGCTGATCCTCTGCCAGCCAGTCCAAACCCACTTGCAGCTTATCTGCAGTGCTACCGGCCCACCACCAAGCAGCAACACCTGTTCTTCTCTTCTCTTCACTCGGCACCCGGCTCTCTGTCCACTCTGACTAACCGAACCAAGGCCACACCACCTCAGTCCGTCCACGCTCCAGTCTTCACTTACACGGCCCACACCAGCCTACGCTTTGCTCTCCTTTCTTCACAGCGATCCTCCACTAGTTGCGAGCCCTCCTGGGCATCCAGTAACCACACCACTCCACACTGTCCTCTTCGCATGCAGCCTGTCTCTGTGCTGCCAACACCTCAAAGGTGGCCTTTGCTCTCCACTGTCGCCAGCCTGTCACCTTTAACACCAGCTCCCACGAAACCTAGGCGGACCCCTTGCTCTCACCTGCACAGCAGCGCCTTCATTCCTTCATCCAAGAAGCGCCCAGCTCCTAAGGCGGCCACCCTCTCTGGTCTCTCTCTTCAGCTACGCTCCACACTCCTCTATCACCAGCCCATAATCAGCCCGCTTCAGTGCTCGCCAGCTTTTACTCGTTCTTTGGTGCCTTCTGCGCTACCCACCTCAAAGCCTTCCCTTCGGCTCTCTCTATCAACAGCTGCGCTGCTCTTCACACACTGTAACGCCAGCCCTCTAGCCTTAGCGCCAACCTCACACGAACCCACTTCCTCTGCAAACAGGGGGCTCCAACCACCGCCAACACCACCACTTCCTCTCTTCCTCTATGTATCCGTGGCTACGCCCGAGAGCCCCCACTTCTACACGACCGCCACTATCGACTTTTTAACAGCTGCGCCGACTCCCATGCTTCGCCTCGTTTCCATTGCTGCGCTGGCCAACTTTCCAGAAGATGCGCTGGCAGCCAAATAAGCCTCCAAGTGGCTTTTTGCTTTTTGGGCCACGTTTATATTATATTTTTTTTTCATTTTGCTTAAAACTTAATGGATGGCCACCCATATTGCTTTCACACCAATGTCCAAGGCAATATTATCCCTTCAACCTTTAAATTACCCATGCCTCCACATACTCTTCAAATACCGCTTCGAGTGCCCATGGATACTTGGGACGCCCACACATTCAGAGCAGCCAAACAGCTAACACCACCTACAGCCAGCCTCACTCCGAACAAACTTGTAACAAGCCTACAACGAAACCATTCTCTTCGTACAACTGCCAAGGCGTTCCCGAGCAAAACTCTCACACATGCCATGCACACATATATACATGAGTCCAAAATATCTCTCAGAAAAACGCCTGACAGCGGGATTACCCCCAGTTTGCGAGATGAGGACATCTCGCGTTTTTCAAGTGGGAGAGAATGTAAGATTCCCCCCCAGCCTCTCAAGATGTCCAGCATCTTCCCCTATAATCAAATCCCTCTTCAAAAATATAAAAGATCTTGTTTCTACCTATTTTAGCCTAGAGAGAGAAAATATTCTAGAGAGAGGTTATTCAGATTTTGAATATTTTTGGATGGAAAAATATCTCTTCTTATGCCTTTCTTCAAGTGCGTTAACCACTCTGGTTAACATCATTTTTCAAGCATGGTCATGCTTCTTGTAAATTATGTTTTTGTAACAGCGCAAAGAGATATGGGGGATGACCGAGCTTATGGCTTGTGTAATGCCAATCATAGGAATGAGATGTACATAGACTCGCTAGGAAGCTAGTTTTGGGCTCCCAATTGTAAATGGGCAGTAGCCCGTTGTAAAATAAGAACTCTTGTATATAAGACATTTTATAAAATATGAAAAGGGACAATCCCGTTAGTCTCTCTCTCTCTCTCTCTCTCTCTCTCTCTCTCTCTCTCTCTCTCTCTCTCTTGTGGATGCTTGCTTGTGTTGTAGATGCTTGCATGCTTGAATATTGTTGTGTGTGCATGATAGGGATGGTGATGATCTAGCTTGGGTGAAAGCATGGATAGGTGATACAAAACGTTCCACTTTTTTGGTGGTTCAAGAAATGATGGTTTTGGGGTGGGAATTGGAATGAAAGATAATTTTGCATGAGAATAAAAAATAAATTATTTCATGAGATTCAAAGTATCGGTGCATGGAGCCACTTCTTGATGTTTATAATCTCACACATGTGAAAGGTATAATTTTCCCCCTCATCATTTTCATCGTGCAACAAATCCCCTTCTCTATCTTTCTCAATTTCAGAAAAAAAATAGTCTATGCTATCGCTCAATCTTTTCTCTACAACCTGCATGCTTGTCATGCCCAACTGTCTCTCTACAACCTTTCTCTAAATAGAGGCCTATCCTCAACATCTTCAGCTTAGGAGTAGTATTCTTTGAGGACAACATGGGAAGGCATCCCACCCACAAGAAGTCAATTGAAGAAACCCCGCCATTGCAGACACCTAGTAGCACACCAGAGGAGTTCATATTAAAGATGGAATCCTCTTCTAAAGGTATGTTTGTTATTTCATGGCTTGATTGTTTCTCTCTTTCTTTCAACAAAAAAGAATGTGTGGCTTTTTTTCATGTGTGCGTGTGTGTGTGTGTGTGCGTGTGTGTGTGTGTGTGCGTGTGTGTGTGTGTGTGCGTGAGAGAGAGAGAGAGAGAGAGAGAGAGAGAGAGAGAGAGAGAGAGATTTGCAAAATCTATGTAGCTTGAAATTGATGACTAGAGTTAGATTCTTGCTATGGGTACTGGTAAAGCTCTCTTTCTTTGTAGCAAGAAACAATGTGTGCTTTTGTGTGTGTGTGTGTGTGTGTGTGTGTGATAGAGAGAGAGACACACACACATTTTTGCTAAATCTATGTAGTTTCAAATTTATGACTAGAGTTGGATTCTTGATATAGCTACTAGTAAAGCTAAACATATATACCCAAAGCTTCAACAGTTTTGCCTAGCAAAAGAGTAGCTCCATGACGAATATGGTTTGAGCATGGAGGGGAAGCTTCCGAAGAATCTATTAAAAGAAGACTTGCTAGAGGTTGATTGGCTAAGTGTTTTCAGAACAAGGTGTGAGAAGAACTCCAAGATTCTCTTCCATATGTTGTGGTCGGAGTTTGTGAACGAGTGCCGCTTCTCTATCAAAAGGTGTACCAAGCTATGCCCTCAAACAACGAGATTGATCACAAGTTTACTAGGTGTTTCACATATGCAAAAAGTAAATCAGTGAAAAGTGATCCCGAAGGTTACCAAATTGCATGGGCGACATTTGGGGAGAGTGTCTTTGAAACTTGTAAAGCTCAGCCCCAAGAGGCCTGCATAAAAAGATCAATACTGGAGGTAAGCTTATTTAGAAGCTGCAAGCAATGTGGCTAACATGGAATGTGAACCAGAAGGCCAATCATTCAACGTGGGAACATGGCGGCCACAAGACGGCTCAATCTGGTTTGTGGATACTTGATCACAATCCTTGTTGTGTGCACATTTCAAAGGTGGAGTCCATGGATGCCAAGGCCAACGAGAGGCTATCCGAAAAGACACACGAGCTCACTGTTATGGCTCACCATAACCCTCCTTGAAACACATCCAAAAAGAGATCACCTGGTGAACCGCAACTATCGTGAGGATCTTTCTAATGGCGGAGCTCATAACCCTTGAGGTCTCCAAGCTCTACAACTCCTTGAGAAGTAATTCCACTGCGTCTCCCACGAGCGTTGCCACACTGCCGCATTGTACTATGGGTCCTCGTCCCTCCTCTCACCTCACTTCACTCACACACACTCACTAGCATGCATTAGGGAGAGAGATTAGCAAGAGTAGGACTCAATTCCACAATGGGAGAGTATGTTGTATTATGAGAGAAATTCACTTATATACATGGCCACCATAAGTGTTCACACTCACTTAAAATGTGACTGGTCGGGCACTTTAGGCTCATAAGGGGCCTAATGCTATTATAATGACTACTCTCATAATATATCCATGAAGTACATCACTTAGGACTTCATCCTATCTTCATCCATATCCACATCCACATCCATTTACATCACATCACATCCCATCCACATCTCATCACATCCACATCCATTTACATCACATCACATCCCATCCACATCTCTTCACATCGACATCTATTTATATCACATCACATCCCATCCACATCTCTTCACATCCACATCCATTTACATCTTCATCTCTCTCTCCTCTCTGCTATCTATTCATTGTGTCCCGCCAGTATGAGCACACCACGATATTGGCTTTTCAGGTCCTCCACACAACACGATGCTGGTGTGCTCATATTGGCATTGGAACTAGGTACTCTCGATGGAAGGAGTCTCATTGGAAGATGAAGATGTTGTTCGACCTGTTTTAGCAGTCGGCCATAGTAGTGTCCTAGTGTGAAGAGCTTGGAATGTCCAGCATGTAGAAGAGAGGTTTCAGCAACTGTAGGGGTTATACGACCAGACCAAAGTAGTTAACCAGCAGCCTATAGGTGATCATCCAGTGGCCTGTAGAGAAAATCAATACTATCCTTTCAAATGCCTATTTTGGGTTAAACATGGAGTCATCTTAGGATATATAGGGTCCAAGAATGGTATCTCCATGGATAAAAGCAAGATCAAACTTATATTGGAATTACCACCATTATTATCACTGGTTTATTGTCTTTTACGCTAAGATAGCTCATCATCTACAACCTTCTCATTATGTTTGAGTGGACCAAGGAATGTGATCAAAGCCTATGCACTACTCAAACAAGCCCTGACAACTACTTCAATCTTGAGAGTTCTAGATTGGGATGTTATCTTCCATGTGCACATTAATGCCTCAAACTTTGCGATTGGATGTGTCTTAAACCAACCAAGGGAACACAAGCTTGACTACCTTATACGTTTTGAAAGCCGCCAACTTAACAAGGCTAAGATGAACTATACCACAACATAACGTGAGGGATCTGTTGTGAAGAAATTTTGGCATTATCTACTTGCTAATAAATTTGTTTTTTATATGGACAATCAAGCCTTGTTGTACCTTGTAAACAAACCATGCTCCACAAGAAGGATTTCACGATGGTTACTAATTTTTTCAAGAATTTTATTTCACTGTTGTTCTTGTGAGGCTTGACAAAAAAAAAATGTCATGGGCTGATCATATATCATGTATACCAAATGGTGAAGCTCCTAATTGGAGTTGATGACAATTTAGATAACGCTTCACTATTCACAGTAGAGGCTATTCCAAAGTGGAGCAAGAGAATCAGTACCTTTTTAGTTATTGATTTTTTAGAGAAAGAGCTAAGAAAAGATCTAGCTAGAAAGCTATTGAAAGAATGTGAGCCTGACCAATAAATTTTCAGAACTCTTTATATAAAAGGTAGCTATCCTCGTGTGATGAGGATGAGTATCTTTTCATCTTGCAAGAAGCACACATGGGGGTAGCAGGAGGACACTTTCCAGGAGAGACCATAGCTAGGAAGGTGCTTCAATTGCTCAAGGGGATCACCTAAAAATATGTACTTATAGCACAGGAGTTCAAATGAAGGGGTTTTTTAATTCAAAATTTTAAGGTAAGTTTATAGAAATACATTTACAGAAGGGGTTTTTTTAATCGTTTTTAAAAAAACTATGTAAGTCATAAAGAAAAAGGAGTCATTTTATTCATGAAAAAATTTTTAAATACCCCTTGACTAAAGAAACCCTATGCACGTGATGCATAGGGTTTCCTTATTAGTGCACCCCTTGAGTTAAATTGGGATACTAGTGCCCTATGGTCTTCAAGGACGCATCACTTTTTGTAAGAAATTGTAATGAGTGTCAACGGCATGCCAAGCTAGAGAAGAAAGACATGATGACTTTGCATCTGATAAGAGGTGATTGGCCTTTTGAAAAGTGGGGCATTGATTTTGTAGGACCCATCAGCCCAGCTGCTCAGCCCAGCTGCTAGATACTCACATCCAAGATTCATCATTATTACCACTTATTATGTCACCAAGTGGGCAGAAGCAAAAGCGTCCAAAAAGGTAAATGCTTTGACAACTGCCAAGTTTTATTACCTGCTTTAGATTTCCCTTAGAAATTGTGAGTGACAACGGAATTCATTTGATAAGTGATGTTATCAAGAACCTTTCCACAACCTTCACGATTTCTCATTGAAAGTCAACGCCTTATTATCCACATGCAAATGGCTAAGTTGAGAGCACCAAGAAATTTAATTTTTGATCTTCATACTAACCAAGACTGTTGAAACTCATCGTATAGATTGGGATTTAAAGTTGACGAGAGCTTATGGGCTTATCGTTCCGTGTACAAAGTTAAGGTTAGGTGCACACCTTTCAAATGTTGTATGTCCAAGAAGTGATAACGCCTTGGCAATTTGTAATACCTAGTCTTAGTAGAAAGGCTATAAAAGAAGGAATGGATGGTAATCAATTGGCTAAAAGATTAGCAATTTTTGAAAGATTAAGGGAAGAAGAGGAACTAGTAGTGTAATTTGCCCCAGTTGAGGAAGACCACATGAAAAAATGGTTTGGCAACCATTTAAAACAAAAAAATATCGATGTCAAGGATAAAGTACTTATGTATGGAGTGAGTAATCAAAAGAAGAAGCTTAAATAGACTGGCAAAGGCCCATATAAAGTTTCTAAGATTACTCCACGAGGAACCATTCATGTTGAGGCCCTTGATGGTGTTGAAACAGTTGGATTTCTTAATGGTAGTATATTTAAGAGATTTTATGACCCTTTAAGCCAAGAGGATTTACGCACATCATATGATAAGAAAGATACCAAAGAGTGGTGTGAATTGAAAAAGATCCATGCTCGGGAGGAAGAAGCATGGGCATGACAACTCAAACTTCAACTACCCAAGAATTTAACTTAGTCCTTGCGCAAGCTTATGTAGGAGAAGTTGAAGAAGACACAAATAATTCTATTACACCTCTCCAGATATGCTGTAGAACTAGCTACCCCTTATGCTAAAATGTTGTATACTGCATTATTAGACATGGGGGGCTAGTCATTACATGCTTTCTTTTGTTTCTTGGAAAACCAACTTTCTTATCAAAGAAACATTGAAAGTAAAGGGCATCGAGACAACGATAGAAACATTGAAAGTAAAGGGCATCGAGACAACGATAGAAACACCAATGTGCTTGGTATTTTACACACTATCATATACTATGATAATGAGAACTTGGTTGGAAGCCTTTTGGTTATGCTTGCAAGGACAATGAAGGAAAATCTTATCCTTGGGCAAACTTCGATGAAGGCCTCCAAATGCACTATTATGATTAGGAGACTGGGAGTGTTAGCATATTTGCTAACCCTAAACCCTAGCACTCCATGCACACTACACTACCACTCTCTTGGAGAGTCGCACGGAGGAAACCTCATTATTAACAAATCCTGTAAGTGTTTAAGCTAAGCGAGTAGCTTAGCCCTTTACAAGTTGAGAGTGCTATCCTGAAAGATACCAAAGCAAATAATTAAAAAGTTAGAAGATTGGAGATGCATGGGATATGGTTTACATATTATTATTTTTGCAAAGAAAACAGGGCTGATAATATTACTACAAGAATTTGAAACAAAAGTGGTTGTAGTGCCAAAGAATACAAGTGCGACCAACCACACTAAAAAGGCATTACATGTGCCAATAAAAATCAAAAGGAACTATACAACAAGGTCAGTGGGGGGATGTATAAAATGCAAGCTAGACGTCACTATGGGCGAATATACTTCCGTCGTGGGGCAAGCCTCCGTGCACCTGAAAGAATATTTTGGGATGCACCCATTATTTTAAAAAAAATATTTTCAAAAAAACTCCAAGCCAACTTGCCAAAAATCACGCCATGGTACACATATAATTGATGGTTTCCACGACGTAATTTTTAGCAAGTTGACTTTTTCAAATGGCCAAAAATCATGCCATGGCATAGATCCATTATTTTGCTAATAGGTATTGAACTTAACACACTAATGCTCTAGGATTTTGGGCCCTCTGAGCACACTTTTAAATTCCTAAAAGGTCAATTTTTTCTCCAAAAGTATTTTAACTCATGAACAATGACATTATCTTGCTACGATCATAGGCATCCAATGCTCAGGGCATGGGCAATCCCACCAGTCCCTTAAAGCCATGGTATAGCCTATTTCTCGCATTGCAATATTCTAAAGAATTAGAGCATTTTGGTGGCAGATAGACACAAATACAAGATGTTACATTGTAAAGACTTAAGGGATCTCTTTCAAGTAAATGGTCACACTAGAGAAGTTTGTGTCGTATTTGAGCATAATCAGGATTGATGGGAGGCAAGACAACACAAACAAGTGCTCTAGAGTAGTGCCATGTTGAGAATAGCCATAAAAGGTCATAATATCTTCACTGCAATTTTGGGTTGAATTGTTCAAAATTGCCTCATTAAACACATGGTCTTTATCTTGACATCACTCTAGGATGCTCAAGTGCATAAAACGCTCTAGGGTGCTCAATTGCATAAAACATACCCAAAACTACTTATTGGGTGAGGCCCTTGCATATTATTTGGGCCGTACTTATACAACACATAAGATTTAAGCTGTATTAATCTGTTTTGACACCAACTTTCTCCCACACGACCTCTTGCATGCTAGAGATGCCTCATATGCACTTGAAGTAAGATCTTGTCTAAAAGTTGCACAATTACACCATAAACTTTAAAACCTACACCATAATGTATATCAAACTTTTGCCTGGCTACATGACAACTTTTGTATCTTGTATCATTCTTATGCATTAAATTTTAACATGGTTTAAGCTATTTATTACTTTAGTGTGCTCTTTTTCTAACCACATTCAATTACTCTATAGACTTTAATCACATGAAGAATGATCAAAGTTGTTTTTTTAATTCCCATAAAGTTTCAAAGAAGAAGTTACATTTTTATATGTTTAATCATGCTTGTATGAGGTTACATTAGGTGGTTTGAAGTTAATGCATAGTCTCTCTTTTCCCTTATCCAAGCAACATGGGAATCATTTCCCTTATGCAAGCAACATGGGAATCATTGCTACATATCCACACTACTTGTGTCCAATGCACATGTGGTACAAAAGACATTATAAAAGCCATAAACCTCCTCAGGTTTTACCTAGGTTTCACATATGTGCAGTTTATCATTAACATGGATCCTATTGTAAAAACCCTGAATTACTTCATTGTTGGAGATGGCTTGTCACAAGAGCTTATGATTGTTGGTAGAGGAAACAATTCTACTATTCCATACAGATATATTGATGAAACTCAACGTGGATTAATGTTTTCAAAATAGCATTGACCTTAAAGGGGATCCTCTCCATGTTATTTGATGGAAAAACATCTAAAAGAAATTTGAATTTATTAGTGTCTACGTGTGTATTGATTTTAAAAAATCATCTTCTTATACAAGTATAAATAACCTAAGAGAATTTTAATCATGAAGACTCAAAATCTTCATCAAATTAATATGACCTCTCTTGCTCCCTCTTTGGCAATGATGCGTGTATGTAGGTTGCCCCTGTGCAATTTACTTCTTCTCTTTTGTGCTCAACATGAGCTTAAATGTCCTCTTGGCTTGAGAATGTATAAGAGGAACCCTTTCATAGAAGTTTAAAAGGAGAAAAGAGCTAATGAAGCAAAGAGGAGGGAATGTGGACAAGAGATAAAGTTTTGGCTATGGCTAAGAAGGCTTTGGGTGATGCTAAGGAGATGAAAAAAGGGGCATTAATGTGGGTGATATAGAGGAAAGAAAGGAGGAGTTGTGGCTATGCAACTATAGTGAGAAGAAAGGTGCATTTATAGCCCCAATAAGCCAAGCCATGAACGTATGTTCAAGGTTGCTTGCAGCCTTTTCTTGTGAGCAGCACCACTGCATGCCATGAAGGGCTTTTTTGGTTATGGCTTTCTTTCTTAGATTGGAAAGGTGCCTTCATCCATTGCGAGCTATCTTTTGTGAGCAGCCATTAAAATAAGGATGTTATTTTTTCAATAGTGAAATCTCTTTCTCCATCTTGGCCGTTATTCCATCTTCAAGCAAGCGAGCTTTCTCTTGCATGTTTTTCACTTCTTCTACATACTTTTGCTACAACTTTTTGAAGAATAATTCAATCTTGTATCCTTTGATGTGCCTCCTCTAGAGCAAGGGAGTGAAACCTTCTACAATATATCCAAGAAGTCCATTGAAAGCATCACCTAGAAAATGAAGGGATGTAGCAACATTTTAAAAACTTGGAGGAATATGAGACAAGGGATCTATTCGATATATGTTGTTAGCCTTCCAAAGGTAGACACTCTTACATACTTACAAGCGCAACTTTAGTGTACGGCAGTAGTTAACTTGTCATTTTCTCTAGCACTACACAAAGTTGTGGTCAAGGTCCACAAGTAACCTAAAATTCAGCAACTTATTAGTGATTTTGTGGAGAGACATCTTGTTCTAGAGAGCTAGTGTTGAAGAAGCTTTAATCAAGGTGAGGATAAACTAAGGAGGATGCTTTGCACAAGATGTATTTATGGTTAGATGCTTTAAAGCGCTTCAACTAACCTTCAAAAGAGGGTGGAGAGGAGTTAATGAAGGGTGAAGATAGCTAAAGAGGGAGGAGAAAACTTTTAGCAAGGTGGAGATGAAAGAGGAGACGGTGCAAGTGTAGCAACAAAGAGAAGAGAGACAAAGCCAATAACTAAGAGAGAATTGATAATGTAAAGAGGTGGCTTGCAAAAGCGAAGATATAAAAATAGAGAGAGAGAGAGAGAGAGAGAGAGAGAGAGAGAGAGAGAGAGAGAGAGAGAGGGGGGGGGTGGGTAAGGTAGGGTAGGGTAGGGGTCTCCATGTAAGGAGAGAGGTGGAGGAAGAGAGAGAGAGAGAGACAGACAGACAGACAGACAAAGAGACACAGACACAGAGACACGAAGACCAAGGGGAGGCTACATCTAAGGGGGGGGGGAGAGAGAGAGAGAGAGAGAGAGAGAGAGAGAGAGAGAGAGAGGGGGGGGGGGGAGGGAGGGAGGGAGGGAGGGGGAGTAAGAGATAGGATGGAGAGAGAGTGAGAGATGAAAAGATAGGAGAAAGAGAGAGAGCTTGAGCTCTTGCAGGAACACAAGCGCTCACACACCATTGAAGAAGACACACACAAAGAAGAAAGGTTGTGATCTTCTTCTACTTCAACTTCTACTTCAAAGATAAGTCTAGAACAACATAAGAACTAGAGTACTATGTACAAGTGAGCCTTAATGTGAACACACTAAGTAGGTGAGCAAGGTAAGTATGCTATAACTTGGTTCAACTAGGTAGGTGTAGCCTAGCTTTAGACCAGTGGCAAAGATCAATCATGTCAGCTAAATGCACTAGTGGTATAAAGGCAAAACGGTCACCTAGGCACTTCATCTCAACACTCCCTCAAGCTCAAGTCCATCTCCTATAATCCAAGCATATTCTAAAATTTGCGAAGTTTCTTTGCTCCCAAGGCCTTGGTAAAAATCTATGAAGCTTCTTTTCTCCCAAAGCCTTGGTAAAAATGTTGCCACTTGCTCATCTATGCTGACATACACAAGATCAAATATATCTTGGCCCCTTCCTCTATAAGTTTGGTCTGTGTATGAAACATTGGATTCCTAGCCAGCTGTATATATTGCTAAGGTTGTTGCAATTGATGACAACCTACATGTCCACATGTAACCCCAAATCTCCAAGTAGATTACGTAACAAAGCTACCTCATATGTTGCCATTATTACAACACCAATATACTTTGCTTTTTTACTCAACAAGAAAATTGTAAGTTCCTTCTTGCTACTCCATGTAACAGAACCACTCCCAAAAGAGAACATAAACTTGCTAGTAGGTCTCCTATCCAAGATACTGCCATCCCAATTTGCATCAATGTATTTAAACACCTCCAATTGTATACTTACCTCATAGAAGATGTAATAATCCAAGGTGGACCTCACATAGCATAATGTGCACCTCACTCCATCCAAATATGGCTTTTAAGGAACCTGCATAAAGTGGCTCTCTATGTAACTCGTGTCTAGCCTGGTGATCATCATGTACATCAAGGTGCCCAATAACTTCTTGTACATAGTGGCATTCTTCAAAACCGCTCTTTTGTCCACACTCAACTTGCCATTCTAGTCCAATGGCACAAAAATTGGCTTACAAATAACCATACCATATTTGGATAGCATGTCAATGGCATAGTGTCTCTGTGAGACAGCCATATGCCCTTAGGCAACGTGATGACCTTAATGCCAAGAAAGTATCTCAACTCACTCAAATCCTTCATGTCAACTCTTTGCTTGAGGAGACCCCTTACATTCTCAACTTCCTTTTCACTGTCACTCCCAACAATGTAGTCATCCACATAAATTGTGGTGACCAAATGCCCTTATTACTCATTTGCACATAGAGTGAATGATTAGCATCTGCCATTTAAAAGCCAATGGGGAAAAGATTGTGTGCTATCTTGTCATGCCATGCGCTTAGTGCGTGCTTCAATCGATACAAGGCTTTACGCAACCGCACACATAATCCAAGTAACCTAAATTCTCAGAAACGTGTGGTTTCTCCAAATGCACTTCTTCTTGCAACTCACTATGCAAGAAGGCATTCAATACATCCAAAATATGCAAGACAAAACCTTTATATGGAGCCACTGTAAAAAAAACACTCGTTGTTGCCATTCTGGCAATGAGGCTGAATGTCTTTTTATCATAAGGAAATTGGTCATTTTGAACTTCCTTCTCACTAAAATCCTCATTGATTCCACCAGACATTTTTTCCTACAACCAAAAACATGCAAACAAACAAACAAGTTCTGCGTGTGCGACCTATAACCGAGCAAAACTTGTTGTGCACTCTATAGTGGTACATTTGCACAATTTGTTTATCACACCACATGACTAGAGTATGTGTACATACACTCAATCTAACCCGTAACATTTGTAGCATGTGTACACATTATTTGCACACCTAAACAGCTTTATTATATCAAATTTCGAGGTGCTAGCATTGCTTTTATAAGGCTTTGATTTTTGTGCATAGAATCATGGATTTCATTTAGATAGTGTGTCATTTTTCCCACTCTTCCTACTACTACAGCTGAGGGAGACTCAACTCTAAGATTATAGTCAATGTGAACCCACAAACTGACAAAAGAGGCACCCACATTAAGTGTCTATGCTTGCATAAGATCCATGCCAAAAAGAGAAAGTTGGGAAAGTTGGAGCTCCATATAGGAGATGACATCAATCTCAAATCGCTCCACCCAAAACTTGAAGGCAGAAATTCAATTGATAGCTCAAAGTCGATTGCTTGTTGTCAACCCTAGCCATTGCATCCTCTTGTCTCCCAAGCAATTGTCAAAAGTTTGAGACTTAAATATATACCTTAGAACAAGCACAGCAGCCTCCCAATGCATTTGGAAGGGCTTGGCTCTTAATAAGCACAAAGCACCTACTACATGCAAGAAGTCTCATTTTGAACAAGTATGATAAGGGAGAGAACATAGAAGCCTATAATAAAGCCTTTGATCTAATGAGCATAAACCATGTATGACAAGGACAACATCAAAGTGAAAATATTCTTTTTCTCGTAAAGCATACACATGCACCCAAGTTTGAACCTAGGATCTAGCATGCTTCCACAAATGCTACTAAGGCCTTAAAAAAGAGAGTCCAAAGTGTAAATACTAGTCTAAGGGTGCCTACTAAATGAGAATCCTTCATACTACTAAGCAAGACTTCAAAATGAGAGGCCAAAGTGTAAATACTAATTAATGAGTGCCTACTAAATAAGAATGCTTCCATGCTGCTTCTAAAAATTTAAGGCCAATAGTCCAAGAGTGCTTATGGCTAGCAGAACTTAAAAATAAGAGAGACCACCTACATCCACATCATGAGAGTTGTACGAGCTAAATTGCTCCACAACGGATTAACTAAACCGCAAGAAGGTTGGCCACTCAAGGCATAGAGTGACTACATGGGTGTGGATCATCATCCTAAGGCAATACTGAAGGTATAAAGTAGGCATGGGTGTAGGTCACCATCCTAAGGCAATAGCCAAGAAGGCCATGGAAGCTTGCTCTAGACAAAGAGAGAACCAAAATGGTCATGTATCAAAAGATATCAAAGATGTACACACTATATCCCATAAGTGACTTATATAGTCACTTACTCCTAGGACCTTTCCCACATGGGCTACCCATAAACCCAAGTCCTATGTTCCATATCGTGTGCTTAGGCCCTCATCCCACATATGCATGTGTAATACAACCAAACACATAATTTCTTACATAATACAACCAAACACATAATTTCTTACATTACATAAACCTTCTATTATGATTATCTCCCATACAAGCAAAAGAGCAAGCAAAGCAAACTAGAAGCACATAACGCTATACCCAATTTTTTAATTAATACAATTTTTGAATCCCCATCTATGAAAGTTCGGAGTTCTCACACTCACAGTTTCAGTGTACAGAGAAGGATCTGTTGATATTTATTACTAATGAGCTTATTTCTGTAAGGGCACCTAAATTTCCAATCAATAGTTTTTAATTCTATTCGAGAAAATTAAGTGCAAATCGGGTTTGTGGAGCACTTAGTAAGCTCAAGGTGCGAATCAGGCTTCTGGAGCACTTGTAAGTAGTACCACTATCCACAAGCTAGGTAAGCTCAATGGGCAAGCAAACAAAGAAACCTCCCATGCACCTCTTCATCTTTCACATGCTATCTGTGATATAAGATGCTTATCGATGCTTTGAGTAGGAATTTTACAACTTTCTATAGTTAGAAATTTCAATAGGCAAATGCGAGTGCACTTTGGAAAAATTGAAGGTTTACTTTAGCTTAGTAGAGATATCAAAACTAGCAAGAAATTAAAGTTGTGAAAGTTGTCTCAATCAAGGCATGGAACAAAGTTTCAACTCAACTATAAGTGCTATGCTCGTGTTCTAAATTTACTCATACTGTTACGAGCAATCAACTACTGGTTCCCGAGACATTCAATTCTTCAGACACAAGGTACCTGTTAAAAAAGCAAATTTTATTTTGGAATCAAAAAGTAGAACCTCGTGTTAGACTTTCACCTCATAAAGAGCTTTTTCCAGAAAAAAAAAATGTCACGTGCATCACCCAAAATATTACTATCACAAGACTTGTGTGCAACATTACACTAACCTCAAGAAGCAATCAACTTTAATTCAGGTCCAATTGCACTCAAAGTAAATAATTCTAAAAACAGCACTTCAATTATTTTGCATTTAGTCAACAAAACAATCGGCTACTCTAGATGTGAATTCTACAGGAGCACCACTGGTGGAAGGCACTAGTCAACAGGTCAAAGATGCAAAAAGCGTGAAATAAAACCTCTCTCAGAAAACAAACAAATGGAAACACAGTAAGCCCCTTTCTACCCGTGCTTCCAAAGGTTTAGGATAGGATGAAAACTGCTTCAAACCCGTAATCACTAAAGAAGTCCAGAAGACACCTCAACCCGGCCTAGGAACGTAAATAAAGAATGCCCTGATTTTATCTCAATAAGGGTGATATATATGAATAGGCTCCGCCTCAAATTGACTTCAGCATGACCAAAAATCTCTCACCACCTTAATGGAAATGACAGATTTGAAGATGGACAATCACACAAACCAAACGAAACAAGAACGAGCTACACAGTAGCAACCAGTGTTGAGGTGTAAGCCCAATCAGGGCTTTCCGCCTGATTATGCCCAAACAGCATGCAGAAGCAGTTACAACCCCTCTTATGTATATATCAATCTCATGCAATAAACCAACATAATCTTGTCTGTTAAGCGTCTCTGCATGCGTACTCTGTCTGTGTGCGTGTCTGAGAGAGCCTGTGACACATGCACCAATTTCTAGGTAGTATTAACCGGTTGGTGTGAGTAGACCCATGCTTTCTAGCATATACGGCAAAAAAGGAAAGAATTCACTGTCGAAACCGTAACTGACAGTACAAACGCTTTGATGTAAGGCTATTAATTCCTTGCTATACATGAGCTCAGTGCAAAGCAGAGACTCATGGCTCCATGCACAATAATAAAATCTGGGTATTATTTTTTCATTTCTTCTGTAAACATATAAACACGTTTTAGTGCAACATCCAAAGTCTGGTCATCTACATTAGCAAAACAAAGGCGGAACCATCCTGCCTCTGGATAATGACAAGCAGAACCTGGTGTTAGATTGACTTTGACCTCATACAGCAGCTTTTTCCAAAGATTTTTCTCCCCCTCTGAATTGGATGACATCGACAGATGCCTTAAATCTACCCAGCAATATAGCCCACCATTGCTATCCGCACAACTAATGCCAGCCTCTTGCAAGCCTTTCAAAGTCACTTTGTACCGGTTGCCCAACCTTCTTTTGTTTTCTTCCAAAAACCTCCTTACAAAATCCTCATCCTGAAGTAAGGATACTAATAACCTTTGAGTATGTGACGAGACCGTACAAAACCTTGTAAGATTCCGGGCAGCTGCCAAGATCTTGTCATTTGTTGTATACATAAGTCCAACTCTGAAACCAGGTATCCCAAAATCCTTCGACAATCCATAGACTATGTGCACAAGACTAGAATCATAATCACCAGAAGCCAAAATTTGTGCAGCACTCACAAATTCACCTCTGTAGACAGAAGCAGCATAGATCTCATCACTTATTATATGAATTCCTTTCTCCCTTGCAAAATCAAACACAGACCGCAACATGTCAGCATCTAGTACATTGCCCACAGGATTTCCGGGAGTTGTGATCAGCAGGGCACGCACTGTGGTGCCCCGTCTATGGGTTTGATTGTAAGCTTTTTCAAGAGCCGTCCTTGAAATAGTGAAACCTTCACTGCTGGGGCAGTACACTGGCACCAATTCAATTCCATTCCGCCACTTTGTATCCCTATCAAACCTACACCAGATTGAAAAAGAAATGTACCTTCATTAGGTTTTTAAAAAAGCACAAACCATCAGCTTCAATTTAGACACGCGCATTCATGTGCGCGTGCATATGTGGATCTATATAAAACTTCTCACATCCTACCCGGGATAATATGGAGATGGAACAAGGAATGCATCTCCTGCCTCCCCAAGACAGAAGGCCAGTATTTCAAGTGCAGCAGTTGCTCCAGCTGTGAGCACAATGTTATCTGCATGAAAAGGTATACTCCCTCCCATGAGATTCTCCAGAAAACTAGACAGGACCTGCAAGAAAAAGGAACGTTCAATACACCAATGTAGGTGTGCGAGTATGTGATGATAGGAACACTTACAAACCCCTCAATAAGATTGAGCACTCTCATCTAAATTTTTGATGCATGTTAAGGAAGAGGAAACAGCTCAAAACAAGGAAACTGTATGTCTATTACACATGTTTAAAATATGTGGAGAGAAGCATCCACAAGCAAAGCCTTTTGAGGATCAGATGATCATAATGTAAAACTTTATTAAAAAATGTAAGCACTAGATTAGGAGGTGGGCATGGACAAAGTAATTATCACGAGCCTCAAGAGCATACCACCAACATCTTTTGCCATTTGAATCCATGGAAAGGCAATAAGGCTGCAAAGACATGTGAACCACTTGTCACCATTTGGTTACCAAGCTAACTCATATATACCTAGATGAATCCAGGAACATTCCCAAATTCACCCTATAAGAAAGTGCAATTTATAACCTCATGGTAGTCATCCACAAGACAATAAACCATCAACTCCGTCATGCATAGTATGTACTAGATACTATGACATCCCCACTAACATCATCAGTGCCCAATAGTGGGTGTAAAACTTGGTATCAATATATGTTCCCACACACACACAGCCCCCACGCGCACACACACATAAGAGCATACATTCATACAGATCTGTGTACTAAGTTTGTGTCAGAGCTCCGGAGATGCAAGGCAGACTCAATCCATAATAAGCCTAGCACTAAGCGATCATAACAAATAGAAAGAATTTTTACAACCAAAAGGTAGTTGATAGTGTGTGAAAACAGTATTTTATCCAGCCCTGAAGGGTATTTTTCTGGATTTTTAGGTTTTATTTCATGTTTTGTGGGCCTTTAGCCTCGCCGACCCATAACCCCACATACTAGATATAAGCCTTGCCCGATCACTTCACCACTTGTACCACTTCATAGACATATTCGGTACCACTTCTACTGCTGTTGCTGCTGCCGGGACTGCACATCATCATCGGCTCTTCAGGTCACCACATCAGCATTTACATCAGCAAACACCTTGGGACAGCACCCCACTCTCTGCTACAGTAGACTGTAGAGGACTTCAGTGTGTTTCCTCAGCTCATGGGACGGCAGCCCACTCTGCTACACAGTACAGCACTTCAGCGCTTTATCATCAGTACCTATCTTGGGACAGCAGCCCACTCTCTGCTACAGTTTATCATCGTTTTTTCCTTCAGTTTACCTTGGGACAGCAGCCCCCTCTCTGCTCCTCACCACCACTCAGGTATTGCAGCACCCTCGTCACCAAAGTTTGCACCACTTGGGACAGCAGCCCTCTCTGCTCTTCATCATCACTCAAGTACCGCAGCACCCTTGTCACCAGAGTCTGAATCCCTTCCGCTATCACTACCACCTCGGAGTGCTTCTGCATCCACCGACGCGAGCCTTCAACACCGACCACCTCACAGAGTGCCTTTGCCTCACATCGACGCGAGCTTTCGTCACCGACCGTGCTTCAACTCCAACATCATCTTTGCTTCTGCACTGGTCTTCTTCTACTCAGAGTCACCTCACATCAGAGGGCTCTTGTACATATGTTCACTCACCATTATATATAGACTCACCTATTTCATGATGTGTTGTTTTGCTCTGATCTCTCGTACATCTGGTCCTTTCGTCCTTTTGCCCTCACATGGTATCAAACATATCGTGAGCAAAGGGATTGAAGACCTCGAGAGCACACAACATGGATCATCTACCCGCACTCCCGGAGGACCAATTCTTCTCACCAAAAGTTGATTCTCCAAACCTCTGATTTGGACCACACAGGGAATGGGACTTCTTACTCAAAGGAAAGCCCTGTTCAAGATCTCACTTTGGGAGACGATCAACCCATCTACATCAACTCACCTTCACTACCTTTTCCTTCACGACCTCTCTCTCTCACTTTATCAGACTTTGCATCCAAAGGGGGGATACATTCCTTTTGCCAATGTGTCTGTGTGGGACCCTCGCATCCATCATCATCTTCTGTCATGGTCCCCTTTTTGGCCTGAGAGGGGGTGTGTGAAAACAGTATTTTATCCAGCCCTAAAAAGGGTATTTTTTGGATTTTTAGGTTTTATTTCATGTTTTGTGGGTCTTTGCTGCTGGCCGACAACCTTTAGCCTGGCCGACCAGCAGCCCCACACACTATATATAGCCTTGCCTCATCACGTCACCACTTGTACCACTTCATAGACATATTCGGTACCGCTTCTTTTCTTGCTGCTGCTGCCAGGGACTGCACATCATCTGCTTCATCATCATCGGCTCTTCAGGTCAGCACATCAGCATTTTACATCAGGCCACACCTTGGGGCAGCAGCCCACTCTCTGCTACAGGTCAGTACATCAGCGTTTTATATTAGGCCACACTTTGGGACAGCAGCTCACTCTCTACTCCAGTAGAGGCGTTCAACGTTTTTCCTCAGCTCATGGGACAGCAGCCCACTCTCTGCTACACAGTACATCACTTCAGCGTTTTATCATCAATACCTATCTTGGGACAGCAGCCCACTCTCTGCTACAGTTTATCATTGTTTTTTTCTTCAGTTTACCTTGGGACAGCAGCCCCCTCTCTGCTCCTCACCACCACTCACGTATTGCAACACCCTCGTCACCAGAGCCTGCACCACTCGGGACAGCAGCCCTCTCTGCTCTTCATCATCACTCAGGTACCACAGCACCCTTGTCACCAGAGTCTGCATCCCTTCCGCTGTCACCACCACCTCGGAGTGCCTCTGCATCCACCAACGCGAGCCTTCGACACCGACCACCTCACGGAGTGCCTTTGCCTCACATCAACGCGAGCCTTCGACACCGACCGTGCTTCAGCTCCGACATCGTCTTTGCTTCTGCACTGGACTTCTTCTACTCAGAGTCACCTCACATTAGAGGGCTCTTGTACATATGTTCACTCACCATTATATACAGACTCACTCACCTATTTCATGCTATGTTGTTTTGCTTTGATCTCTTGTACATCTGGTCCTTTCATCCTTTTGCCTCCACAGATAGGACATGTGCACCACTAAAGATAGAAAGAATTAACACAATATCAACTAGAGTAGTTCCAAGAAATGATGGAGTACATGGAAACCATCATCCAACCATATTAGCTAACTCACTCTAGCTTGGACATGGTATGTAGGACCTACTTTTCAAAGAGACTAATGCTTCATTTACTTGCCTAAGAGTACTAATGTCGATGAACCTAGCTTTTTGAGTCTAGTACCTTGTGTACTTGCCCAAAAAACACTCATGATATAGTCTCATAAACACGGACTGCCATAAAAATGTTGCATCGCATGATGAAGTCTCAAGTTGTGCTCATTAATCAACCGGAGAGCTTGCGCCAAATGTCGACGATGCTCCTCACCCTACGTATTGTAGATGAGAATACCATCCAAAAAGGCAATGATAAAGATCCCCAAGTACGGCTGAGAAATGCTAAATATCTGTTGGGGTAAAGGCACTATGCCCACCCTTATAGTGTGTACAAGCCCATAAGTTATAGTACATAGTACACTTAGTACTTTTAATGTACTAAGTGCACTATGTGTACTAGTGCAATATACATGTGTGATAGGGGAGTCACACACTCATGCTATTCCTATGAGTTGACTTATCCCCACAACTCTCTCTCTCTCTCTCTCCCTTGTTCTCTCTGTGTATGTCTCCCACATGAACTCTAACTTAACCCTAATTCTCCCACACAACTGGTATCAGAGCAGGCTGTGTTTTAGGGTTTCAAGATTCCTCTAATTTGAGAGTGCATTCCCATGTTGCTACAAGAGCGTATTGGAGGCAGTTTTCTTCTAGTCTCCACCACCATGCCACGAAACGCAGAGGCCACTATGTTCATTGAGAGCAGCAGGTAGGAGACTGAAGCGCTGAATCCAAGAAGCGTGTAGCGCTGGGTGTAGACTGGCGCTAGGCGTACAGCAGGCGAAGCGTGGAGTTCCAGCGGGAGTTCCAGCGCACAACAAGCAAAGGCAGGCGGAGTAGTCAGGCGCCTACAGCAACCTAGGAGAAGAAGCGCCGAAGTGTGTAGCACCACTAGGCTACAGGCGAAGACGGCGCTGATTTGAGTCGGCGGCAGCTGGTAGGCAGTCGAGCGAAGAAAGTAGCGAACCACTGGGCGCCTCGTCACTAGGCGAAGGCAGCGCTGCTCGTCACCTTCCCCACGGCGATTCAAATCGTAGGCCCTTCGCTGCTCGTCACCTTCCCCACGGCGATTCAACACCTGCCCGACTACAAAGGTTTACTGCGATTCAAATCGTAAGACCTTCGCTCCTCGTCTCTCCACGACTCCTGCAGCACGCCTGAAGAGCCCTCCAACAGCATCAGATTTCTGCAAAGCAGCACCAAATTCAACCCCTTTTCCTGCAACAAAAAGAAAAATCAGAAATTACAAGGTATTTGCCTCAAATTTTTTTTTTGGGATTTGCAATTGAGCAGGTGCAATCATTAATTGAGCAGGTACAGGTGCCGAATTGCTCAATTTCTGAGCAAAATTGGCAAAATTGGGTGACATTGGTCACAATCAAGATCAATTTGCAAGAAATTGGATGTCGAAATTTGGGGCTTTTAATGTAATTGTGCAATTAAGCAGTCATACATGCTATATGATGTGAGAAATCGCACATTTGGGCAAAATTGCAGCAAATTGCAGTGCAAATCAAGGGGCTTTTGTGCCGATTGGGTTGATTTGCATGCAGGCACTCGCAGTTGATGCTGTGGATAATGTGTTGATGCCTTACAAGCACTCAATGTGCCTGTAAATCAAGGGGCTTTCATTATTTGGATGTATATGTGGCCAGGGGGAAGCATCGTGAACACTCTGGATGCCTTCATGTGCGTCAATGTACCATGTATGATCAAAAATTGATCTTAAATCAAGGGGCTTTTCAAGATTCTATGCTTGTTAAGCTTGGCAAAGCAGCAGGCAAGACATTTATGCCTTGAATCCTCAGAAATCAGCTTGCAGTCAAGGGGCTTTTGTGGATGCTTTGAAGCAGAGGCTGCATCAAACCTTTGATATGAAGGATTTGGGTGATGCAAATCACATTTTGGGTATGCGGATACTTCGGGACAGAAATCAGCATGTGTTGTATTTGTCTCAGAAGGAATACATTGGCAAAGTCTTGCAGAGGTTCAATATGGACGGGGGGAAGAAGACTAGTACTCCTTTGCCTCCATATGTGAAACTCAGTGCTATGGACAGCCCACAGTCAGATAGTGGCAGGGTGATATGGCCAAGATTCTGTATGCTTCAACTTGTGGCAGTCTCATGTATGCCATGGTTGCTACTAGGCCGGACATTGCATTTGCAGTGGGAGTGGTTTCTAGATACATGGCCAACCCTGGCAAGAAGCATTGGGAAGCAGTGAAAGGTGTCATGAGATACCTGAAGGGCACACAGGATTTGTGCATTTGTTTTGGCAAACAGGATGCATTAGTGCATGGTTACACGGATTCGGATTATGCCGGTCATCCAGATAACCGGAAGTCTACTACCGGTTATGTGTTTACATTCACAGGAGGTGCTGTGTCATGGATATCCAGGATGCAGAAGTG
Organism: Cibotium barometz; assembly: GCF_041138505.1. Lineage (NCBI taxonomy): Eukaryota > Viridiplantae > Streptophyta > Polypodiopsida > Cyatheales > Cibotiaceae > Cibotium > Cibotium barometz. Next base: position 12,242,781 of record NC_141055.1, read on the forward strand.
CACAGCCTTATCTACTACAAAGGCCGAGTATATTGCAGCCACAGAGGCTTGCAAGGAGGCATTATGGCTATCTCGGTTAGTAGTTGATTTGGGCTATACAGGGGATATTCCATTGTTGCATTGTGATAGTCAGAGTGCCATCCAGTTGGCAAAGAACCCTGTCTTTCATGCAAAGACGAAGCATGTGGATGTGAAGTATCACTTCATCAGAGAGGTGATAGAGAACAAGCAAATTCAGCTTGTTAAGATTCATACGGATGACAACCCGGCTGATCTGTTGACGAAGAGTTTGCCTCCAGAGCGGTTTGCTCATTGCAGACACTGGATGAGGCCATTTTCAGCCTTGATATGGCCTTGTATATTATCATGTACATGCTGATTTTTCTTTTCCTTTACTTAAGGGCACTTTGCCTTTAAGTGGGAGGTTGTTGGGGTAAAGGCACTATGCCCACCCTTATAGTGTGTACAAGCCCATAAGTTATAGTACATAGTACGCTTAGTACTTTTAATGTACTAAGTGCACTATGTGTACTAGTGCAATATACATGTGTGATAGGGGAGTCACACACTCATGCTATTCCTATGAGTTGACTTATCCCCACAACTCTCTCTCTCTCTCTCTCTCTCCCTTGTTCTCTCTGTGTATGTCTCCCACATGAACTCTAACTTAACCCTAATTCCCCCACACAATATCATCCTGTTGAAAGTAGACAGGGCATTGGTTAACCCAAAAGGCATCACTAGAAATACAAAGAGTCCAAGAGAAATTATGAACGCCATCTTTTGAATATTGTCAGAGTGAATCCTTACCTGATGGTACCCTAACTTTAAATCCAGCTTGCTAGATCATTTGGCACTTGCCAACCGATCCAACAAATCATGGATTTGCGGTACAAGAAACTTGTTCTTTGTGGTAAGCATGTTCAACGCTCAATAATCCACGCACAAGCGCATACTCCCATTGTTTTTGACCAAAAGAACCAGGGCGCCAAAAGGAGACGGGCTCGGCCGAACCAAGCCTTTGGCCAACATATCCTCTTATAGGGTTTTGAGCTCCGTACGCTCGCTGTGGCTCATCCAACACAGGGCATAACTCGAAGGCTCCGCACCCGCAATAAGCTCGATTTTGTGGTCCTCAAGGTGAGAAGGGGGCAACTTAGCTAGCAACTCATAACGAAGAGATGTCGCCTCAGCTGCAATCTCGAGGCCCGCGAGGGTAGCTTCGTGGCGGTATGGGATGTCATGAGGTAGAGATTGGTCGGTACGTCCATCTAGTTAGCTCAGCTCGTGGCTCGGTGGAGCCAGCCACGACTTGTGGGCTTGCCCACGATTGTCAAGGTTGGGAGGTGAGTCAGGCTGTCATGACCCTGTGAAAGTGGAACAGCACAAGTGTGAGCATGGTGGTCGGTGAGCAAGATAAATATTTCATGATTCATACTTGGGTGCCCGGACAAATAGTAATACGTGTGGACATCCCCAAGTGTGAAGGGGGACCAAGGGATTTAATATTTATAATGTTTTAACTTTGGGTGGCCCCTAGGCATAAGTGGCCCTTAGAAACTTTAATGAACTTTAAAAAGGGACCTAAGATATTTATGGAAGGAGGGCTACTCCACTTTTGGAGTACACGCCTCCTTTCCATCTCTCTCTCTCTCTCTCTCTCTCTCTCTCTCTCTCTCTCTCTCTCTCTCTCTCTTATGGGCACTTGCTTTTTGGAAGAAGAGGAGTCAGCTGGTTGCCTGCGTGGAGAGAACCCGTACAGCTGGTACATGCGGCGGTACATCACCAGGGTACAGGCAGCGGCTGCAAGTGTTGACCTGTAAGGACAGGTGCAGGCGGATAAGGACAGCTCTGTCCAGCATGTACAGACGAGTTCAGTGCAGTCCCGTGCAGCTGGTACAGGCGGCGGTGCATCATACAGGCGGCGGCTGCAGGCGCTGACCTGTACGGACAGGTGCAGTGCATCATACAGGCGGCTGCAGGCGCAGACCTATACGGACAGGTACAGGCGGATACTCCAATCCTGCAAGTACAAGCGGGACAGTTCAGTCTTGTAAAGCTGGTACAGGCGACGCATCATCAGGGCACAAGCGGCGCATCAAAAGGGACAGTTGCAAGTACAGTTCTGAGGCAGCTGCAAGTACAGACTGGTACGGTCAATCCCTCCGGTGCAGAAGTGCACATAACAGTTGGTAAACTCTGAACATATCTTTCTTTCTTTCTTTCCACTGGCTTATGTCTGCTACTACAGAGTTGTTTCTTCTGGCCCTTTGTGAGAGGAGGGGTATGGCAATTTGAAGGGTGGAAACACAGATTGGACACTGGATTTGTATTTAGGCTGAGTTTGAAGCCATGAACATGGAAAAGCCAGATGCGTGCTTAAGGTTGCCCTATTGTATTGTCTTGGTTGATTAGAGGAAACCACGGTGTGTTGCTTTTGTGGGACACAGATCTGTATGTGAATCCTCTATGCTAAGAGGTCTTGAGGGCTGCCAGATTGGACATGCAAGTTTACTTTCCCTGACTGGCTTTGTTGTACTCAGTTAAACTTTCCATTGAATTCGAATAAAGAAATACCGAAAGGGACGCCAAGCTTTGGGGCCAACAGGTGTCATTTTCCTTTTTGTTCTGGAGCATTCTAGCTCCTGTTCATTTGTTATTTGTCTGGACTATAATTGGATAGGTGACTGCTAGTCTACCACACTTTGGTTTCTACCAGAGGTAGGTTTCAAGGTTCCGTTGCCGGGACCCATCATCAACTTTCTTAAGGGGGTGAGCTCGTGGTTGTCTCGAGGAAAGCCATTGCTGAAAAAAAAAATTCAGCAACATGTCAGACACAGAAGATGAATATTTTTATGATGAAGAGGAAGAGCAAGAGGCCTCTCTTGAGAGAAATGAATCTGAGGATATTCTTGCAGGAGAACAGGCTGCAGTAGATGCACAATATGAGGAAGTAACACAACCAGAAGATATGCCTAGTAAAGAGGAAGATGATGCTCAGTTTAAAAATCGTTTGGCAAGGGTAATAGATGTATTTATGCAGCTCACTCAAAGTGAGAAGTTTGCTGAATTTATGAGATCCTGTTCTGAGCCTGAAAAGAAGAAGAAGAAGAAAGTGCGTTCTAGGAACCCTCAGGGCAATAGTGGTGCCTTCCCATAGGATCCATCTTTTGGACAGTTTCGAAACATGCAAAACACTTTTGGTGCAAACTCACAGAGTTCCTTTTTCGGACAGCCATCTATTCCACAGCAGTCTATGCATCCAGGCTATTTTGGTGGTGGCTCTGTGTTCCTATCCTCAGGGAGGCATGGGTATTCCAGGGAATTTTGGAGCTAGTTTTCAACCTGGTATGCAAGGGAACATGTATGGTGGTATGCAGTACGGAATGCAAGGAAACATGTTTGGGGGCTTGCAGGCCGGAATGCAAGGAAACATGTATGGGGGCATGCAGCCCGGTATGCATAGTGCTATGTTTGGAAACATGGCTGGAATGTATGGAATGCCCGGTGTGGGAACTGGTAATGTTGATCCTATGATGGGCATGAATGCCGGGGGTAGCAATCTTGTGAAGCCACTTCCTTACGATAATCTAACGCCTATGGGTAAGGCAAGGATTATAAGGAAGGGGGAGCTACAGTGAAATTTGACACGTTCAGTGGGGCCAAAGATAAGCTAAAGGCACTTACCTTTTTACAGCAGTTTGACGCTGCTTTTTCTCGTGGTAATTACACGGAATCCTCTAAGGTGAGAAAAGCTACGACTTTTCTCAAGGGCAATGCATTGCAGTGGTGGTCCACCCTTCTTCTACAGGGCATAGCACCGTCTAATTGAATATAGTTTAAGCAAGTGTTCTCTTCCATATGGCTCACATCTACTTTCGAGGTGGATGTAATGACAGCATGGCACAAGTTGGATACATCAAAGTGTGAAAATCTTGAGGATTATAATAAGAAGTTTTGGGAAGCTTTACTCCCAGTTACTTCCTATCGTGGAGTGCCTTTGTCTGAGCAGGTGGAGAAGTATTGTTGTGGGCTGCCCAAGCAAGTGCGTGACTTACATAAAGACTCGAGTAACAAATGTCGTAGATGATAGAGAATGCTATGACAGCAAATTCGTTACTCACTGGGGTCTCATCTGGATTTAAAGGAAGTAAAAGCTCAAGCCAGAAATCTGAAAAGTCAGGGCATGCTTCGCGTGATGCAAAAGGGTCTACAGAGAAGCGGTATAAGAAGTTACCAATGCCCAAAAGAACTCCTGAGGAGAGACAGGCTTTGATGGATGCTCGGAAATGTTTTTACTATACAGAGGAGGGACATATGTCTTTTAACTATCCCAAGCGTAAGTCCCAAAAGGACTCTGACACTAAAGGGGAGCCCAAGTCTAAGAAACCAAAACCTTCTGCAGGGTTAGTTCTTGATCTGGTTGGGGAACAGCCAAGTGGTGAAGAGACTGAGTTATGCAGGGCATGGGATCAAAATGCCTTGATTTTCTTTGACACAGGTGCTAGAGCTAACTTTATTTCACCGGATTTGGCTGGCCGATTGGGGATCCGTGCAGAGGAGATGGCGCCTTTGTATGAGGCTAATATGGCTTGTCCTGGGTATGCAGAGCCCGTTACTCCTATTATTGGGAAGCTCACGCTTCATGTGCAGGGTTATGTGGACAGTGAGGAGTTCTTCATCACTTGATGGATGTGATGTTTTGTTGGGTATGCCATGGTGCCATAGAGTACATGCGGTGGTGGATACATACAACAAGAAGATTATTTTGACTCAGAGAGGGAAAGAGCATATTTTGGATGTAAAGCTTAAAGGAGAATCTGTTCCTATTGTATTAGCTTCGGCAATTTCATCAGTAATGAAAAAGCATCTTTCCGCGTACTTGATTTTTGTAAAGGATGCAAAAGATGATGAGTCTAAATCTAATTTGTCTATGTTAGATAAAGACACGACTGATTTCTTGCGTGAGTTCCAAGCTTGCTTTTCCGAGTCATTGCCAGGAGAACTTCCTTCGGAAAGGCCAGAAGACCATGCTATTGATCTAATTCCGAGGAGTACTCCACCAAATACCGCGTTAGTGCAGCCCAACAAGAAGAAATTATGAGTCAGGTACAGGAGTTGTTGAATAAAGGGTTGATTCAGCCTAGCTCATCACCCTTTTGCTCACCTGTACTCTTGGTACAAAAGAAAGATGGTTCTTGGCGCATGTGTATAGATTACAGGGCGCTAAACAAGAATACCATCAAGAATCGATTCCCTATTCCGAGGATCGATGACATATTGGACCGCTTACAGGGCTCAACAGTCTTTAGTCGGATAGACTTGAAAAGCGGGTATCATCAGATACGCATTAGACCCGAGGGTGTACATAAGATAGCATTTCGGACCACTTTTGGGCTATATGAGTTCTTAGTTATGCCCTTTGGTTTGACAAATGCGCCTACCACATTTAACAGGATGATAGACAGGATTTTCCGGCCTCATAGAGCGTTTGTGGGCACATTCTTTGATGATATGATTGTGCATTCACACACTGAGGAGGAGCATAGGAAGCATTTGGCCATTGTGTTTGAAGAACTTCGGAAGCATAGGCTGGTCATTAATGGCAAGAAGAGTGAGTTCTTCTTGGAAGAGATACACTTCTTGGGGCATATTGTGTCTAAGCATGGAGTCCGTATGGATCCTTCGAAAGTGGAAGCAATTCTTAATTGGCTAGATTTGAGGACCGTGCATGATGTACGCAGCTTTTTGGGATTGTGTTCCTATTACAAGCGGTACATACGGTATTTTGCTGAGATTGATTCGCCCCTCCATGCCTTAACAAAGAAGGCAACTCTGTTTAGATGGGCTGATCAGGAAATTACAACCTTTAAAAAGCTTAAAGAAAAGCTTACTTCGGATCCCGTATTGGTATTACCGGATCTCCAAAGGCTTGTGTTGTCCAGTGTGATGCATGTGGAAACAGCATTGGGGCAGTTCTCATGCAGGAAGGACATGTGATAGCCTATGAGAGTCGTATATTACAGAATGCCGAGAAGCATTTGCAGGTTTATGAGAAAGAGATGTTGGCTGTAATTCATGCTCTTTCTACATGGAAACACTATTTGCTTGGGGCTGATTTCACTGTGCAGACAGATCATCAGACCTTGCGTTATTTCCTCACGCAAACTAAACTTTCTAAGAAGCATATGCGATGGGTCAATTTTTTGTCTATGTTCCACTTCCAGATTGTGCATGTGGAAGGCAAAAAGAATGTTGTGGCAGATGCTTTGTCACACAAGTCACAGGTCTCAACAGTTTCACTTGCTTATCATCATGAGCTTGATGAGATGAAAGAGCAGTACGCAGATGTTTGAGGGTCTGCGAGACATGATCATTTTACTCTCAGGGATGGTTTTTTGTTGATGCATGGTAGGCTGTGTCTTACCAGGCAATTACGACTCAAGGTTATGATTGAAAGTCATGCTCCACCGTATGCAGGTCATAGAGGTATTGATGCCACGATAAAAGCAGTTGAGACTTTCTTTTATTAGCCGACCTTGAGAAGAGATGTTGATGCTTTTGTTAGGCAATGCATCGTATGTCAGAAGGTGAAGTTTGACCGTCAAAAGACACCAGGGTTACTTCAGCCTTTACCTATTCCAGATAGACCATGGGATAGCATTGCCATGGATTTTATATTTGATCTTCCACGGACACAAACAGGGAATGATGGCATTTGGACTATCATATGCAGGTTCAGTAAGCAGGCTCATTTCATTCCCGTGCGTAAGACGATCAAAGTCGATCATATGGTGAAGTTGTTCATGGTGAACATCTTCAAGTATCATGGTTTGCCTTCGTCTATCATCAGTGACCATGATCCACGGATGACGAGTTTATTCTGGAGAGGGTTGTTTGACAACATGGGTACAACCCTCAAGTTTTCATCTTCGTTTCATCCACAAACAGATGGTCAATCGGAAGAGGCTAATTCTACAGTGTTAGATCTTCTTAAGTGTTATGTGTCAGAGCAAAAGCAACAATGGGAAAAGTATCTTCCTTTGGTGGAGTTTGCTTATAACAACACTATCCATACCTCGACGGGCAAGGCGCCTTTTCAGATTGTAGAAGGAGGGAAGAAGGTACCACCTCTTTTGCACACAAAGGATAAGATCTTTGAGGCTGACCATTATGTGGAGAACATGGATGAAGCTCATCGGAGAGTTAAGTTGGCACTCCAAAAAACTCAGCAAAAGCAAAAGAAAGCAGCAGACCGTCACAGACGTGCATTAGAGTTTGCATTGGGTGATTGGGTTCTTTTGCAATTTGAAAAAGCTAGGCTCAAGAAAATGAAGGGTAAAGAGCGCTTATTCCCTAAGTTGAGCATGCGCTATTATGGACCTTTTCAGGTATTGCAAAAGATTGGTGAGGTGGCCTATCGCTTGAAGCTACCAGATCACTGGAGGATTCACAATGCATTTCATGCGAGTCTACTTAGACCTTTCCATGGGGATGTGCCTAAGGATGTATCAGATGAGGCTCAGCCGGAAGTTGAGGAACTTGATGAGGTTCTTATTCCAGAGCAGATACTGGCACATAAGGAAAGAAAGGTACGAGGTAAAGTTTCCCGCCGCTATCTTGTGAAGTTCAAGAACTATTCACCGATGGATGCGAAGTGGATGGAGGAAGGTGACTTAACAGATTCACCTCAGGTTTTGCAGCTTTATCTCGATGCCTTTGAGTTGGAGCCGACTCTTGTTACAGCTCATTCAGGTTCAGCAGAGCGTGGGTCTGGAGCATTGCCTGAAGCTCAAGAGGGGGGTAGCACCTCCACTCCCTTGATGCAGACAGGCTCAGATGACATCTAGAGGTCGCTTGGTGCACCTTTGTCTCACCCGAAGGTACTAATGGCTGACAGTACATCTGTTTATGGGACTTCTATGATATATGTGTACCAGTCACATTGGATGTTGTGGGTGCGTATGGTTAATAGTGGTATACAACTTGCACTATTACTACACCATTGGTTTGCAGTGAATGTTGTTACATATGCATGGCTTAGAGAGATTAGGACGCTGATCTTGCCATATTGTACATTTCACTTTAGATATTTTGCTATATCACCAGATTGCAATCGAGGACGCTTGCCATTTTTCAAGAGGGGGGTATGTCATGATCCTGTGAAAGTGGAACAGCACAAGTGTGGGCATGGTGGTCGGTGAGCAAGATAAATATTTCATGATTCATACTTGGGTGCCCGGACAAATAGTAATATGTGTGGACATCCCCAAGTGTGAAGGGGGACCAAGGGATTTAATATTTATAATGTTTTAACCTTGGGTGGCCCCTAGGCATAAGTGGCCCTTAGAAACTTTAATGAACTTTAAAAAGGGACCTAAGATATTTATGGAAGGAGGGCTACTTGAAACCGGCCTCTGGTAGAAACCAAAGTGCGGTAGACTAGCAGTCACCCTTCCAATTGTAGCCCAAATAAATAACGAAATTAACAGGAGCTAAAATGCCCCAAAACTGAAAGGAAATCGACACCTGTTGGCCCCAAAGCTTGGCGCCCCTTTCGGTATTTCTTTATTCAAATTCAATGAAATGTATAACTGAGTACAACAAAGCCAGTCCAAGAAAGAAAACCTGCATGTCCAATCTGGCAGCCCTCAAGATCTCTTAGCACAGAGGATTCACACACAGATCTGTGTCCCACAAAAGCAACACACTGTGCTTCCCTCTAGTCAACCAAGACAATTCAGCAGGGCAGCCTTGAGTATACATCTGGCTGTTCCATGAATTTGGTCTCAACTCAAATATGAATCATTTAATATTTATTTGCTCACCAACCACCATGCCCACACTTGTGCTGTTCCATTTTCACAGGGTCATGACATACCCCCCTCTTGAAAAATGGCAAGCGTCCTCGATTGCAATCTGGTGATACAGCAAAATAGCCAAAGTGAAATGTACAATATGGCAAGATCAGCGTCCCAATCTCTCTAAGCCATGCATATGTAACAACATTCATTGCAAACCAATGGTGTAATAGTAGTCCAAGTTGTATACCACTGTGAACCATACATAACCACAACATCCAATGTGACTAGTACACATATATCATAGAAGTCCCATAAACAGATGTACTGTCAGCCATCAGTAGTCCAAGTTGTATACCACTGTGAACCATACATAACCACAACATCCAATGTGACTAGTACACATATATCATAGAAGTCCCATAAACACATGTACTGTCAGCCATCAGTACCTTCGGGTGAGAAAAAAACTGCACCAAGCGACCTCTAGATGTCATCTGAGCCTGTCTGTATCAAGGGAGTGGAGGTGCTACCCCCCTCTTGAGCATCAGGCAATGCTCCAGACCCATGCTCTGCTAAACCTGAATGAGCCACAACAAGAGTCGGCTCCAACTCAAAGGCATCGAGATAAAGCTGCAAAACCTGAGGTGAATCTGTTAAGTCACCTTCCTCCATCCACTTCGCATCCATCGGTGAATAGTTCTTGAACTTCTCAAGATAGCGACGGGAAACTTTACCTCGTACCTTTCTTTCCTTATGTGCCAGTATCTGCTCTGGGATAAGAACCTCATCAAGTTCCTCAACTTCCGGCTGAGCCTCATCTGATACATCCTCAAGCACATCCCCACGGAAAGGTCTAAGGAGACTCACATGAAATGCATTGTGAATCCTCCAGTGATCTGGTAGCTTCAAGCGATAGGCCACCTCACCAATCTTTTCCAATACCTGAAAAGGTCCATAATAGCGCATGCTCAACTTAGGGAATAAGCGTTGTTTACCCTTCATCTTCTTGCGCCTAGCTTTTTCAAATCGCAAAAGAACCCAATCACCCAATGCAAACTCTAATGCACGTCTGTGCTGGTCTGCGGCTTTCTTTTGCTTTTGCCGAGTTTTCTGGAGTGCCAACTTAACTCTCCGATAAGCTTCATCCACGTTCTCCACATAATGGTCAGCCTCAAAGATCTTATCCTTTGTGTGCAAAATGGGTGGTACCTTCTTCCCTCCTTCCACAATCTCAAAAGGCGCCTTGCCCGTCGAGGTATGGACGGTGTTATTATATGCAAACTCCACCAAAGGAAGATACTTTTCCCATTGTTGCTTGTGCTCTGACACATAACACTTAAGAAGATCTAACACTGTAGAGTTAGCCTCTTCTGATTGACCATCTGTTTGTGGATGAAATGAAGATGAAAACTTGAGAGTTGTACCCATGTTGTCAAACGACCCTCTCCAGAATAAACTCGTCATCCGTGGATCACGGTCACTAATGATAGACGAAGGCAAGCCATGATACTTGAAGATGTTCGCCATGAACAACTTCACCATATGATCAACTTTGATCATCTTACGCACGGGAATGAAATGTGCCTGCTTACTGAACCTGCATATGATAGTCCAAATGCCATCATTGCCCGTTTGTCCGTGGAAGATCAAATATAAAATCCATGGCAATGCTATCCCATGGTCTATATGGAATAGGTAAAGGCTGTAGTAACCTTGGTGTCTTTTGACGGTCAAACTTTACCTTCTGACATACGATGCATTGCCTAACAAAAGCATCAACATCTCTTCTCAAGGTTGGCCAATAAAAGAAAGTCTCAACTGCTTTTACCGTGGCATCAATTCCTCTATGACCTGCATACGGTGGAGCATGACTTTCAATCATGACCTTGAGTCGCAATTGCCTGGTAACACACAGTCTACCATGCATCAACAAAAACCCATCTCTGAGAGTATAATGATCATGCCGCTGACCCTCAAACATCTGATCATACAACCTGCCAAAATCCTCATCATGGGCATACTGCCCTGATTTAGCTTTCAACCCATAGTCACAGGGGACGGCGGGGACGGAGCCTAGGAACGCTGGGACGCCGAAACGGGACGGCGCAGGGACGGGGACGGACGGGGACGGACGGACGTCCCCCTGGAGGCGTCCCTCACAAGGGACGGTGAAGGGGACGGCAGTAGGAACGGGGACGGTTGTGGGGGACGGCCCTGTGGGGGGACGGCAGGAAGCCATTGTGGTTTATTTTGTCCGTTTCTAGTTGTTTGAGGAGCCGTTTCTAGTCGTTTGGGGTGGCCTTGAGCCTTTGAGGCTTGGGCATTGAGGCTTGGGCCTTGCCTCTCTCTTGCCTTGAGGTTTGGCCTTTAGGCTTGAGCCTTGGGGCCTTGGGCCTTGGCCCTTGCGGCTTGGCCCTTGCCCCTCTCTCTCTCTCACTTGCCCTTGCCTCTCTCTTGCCTATCTAATATCTATATAAGAACAAGGCTACAAGGCTACAAGCATGGAGTTTAGGCTTTAGTGTAAACGGCCCTTCGGGCCGGGGGGGAGTCATCTCCCCCCCGGACCCCCTGCAGAGAGGGGCTCACGCCCCCCTCCGCACCTTCCCCCAAGTAGGCTGGTGTGAAACTGCGCGCCGCAACGGACCCAAAATTTACAGCCCATATGCAGTAGGTGTATAATAACTCACCACATATGCATGTAGCCTGGTTGGCAGTGTGCCAACCTTCTCCAGAATCATCTCATGCTATCTGGCCACAATCGGCCACCATCCGGTGTTAATATGACTCAAAAGCTTACCATTTTATGTAAATTTGTGCTCATTTTGATGTACTTCCAAAGTAGAATAAGGGTAGAGTAGAAAAACTTTAAAAAAAAGTTATTTTTGAGTGCCGTTCCCTCCCCCGTCCCCGTTCCCTACTTATGGCCGTCCCCCGTCCCGTCCCCGTTACCGTCCCCCGTTCCTTGTGACTATGTTTCAACCTCTTGTCCATGAGTGCTTCGACTCAGCAACGTGCTGATGTCCATTCTTCTTCGAGTAAAATTCTAGCACAAGGTGTGGCTTATACAAGCTCCTTGCTTTGGTAAGCCACAGCTCTTTGGCATGCTCAGTTTGGCCACTTGAGCTATCAGGCACTTCAGCGAGCTTCAAAGAATCGGATGGTGGAACGACTTCTAGCCATCAAGGCTCCATCTTCACTTTGTTCGGCTTGCCTCAAGGTGTAAGCCCAACGAGGCGTGCCGTGACAAATTCAACCACATGTCCAAGAGATAATGATAGAGAGAGAGAGAAGGGGGGGAGAGAAGGATATAGGGATCTTGCACAATACACCACACTGAGCAGGGAACAGGCCCCACCCCCTTTTAGGAATTTATTCAAGAACAATCCACGAGCACACTAGCCAGGATCAATACAATCAATGAATGCAAAACAAACAAATATGCCGATGTAGTATATCCAAGTCGATGCCGATATCGATGTCTAGGCACGAGATCTCTGATGCCGAGCACAACGCAGGGATGACCCACAAGTAGCTCTCACTGGGCTAGTACCAGATCCAATATCCAAATCTAGTATCGAGTATCCAAATCCAAGCCCAAATCCAAATCCGAGTCCAAGTATTGATCCAAATGCAAATCTCAAATCCAAGAATTCCCAAGCTTGTACACCGGTTGCACAAGAGATGTGTTAGGGTGTCGAAGAATTTGATGAAATAGTAAAAAAAGCTCAATGCCTGATTCTAGAATAGGAGCAGTCGGAGCAATCCACAAGAGAGACCGCACAAAGGGATATGTTTCAGATCAAGACCACAGACAATAATTTGTAGCAGTAGGTACATATCAACAAGTAATCGTACAGCAGATGTACGGCAGACAATTCAGGCAGGCGACACTATAGTCAACGGCAGCGATACAGATGGTGACCACACGGTAGCCAGTAGTGGTATCAAAGGCTAGCGGCGACTGTTAGCAGTAATGCTAGCAAAAAGTGATGACTACAGGCTGGCGGCGCTTGGTGGCTCAACCCAACAAGTGGCGTAGGCGGCTGCAACCGATGGCAAAAGTACTGATGCTGGTAGGTGACGACAGCAACAGCATAGCTAGGCGGTAGCATTGGCCAGGCACAAAAAGCATAAGGCAAAGGTGTCCAAAACGGATGGCGGAGCTGGCTACAATCAACAGCGCCCAGTACAACAAACGGCAGCTCTATTGGCGGCAGCCAAGCATGGATGGTAGATGGCGGCAACGAACAGTAGTAGACTGTAGAGCTGGCCGACGGTGCTGGCAACAACTGGTGGTGGCAGCAACGCTAGTAGGAGGCGCACGCAGCTGTTCTTCTGGTAACGTACACAACCACTTGGTTATGGAGGTGCAGTGGTACGACGGTGATAGTAAGCTTCATGCTTCCATGATAATCTCCGCGCCTTGTTGAAGATGATGATGGTCATGATGATGATGATCTTCACACATGTCAACCTTGATCTCCTCACCCACTTGATGATGATGATGAAGTTGCTCTCCCACTTGATATTCAAGAGAGGTTCATCCCTATTTTATACCCGAGGAAGATCCTGCTTTTTACCAAAAGGTTTCATGCTTTTACTTTGTCTTAACTTTTCATTTCCTCTTTTATCTTTTATTAATCAAATATTACTCAACTTTAGTCAAAAGTTCTTGTTTTGCTTTTCTAGCTTCAGGGCCTTGCTTTTTGGCCCTAGAGCTGCTTTTTGGGAAAGCGGTTTTTAGCTTTTTGGTCCGGCTCAGTCTCCTCTTGCCAATGGTGCTCTTGGCTCGCGATCAACCTAGTTTGACTTTTTGCTTTTTCCTACTTTTGGACCAAGATTGATGCTTTTTCTTGAACAAACCTTAAGGTCCCTATCCCCATGTCTTTTTCCAACTGTCTTGAGTCTGGGCAAGGGTTCCATCATGTGAAATAGAGCTAGGAGGGCCAAATCGTAACACAAGGGCAAGCAACACCGAATGTTATCTTCACACGCCATTGACGTGAGCGGGTGGCGGTCTCCTCACGACACCACTTCAACATCTCGGAACTTGCGGCTACCTTCTCTTATCCAATGACGGACATTCTTCATGCACCTCTCCCCTCAACAAGCACTTGATAGGGTGGTTTTGTTCATCATTGTATAGTATAGCATGATCATCCTCCTACATTGCACCTGTTCCTTGTACCTTTGGCTCAACTATCTTAGTTACTAGGCGCATTTTTCCTAGGACTCGGCTTAGGGCTATCTTAGTCACTAGGATCCCACCTTTTTTTTCTAACTTTCATGATACCATGGTGAGGATACTTCATGGATTTTGTGACCATATTTTGTCTCATAGGCCCATTGGTCCTTTTGCAAGGCATTTAATCTCTCTCTCTCTCTCTCTCTCTCTCTCTCTCTCTCTCTCTCTCTCTCCTCACAAAGATGACAAAAAGGTTACTATACATTTTAAAAGCAAACAAGTAAGAAAGAAGCAGCTTACAGATTTTAAAGCAGGCATTCCATGACTGTATTGATAAGGTGCAACATCTTCAAGTGTAAGATGCTGGCCTTCATTCCACAAAGAAGCTTCTGGATGGCATTTCAGCCAGTTTTGGAGAAGATCAAGAGAGAGCTGCACTTACATGGCATCAAACAAAAAGCTTCTTATCCACCACAACCACTTTGAGACTCTGTACAACCTACACAAACATCAATGACTAACCACAGTGCTTCCCCTACAAGAAAAAATGTTTTGTGAACCCTGTGCTATTGATCTGATATTCAACTGCAGAAGTAGATATAAAGAGATTGACTTTAATAAAGAAAGCAAAGGTTATTTGCCAAGAAATATCAATATTGTAAATCATGAAATAGTTCTAAAATTGAGTGATAAAGGAATCAACTCTTCTTCTGACATCAAATATTAAAAGACACAACTTTTCCCATTTAAACTTTCATGGAGACTGCTAAGTTTTGAATAGCAATGACTTTGAATTATCAGTGATAACGTTACACACAGAGCTGAAAAAAATACATTGAAATTAACGAGAAAACTCAAGAAAACCAAATTGGGCAATGTAACTTGATACGTTGGCCATGAAAAAGGATGAAAAGAAAACAACAACATGACACGGTGTAACTAGAAGCCTTCGCTATCAAAAAATGTTTCAGGTTGCTTCATCAAAGACCACCTTCATTACTCTTTTGAATGCATGCATGCCCATGCATACAAACATGTGCATGCCATGCCCCAATCATGCAATGGAAACATGGACTGTTTCGATTGTTCATGCACATGCCGTCTTTGCGTTCGTCTGCTCTACAAATATGAAAACACGAAAGCTCTAAGAAGACCAGACGCTTACAGAATTCTCTGCTAATCCAAGCTGAATAATTCCATCGGGATTCTCCGTTGCATGATAAGGGTTCTGATAATACTCTCTCCAGCCGATATAGTAAGGCGAATCGCCAGTGTCTGATACAGCAACAGCACGGCGAGAGACGAAGGGTGCACGGCGAGGGCTCCTGAGCTGGAGGTACGACCGAGGGGTGGGGGAATGTTCGCTGTTTGCGGCACGAACATCCCCTTGAGAGCTTGTGCGGTTGAGGGTACCGTCTGAAGGGGGCGGCGGAATCTCACTGTTTTCACCATCGCCTTCTTCAGATGAGCTTGGACGGCGCTGTCGTATGTAGAGTTGAAGGAGATAGAAGAGGGCACAAGGAATAACAGAGCCCCAAAAGACCCCTCCACGGCCCTGCACGACGCCTTGCAGGGGCACGATAATGCGCATGGCTGCTTTAAAGAAACCGTGGCCTGCAGAGAACCCTAATTTGAGCACAAAAGATGATAATGATGGTGCCCTTCCCTCTTCCTCTTCTTCTGCTTTGAAGAAATCTTGGCTTATGGTGCCCTTCTTTCTCTTCTTCTTCTTCTTCTTCTTCAGACTCCGAGGGTGAAGAAGAAGGTGAAGTCTGAGAAGAAACCGAGGTTTCGCCCCGACATGTATCAGAATTCATTTAATTAAGATTCTTTTTTGTAAGATGGGATGGGAGAAGAGAGAGATAGAGAGGAGAGATTGGAGATGAGACAAAGAATAAGAGAGAGAGAGGGGACTATTTTTGGAGCTGAGAGAGAGAGAGGAGAGGAAATTCAAAATACACGTGGATAAGCAAGGAGAAAAGATAAATGTATACATCAATACATGCCTTAGAGGTTGTCCCGTAGAGCCCACGGGCGCGTAGGCGAGTTGGTAGAAATGTCGAGTTCCATTGAGAGGACCTGGGTTCGATACCATCGAGTTGTGCAATGTGGGTTCTTTGTGAGCTGATGGAAATACTCCACCCTCCCACAAAGAGGTTGCCCCCATACCCAAGATAAACTAGAATGGACTAAATGGACTAAACTAAGGGGTATATAATTTGCAGGAGGCATCTAAACCTAAGTACCCTCTACCTTCCTCAAGGCTCTCCAAGCCAGTCACCAACCAGTCAAGCTACGGGCCCAGCACCCCAACTCTTTACACCATTGGGGAGAGCCTATGGGGGCAACCTCTTAGAGAACATTCTCATGTGTTACACAACAAGGGTTATGTTGATGTATGCACCCTTGGGAGAACTCAAGCTTCTTGAAAATAAAAGGGCTCATGTTCATAATAATATGACGCCATTACAAGAAGGAAGGGTTAACCTTGCCTTCATCAATGAAAACTTCCATTTGTTAAGTCCAATAGATAGGCTTGATTTCAAACCATCTAGGTAGTCTAAGTATCTAGGTAGGTTATGTATTTTAAGTATCTAGGTAGGTAGGTTGAACTCGATGAATGTCTTGTAGTTCACTAACTAGGTAGCTAGGTGAAGTGCTTGGGTGATGATGCATTTGGTTTGTTGCTTGCTTTTCACAAAGGTCGAGCGAAGAGAGACAAGTCATAAAATCTTGGGATGCTACTTTAGAACCTTTAACATGACAACTCATTTCTATTACCACATAAGCTATAGTAGAGTCTTTCAACCAAGCTCTCCCCACCACGGCAACAACAAGTGAGGGGTGGGCATTCTAAACGTGAAATCCCCGATTGTAAATCTGCACAAATAAGTGCCAAGGTGGGCCCGTAGTAGACATTCTATGTAGCCTTTACACTTATTAACCAGATTTTATTGTCAATGCAATGGTTAAGCACTAGATTGAGAGCCTCTACAAGTCAATATTAAGCCAATTAGAAAGGCCTATTATTGAAATTATGTAGGCTACATCCTTTTGCTTCTCCCTCGCAAGGTAATTGCTTGAGAGTCTTCAAGTGTGAGGGTGATTGTGTGTGTGTGTGTGTGTGTGTATGTACGTTTGTGTGTATGTATGTACATACATAAGCATGTGTATGTTTGAACCTTACAAACTTTTCTAACGGACACTCTATTCTAGAAAATAGACCTTGCAACCTTTGTCAACCATTCTAACATTGTGGCCACAAACTAACACCTCATCAGTTATCCTTTCTCCTATCCGAAGGGAAGGATCCAATATTTGCATGCTTTAACAAGTCATGGGGAGTTGCATAACTAATCTGCACCAACTATTTCTAGGCTCTGGGGGTATCCCACCATTGCATGAGTTTTTTATTGTACAACTTTGCGAGCACTACTTTAAAACAATATTCCTGAAGCTACTTTGCTATATCTCACTTTGGATTTCCAAGTGTTGCATTCATGCTTATGTTGGGAACAACATAGTTGCTTCCTTGTTGTCACCTTTGATTTGTACCAAATAAAAGTTCAAGGTGCTATGTTTAGTCCACCAAGGTTTCAATAATACGTTGAAGCATTCGTTTAAAAAAACTGCTTCTAGTTTTCAATTAAAATTGAAAGAAGAATTTGGTTACTATAATTTGTCATGCTTTTAAGGTGAATAATATTATCGAGCTTTTGGTTGTATGTGTAGCTCTAATACAATGCTCCTTAATCTCAACTATGTTTTTATTATATAAGGGTGCATGCAACACTTGAAATCTCAAAGTTATTTGGTGCAAAGAAACATCCCTATCACCTTAGTTTGCGCCAATTAAAAGCTCAAGTGGTTGTGTCTAGTTAGCAAAACTTGAAAACTCCTTCAAGCATTAGAAATAACTAGCTTGTACTTTTTGGCCTACCCTTTACTAGACCTAAGAGGTCGCTTTGAATTTTAGCAAAGAAACTCGCCTTCAAAAATTCCGAAGAAAACATCTTTTTCTTTATTCAGCTATAAATTTTCTTATTAGATGGGTGCTAATCATGAATGCTCGTTTCTCTTGGCTTTTGCACTCTCATGATGTTAATATATTACACATATTATTATGAAAGATAAAAGATATGATATCCTTTTACATGAATGAAAAGAAAAGCATTTCCCTCACACTTTTCCCAAGGAGGAGAGCGCTTTCTCTCTTTACCTCTCTCTCCTTTTAAATTGAAAGCATTAATTTATTGTAAAGAAAGTCTCTTTCACTTTCTACTCACATGTCTCTTATGTTAAAGCCTCATAATTTCAAATCCTCTCTCTCTCTCTCTTTCAAAAGTTTAAGCTTTTTGGAGATTTCTCCAAACTTCACGTGACATGATATTTTTCTAAATTCTTTTTCAAACGTTTGCATACTACTTTACTATAAAATTTATTACACCTTCGCTCGCTCCCCCTCGGATGTGGCATCTTCTCTCTCTCTAACTCTCTTTGCTCTCTCTGTAACAAGATTTAATCCCCTCTCTCTAACAAGATTTAATCCCCTCTCTCTACACACCTTACATGCACACACACAACTCTCTCTCTCTCTCTCTCTCTCTCTCTCTCTCTCTCTCTCTCTCTCTCTCTCTAACAAGATTTAATCCCCTCTCTCTACACACCTTACATGCACACACACAGCGCTCTCTCTCTTTCTCTACACACCATTACATATGCACACATCCCAAAGAACAGGCCATAGTGATGTTTCACCTTGTTTATCTATGTTCGAGAGAATGTGGTGATAAGAGATCAATGCATTTTAAGTAGAAAATATATTTTGAATCTTCCAAAACAAAATTTATTTATAGGTAGAGTATTGTTTGTGCGCAAAATTAGAGGTGTAAGCTCTTGCAATGGATTTAAATAGTCTCTAGCCTCATTTGATTAGGAAATAGAAGCTTTTTCTTTTTGGGTTTTAGAAAGGGGGACTATAAAACTTTTGGGTTGGAAAAATATGTCCTCATTTTCCATTAATTCCCCCTTTCCCAGCCCATCCTAAACAATTCACCACCCATAAACACCATCACCCCATCCACACCCTCCTTCTCTCTCTCTCTCTCTCTCTCTCTCTCTCTCTCTCTCTCTCTCTCTCTCTCTCTCTCTCTCTCTCTCTCTCTCTCTCTCTCTCTCTCATCAATGACCATGGATCAAGCTGTCCATAGCCATGGAGGAGGTGGTGAGACATGTGAGAGCTACATTGGGTGGGCTTGAGAACCCAAGACCAAAGAGCACAAGGAATTGTCCCTCTTGCTACCTCTCTCTCTCTCTCTCTCTCTCTCCACAAAGTTATCTATTTCTCAAACATTCTTTACACTTTGTGGTGTCCTTATGTGCTTTTGTATGCCCCTTTCTCTTCCTCTTTCTCTTTCTTTCCACCCCCGTCTCTATCTCCCTCTTCTCTCTTCTTCGTCGTCATCTTTCTCTCTCTCTCTCTCTCTCTCTCTCTCTCTCTCTCTCTCTCTCTCTCTCTCTCTCTCTCTCTCTCTCTCCACTTATACAAAGTTCTCTATTTCTCTAACATTCCTTACACTTTGTGTGTATCCTTATGCGCTTTAGATTCCCCTTTCTCTCCCTCTCTTCCTCTCTCATTCGTCTCTTCTTCTCTCTTTTTCCTCCCTCTCGTCCTCTCTCGTTCGTCTCTTCATCATCATCATCATCTTCTGCTCTTCTCTTCCCTTTCTCCTCTATCACCTCTCTCTCTCTCTCTCTCTCTCTCTACACACACTCACATTAACATTGATAGAAAATGAAATGCTAGATTATTAATCTCTCAAATATACACACTCACATCAACATTTTTAATATAAGATCTTTAAGATGTGATATTAAAATGTATGGGGATGAGCATTTTACAAGTGTAATCCCACGAATGAGGCGAGTGATGAAAAAAAAACCCAATCAATTTATCTGTATAAACATAAAAAGCATTTATCATGCATCATATATTTCATAGGGAGAATTAAAAAATTACCACAGAAGGGTGCTGAGGTTATGTTCAACAAGTTTTAGATGAGGCCATGACAAAAATGACACGGGAGGAGGTGGCCCTTCTTATTGATGACAACATGATGTCATAAGGCATGCTACCATTATGTGTTAATGCAATGATACCATTTGCACCACACTTGGCCTCTCTCTAGAAAGTCGCTTCTAACACAAGTAGGCTTTTAAGTGTATTTTGCCAGTGAAATATTCCCCATCACTTTTTAAGATATCATAACTTTTACATCTGATATTCGTCTATCATTCAACCACTTAAATTAAATAAGAATTATCATTGGAGCATACTTAGAGGGTTTAAAGTTATAAAATTCATAATCTAAAGTCCTAAATTTAAAATTTAAAGAATGTAAGAGTTTATAAATACCCCAAAAGATATGTTTTATCTTGTTTTTTCTTCCCTTTAAAGGTAAAATCTTGTAAAGTTATGGCAAAATAATGAGAATATCCTTGTTGAGGGCTTGTACCAAGAACAAAGATTTGTATAAAGTCACGAGAGTACATGATAATATTGTTTAAGAGCATGGTTTGTTTGGCCAGTATCATTGTCAAGGTGTGTTGTAGGAGACTCTCTTACTACATTTCAACAATGAAATGCAGCAGTAAGGTCTTATATGCAATTGATGGATATATTTTTTTGGTTTTAAAAGCTTAATTACATTACCACACATCGTACTATACATGTCTATATTTCATAAAGAAATATAGATTGGTAGCTTACCTTTGCAGGCTCAATAAGGTTCAAGAATACGAGGACAAGTTTGAAATAAATGTTTAGGCATCTACTTATCATCTTCCTTAAGGTGATTTCTAATTGTGAGTAAGTATTTAACATAGGTCTTACCTATTCTAGTGGTGACTATTTGGTAATCATCTTCCTTAAGGTGATTTCTAATTGTGATCAAGTATTTAACGTAGGTGTTACATGATCTAGTGGTGGTTATTTGGTGATTAATTATAGTTTTAGGTTCCAAAAATTCTTTTTATTCCTTTAATAAAAGGTGATTCATCATAGACATGATGAAGTGGTAATGGTCACTGAAAAGGTTTTAGAAAATGTATATGAAATGAGTTATGGATTTTCTAGTAAGGTGGCAACTCTAATCTTTAAGCGACAACAAGAATAGATTAAAAAAAATTAAGTCTACACTTCTCTCCATAAAATTATTGAATCATTTTCTTTAAAAGAAAATGGTTTCCATATACGATTAGCATGTTTAATGTACTTTTTGAGCTTTTTGAATAGACTCCCTTACTTGCTCAAAAATTTGATTAGACTCAATCACGAATTGGTCAACTTCTACCTTTTTGTCTAAGCATAGTAGTTCGAAATGGTGAAGTTTTACCATGTGCAATGTGGAATGGTGCTTTCCCTATGGCAACATGCAAGGTGTTGTTGTATGCAAAGTGCAACAAAGTAAAAATATTGATCCCACTACGATAATTGTGAGTGAACGTATGCTCTTAGAATATTTAAAATAGTGTTGTAGTGACCTCTATCTGTCCATTAGACTCAAGGTGAAAAGCAGTGGAAAAATCCAACTTGGTGCCTAAATCATAAAATAAAGCTATCCAAAAATTACTTCATAATTATGAATCATGATAAAAAAACAATGACTTGAGGTACATAATTATGAATTATGATTAACAAATATTTGCTTAATGAAAATTTGTGTAGCTTTAGATGCACTTCAAGTTTTTTTACATGGTATAAAATATGCTTGCTTTCTGAATCTATCTACAATGGTCCATATCATATCATTATGTGCATGTGTAGATGAAATCTAATGATAAAATGGATAGAGATTTGCTCCTATAGTGCTTTAGGAATAGGCAAAGGCATGAACAAAACCAAATATTTACCTTTATAATTGTTAATTTCTAACAAAACATGCATTCGGACACAAACTTAGCAATATCTTTCTTCACAAATGGCCAAAAGAATTCGCTAGAAACTAATTCTACCCTCTATAACTCATAAATTATGGTTGATGCATTTATTCCAAAACAGCTAGTAGAAAGGCCATGCAGCACACAGTCTTCTTTGAAAGAATAGATAACCATCATCTATTGAATGTTGAGTAAAAGGAGTATTATTATTCTTAGAGATTTTGTTATAGTATTCATAAAAGTCAGAGTCTTTTTCCTCAAAATTTATCATTGGTTCAAAAGAAGTGGTTTTTATAGCTAAAATATGATTAACACTTAGTTGTTTACTTAATGATTGGCTAGAACATTATCTTTCCCTAGATGATATTAGATCATAGGCTAGAAACTTTGAATAAATGTGGCTCTTTTAATATGGTGGTCAAAAAACAAGGTTGTGATAAAAGATGATTGGTGATCAAATTTTATCTAAAATTTGAAACCCATTAAAAATGCTTCTAAACTTTTAATTACGCACAATAGTAGTTATTCTTTCTCATAGATACTATTTAGTTTAACTTATTTGAACTTTCTACACTCATAGGCAATTGGGTGTCCATCTTGCATTAGAATAGGCCCACATCCTTGTCCACTAGCATGAGTGACCATAACAAAGAATGTGTGTGTGGAATTAGGTAGCTTAAAGATAGATGCATGTGTTGAAGCATCTTTTAAATATTAAAAAGCTTTACCTTGATTATGGCCCTAGTTAAATGTTGAAAAGCTGTATCTTGACTATAGCCCTAGTTAAATATTTTGGCTTTCTTGACAATTTTAGTCAAAGGATTAGAGATATATGCAATTTTTTTGATAAACTTTCTATAAAAGCTACACAAGCCCAAAAAAGGTCTATGCTCATGAATATCTTTAGGTTTAGGCCATTTAACAATACATTCAATCTTCTTAAGATCAACTCTTATACCATAACAAACACAGTATGTCCTAAGCATTCAATTTCATATTGAAAGAAATAAATTTTCTCAAGGCTAGCATGTGATACATTTTTCCTTCGTATAGTAAAACTTATTTAAGATGTTCCTTATGTTCATCATAATCTTTACTAAAGACAATTTTGTCATCAAATAATACCACATCAAATTTTTGGTACTTAAGGAAAATTCTATTCAACATTCTACTAAAAGTAGGTGCATTAGTTAATCCAAAATGCATTACCAAAAATTCATAAAGACCACTTTAAGTTCTAGAAGTAGTTTTAAAGATATCTCCCCTAGCCATTCTTACTTGATGGTATCCTAACTAAGGTCCCTTGAGCTTATCCAAGAGATCATCTACCTTAGGAATAGGGTAATGATTCTCAACATTGATTTTCTTCAAAGCTCAATAGTCAATGCACATTGTAAAAGTCCCATTTTTCTTTTTTACAATTAAAACTAGTGCCCCAAATGGTGAACTACTAAGTATAATCATCCCCCTTTCCAATAGCTCCTGTAAGGTGCTTTACAAGGTGGTAAATTCCTAGGCACACGGTCTATGTTATGCTTTTTAGGCTTATGTTTTTTAAGGACAAGAGGTAGTTCATCCACAAAATAATTAGCAAATTTTGAGACAAATGGATTATGCACAGGCTTAGGTAGTTCATTTTCTTCAGTATTGAGCTGATTTAACACCATAAAAGTCTTTCTTTTGTTTTCTTAATGCTCTTTTAGCTCGAGTGTGACTTGCACTTCAATTTTAGTTTTACCTTTAAGAGATGTTTTATTACCATCTTTAAAAGAGATAGTTTGTGAGTTTTATACTCAATTTTAGGATTATATTGATGTCTTAATGGTATTCCCAAGATAATATTAGCCCCTTGCAGTGGTGCTACAAGTAAGTCCCTAGTTTCTTTGAAATTTGACATTTCAGTGTGCAAATTCATTTACTTCCCTTGCGTAGTTATAGTTTGTATGAGTGAAAGTAACTTATACTTTTACCTTAGATGGTACAGTTTTAGGTTTTAAAGCTTTGATTGCTTGGAAATAAAATCATGTGTGCTTCCAGCATCAAATATAATAATAAATTTCCTACTATTTATACTTTTTTAATTTTCAATAAAGCATGGGGAGTGTACTTAACTATTGTGTACTTGGGGTAAGAATTACCTTCTTGGTCGAAATCACCTTCTTGGGAAGAACTAGCCTCTTGGTTGAGAGCATAATAGCATGGGAAAAACTTTAATAGTAGTGGAACAAAAGACTTCTAGTGTTGAATTAAGCAACCTACACAAGTTTAGTAGATAAGGTAGAGAGAATGATATATTATTATTGTAAGAAGTAAGGGTACATAGATGGTAGCATCCCACACCATGTGCATGTGAGAAAAGCTTAGATGGCTACTAGAAAATTCTAGGAGATAGAGTGTCTAACAAGGTAGAGGCATGCTAGATGGACTTGTAACTTTGTAACTCACAACTTATGCAACTTATGGTGTAGGAACTCACTATGCTTCACATGTGGGGAAAAGTGGCACAAGGAGCATGTTTACAAGGGCAAGAAATCTAATGTGAGCATGATTATTGTGGAAGAGAATGGCATAGCTGAAAGTAATGATGGGGTAGAGGATGCTTATATGGATTGTCAGTTAAAAATGCAAGGAAGAGTGGGCTATGGTGGATCAAATATGGGGCAAGACATGATTAAGCATGTGATTAGAAAGTGATTAAGGTAAGATTAGTAAACAATTAATCTAATAGGATAATGTAGGCATGGATACTCAAAAACCAGCAATTTCTCATTAGGTAGTGCCTTAATTTACATCCACAAGATGCCAAGCATCTAATCCCACTGATTTCTCCTTGATTTGTGCCACCTCCCTTACATCTGGGGGAAACCTTTTCCTAGAATCTTTCCACACCCCAATATTCACTCATGCTACCCTTGATTCTCTCATCATCAGTAGATTCCTCTCACCTTTTCACTGCTACCTACTTAATTACAAACTCCCTTTTACAGTCTCTTACTAAGGGCTTGTTCTCGCACACACCCAGTCACTTGCATATTTCAACACCTCCCCTCAAGTGAATAACTCTAGCACACCTGGACCCTATACCAAGTTTCCCTCTTACTTGGTAGCCCGACCAGTGCCTCAAGTCTCTAACTCATAGTCCTTGACACACTCTCTCTCTATATGTCCAAGGCTACTACAAGTGCTCGTGACCTTGACTAAAGTGCTGACACATACATCTACCACATGGCCTACATCATCGGTGGCTCATAGGTGGTTTTACTCTATTGGGACAGGTTACATTGGGTTGTGGGGTTTCTCTCTCTTTCTCTCTCAGAAAAGATGTCCTGACTCCTCTACCTTAGGAGTCTCCATGAAGTTTGCCGATGTCGATCCTTCTTCATTTGATTTACTATAGTAGTCTCTAGCCATGTGTCCTGGATTCCCACAGTTGTGGCAAGCGAAGGTCCTTCCTCCTCCCCTGCCTCTTCCTCGTCCTCGTGAGAGTCTGTTAATCTAATTCTGGGATTAACAAGAGCTACCACCATTATCTTACATCAAGGAGTCACGATAAATACACCAAAGGGTCATACATTCAAGATATGAAGCAATAGTGTCCAAAGCTACAGCTTGGACGGGCACCCATAATGATGTGACGGAGTATTTATGGCGATTCCTGCTTCAAGAGCGTGTAGTAGCAAGATAGGATGAAGTCCTAAGTGATGTACTTCATGGATATACTATGAGAGTAGTCATTGTAATAGCATCAGGTCTCGTATGAGCCTAAAGTGCCCGGCCAGCCACAGTTTAAGTGAGTGTGAACACTTATGGCCATGTATATGAGTGAATTTCTCTCATAATACAACATACTCTCCCATTGTGCAATTGAGTCTTGCTCTTGCTAATCCTCTTGCTAATCTCTCTCCCTAATGCATGTTAGTGAGTGTGTGTGAGTAAAGTGAGGTGAGAGGAGGGACGAGGACCCCTAGTGTGCAACGCGGCGGTGTGACAACGCTCGCGGAGACACGGTGGAATTGCTTCTCAAGGAGTTGTAGATCTTGGAGACCTCAAGGGTTACGAGCTCGGCTATTGGAAAGATCCTCATGACGGTTGCGGTTCACCAGGTAATCTCTTTTTGGATATGTTTTAAGGAGGGTTAGTGTGAGCCATAACATTTTTGGCGCCACTGTCGGGGAGGCATCCCTTGGCTTTTTCCATCGTTTTGCCTCTAATCTATGCATAACTCATTGCCTATTATCTTGATTAATGATTTTCCATGAAAAAGATGTGGATTTGATGGTGATTTGTGTGAGATTTGGTGTAGAATAGCTCTCTTTTTTGTTTTTGAAAAGAATGCTTTTTGCTTAATTTTTAGATTAATTTGTTATTTTTGTTATTGTTTTTATGGTTTTTCATGTGCTTAGGGCTTGCAAAGAGTTTGTACTAGGCTTAGTTTGCACCCATTGCATCAAACAATGCAAGAGAATGCATTTCTTAGTGAATGTTAGCTCTCTTTAGTTTAAACATAGATCTAAGATCATTAATTATAGTTTAATTGTGTGTTTTTTGTTGAAATTGTTTGGATTAGAGTGTTAGCAAGCATTAGGAGTAGCTTAATCGTTCAATTTTTTTTAAAACCATAAAAAAATCCTTGAATTTGACTAATTTCTCTTAATGGACTGGTTTTTGTCATTAAGGGTGATTAATCTTATTCAAGAGGCTAAAAAATTAGAAAATGTGTTAATTGGGGTCTAAATTGATCATATGAGTCGTTGAAATTGGGATTTTTGAGTGTTTTGAGAGCATCTAGATGCATCAAAACACCTAATCACATCAATTTGTTGATCAATTGGAGAAATTTGACTCTCTTTGCTTAATTTTACCTTAAAGAGAAGACTATAATTAAGAGTCTAATTAATTTCCTAATTTAGGTTAATTTACATAATTGTTGATACACAAAGATTAGATTCCCTTGCTCTATCCAATGATGTGCTCAATTGTGTGAATTAATTAGGGATTAGAGTCCTTGATTAGTGTAAAAGAGGAAAAGATTACTGAAAGGATTAATCTTGGATTAACTCTTAATCACTTTTTTACATAACTCATTAAGGCTATTAAGCATTCAATGAGAAGATGCTCATGAGTTATCAATTTGTCCATTTTGGGGGCCATTTGAAGGGTGTAAGGTGTGTCATTAAAAGGTTGACAATTTTGATTTCACTTACCTTTTTTGGAAAAATGCCCATATACCTTTCATTTTAAATTCAAAAAGTATTCCCCCCAGACAGGGAAATTCGTATTTCCCACTAGACTAAAAAAAAAAATCCCATGTGAACGAAAAAATGATGTGAACAAAAATCCGACATGAACAGAAATCCCACGTGAACGAAAAAATGACGTGAATGGAAATCCGACGTGAATGAAAAAATGATGTGAACGAAAATTTTCCGTGAACGAAAAAATGACGTGAACGAAAATTCCCCGTGAACGAAAAAATGACATGAATGAAATCCCACGTGAACGGAAATCTGTGTGAACGAAAAAAAAAATCAAAATTTAATTTCCACGTGAAGTCCGGTTCACGTGTGAGGACGTGAAATAGCAATTCACGCGGAAAAAAATGAAATTTAATTTCAACATGAAGTCCGGTTCACGCATGATGATGTGAAACAACAGTTCACGTGGAAAATATAAAATAAAATAAAAAATCAAAATTTAATTTCCACGTGAAGTCCGGTTCACGCATAATAATGATGTGAAACAATGGTTCACGTGAAAAAAAAAATATATCAAAATTTAATTTCCATGTGAAGTCCGGTTCACACGTGACAGCGTGAAACATTAGTTCACGTGGAAAAAAGAATCAAAATTTAATTTCCACGTGAAGTCCGGTTTACGCGTACGGTGTGAAACAGCAATTCATGTGGAAAAAAGAAAAAAGAAAAAAAAAAGAAAAAAGAAAAAAAAAGAAAATTTAATTTCCACGTGAAGTCTGGTTCAAGTGTGACGGTGTGAAATAGAAGTTCACGCAAAAAAAAGAAAAGATCAAAATTTAATTTCCACGTAAAGTCCGGTTCATGCGCGACGGCGTGAAACAACAGTTTACGTGAAAAAATTAAAAATAAATCAAAATTTAATTTTCACATGAAGTCCAATTCACGCTGACAACGTGAAACATCAATTCACGTGGAAAAAGAAAAAAGAAAAAAAGGAAAAAAAAGTAAAATTTCATTTCCACATGAAGTCCGATTCACGCGTGACAGCGTGAAAAAGCAGTTCACGTGGATTAAAAAAAACAAAAAGAAAAAATCAAAATTTAATTTGCACGTGAAGTCCGATTCACGTGTGATGGCGTGAAACAGTAGTTCACGAGGGTAAAAAAATAAATTAAAATTTAATTTCCACGTGAAGTCCGGTTTATGCGTGACGATGTGAAATAGCAGTTCACGAGGGAAAAAAATTTCGAAATTTAATTTCCACGTGAAGTGCGGTTCACGTGTGACGGCGTGAAAAAGCAGTTCATGCGAATTTTTGTTTTGAAATTTAATTTCTACGTGAAGTCTGGTTTATGCGTGATGGCGTGAAACAGCAGTTCATGCGGAGAAAAAAAAATTAAAATTTAATTTCCACGTGAAGTCCAGTTCACGCGTGACGGTGTAAAACAACAGTTCACGTCATGGAAAAAGAAAAAAAGAGAAAAAAAATAATTTCCACATGAAGTCCAGTTCACGCGACGGCGTGAAACACCAGTTCACGAAACAATCGAAATTTAATTTCCACGTGAAGTTCGGTTCACTTGTGATGGTGTGAAACAGCAGTTCATGCGGAGAGAAAAAAAAGCGAAATTTAATTTTCACGTGAAGTCCGGTTCACGCGTGAGAGTGTGAAACAACAGTTCATACAAAAATAAAAAGAAAGAGAAAAAATCAAAATTTGATTTCCACGTGAAGTTTGGTTCACGTGTGACGGCGTGAAACAATAGTTCATGAGGCAAAAAAATAAAAAAATTCAATTTCCTCGTGAAGTTTGGTTCACGCGCGTGACAATGTGAATTAGCAATTCACAAGGAGTTTTTTTTTTCGAAATTTAAATTCAACGTAAAGTCCATTTCACGCGTGACGGTGTGAAATAGCACTTCATGTGGAAAAAAAGGAAAAAAATTTGAAATTTAATTTCCACGTGAAGTCCGCCGACTCACGCGTGACGGCGTGAAAAAACAGTTTATGTGGATTTTTTTTGAAATTTAATTTGCACGTGAAGTCCGGTTTACGTATGATGGCGTGAAACAGCTGTTTATGTGCAATAAAACACACAATTTAAGCTAAAATTAATGATTCTAGCTCTATGTTTAACTCTAAAGAGAGCTAACATTCACTAAAAATCAAAATTTAATTTCCACGTGAAGTCCGGTTCACGCGTGAGACGGCGTGAAACAACAGCTCACGCGAACAAAGGAAAAAAAAAGGAAATTTAATTTCCACGTAAAGTCCCGTTCAAGGGTGACGGCGTGAAATAGCAGTTCACGTGGGAAAAAAAATTTGAGATTTAATTTCCACATAAAGTCCACTTTACGCATGATGGCGTGAAACAGCAGTTCACGCGAAAAAAAATAAAAAAGAAAACTGAAATTTAATTTCCACGTAAAGTCCGGTTCACGCCGCGCGACGGCATGAAACATCAGTTCATGTGGAGAAAAAAATTAAAATTTAATTTCCACATGAAGTCCAGTTCACGTGTGACGTCGCGTGAAACAGCAGTTCACATGGAAAAAGAAAAAAAGAAAAGAAAAAATAAAATTTAATTTCCACGTGAAGTCCAGTTCACGCGTGATAGCGTGAAACAATAGTCTATGTGAATTTTTTTTATCAAAATTTAATTTTCACGTGAAATCGGGTTCAATGACGGCGTGAAATAGCAGTTCACGCGAAAAAAAAGAAAAAAAAAGTCAAAATTTAATTTCCATGTGAAGTCCTATTCACGTGTGATGGCGTGAAACAATTCACAAGGAAAAACAAAAAAAAATCAAAATTTAATTTCGAGAAGTCCGGATCACGTGTGACGGCATGAAACAGCAGTTCACGCGAAGAATAAAAAGCCGAAATTTAATTTCCACGTGAAGTCCAGTTCATGCTTGACGGCGTGAAACAACAGTGCATGCAAAAAAAGGAAAAAAAAGAAAGAGAAAAAATTAAAATTTAATTTCCACATGAAGTCTAATTCATGCGTGACCGCGTGAAACAACAGTTTACGCGAAAAAAACAAAAAAAATGAAATTTAATTTCCATCTGAATTTTGGTTCATGCGTGACGGCGTAAAACAACCGTTCACGAGGAAAAAACAAAAATTCGAAATTTAATTTCAATGTGAAGTTTGGTTCAAGCATGACGACAGAGTGAAACAGCACTTCATACGAAAAAAAAAGGAAAAAAAATCGAAATTTAATTTCCACATGAAGCCAGGTTCACGCGTGACGGCGTGAAAAAGCAGTTCACACAGAAATTATTTTTTTGAAATTTAATTTCCACTTGAAGTCCGGTTTACGTGTGACGGCATGAAACAACACTTCATGTGGAGAAAAAGAAAATCAAAATTTTATTTTCACGTGAAGTCGTGTTCATACATAGCGTGAAAAAATAGTTCACGCGAAAAAAAATTTTAAAAAAAGAAATTTAATTTCCACGTGAAGTCCGATTTACGCATGACGGCGTGAAACATGAGTTCACACGTAGATAAAAATAAAATAAAAATCAAAATTTAATTTTTACGTGAAGTCCGGTTCATGCGTGAGTGACAGCGTGAAACATAAATTCACGCGAGAAAAACAAAATCAAAATTTAATTTCCACGTGAAGTCCGGTTCATGCATGACGTGTGAAAGAACAGTTCACGCGAAAAAAATAGAAAAAAAGAAAAAAAGAAAAATTAAAATTTGATTTTCACGTGAAGTCCGATTCACACGTGACAGCGTGAAACAGCAGTGTACGAGGGAAAACAAATAAAAATCAAAATTTAAATTCCACTTGAAGTCCAGTTCATGCGTGACAGTGTGAAACAGCAGTTCACGAGGGGAAAAAAACATTTTTGAAATTCAATTTCAACATGAAGTCCGGTTCACGCGTGATTGCGTGAAACAGCACTTTGCAAAAAAAAAAAGAAAAAAAATTCAAAACTTAATTTTCCAATGAAGTCCAGTTCATGCATGACGGCGTGAAACACCAGTTCATGCGGAGGGAAATAAAAGCGAAATTTAATTTCAATGTGAAGTTCGGTTCATGCGTGACGGCGTGAAATCGCAGTTTATGCGCGAAAAAAAAGAAAAAAAAAATCAAAATTCTAATTTCCACGTGAAGTCCGATTGACGCATGACTGCGTGAAACAGTAGTTGACGCATGACTGTGTGAAATAGTAGTTCACGCATGACTGCGTGAAACAGTAGTTCATGTAAAAAAAAGAAAAAAAAATAACAAGAAATAATAAAAAAAATCGAAAGTTATTTTCCTCGTGAAGTCTGGTTCACGCGTGACAACATGAAAAAGTAGTTCACGAGGAAAAACAAAATAAAAATCGAAATTTAATTTCCACCTGAAGTCAAGTTCACGTATGACAGCATGAGACAGTAGTTTACGCAAAAAAAGAAAATTAAAATTTAATTTCCACGTGAAGTCTACCGAGTTCACACGTGACGACATGAAACAGCAGTTCACGAGGAAAAACAAAATAAAAATCGAATTTTAATTTCCACGTAAGGTCCTGTTCACGCATGATGGTGTGAAACAGCAGTTCGTGCGAAAAAAAGAATTAAAAAAATCAAAAATTTAATTTCCACGTGAAGTCTGGTTCATGCGTGACGACGTGAAACATGAGTTCACGCATAGAAAAAAAAAGCAAAATTTTATTTCCACGTAAAGTCCAGTTCTCGCGTGGCAGCGTGAAACAGCAGGTCATGCAGAAAAAGAATAAAAAAAATCTAAATTAAATTTCCACGGGAAGTCTGGTTCACGCATGATGGCGTGAAATAGTAGTTCACGAGGGAAAAAATCAAATTATTAAAATTTAATTTTCACGTGAAGTCCGGTTCACGTGTGATGGCGTGAAACACCAGTTTACGCAGGGAAAAAAAAGAAAAAATAACTTGAAATTTAATTTCCACGTGAAGTCGAGAGCTCACGGGTAACGGCGTGAAACAACATTTCATGCGAAAAAAAAATCGAAATTTAATTTCCACCTGAAGTCCGGTTCATGTGTGACGGCGTGAAACAGAAGTTCACGCAGGAAAAAAAATCAAAAATTTAATTTCCACGTGAACTCCAATTCACGTGTGACGGCGTGAAATAGTAGTTTATGATGCGGAGAAAAAAAAAGCAAAATTTAATTTCAACGTGAAGTCCGGTTCACATGTGTCGGCATGAAATAGCAGTTCACACGAAAAAAAAGCAAGAGAATAAATCAAAATTTAATTTCCACGTGAAATCCAGTTCACGCGTGAGTGACGGCGTGAAACATCAGTTCACGTGGGAAAAAAGAAATCAAAATTTAATTTCCACGTGAAGTCTGGTTCACATATAACACGTGAAACAACAGTTCACGCGAAAAAAAATAGAAAAAAGAAGAAAAAGAAAAAAATAAAATTTAATTTTCACGTGAAGTCCGGTTCACGCGTGACTGCATGAAACAGCAGTTCATGAGGAAAACCAAATAAAAATCAAAATTTAAATTCCATGTGAAATCCAATTCACGCATGTGACGGCGTGAAACAGCTGTTCACGGGGGTGACGAGGGGAAAAAAACATTTTCGAAGTTTAATTTCAACATGAAGTCTGGTTCACGCGGTATGACTGCTTGAAACAGCACTTTGCACAAAAAGAGAAAAAAATCAAAATTTAATTTTCACGCGAAGTCTGGTTCACGCGTGATGGTGTTTCACGCGTGACGGCGTGAAACACCAGTTCACGTGGAGAAAAGAATGAAATTTAATTTCAACGTGAAGTCCGGTTCACGCGTGATGGCTTGAAACCACAGTTCACGCACGAAAAAAAGAAAGAAAAACAAATCAAAATTTAATTTCCATGTGAACTCCAGTTCATGCATGATGGCATGAAACAGTAGTTCACGTGGAAAAAAAGAAAAAGTGAAAAAGAAAAATCCGAGAGTTAATTTCCACGTGAAGTCCACTTCACGCGTGACAGCATGAAACAGCAGTTCACGAGGGAAAACAAAATAAAAATCAAAATTTAATTTCCACGTGAAGTCCGGTTCACGCATGACAGTGTGCAGCAGCACTTCATGCAGGAAAAAAAGAAAAAGAAAAAATCAAAATTTAATTTTCACGTGAAGTCCGATTCACGCGTGACGGCATGAAACAGCAGTTCATGAGGGAAAACAAAATAAGAATGGAATTTTAATTTCCATGTGAAGTCCTGTTTATGCATGATAGCGTGAAACAGAAGTTCACGCATAATTTTTTTATTAAAAGAATCAAAATTTACTTTCCACGTGAAGTCCGGTTCACGCATGACGGTGTGAGAAAGCAATTTACCACTACTACATGATATAATACCGACGCTTATACCGACGTCATTAAATGGGGTCTAAAAAAGCCTCATCATCGGTATAAACCTCGATATCTGTGCCGGAACCACGATGTCGGTATTTGCGTCGGGCACCCATACCGGCGCGCATACCAGCACCCATACCGGCGAATATACCGACCTGTATACTGGCAGATATATCGGCAAGTATACCGGCAGATATACCGGTAAATATACCGGCAGGTATACCGGCACCTATACCGCCGGATATACCGACGCCACAGCAGATTTTTTTTTTGGACAGAATGGTGTTACCTGGCTGCTTGCAGTCAACAGGACTCAACAGCAGTAAACAGACAGCACCATTCTGTCCAAAATAGAGCACAAAAGACAAGCGTGCTCGTTTTTTTATTTTTCAGATAAACAAGAAATTAAACATTACTCATGAATATTTTGATCATATACCAATAATTTAAAGGTCTTACATTATGGTAATGCCTCCCAATTGATGGTCTCTCCTTCTGCTTCAAGCATCTCAAATAAGGCCATAAGGCCATATTTGTGAGCGTACTTCTCTTCTCGCCTACTTGGTGGGCGATTCATGGCCAACTCGTACATAAACGATTAACAATTACAACTTTTAGAAATCAACATTTAGCCCACATACATACATTTAGATAAACAAAATTGCTACAAATACTTACGAATTCATGGCGCATGGTTTCGTAACCACCACTCCCAAGATGAGAAGCCCCTACTGTTTGGAGTCTTGTCCTTGCCGCCTCTCTTTGTTGTAAACCTCTCTGGTGTCTCTGTGAGCTCCTGAGCTATGGCTTCCCACTCCCTATCATCTAGCCAAATAGGTTTCTCTTTCCCCTCTCTAAATGCATCCCTTGCCTCTAACCTACGATGCCCCATCAAAATGCGAGCTGTATATTGTATCCACTCATTAGAGACGACATTCATAGGGTCAGATGGCTGAAACTCTTGCTTTATCTTTGTATTTATGTAATTTTTCTTCTCCTTATCTTGCTGATCCCATAAAGTCATAACAGAGTTGTGAAACTGTATAGTGCACAATTGTCAAATTCGTGTCTTCATTGCCTTCCCTGCACTATTCATTATAGGTGCCCCATCCCTAATTGTGTATATCTTGTTATTGTCATGGTCATGTGCACCCCAAGGAGTGGAAGGTGAACATATGGGTGTGTTATCAACAGATGAGAGCGAAGGACGACGCTCATGTGGTGGTGGTGTCACAGCATCTGTGGCACTACCACCACAACAACCTCCCCCTGAAGACCTACTACGTGAGCGACGTCTATGTGAAGAGGTGGTAGATTGAGCTGTAAGAGGAGTGGAAGGCTGTGTGGTATGAGGTGTGGGAACTGCTGTCGTACCTACAGGTGTGGGAACTGTCGTCGTGAAGCCAGATGGTGAGGCAGATGTCCCTGCTCAAGAACCCCAATAAGTTTGAGCCATGGCTCTCTTCTCTGGAGTCATGGAAGAGAAAAAAACCCATGGCCTGTTGGACAAAAAACCATATGACAAACTTGTGCGAAATGAAAATTACATGGTAAACAATGAAAGAACCATATGACAAACATTAACAATGATAAACAACAATGGTAAACCATATCACTTTGCACCTGCACTAGTGATTATGACGGTAAACATTAACAATGGTAAACAATGAAAGAACCATATGACAAACATTAACTTCCCTAAACAACAATGGTAAACCATATCACTTTGCACCTTCAATGTCATAAAATCATTACAAATATGTCATAACTATTTGCATAATCATTAAGATACATCATTTTAAAAATCATTGTCTATTCTATCATCCTCATTAAGATCAGTAGCCCCAAAGAGATCTATTTCTATGTACATTTTAGCATCCTCATCATTAAAAGTCCCTTGATGAAGGATGTCCTCATCATCTATGTCTTCTTCCTCAACAGGTTTTCCAGCTTCATTGGTTTGCACCTCTTCATTTGGATCTTGCGCTAGTTGCTCCTCTTCATTTGCTTGCTCCTCTTCATTGTTGATATCGGCTTGTTCTTGTTGCTCCCCACCACCCTGTGAATCCACATCACCATGTTGTAGCTCTAATTCTTCACAAATTTGCTTCTGCGGGGGGCAACTTGAACCACAAATAGCTAGCATGGATCTTTTGGATCCGCTTTAACGATAACCTACTCACAATGCTCTGGGCACACAAAAGTATCTTGTTGATCGGTCCATACCTTTGTGGAGTCCACTTGGATGAGGCCACTCTTGTCTCTACGTACAGTTGCATGTGGCCCATTTGTGATTACCTTGAACCACTTCATATCAAAGATAAACAACTCAAAACTTCTAAAGCCAACCTTTAATATGTCTTGAATGGTTCCAAAGTAATCAAGCATTCCACTAATTGTATTATCATCACTTGCACTTGCACGACTTTCTTGAACAAATTGTGCTGTGACACCACAATCAAAGGTTGCTCTTCTTTGGTCTATTCGTTCTACTCGAAAATGACGTCCATGTGACCAAAACGCCCCATATTTGTGATACTACAAATAGCACATAAAGATTGTTGATGGATAAACAAAAACTGAGACATGTAGAGAAAAAAAAGAGAGACATGTAGCACTTAAACACTTACATGCCAATCGCATCCTTTTGTAAGCTCCTCCTCCTCCTCTGTTATAGTTAAACCAGCACGTTTGGCTTCTAAAATTGTAGCTTCTAGTCATCTACCTATGGGAAAGTTTGGAAGAGCTTGCAGACCTTCTGGATATGGGAGATTTCTTATAGTGCGATTCCTTCTGAAACTTAAACGATCTTGTACTCGCTGTCGCTTGAGAGCTTCATATGTCTCAATCCACTTCTCCATTACATGTGAGTTCAAGATGCAAAATTTGTTGATTTTTTCCCTCAAATTGTTATCCATCTTTCTCTTAATGCCTTGGCCTTGAGGTTCCTCACCAATGACTCGCCTGTTAGACTCTTGAGACCATAGTCGAGGTATCTCTGGATCTGATGAACTTAAATATTCAGTGATGTAAACAAGGGACTCTTGTATTAGCCACCCTTCTGACATACTTCCCTCCGGGCAAGCCATTTGGCGAACAAATCCCTTTAATGTCTTCATAAACCTCTCCAAAAAGAACATCCATCTTGAATGGACTGTTCCAGCAACCTCATCTACAACATGAACTAGCAGATGCATCTGGATTGTTAATAAACTTGTAGGGAAAAACTTCTCTACCATGCAGAGTGCCTCTATGGAGTTTAAACGCGCTGTCTCCAAAGTGTCTCTCTTTATCTCTTTTGAAGAAATCCAACACACCAATGTGCTAATCTTATAGATAGTAGCTCTAATGTCTTCAGTGAGGCAATCCTTTATTGCTATGGGGAGCACAAATTGTAGAAACTTGTGCCAATCATGACTCTTGAGGCCACTAAGATCATCATCCTTTGTAAATGCACTTTTCAAGCAATGCATACAACCTGTAGGAGTCCGAAACTCTGAAATTGTCCTCTTCACTTGTTGTTCCTCCATCTTACTAAAAACCCATGGGGCTCTTGGAAGTAGCACCTTTCCATTGGGTCTAGTGCGAGCCCACAACTCTTGCATGCAACTATCTCTTCTAAGTCGTCCCTTTGGCCTTTAGTCTCCTTTTTTCCTGTCATGGTCTTCCACAGAATGTCAACTACATTCTTGAAAATATGCATAGGGTCAAGCAAATGGTTTATAAGAAGATCACCCCAATAGGGGAGTTGGTGAAAGATAGAGAGCCTCTTCATCCCAGGACATGCCAAGTTGCCACATTCCTCCCATTTGATCTTCCAATCGCTTGCGTGCACTTGGAGGAGGTCTTCCTAGATTACCATCCCACAATTCATGATTTTCTAGAAGATACCTAACATGTCCTTGGTAGACATTCTTTCGTAATGCTTTTGAGTATATTGAATCAAGTCGAGGACCAAATAGAGGACATGCATTATAACCTGATATAGACAAACTTGAGCATTCTCCATAGCCAGGCCAATCATGCATTGTCCACATGAGAATACCTTGCACAGTTGCAAGTCTTTGGCTACTCTGCTGCTTTGACATGTCCTTCACTTCAATTCCATTCCACAAGGTGCGTAACTCATCAATAAGTGGTGCCAAATATACATCCATGTTCTTCACCTTGTACTTTCCTGGAACTATTAATGAGAGCAATAAATGACCTTTCTTTATTGCTAACCATGGTGGAAGATTATAATTCACAAGGCAAACAGGCCATGTGCTCCATGAAGAGCTCCGTAAACCAAAAGGGTTTACACCATCCATTGCTAGGCCAAGACGGAGGGTACGAGGATCTTCCCTAAAAGCCGGCCATTTCTCTTCAATGTGTCTCCATGTAGGTGAATCAGCAGGCACACGCATCACTTCATCTGTGGATCGAGTTGTGGCATGCCATGTCATCAAGCTTGCTATATATTTGCACCTGAACATGCTTTTTATTCTTGGGATGATTGGAAAGTGCCTAAGAACCTTTACTGGGACAGCTTCCCCCTGAACATCTTCTCTATATCTGTTAGAGCCACAATGGGGACATTCTTGCAAATGCTCGTATTCATGGCGGAAGAGAATACAATCATTGCGACAAGCATGAATATTATGGTAATCCATGCCTATGGATTTCAATAACTTCTTAGCATCTGCACGAGATGGAGGCATCTCGTTGCCGTATGGCAATATCTGGTCTTTCAAAAGCCTGCAAGTATGGCATTATCTGATCGTTACTATTAAGATTTAGTCAAATACAAGTTGAAAATTTATCATTTCAACATTAGGTGTAATCTCCATAAATCCCTTACTTGAAGAGTTCAGTGACACTTGTATTAGACCATCCAAAAATTGACTCTGTAAATTTAGCATCGTAAGAGATGCACGCAATACAGATATCTTGGCACCATTGTATAATGGAAGGCGTGCAAGTTTATGCATGGCCTCTTCCTCTGGTTCATAATTTGACCGTTGAGAATGTCATGGTTGATGATCTTCATGTTCATGCTCCTCGAAGACACCTTCTTGTTGCTCGATAAAGGCATCCAACATTTCCTCCATTGGACCTTCTTCCATTCCCTGACCTTCTTCCATTTCCTCGGGTGCTGTTAATTGAGCTCCATCTGTCACTCCCTCCTTCGATATTCTCATCCTTTGTTGGGGACGAGAATTCATAGGCGCAATGTTATCAAGATGCGGTCGCACACTTGCTTGGTTGTACGATTGAAACCGTAAATTTTGTAAGCGCTCCATTGGAAATATGCTAGCGCCATGAATATGCTGGTTGCAAATCCTTCGTTTTCGAAATATTTGGCACTTACATCGCATGCATGGACACGCTATTCTCTCTTCAAGATTGAGAGGCTCCATCTAGCAGGATAACATGTATATGTAGCTCATTAAATGCAAATCATTACGCATTACACAAAGCATTATGTAAACCATAAAACAGGGCTTCTTTTCCCTAGCCGTGAGGGACATTTTAAAAATAACATTTAAAGCATCAAACGGGCTTCTTTTCCCCAGCCGTTGTGAGGGAGATTTTAAAAATAACATTTAAAGCGTCAAAACGGGCTTCTTTTCCCGAGCCGTTGAGGGAGATTTTAAAAATAACTTTTAAAGCGTCAAACGGGCTTCTTTTCCCCAGCCGTTGAGGGAGATCAAGTATACATTAGCGATGTTTAGGCATATACATTAGCTTATGGATATGTGCTTTAGGCAATTACATTAGAGTATATACATATAGACATAGCGTTGACATGCATGTCTTAGACATTAGATTTCAAGTCGAAAAAGAGACCGAAACGCCTTGGGTATGCACCAAAAAGAAAATCTCTCTCTCTCTCTCTCTCTCTTGCAAAGTGTGTGTGTGTGTGTGTAAAGACAAATAAGCACATACATTAATTTCTTATGCACTCACATATATGCTAATATTAGCATATATGTGCATAAAACAACAAGCTTGCATACTCAATTTCAATTAATAATTACAAATTGAGAACAAATTAAAACATAACAAAAAGAGAAGTAATAAAACAACATAATTGGTAATGTGCGTACCTCTCAAATGTGGATTGGATAGTGCGTGTTCGAAGCAGATCTGCAAGCTAGGACACACGTGGGAGAAACAAACCTACACACACATTGCATACATTAGTAATAGATTCACATACACAAGCTCTCTCACTCTCTACATCTCTCACAACACACACATATAAATCTTCTCTCCATACATAATTAAGAAGGTAAGAAGAAGGATGGAGAGAGGGGAATGAGATATACACACACATCACACATTTACCCTAATCTCTCCACACACACACACACACACACACACACACATAAGAAGATGAGGAGAGAGGGAGAGGCAAAATGCCATAAGAAGATGAGGAGATGGGGAGAGGCAAACCGCCCAAGGAGAGAGAGAGAGAGAGGGAGATCTACACACACACTTCACTAATTCTCTCCACACACACACACACACACACTTCACTAATTCTCTCCACACACACACACACACACACTTCACTAATTCTCTCCACACACACACACACACACACACACACAATAAAAGTGGGTTGAATGGAAGAAGGCGAACGCTTGAGGGAGATGGACGCATACCTTGTCTGGATGCAGTTCGACGCCGTGCAAAACAGAGAACAATAGGTTCTCGGCTGTAAAAAAGTTACGGGCGTCGGTATATCTTTCGGTATATCCGTTCGGTATGTGCGTCGGTATATGCGTCAGTATACGCACTTGTGAAAATTACCCGCCCGACTTTTCGCCTCCAAGTTTAGGGCGTACATACCGACGTTCGACATTTGCGTCGGTGTTCTACGTCGGTATGCCCTAAACCTCTAGTAGTGTATGTGGAATTTGTTTTTGAAATTTTATTTGCACATGAAGTCCGGTTTATGCGTGATGGCGTGAAACAGCAGTTCATGCGAAGGGAAAAAAAATCAAAATTTGATTTTCACGTGAAGTCCAGTTCACGCGGGGTAATTCATGTGAAAAAAGAAAAAAGAAAAAAAAAGAAAAAAAGAAAATTTAATTTTCACGTGAAGTTTGGTTCACGGGTGAC
This sequence comes from Cibotium barometz, assembly GCF_041138505.1. NCBI lineage: Eukaryota > Viridiplantae > Streptophyta > Polypodiopsida > Cyatheales > Cibotiaceae > Cibotium > Cibotium barometz. The sequence goes on from NC_141055.1 coordinate 12,283,350, forward strand.
GGCGTGAAATAGTAGTTCACGTGGGAAAAAAAAATCAAAATTTAATTTCCACATAAAGTCCAGTTTATGCATGACGACGTGAAACAGTAGTTCTTGTGGGAAAAAAATAAAAAAGAAAATTAAAATTTAATTCCTACGTAAAGTCCGGTTCACGCGTGATGGCGTGAAACAGCAGTTCACGTGGAGAAAAAAATAGAAATTTAATTTCCACGTGAACTCCAGTTCACGCGTGGCGTCGTATGAAACAACAATTCACATAGAAAAAGAAAAAAAGAAAAAGAAAAAACAAAATTTAATTTCCACGTGAAGTCTAGTTCACGCATGACGGCGTGAAACAACCGTCCACACAAAAAATTTTTTAAATCAAAATTTAATTTCCACGTGAAATCCGGTTAACGTATGACGGCGTGAAACAGCTGTTCACGTAAAAAAAGAAAAAGAAAAAATCAAAATTTAATTTCCACGTGAAGTCTTGTTCACGTGTGGCGGCGTGAAACAGTAGTTCACAAAGGAAGACGAAAAAAATTCCAAATTTCATTTCCATGCGAAGTCCGGATCACATGTGAGGACGGCATGAAATAATAGTTCATGCGAAGAAAAAAAAAAGTAAAATTTAATTTCCACGTGAAGTCCGATTCATGCTTGACGGCGTGAAACAACAGTTCACATGAAAAAAAGTGAAAGAAAGAAAGAGAAAAAATCAAAATTTAATCTCCACATGAAGTCTAGTTCACGTGTGATGGCGTGAAATAACAGTTCACGCGTGACAGCATGAAACAATAGTTCATGCAAAAAAAAAGGTAAAATTTAATTTTCACGTGAATTTCGGTTCACGCGTGATGGCGCGAAACAACAGTTCACGAGGAAAAAAATAAAAATTTGAAATTTAATTTCAACGTGAAGTTCGGTTCAAGCACGATAGAGTGAAACAGCACTTCATGCGGGAAAAAAAGAAAAAAATTAAAATTTAATTTCCACATGAAGCTTGGTTCACGCGTGATGGCGTGAAAAAGCAGTTCACGTGAAAATTATTTTTTTGAAATTTAATTTCCACGTGAAGTCCGGTTTACGCGTGACGGCATGAAACAACAGTTCACGTGGAGAATAAGAAATTCAAAATTTAATTTCCATGTGAAGTCGTGTTTATGCATGACGGTGTGAAACAATAGTTCACACGAGAAAAAAAAATAAAAATTTAATTTCCATGTTCAGTCCGGTTCACGCGTGGATGACATGAAACATGAGTTCACGCGTAGATAAAAATAAAATTAAAATTAAAATTTTATTTCCACGTGAAGTTCGGTTCATGCATGAGTAACGCATGAAACATTAGTTCACGCGAGAAAAACAAAATCAAAATTTAATTTCCACGTGACAGTTTATGCATGACGTGTGAAACAACAGTTCACGCGAAAAAAATAGAAAAAAGAAGAAAAAGAAAAAATCAAAATTTAATTTTCACATGAAGTTCGATTCATGCGTGATGGAGTGAAACAGCAGTTCACGAGAGAAAACAAATAAAAATCGAAATTTAAATTCGACCTGAAGTCCGGTTCATACATGACGGCTTGAAATAACAGTTCAGGAGGGGAAAAAACATTTTCGAAAGTTAATTTCAACATGAAGTCCGGTTCACGCGTTGTTGCGTAAAACAGCACTTTCACGCGTTGTTGCGTGAAACAGCACTTTGTGAAAAAAAAAATCAAAATTTAATTTTCACGTGAAGTCCGGTTCATGCATGACGGCGTGAAACACCAGTTCACATGGAGAAAAAAGAGAGTGAAATTTAATTTCAATGTGAAGTCCGGCTCACGCATACGACATGAAAGTGCAGTTCACGTGCAAAAAAAAATAAAAAAAAAAATTTAGTTTCCACGTGAAGTCCGGTTGACGCATGACGGCGTGAAACAGCACTTCACGGGGAAAAAAAATGAAAAAGAAAAAAAAATCAAAAATTAATTAACTTGTGAAGTCCGCTTCACGCATGACAGCATGAAAAAGCAGTTCACGAGGGAAAACAAAATAAAAATTGAAATTTAATTTCCACGTGAAGTCCGATTCACGCATGAAGGCATGAAATAGTAGTTCACGCGGAAAAAGAAAATCAAAATTTAATTTCCACGTGAAGTCTGCAGAGTTCACGTGTGACGGCGTGAAACAACAGTTCACGAGGGAAAACAAAATAAAAATCAAATTTTAATTTTCACGTGAAGTCTGGTTTACGCATGACGGCGTGAAACAACAGTTCACGCCGAAAAAAAGAATTAAAAAAATCAAAATTTAATTTCCACGTGTAAAGTCTAGTTCACGTGTGACAACGTGAAACATGAGTTCATGCGTAGAAAAGAAATGCAGACTTTAATTTCACGTAATGTCCGGTTCTCGCGTGACAACGTGAAACAGCAGGTCACACACAGAAAAATAAAAAAAATCGAAATTAAATTTCCACGTGAAGTCTGGTTTACGCATGATGGCGTGAAACAGCAGTTCACGAAGGAAAAAAAATAAAATAATCAAAATTTAATTTTCACGTGAAGTCTGGTTCACGTGTGACGGCGTGAAACAATAGTTCACACTATCGAAATTTAATTTCCACCTGAAGTCCAGTTCACGCGTGTGATGGCCAAAAACATAAGTTTACGCGAAAAAAAATTAAAATTTAATTTCCACGTGAACTTCGCGGAGTTCACGTGTGACGACGTCAATGAAACAGCAGTTCATGATGTTGCGAAGAAAAAAAAAGTAAAATTTAATTTAATATGAGGTCTGATTCACGCGTGTTGGCGTGAAAAAGCAGTTTACGCGAAAAAAAAGCAAGAGAATAAATCAAAATTTAATTTCCACGTGAAGTTCGCGAAATTCACGCGTGAGTGACGGCATAAAACATCTGTTTACGCGAAAAAAAAGGAATCAAAATTTAATTTCCAGGCGAAGTCCGGTTCACATATGATGCATGAAATAGCAGTTCATGCGAAAAAATTAGAAAAAAGAAGAAAAAGAAAAAATTGAAATATAATTTCCACGTGAAGTCCGGTTCATACGTGATGGCGTGAAACAGCAGTTCACGAGGGAAAACAAATAAAAATCGAAATTTAAATTTGATGTGAAGTTCGGTTCACGCGAAATGACGTGAAACAGTAGTTCACGAGGGAAAAAAAACATTTTTAAAATTTAATTTCAACATAAAGTCTAGTTCACGTGTGTGACTGCTTGAAATAATACTTTGCAAAAAAAAAATCACAATTTAATTTTCACGTGAAGTTCGGTTCACGCGTGACGGTGTGAAACACCAGTTCACGCGGAGAAAAAAAACGAAATTTAATTTCAACGTGAAGTCCGGTGCCATGAAACAGCACTTCACGCGAAAAAAAGGGAAAAAAAATTCAAAATTTACTTTCCACGTGAAGTCCGATTCACACGTGACGGCGTGAAACAACGGTTCACGACGAGGGAAAAAAAAATTTAAAATTTAATTTCAACGTGAAGTTCGGTTCATGCATGATGGCGTAAACAGGACTTCACGACACAGAAAAAAAAAGTAAACAAGGAAAAGAAAATTAATTTCCACATAATGTTCGGTTCACGCATGAAAAAGCAGTTCATGCGAAAATTTTCTTTAAAGATTTATTTTCCTTGTGAAGTCCGGTTTACGCATGACGGCATGAAACAGCAGTTCACGTGGAGAAAAAAAATCAAAATTTTATTTCCACATGAAGTTTGTCTGATTTACGCATGACGATGTGAAACATCACTTCACGCAGAAAAAAAAGAAAAAGAAAAAATAAAAATTTAATTTCCATGTGAAGTTCAGTTCACGCTGTGTGATAGTGTGAAACAACAGTTTACGAGAAAAAACAAAAAAAAAATCAAAATTTAATTTCCATGTGAAGTCCACTTCACGCGTGACGACGTGAAACAGTAGTTCATTGGCGGAGAAGAAAAAGGGAAAAAAATAAAAAAATTAAAATTTAATTTTCATGTGAAGTCTGTTGCATGTGTGACAGCGTGAAATAGCAGTTCACATGTAGAAAAAAAAAGCAAAATTTAATTTCAAAGTGAAGTCCGGTTCATGCGTGATAGCTTGAAACCGTAGTTCACGCGAAAAAAAGGAAAAAAATTTGAAGTTTAATTTCCACGTGAAGTCCGGTTCATGCCATGACGGTGTGAAACGGGAGTTCACGCAAAAAAAAAAGAAAACAAAGGAACAAGAAAAAATCCAAATGTAATTTCCACGTGAAGTCTGCTTCACGCGTGACGACGTGAAACAGCACTTCACAAAAAACAAAATAAATATTGAAATTTAAATTCCACGTGAAGTTCGGTTCATGCGTGACGGTGTGAAATACCAGTTTACGCGAAAAAAAGGAATAAAAATTGAAATATAATTTCCACGTGAAGTTCGAAGTTCACGCGTGATGTCGTGAAACAGCAGTTCATGCGAAAAAAAAGTAAAATTTAATTTCAACGTGAAGTCCAGTTCACGTGAGCAGGACGCTGTGAAACATCAGTTCAGCGAAAAAGAAATAAAGAAAAAAAAAGAAAGAGTAAAAATCAAAATTTAATTTTCACATGAAGTCCAATTCACGCGTGACGGCGTGATATAGCAGTTAAAGTGAGAAAAAAAACAAAGAAATTTGAAATTTAATTTTCACGTGAAGTCCGATTCATGCGTGACAGCGTGAAATAGCAGTTCACGAGGGGAAAAAAATATTTTCAAATTTAATTTTCACGTAAATTTTGGTTCACGCGCGTGATGGCATGAAACAACACTTTACGTGGGAAAAATAAAATAAAATTTAATTTCCACGTGAAGTCCGGTTCACGCGTGATGATGGAGTGAAAAAGCAGTTCACGAAGATTTTTTTTTGAGATTTAGTTTCCACTTGAAGTCCGATTCACGCGTGATGGCGTGATAGAGTAGTTCACGTGGGGAAAAAAAGCATGATGGCGTAAAACAGCAGTTCATGCGGAGGAAAAAAAGTGAAATTTAATTTCCACGTGAAGTCCGGTTCACGAGTGATGGCGTGAAACAAAAGTTCACGTGAAGAAAAAACAGTTAGAGAAAAAAAACTAAATTTAATTTCCACGTGAAGTCGGATTCACACGTGACGGCGTGAAACAACAGTTCACACGAAAAAAGAAAAAAAAAGTAATTTAATTTCCACGTGATGTCCGGTTCACGCGTGATGGCATGACATGATAGTTCACGCGAAAAAAAATTTCAAAATTTAAGTTCCACGTGAAGTTTGGTTCACGCATGACGGCGTGAAACAATAGTTCACGTGGAAACAAAAAAAAATAAAAATAAAATTTAATTTCCACGTGAAGTCCGGTTCATGTTGTGTGATGGCGTGAAACAATAGTTCAGGCAAGAAAAAAAATAAAATTTAAATTTAATTTCCACGTGAAGTTCGGTTCACACGTGACGGCATGAAATAGCAGTTCACGAGGGAAAAATATTTTTGAAATTCAATTTCAACGTGAAGTTTGATTCATGACCGAGTGATGGCATAAAACAGCACTTCATGTGGAAAAAAAAAGAAAAAGAAGAAAAAATCAAAATTTAATTTTCACGTGAAGTTCGATTCACGCGTGACGGTGTGAAACAACACTTCATGAGAGAATTTTTTTTTTCAAAATTTAATTTCATCGTGAAGTCCAGTTCACGCGTGACGGCGCGAAAAAAAGAATGGAAAAAAAGAAAAAATCAAAATTTATTTTTAAGTGAAGTCAGGTTCACGCGTGACGGCGTGAAACAGAAGTTCACGAGAGGGGAAAAAAAGTTTCTGAACTTAATTTCAGCGTGAAGTCCGGTTCACATGTGATGGCGTGAAACAGCACTTGATGGAAAAAAAGAAAGGGAAAAAAAGAACAAAATCAAAATTTAATTTCCACATGAAGTCCGGTTCACACGTGAAGGCGTGAAACAGCAGTTCATGAGGGAAAAAAAACATTTCGAAATTTAATTTCAGCGTGAAGTCCAGTTCATGCGTGCAACGTGAAACAGCACTTCACGTAGAAAAAAAAAAGAAAAAAAGGAAAAAAATATCAAAATTTCATTTCCACATGAAGTCCAGTTCATGCGTGACGGCCTGAAAAATCAGTTCACATGGATTTTTTTTAAAAATTTAGTTTCCACGTGAAGTCCCATTTACGCACGACGCCATGAAATAGCAGTTCACGTGGAGGAAAAAAAGTTGAAAATTAAATTTCCACGTGAAGTCCGACTCTGGTTCACGCATGACTGCGTGAAACAGCAGTTCACGCATGACTGCGTGAAACAGCAGTTCACCGTGGGAAAAAAAAGAGAAAAAGGAAAAAAAAATTAATTTCCACCTGAAGTCCGATTCATGCGTGAGCGTGAAACAGTAGTTCACGAGGGAAAACAAAAAAAAAATGAAATGTAATCTACGAACTACCTTTTCATCAAAAAATAAAATCATGCATACTACCATCATCATGCAAAATAGTGAGATCGTTTCCATTAATAGATTCTTTCATACAAAGCAAAGAGTGAGAAGTGATTGAAGTACCTGTCGATCTGCTTTACGTAGCCACTTCTTCATTGTTGATTTGATCTTCCGTCCAATCTAGAGTTGTATCACCATCACCATCGTAGTATGTGTTGTCTTCGATATTGTGAAGTTGTGCCACTTGAGTAGGATAAAAAGTACACTTGTCGGCTCGATGTCCCATTCAATGACACTTGAAGCATGTAGGCACATTACCGCCTTGACGAGGTTGGATAGGGCGAGGAGTGGGTGCATTACTATTGTGACTAGAATTGGGTTTGGGGTGTACATTTCTTGGGGTGACATTAAAATTGTTCTTTACATTTGAATTGGTAAAAGTGTGTGCATTGCTACTACCATTACCAAAATTACCATTATTACCATTCCATAGATGTCGTTGTTATATGAAGGAGATTGATAAAATTGAGGGCATCGAAAAGAAGATTTGAAACCTTGATTCTCCATGAAAGAAGATTGTCGATTGGGTGGAGAAGCATACTGACCATTGCGAGGTAATTGATGACGCAAACCTTTCTTGTGCTCGGAATCATGAGCAAGAGAGATTGCGTCATCAAGAGAAGTTGGCTTGAACATGTTCACATCCACTTGAATAGTTGTCTTAAGACCATCTTCATACTTTTGTTGGAGTGACTCTTCAGGAACATCCTCCAGCATACGAAGAATAAGAATTGATTGCCAAACTCTCTCCGTGTATTGGAAGCAGTATCACGATCTTTCATGCAAAGAAGATTCCATGCTTGATGAGTGTTAAGATGGAATTGTGGACGAAGAAAAGCACATTTGAACTTGTCTTGGAATTGATCCCATGTGAGAGGCTTGGTAGGACCCATATGAAGTACGTTCTGCCACAACGAAGCTCGATCACTCAAATGATTAGTAGCACACTTTATTTTATCTTCCTTGGAGAAGCATTTGCCAGCAAAATAATCATCAAATTGAGTCAACCAAGAAAGAACTAAATGACCATCTTTTTTACCGTCAAATTTAGAGAACATGAATGCATGACGGCTGATCTTGGAGTCCGTTTGCGAGTCGAAAATGGATTTGAGAATCTTGCTTAAGCGATCATCTTCGGAGAGTCATGACATCAGGAGATTGATTCTTCATGAACGCGCTAGCGTTTGCATTGTTCTTCAAGTTCCATTTGGAGTAGAAGAATGTGCTCTTCCAAAGTAGGAGCAGGAAGAGGTGACATTTGAAATCGTTGGTGGTTGAGTGCCATCATCGGCGGAATCCATGGTTGTAGATGCTTGGAAGAAATCGAAGATGTTGAACCAAACAAAGATTCGAAAGATCTTTGAAAAAAAAAGACCCCTTCAAAAAGATGAAAGAGATTTTTTTTCTTCTTCTTCTTCTCTTCTCTCTCTCTTCTTCTTCTCTCTTCTTCCTCTTCTCTTCTCTTTTTTCTTCTTCTCTCTTCTTCTTCTTCTTCTTCTCTTATTTCTTCTTCTCTTTTTCTCTCCTTCTTCTTCTTCTCTTCTCTCACAGCCTTACCAGGGGTTGCCACACAGGTGCCTTATAATCCCACATAGTGTAGGGAATGTGACATGGGTATAAAGGGGAGAAAAGAGAGATATTTACCCTTGTCTCTTAGGAGACATCCACGCTTACCTTGTGGGGGAGGTGAGGTGCACCGGCGGTTTCGTTGCTATCAAATCTGTCGTCGATGCTTGTTGCCGGTGCGTCCACAGGTCTAACATGGCATCATGATGCTCCTCAGTGGTTGAAATCACCTTACATATTGGGGTGATTCTATTCTCTTCCGGCTTATAGCTGTGATTGTTGTATGTTTTTCTCATACTTAATAGAAGTCTCTTTCTGAAAAAAAACCACCCTTCTTCTTCCCAAAACCATCTTCCTAAATTTTAATCCTCTTCAAGATCCATTTGTATGGATGAATCAACAAATTGGGGAAATCAAAGGTTTAATTTCGCTATTGCTAAAGCATGAAGTATGTACAGAATCTATAATGGAGGGCTCTTAACTTTCCTTTCCCCTTCTTCAAAAAAAAAAACCATGTGTGCTAATGGTTTCTTTTTCTTAAGGAACAAAGAAAAATTCCCTTTTCAATGATTTGTCATCCTTGTCTTCCATCCACCACACGGGCGTGGCTGGTAGCAAATTCAGAGAGGGGCGTGGTAAATTTTTCCCCTCTTGGGTGGCGGTAGCAAAACGAATGGCGGCCTTCTTTTTGTTTTCTTTGTTGTTTCTCATTGTTGTGCACCGTGGAGAACTTTATTAAAAGCTTAAGTTTTTTTAAAAAGCTTTGTAATGTTGGAAAGCTTACTAATATAAGCTTAAAAAGCTTATAACTATGCTCAATATATATGTGCATGCCCAATATTATAAGCTTGCTTGTCTTACCTAATGCATAAGCTTCTTATTCTTTTTTAAAGCTTATATTTTTACAAGCCTTAAAGCCCCATATTAACCTAAGTCTTAAAAGTCTGTTAACCACCAAAAAGCCTTTATCAATTTCAAAGCTTTGAGAGCTTCTAATTTCCCTCAATCCCTCAAACCTTACAACATTCATTGGTTTCAAAAGAAAAGAGAGGGAAACTTCCCCAAGCTAAGGTTATTCGCTAATAGAATAGTTATTCCAAGTTATTAAACTTAGCTTCTAGGGTAATAAAATTAAAAAACCTTGTTATTCAAACCGCTCCAAAAGTTTTTAATCTTGCTCGAATTTAACCTTTGTGGAGTCAAAAATTTACGTGGCCTAAAACCTTAAACATATTTTTATGCGAGGGTGTAAAAAGCTTATGTATAGGTATAATATTATTTCCTTTGCGAAAGCATGAATCAAGACCTTTTAAAAACCAAAAGATGGTGGAACAATTGGGATAATTTTCCATCATGGGACATTAGGAGCAAAACTTATTAGAGATTTCTTTTTCAACTTATATGATAATTGGGAAAATATGACTAAAAGGTTGCTTTCCTCAAGTTTGAGAGGAGACACTTGCTATAAATATCTTATGAAGGTATTTATATAAGATTCAACGAAATTTATGCCATAGATTTTATCCATTGCTAAAAAGAATAACATGTATAAGTTTATTCCGTTTGGCCTAGTTTGAATTAGAGACACTAGAAAATGTGTTATAAATTTTTATCTTGTTTGTGTACATATGAGTTCGCATGGAAGTCCACTAACACAAGTGCATGATCACAATGCTTTCATTGAAAGTTTATATAAACCTTAAGTCTTATTTAGTTTAAAGACCTTCTTTATGACCTTAACACGTGCTTGGTGATGAGCAATTGATCTCTCCGACTCAAGGCCAGATGGTACTCCAACCTGAGAAAATCCTTGACATTCGGGAGAAGATTCTCAGAAGTAGAGTCCTTATAGAATTCTTAGTAAAGTGGAAGTTCTTCCCTCTAGAAGACGCCACCTGGGAGAAAGAAGAAGAGTTGGCGAAGGATTACCCTCACTTTGCGAGATGAGGACATCTCGCGTTTTTCAAGTGGGAGAGGATGTAAGATTCCTCCTCAGCCTGAATATCAAATAAGCCTCTACTTCAATCCCTTGTAATCATTCTATGATTCTGAATACAAGAAAATATCATTTTTTCTTGTTTTGCCTAGTGAGATAAAAAATTCTAGAGAGTGGTAAATCAAAATTGGGATATTTTTCGATAAATAAATTCTTCAAATATAAAAAAAATGTTTCCCTGAAACAAAAAATCAAAATAGATTTTCCAAAGTACAATTGAAATTAATTAAAATTGATTTAGAAGACCTTAGCCTAAGGGTCCAGATTTTCGAATTTTTTTTGATTATGGTCTAGTTAAGGTTCCTATGGACCAATAAGATTAATCCAAGTGTTGGGATAAGATAAATCCAAAGAATAAAAGAAAATACCCAAAAATGAGTAAACACCCACATAAGATGAAGAGTTGACCAAGTACTAGGTTTATTAGTTAAAAATTATGGTGTATTAATTAAAAAATGAGATCATTTTTGACACATGTGTAAGGAAAAGGGAGACCTTCAAGGAGGTGCCTATTTCACATGCTTGGATGAGTTTAAAACTCAAAAATAATAAGATATTTTTATCTCTCCTCTCTCCTAAATTAAACCAAATAAAAAAGGGAGCCAAACTGGTCCAAAACTTGTCCAAATTCAGCCAAACTGGTCCAAAACTTGTCCAAATTTAGCCAAATTGAAGCTAGAAAATTCTAGAACTCAGTTGGACTCAGTTAGTGGCCTCCCTCTCCTATAAATAGACCCTCATTCCTTTGTATTATTATCTGTGAACTAAACTATGCCGGTATTACTCTAAACTAAGCTTAATTTCTATTACCCTCTAAAAACCTCTATAAAATTGAAGAGATTGGAGCTTCTATCTCTCTTCAATCTTCGTTGGTGACACTTACGACATACCAAATCAATTGATTGGTTGGGAGCCTCTACAGACTAAAGAATCAAGCATTTTAGGAGGTAAAGAGTGGATTATGGTCTTTTTTCTATAATTTCTAAATGTTTCTTTCTTCTCAAACCCTCTCAAGCTTGAGAAGCTTTAATTTGAATGGCTTTTGAATATTATTGAAATGTTTTAATGTATTGTAATAAAGAAACACAAATTTTTATTTATGCTTAATTTTAATGATTTTTAAGCATTTCTCTCTTTCCTCCCAAGGAAAGGTCATTCCTATGATCTATTCTCAATCCAAATGAAGCTTCTCATGAAGCATTTCTCTAATCCAAAAGTAATTTTTATGCTTGTTTAATTGGAGGCCAAAATAATGGCTTTTTAATGTTATTATGATATTTATTTCATAGAGAAATTATGAATCAATCCATAATTGGATAATGATCAAATTAGTGGTCATTCTAATCATACTAATCATATTAAACTTCATTCTTTCAATTAAATTGAGAATTATTAGTAATAGCAGCGGAGCTATGGTAAAATTTCTGTAAAATAAACACATAAAATATTTTCATTCATAATATGAAAAGAGCACTTCCTACCATATTCTAGGAATTATCATTCTAGATTAATTGAATGATTCTCATTGTAATCACGAAGAAATTTATTTTTATGATTATGCATAAGTAGTAAATTAGAAAAAAGAGAATTTTTTGGTAATTTATTTTTATGTTATAAGAGCAATCCCCAAGACATTGGAAATCCATGTATTTCAATGATTTAGAGAATAAAATTGGAATGCTAAAATAATGTATAATTTATGAAAGATTTTAGTTAAATTTATCTTTTTGTATAGATAAACTTTTATGATGAAAGAGAAATTCCCACCATATTGGAATCCAATTAATTAAATGAAGAAAGTGTAATTCCTAGTGCAAAGTAATTAATGAAGATTTTTATTTAATTTTTAAGAGAAAATATAATCTTTTTGTATAGATAAATTTTTATGATGAAAGAGGAATTCCCACCATATTGGAATCCAATTAATTAAATGAAGAAAGTGTAATTCCTAGTGCAAAGTAATTAATGGAGATTTTTATTTAAATATTAAGAGAAAAATTTAATTAAACTTATCTTTTTGCATAGATAAGTTTAATCGATAAAAGCGGAATTCCTACTATATTGGAATTAAAATGTTTAGATGAGAAAGTGAAATTTTTAGCTTAAAGGAATTAATGGTTATTTTTATGTAATTTTTAAGAAGAATTTTAATAGATATGATTTAGGGAAAAGAGGAATTCCCATGATAATTGGATTGCACTCATTGAAATGAGAAAAAGAAGGATTTCAAGTTTATTCAAAAAAATAGGTATTGATATTTTAGTTAAAAGATGAATTTCCATGATAATTGAGAAAAGATGGATTTGAATTAAATTCTAATTTCAAAAGATGAATTTTCATCATAATTCTACCTAATGAATTAAGGTTGAGAATTTATGTGGAAAAAAGAAAATCTTGGATAATTGAATTGGTAAAATCACTAAATGGATATTTACCCAAAAACCTAGATGTTTAGTTGAAGGGAATCCTGGTAGAACTAAAGTGAATGAATTTAGTTAGACTACGTGAGGTCAGACAGTAAACCTAATTGTACTCTCGAATTAAATCAGACAAAAACTTCATGACCAATTCCAGTTACTAAATCCAAAGAATAGACTACCAGAACTAATCTAGTTTTTCCCTGACCAATCTCACCAAGAATCTAGTTGGATAAATGGATAAAATGACGGGTAGATTACCCTCATGAGAGATCAAGGATCCTTATTATTGAAACTGGGAATTATTGGAAAAAGGGTCTTTGAAACCGATCTCAAACTGGAATCTCACTTGCATTGGAAACTCTGTTTTTCATTCAAAGGACTGTTTTACGCGGAGGAAGCATTTGGCTTATGTTTTTCTAAAGGAGGTTCGTTGGAATAGTTGGCGGGGAGCCGTCAAGGGACGTTGCCCGCGGCAAAGCCTGTCGAGGTCTTGACTAGCCTCGATATGGTTAAAATGGTGCACTTCCGGTACGATGGGCGAGGGCTGACAAAGCGGTCCCTGAGTGAAGTGCTAGGACTCCTAAGGAGGATCCTAGAGGGTTCTGACCAGGCGATGCACGGGCTCGCGGTTGCTAGGACACCCAGGCGTACGTCGAGGAAGATATCTGATGGACAAAAAGGAAAGGTTTTTGGGAACAAAAATTTGATACTAGATCTCGTTGGTTGGCCAGCTGGTCTTCAACGGAGAGTTTAGATGATGCATTTTTGTAATACAATGGACTTGGAATTTTGGAAAACTTGAATCTTGCCATGCAGGCTATTCAAAGCCAAGTGAGAAGGCCGCAACAAAGAAACAGGTTGAAACATGTCCAATGTTATAATTGTGGAGAGAGAGGCCATATAGCACCTCAATGTCCTCAACCAGGAAGAGAACCTGGAGGTATGTATCCTATTATAAAGAGACCCGAGGATAATTGAGATGCAGGAAATAGAGATGGCAATCAAGGACAAGGTCAACCTCGAATTCCGCAAGGTAATGTGGGTATGATTAAGGTAGTTGTAGAAGATGAGGAAGTGGCTGATATACTTGCACAAAAAAGGTCAAGGGTTCAAAGGTCAAATGCTAAGGATGCAGGTAGAGAGATATACTTGCACAAAAAAGGTCAAGGGTTCAAAGGTCAAATGCTGAGGATGCAGGTAGAGAGACTAGGGCCACAAAGAGACAAGAAAAAGGAAAGCAGACTATGGAAGAGGGGGAATCTAGCAAGCAAGGACCAGGGCCAGGAGAAGGAATCAAGCAAGCAAGGACTAGGGCCAGGAGAAGGAAGATTGGTATGGATGGCTTCCTATTGGGCGAAGGGCAACCTCCTTATAGCCTTTTGAATGATGTGAAGCATAAGAAGGCTGATATCACTTATGCTCAACTTTTACAGCAGTTGAGTTCTAGCATGAGGAGACAGTGGCATAAGCTTGCTAGTGTCAAGAGAGTTAGATTCAAATTGCCTCAGGCTAATGTTGTTCAATTGAATAAGGTGTCTGATATATTACCTATTGTTGATGTTTGGATTCATGGCACGAAGGTGAGCAAGGTCTATATTGATGGGGGAGCTCAAGTTTGCATCATCATAACTAAAGAGGCTATGCATGAGCTTGGATTGAAGATCACGAGGAAGTCAATTTTCAGTGTGAAAATGACTAATAGCTCATCGGTGAAGTGTCTTGGTGTGATTAAGGATTTGGAATTGAATGTTCTTGGTCAAAAGGTGGCGATTGATATGCATGTGATGCCAACAGGGGTTGGGGCACACCCCATCATTTTAGGAAGGCCTTGGTTGATTGCTATAAGGTCAAGACAGGATTGGTACAGGGGTTGTATTGACTTGTTTGTTGATAATCCCAAAGAGAACAAGATAATGTTTGATTTGAAGAGTAGAAGGATTTAAGACATGGGAGAAAAGATAGAAACGGACACACGAGTTGATTCGAGCTCTTTTGATCATTATGATTCATATTCTACAGGGTCTTTAGATGTCACTGATAATGACATGGAATTTGACCAAAGATTATTGGAGCTTGATGTGACATCTGTGCAGTGCAAATAAGTGGAGTTAAAGATGGTGATGTGGCTGAAAATTCTCATCTTCATAGTGGTGTGGAGCCAAATGCACCGAAAAGCTGAGTTGATGCAGATGCTAGCTTTAGTGATCTCACTAGTGAGGAGAAAGAACAATATGGAGCTTTGTTTGACAGGTACCCAAAGCTTTTTGCTAAAGATTGCACTCAAATGAGAGGAACATCAAGTGTAGTTCATGAGATAAAGCTGAAGATAGGGGCAAAACCGGTGGCTCAAAAACTGCGAAGACTAGGAACTATTCAGAGACAAGTTTTGGAGGTAGAAATCACCAAGTTATTATAGGTTGGTTTTATATATCATGTTGATGATGCAAAGTGGGTTTCTCCAGTGGTAGTTGTGCCTAAGAAGGGTAATAAGTGGAGGGTTTGTGTGGATTACAAACCTCTTAATGCACCTACAAAAAGACATCACTATCCTCTCCCTTTTTAGGATGACATACTAGACCAAGTTGCAGGACATGAGAGGTATTCGGTATGTGATGGTTTTAGTGGTTATTTTCAAATCAAAATAGCCCCAGAGGATCAGAAAAAGACCAGCTTTATCACTCCTTGGGGGGTGTTTTGCTACAAGGTTATGCCTTTTGGGCTTCTTAATGCATATGCTAGATTTCAGAGTGGGGTTGTCAAGGTTCTTGGCCCTTATCTTGGATCTTTTGTTAGAATATTCATGGATTATTTTTGTGTTTATAGTGATAGGCGGATACATATAGAAAGGTTGGACATGGTCTTCAAGAAGCTTGATGATGATGGTGCTCAACTTAATCCAGCCAAATGTAAACTAGAGCAAGAGTCGGGGTAATACTCTTGGGATGTGAGATTAGTGAGAATGGCATAGCTCCAGATCCTACAAAGGTGGAGAGTTTATTGCTGTGAAGGATAGCCCAAAATAAACAAAGGAGCTCATGAGTTTTGTTCAAAATCTCAGGTATTTATCAAGGTCTTTTTGTATGTTAGTAGAGCAGGTTTATCCTTTGCAAAAAGCTAATCAACAGGATCCATTCATGTGGAGTCAAGTGGAAGAGGATGCTTTTAAGAACATCAAAAATATGCTTTTCATTCTTCCTATCATGATGCCCTCAGATTGGAACCACGTATTCTACTTAAGCCTCAGTGTTGGTGGGAAGCATACAGTAGGAGCGGTGCTTATGTAGAAGGGGAGGAAACAGTCATACATGAGGCCTGTCTACTACATTAGCAAAATGATGGGTGAAGTGGAGAGGTCATGGCATGAGATTGAGTTGCTGATTTGGACTCTTGTTTATGCTACTAAGAGGCTGAAATCATATTTGATTTATAGGCCTTTTGTGGTACTTACTTTTTGTGTTTTGTTGCCTCATGTGTTGAGATTTCCATGTGACAATCCAAAGGTGCAAAAATGGGTTATGTTGCTTCAAGAATTTGATATGAGCTTCATCAAGGAGGATAGTATGAGGGCACATATGGCTGATATGCTCACTTATAAGGAGATACAGATAAAATCCAAGCCTATAAAGGATGTTGAGAAGCAGATTGTTCCCAATTCTACAATGCATGAAGAATTACAGGACATAGATGGTATTTTGTTTTTTGATGAGGAGTATTGGCAAAGGAGGAGCTGGTTTTGTTTTTGTGGATAAGCAGCTTTGGTATGGATGCCAAGAGATAGTGGTGAAGAGCAACAATGAGGCATGTAAAAGAAGAGGAGTTCGGAGGCTGATTGTAAAGGGTGATGCTATGCTCGTTATAAGGCAAGTACAGGGCAGTTGGAAGGTCAACAACAAGCATGAGATGAAGGGCTGGTTCTTCAAGGTAAGGATGCTTCTTAACAGTTTTCAAGCTTACAATGATTTGAAAGTATTGCGCCACAAAAATGATGCGCACTTAATACTGAAGTTGAAAGTTTCCTTGAGATACATGAGTACACACATTGTTGCTTCCCATTGTGGCTCTTTCTTTAGCCATAAGTTGACTTATGCTACTCACAACATAAGTTGATTTGGCTCTTTCAAAACATAGTGAAAATAATTGTCTCCCAACTTTGCAAGACTCTTTCAAACACATGTACATATATTTTTACCCATTGACCATCACATGTATAGACATTAAATCAAGTGATATTACATTTTGGAAAGAGCATTGAGAGAGTATGAAAAATGCTGCCATATGTGCATTAGAAAGGTAAACATCTTGACTACCCTATGCGGCACATAGACTTGATCTACAAGAAAGTGTGACACATATGATAGTACATAGTATATGTTATGTACTAATGTGGGGATTATGTGTCATAGAGAAACATTTGGGTTACCTATGTCATGCACCTTTCCTTTGATGATTCAAAATCCCAATTGCATTTATCACTTTCATGATTGATAAAAACATCTAAAATATTTAAGTATGTGTGATCTCTTATTCCATTTCATGGGAGGTTTTCAACTTCTTGTATGTGCTATATAAGCAAGTTCATGAGGATTTCTCCTTTAAAACTTTTCTTACATATTTTAGTTCTCAAGCAATAAAAGTACTTACTTATTTGGTATTTTCAACCTCTTTATGGTAGTTTTATAATCCAGTCTCAAAGGTTTTATTATTGAGCACATTGCAAATCCTAGTGATGGCATGTAAACCCGAAATTACACGTATGGGATTGTCTATGAAATGATTGCTAGGGTGATGACGTATCCGTGTATCATTCACAACAAAATGGGATGCAACGAGGGTGTGGCATTGTGTATGAAATGATTACTAGGGTGATGACATATCCATGTATCATGTTATAGCACTGTGGGTGCAAACGAGGGTGAATGAGGTGGTGTACGATTTAAACGTAGCCCTATACAAGAGAGAAAAGAGAGACTTGAGAGAAAGACTTGAGAGAATTTAACCCCCATGGAAAGTATCTAAATCTTAACATGAGTGGGTTTCCCCTTGAAACTTTTGTAGGGCACCTTGAATCTTGATGTCAGTGCTTAATAATATATAATGTAGTTTGAAAGGCCATACTTTTCTTTGTATGTCATGTGATTGCAAAAGGCAAGAAAAGTGATGTAAGGATCTTAGCATTTCAAACTTGATCCTTTATAAATATGGGCCATGGAATGAGACATGATGCAAGTCTTTGCCATGAGGTATTTAACAAGTGCCTCTTTCTTTTCTTGTTTTAATTATCTAGTGCAACTACCTTTTTGTTTAAAACTTTGGATTTAGCTACAATACTACCTTTGAAACTTTTGTTTAAAACTTTGGATTTAGCTACAATACTACCTTTGAAACTTTTGTCTTTAATTACTTATTTTGCTTCTTTTTCTTTTCCCAATCTAGAGACTTGTGGCTTGTTGATAAGGAAGTAGATACACACATGCAAATTTCTCAAATCAATAAAGGTAAAATTATACATTATCTTTTGATTTCCACTTGTAAATTTGTATGATGGTGTTTCATATTGTAATAAATAAGTGATAGGATCATTCTCTTGAGACCCTTTTTTGTTGTTGTAAAATGTGCTTGCGTTGAGATTTTTCATGTTTTGATATGTTAGTGTCAAACTTTATTACATTCATTGTGGGATGGTACCACATAAGTGCCATTAATCCAATGTAAGTTAAAAATGATGGGTGGACATGTAGATGGATAAGCACTTAGGGTAATGAAGCCATTTCATCTTCAACATGAAGAATAACACCTTGGTGACTAGGTGTGATAGGTTATATTCAAATCATGAATGTTGCATTGATCATGGCTAGGCAAGGGATAAAAGTTGGTGTACATGAGGGCTACACTCGACCACTAACAGCTAAAGAACAACCACAACCAATAATTGTTGTTATGCCTAGCGTTAAGGTGGGTATTCGAGTAGTCCGATGATTTTCTTGGCATGCATGGGCATATTTCAAGGTTGTGAAGCTGCCCTTTGGCTTTACATTTTTCTTTGAACTTGCATAGATTATTGCAAGGAGGTTTATAAACCCCACACCTTATGGTGTAGGATGGGGACGCTTATGTTTTGGTTTGATTAATCTAGAATGCAAGGAATGAACCCTTTGGATAGGTGTGGTGTTCCTTTGCATAGGTGTTCCTTGGCAAAGGAATGAACCTTGTTAAGCTCCTTGGGTGGCACTTAAAGCATGTGATATGTGATTGCAATATGAATAGCGAGGTGAGTAGTAGTAAGAAGTACTACTTTGTCGCCTATTGTGTAGGGGGTTGGGGTCCGAGGTTAGAGGTCTCAAGTTCGATCCGTGCTTGCTACATAAGAATTGGATGTGGCATCTCAATCCGTAGGGGAAGGGCCCAATAATGGGTGCATGGGCATGTGTGTGAAAACACTATCCAAAATAAAAGTATGCACCCTTGGGTGTGTAAACATCTATCCAAAACAAAAGTATGCACCCATGGTGGTGTAAACATCTATCCAAAACAAAAGTACTGCTTTTAATTAGCCTCAAGAGGTGTCCATTACCATGTGCTTTGGTGCATGGGAATGTGTGTGAAACATCTATCCAAATACTTACTCAAGCTGTAAAAATACTTACTTATTTGGTATTTGCAACCTCTTTATTAGTAGTTTTATAATCGAGTCTTAAAGGTTTTTTTATTGAATATTTTGGAGCACATCGCAGTTAATCCTAGTGATGGCATGCAAATCTAAAATTACATGTATGGGATTGTCTATGAAATGATTGCTAGGGTGATGATGTATCCATGTATCATTCACAACAATATGGGATGCAACAATGAGGGTGTGGCGTTGTGTATGAAATGATTGCTAGGGTGATGACATATCCATGTATCATGTCACAGCACTATGGGTGCAAATGAGGGTGAATGAGGTGGTGTAAGATTCAAAAGTTACCCTATACAAGAGAGAAAAGAGGGTGAATGAGGTGGTGTAAGATTCAAAAGTTACCCTATACAAGAGAGAAAAGAGAGACTCCAGAGAATTTAACGCCCATGGAAAGTATCTAAATCTTAACATGTGTGGGTTTCCCCTTGAAACTTCTGTAGGGCACCTTGAATCTTGATGTCGGTGCTCAATAATATATAATGTAGTTCTAAAGGTCATTTTTTTCTTTGTATCTCATGTGATTGCAAAATTTGACTTAAGGCAAGAAAAGTGATGTAACGATCTTGGCATTTCAAACTTGATCCTTTATAAATACGGGCCATGGAATGAGACATGATGCAAGTCTTTCCATCATGAGGTATTTAATAAGTGTCTCTTTTTTTTCTTGTTTTGAATATCTAGTGCAACTACCTTTTTGTTTAAAACTTTGGATTTAGCTACAATACTACCTTTGAAACTTTTGTCTTTAATTACTTATTTTGCTTCTTTTTCTTTTCCCAATCTAGAGACTTGTGGCTTGTTGATAAGGAAGTAGATACACACATGCAAATTTCTCAAATCAATAAAGGTAAAATTATACATTATCTTTTGATTTCCACTTGTAAAGTTGTATGATGGAGTTTCATATTGTAATAAATAAGTGATAGGATCATTCTCTTGAGACCCTTTTTTGTTGTTGTAAAATGTGCTTGCGTTGAGATTTTTCATGTTTTGATATGTTAGTGTCAAACTTTATTACATTCATCGTGGCATGGTACCACATAAGTGCCATTAATCCAATGTAAGTTAAAAATGATGGGTGGACATGTAGATGGATAAGCACTTAGGGTAATGAAGCCATTTCATCTTCAACATGAAGAATAACACCTTGGTGACTAGGTGTGATAGGTTATATTCAAATCATGAATGTTGCATTGATCATGGCTAGGCAAGGGATAAAAGTTGGTGTACATGAGGGCTACACTCGACCACTAGCAGCTAAAGAACAACCACAACCAATAATTGTTGTTATGCCTAGCGTTAAGGTGGGTATTCGAGTAGTCCGATGATTTTCTTGGCATGCATGGGCATATTTCAAGGTTGTGAAGCTGCCCTTTGGCTTTACATTTTTCTTTGAACTTGCATAGATTATTGCAAGGAGGTTTATAAACCCCACACCTTATGGTGTAGGATGGGGACGCTTATGTTTTGGTTTGATTAATCTAGAATGCAAGGAATGAACCCTTTGGATAGGTGTGGTGTTCCTTTGCATAGGTGTTCCTTGGCAAAGGAATGAACCTTGTTAAGCTCCTTGGGTGGCACTTAAAGCATGTGATATGCGATTGCAATATGAATAGCGAGGTGAGTAGTAGTAAGAAGTACTACTTTGTCACCTATTGTGTAGGGGGTTGGGGTCCGAGGTTAGAGGTCTCAAGTTCGATCCGTGCTTGCTACATAAGAATTGGATGTGGCATCTCAAACCGTAGGGGAAGGGCCCAATAATGGGTGCATGGGCATGTGTGTGAAAACACTATCCAAAATAAAAGTATGCACCCTTGGGTGTGTAAACATCTATCCAAAACAAAAGTATGCACCCATGGTGGTGTAAACATCTATCCAAAACAAAAGTACTGCTTTTAATTAGCCTCAAGAGGTGTCCATTACCATGTGCTTTGGTGCATGGGAATGTGTGTGAAACATCTATCCAAATACTTACTCAAGCTGTAAAAATACTTACTTATTTGGTATTTGCAACCTCTTTATTAGTAGTTTTATAATCGAGTCTTAAAGGTTTTTTTATTGAATATTTTGGAGCACATCGCAGTTAATCCTAGTGATGGCATGCAAATCTAAAATTACATGTATGGGATTGTCTATGAAATGATTGCTAGGGTGATGATGTATCCATGTATCATTCACAACAATATGGGATGCAACAATGAGGGTGTGGCGTTGTGTATGAAATGATTGCTAGGGTGATGACATATCCATGTATCATGTCACAGCACTATGGGTGCAAATGAGGGTGAATGAGGTGGTGTAAGATTCAAAAGTTACCCTATACAAGAGAGAAAAGAGAGACTCCAGAGAATTTAACGCCCATGGAAAGTATCTAAATCTTAACATGTGTGGGTTTCCCCTTGAAACTTCTGTAGGGCACCTTGAATCTTGATGTCGGTGCTCAATAATATATAATGTAGTTCTAAAGGTCATTTTTTTCTTTGTATCTCATGTGATTGCAAAATTTGACTTAAGGCAAGAAAAGTGATGTAACGATCTTGGCATTTCAAACTTGATCCTTTATAAATACGGGCCATGGAATGAGAAATGATGTAAGTCTTTGCCATGAGGTATTTAATAAGTGTCTCTTTTTTTATTCTTGTTTTGAATATCTTGTGCAACTACCTTTTTGTTTAAAACTTTGGATTTAGCTACAATACTACCTTTGAAACTTTTGTCTTTAATTACTTATTTTGCTTCTTTTTCTTTTCCCAATCTAGAGACTTGTGGCTTGTTGATAAGGAAGTAGATACACACGTGCAAATTTCTCAAATCAATAAAGGTAAAATTATACATTATCTTTTGATTTCCACTTGTAAAGTTGTATGATGGAGTATCATATTGTAATAAATAAGTGATAGGATCATTCTCTTGAGACCCCTTTCTTTGTTGTAAAATGTGCGTGTGTTGAGATTTTTCATGTTTTGATATGTTAGTGTCAAACTTTTCTTTGAACTGGCATAGATTATTGCAAGAAGGTTTATAAACCCCACACCTTATGGTGTAGGACGGGGGATGCTTATGTTTTGGTTTGATTAATCTAGAATGCAAGGAAGGAACCCTTTGGATAGGTGCGGTGTTCCTTTACAAGAAATGAACCCTGTTAAGCTCATTGGGTGGGACTTACAGCATGTGATATGTGATTGTAATATGAATAGTGGGGTGAGTAGTAGTAAGAAGTACTACTTTGTCGCCCATTGTGTAGCTTAGTGGTGAGGGGCTTGGGGTCTGAGGTTAGAGGTCTCAAGTTCGATCCCTGCTTGTTGGAAGAACTGGGTGTAACATCTCAAAGCGTAGGGGAAGGGCCCAATAATGGGTGCATGGATGGGCATGTGTGTGAAAACATCTATCCAAAACAAAAGTAGGCACCCTTGGGTGTGTAAACATCTATCCAAAACAAAAGTACTGCTTTTAATTAGCCTCAAGGGGTGTCCATTGTCATGTGCTTTGGTGTATGGGCATGTGTGTGAAAACATCTATCCAAAATAAAATAGCCTCAGGTGGTGTCCATATTCATGTGCTTTGGTGGGACTCAAAGGTGTGTAAATTTCAATGTCTCCAGCCTTCAGGAATAGCTGCTGGCGATTGTGATGTAGTAGAAGTAGTCTTTGGAGGAGCTAGGGACCATCTAAGGTATGGCGGAGTGCCCACAATTACTGTACAACAAGAAGTTCATCATCTACACTTCTCTTGTATAGCATTCTCTGTGTGTGTGTGTGTGTGTGTGTGTGTGTGTCTGCTATGGCTCCTTGCCCTTGTGGTGTCTCTCCTTTAACTCGCTTCTTGTTGCTCAGTATCTCTTTCCTATCATCATCTGTGGCTGTAGCTTTGCCTTTGCCCTTGGTCTACAACACCTCGTCCGGGCCAGTTTCAGACAAGCTCAACGTCCACTTGGTCCCCCACACCCACGATGATGTGGGCTGGCTCAAGACTGTGGATCAATACTACACTGGCTCCAACAATTCCATCCAGGTCTTCTATCTAGGAACAATTAACACAATGCATTGTGCAGAAATTAGCACAATCCATTATTTCAATATCATTTTAATTAATCTTTCCAATTATTTCAATAGGGTAGCAATACTTAACACATTTCACTAACTCTGGGCAGCACTTATTTCATTAAGTTATGGGCAGCAATTGAACTTTTTGATTTTAATTAGAGTGTGGTTCTGCTTTAACCTTATGTTTTGGTTTGATTAATCTAGAATGCAGCTGTGAACTTGATATTGGACAATGTGATAACTGCACTACAGGATAATCCCAACAGGAAGTTCATTTATGTTGAGCAGGTAATTAATTCTAACTTTATATCAATTTACACTAAGGTAAGGTAGGCGGAAGCGGGAAGTTCATTTACGTTGAGCAGGTAACAGATTCTACCGTTATATTAACATACACTAAGGTAGGGAAGGCGGAAGCTTGTAACTTGCTACTGCAGAGAGTAAGCTAAACTAAAGGTTGGTTAGCCACCCTAACTAGCATCAATTAGGACCTTAACAGCTGATCAGTCACCTTAATTGGCTACTCGCTAACTCCCCACTTAGCATCAATCAAGTTCTTAACCACCTTAATTTTGCATCAATCAAGTTCTTAATCACCTTAATTTTGCATCAAAAAATAAGGTAAACATACACCCTCTAATTTGAAAATACAGGCACTATATTTATATTTAACCTGTGTCATTCTGAAGGCCGTCAAAAATCATCCTTGGATGCGGTAAACGCCACGCCCCGTGTAGAAGAGAGACTTCTTCGTCCAAGGCAACTAACTAGCTACAACACCTGTTGTTACTTAGAGCCACGCCCCACGACGACGGAGGAGGTCTATTAAAAAAAAGGAGAAGAAGAAGGTCTTTTGTTTATCCAAAATAGGAGAAGAGGAAGGTCTTTTGTTTTCTCATGTGTCCCATGTGACTGGCATAGAGGTATTTGTCAGGCAAAATTCTGTAAAGGTGTTGTGAGTCCGTGTACATATGGGATGCATGGTGTGCAATAAAACTTTGCCCTGAATGCCCTGGCAAATGTACAGACTGAATGGCTTTGGAGTGAGTTAGTCCATGCATTTTTCTTTGGAGCAGCTGTTGGAGACTTGAAGTTTTTATTGTATGAGCTTTTTATTTGTCAAGAAGGTGTCTTGGATGTGTGTAAATAAGAGGTGGAAGGGCATGACGATGTCAATGATAGGGATGAGCCTCTGGTGAAAATAAATGTAGATATGCTGGTTATGTAGAGAGAGCCTCAGGTTCGGAAGCAAGGTAATGAGAGGGATGGTAGCCATTAGTGAGGCTTTGGAAAATAATTAAAATATATATATACATTAAGTGTGGCCAACTTATGGGCCATGTGGAAGCCTCGGTGGCTGCCACCAGCACGTCGTCTAGAAGCTGGCGAAGAAGCGAGAAGGTGGCCGCCTAGAGATGAAACTGCCGGGGTCCAGAAGGAGAGGTTTTTTTGCTGCTGGGTGTGAGGCGCGAAGACAGAAAAGAGAAGGTGACCGCCTCGTGAGGGACGCTGGTGGAAAAGAGATCGTTTGCTGAGGGTCGTCAGGGTGCAGAAAAAGAAAAGCTAGCCGCCTTGTGTGTGTGAAGCATCGGGGGGAATTTTGCAGCCACGACAGCGTGGAGAAGTTGGTCGCCAGAGCCCGGGTCGCCGAGTAGAAGGTAGGAATGGTCTTGTAGGTGCAAAAGGGACAGAGGAAAGCCTTGTGGAGATAGTCGGGTGGTGCTGCTGACAAGTGCAGAGGGTGACTCTGACGGGCGTGAAGAGTGGACTGGTCGCCGTCCAGAAGGGAGTCGGCCTTGAAAAGGCGCTGCAGCAGACAGCGTAAAGAAGGATAGGAGCCGCTTGGTGCTCAAAGGTGACTCTGCAGAGCTGGCGAGAAGGCGTGGTGGTCGCCAAGGGGACGAGTGTGAAGTGTCGGCTGGTGTGGTTGCTGCTGGGTGCACCGGTGTGGTCAGCGACAGAGAAAGCAGCCGCCTGGTGTGAAGGGAGCGCAGTGCAAATAGCCATTTGGGTACAAGGGCTAGTCGTCAGCAATGGTGGCCGTCAAGGGCTCTGGGCAGCGTAGCGTGGAGCCGCCTTGTGGAAAAAAACAGCCTAGCTGGAGTACAGCAGCAAGGAGAAGGGATATAGCCGCCTTGTGAAAAGAGAGAAAGGTCTCTTGGGTCGTTGAGCAGAGCAAAGGTGAAGAAAGAGAGAGAGAGCCTCGGGATGGGAAGCAAGGAGAGCAGAGGCGAGGGCTGCTGAACATACAGGACAGCAAGCTGGCAGCGAAGTGGAGAGTTTGAAAGTTTTTCTTTTCAGAAGCTTTGGATTGTGAAGGTGCTGTAAAAGGAGAGCCATGGCCGAAAGGAGTGAAGGAAGCCGAGTGGAGCCAGCTGATTTGTGAAAAAGGGATCTTCTTTTTGCATTATTTGTGGATAAGTGTGCGGGTTTTCATTATCTTGTGGAATACAGGGTTTTTTTTGAGGTATCTCTGTGTGGTATTTTGAGAAATTTCTGTCTCCAGCATTGTGCTGGTGGTGCCCCTTATGTTTGTTGTGTCTTCCAAGGCTGCTGGGTAGGTAGCTATAGAGGCATTTCTTCTTTTTCCAGCCTCCCGACAGTTTTCTGGTGCCCCCATTGAGGATAGCTCTAGTATTTTCTTCAGTTTACAAGGGTGTATGCCCTAGGAGTTGAGGGTTTCAGGGAAGGTGTTTTCTTGGGATTTGAGGTGAAGTTTGGAGATTAAAATGATGTCTTATCCAGAGTTTTATGGTGGTCCTAATGAGGATGTGGCAGATTTTCTGGAAAGGATGGAGGTTGCATGCATAAGCAACCACATCAATGAGTCGGTACAGGTGTTGCGGCTACTGAGCATCTGCTTGAAAGGGGATGCAAGGACCTGGTACAGAGCTTATGAGGAGTCATTGAGGGTTGCTGTTCCACGTGCCGATATGACGGAAAATGGATTAAAGACAACACTTAGCAACAGGTTCAAGAAGATAGAAGACCCCGACAAGGTTTGGCATGAGGTGCAAGCTCTGACACAAGGTGAGTTGGAATCAATTGATGATTATGTGAAGAAATTCTCTTTGCTGTGGGAGACCTTATGCAGGGCTTTAGGGGAAGACGAGGTACCTCCTGACATGATGAAGAAAAACAAGTTTGTAGCCGGGCTTAAGAGGAGTATTCGCTGGAAGGTGGAATTGAAGAAGCCCAGGTCTTATGAGGATGCGGTGGAAATTGCCAAATCAAAGGATTGGAAGTTGCAACGGATGAATCAGCTGGGGATGATTCCAGTTGTAGCACAGCCGGAGATTCGTAGAGTGGAGGCTACACCCATGAATGCCGTGATTGAGAGGATGAAGCCCACTGAAGCCCAGACTATGCAGATGGTACCACAAGCTAGTCAAGGAGTACCTATGGTTCCGGTAAGTTCTGATGAGGGATTGCGATAGGATATGAAACAGATGGTTGATCTTATGAAGAATTTGAGCTTAAATTTAATGGAAAGTACAGGTGGTGGACGTGGTAGAGGCAGAGACAATAATCATGAAGGGGGAGATGGACAAGCACGGTATGGACGTGGTCGTGGTAGGGGCCGTCGTTTCATCCCTACATGCTGGAACTGTGGTGAGCTTGGTCATCTAAGTACAGATTGTGATAAGCCTCAGCGAATGGGTGGTGATATGTATCCACTACCTTCACAGTTACCTGACAGGTCAAATGATTATGGTATTAATATTAGGGATCAAGCAGGTCCCAGTGGAATCACAGCTGAGGAGAAGGGGAAGGCAAAGGTCGTGAATGTTGTTACTCCGGAGAATGTTCAGGTGAGAGAAGAAGGGGATGTGATGCCCGTTGGCAAGCGCACAACGGATGAAAGAGAAGGAAAAGGGGTGGCTGGACCCAGCCGTAAGAAGGGGAAGCAGCAGGAAGGAGAAGATGTGAAAGCCAAAAGGAAACGGAAGCCTCGTAGAAGGTTCCAGGTGTCAGACTTCCCATTGGGGGATGGGCAAACCAGCTATGACTTGAAATCTGATTTGGTGAACACGAAGGCCAACATCACCTTTGGGTAGTTAGTGGAGATGGTGCCAAAATTGAGAAGGCAATGGAAGGGACTTGTGAATCCAATGGAAAAGGAGTCAGAGAAGAGGTCAGTCAAAGTACTATCTTTAGAAGAGCTTCCAGATATTTGCCCTATTGTGGAGGTGTGGAGTAAAGGTAGGAACCTTGGTCAGGCCTATATAGATGTAGGAGCTCAAATCTGTGTGATTACCCAGTCATGTGTGGAGCAGTCAGGCTTGAGGGTGTCTGGGGTTTCTGGTTTTCGAATCAGGATGGCTAATCATCAAAAGGTAAAATGTCTTGGTATGGTAAAGGAGTTGGAAATTGAAGCTTTTAATGTCAAAGCTATTGTAGATTTTCATGTGATGCCTGCGGGTCTTGGTGCTTTTCCAATTATTCTTGGACGACCCTGATTGCGAGTGGTGGGTGCAGTACAAGACTGGAGGTATGGGACCATTTCTTTGCATAATAAGCGGGGTAATAAAAAATCTTTTGAGATGCATAGTAGGAGATCTTTGAATGATGTGTGGGAGAGGCCACAGGATTCGAGTGAAGAGGAAACTACCACCAGTACTTCTGAATCGGAGATGGATTCATCGACTACTGCTTCTAGTGAAGAAGAGGCAGATGTGGCTTTCCTAATATCAGAGCAACAAGGTAATGAACATAAAGAAGTGCATGAAGTGGGTGCTGAGGGAGAAGATACCTTGGGGTCGTATGAAGTGATCGAGGAATTACTGCAGCCAAAGATAGAAGTGAAGAAGAAGCAGGAGCTGATTGAAGGAATGCTGAGTCCGGATCTCTCGAGTGGAGAAAAGGTTAGATATGTTAATATGCTGTCTCATTTTCCAGAATTGTTCATCACCTCTTATAGGGAGATTTGAGGATTTAAAGGGCCAGACTTGAGGATTGAATTAAAAGAAGGTGTAAAAACAGTTAGGCAGAAGCTTCGCAGGATGGGACGAGAACAAATGCAAGCCCTGAGAGAGGAAGTTGATAAGCTGTTGAGTGCAGGTTTCATTACACAAGTGGATACAGCTGAGTGGGTAAGTCCTACAGTGGTAAGTCGAAAGAAGGATGGCAGGTGGCGTATATGTGTGGATTTTAAGCCTTTGAATGCTGCTACAAAGAAGGATTCTTACCCCCTACCTTTTTTGGATGAGATCTTGGATACTATAGCTGGATATGAAAGGTATAGCGTTTGTGATGGGTTTTCAGGTTATTTCCAGTTAAAGATTGCAGAAGAAGATCAGCGCAAGACGACTTTCATTACACCGTGGGGTGTTTCTGCTACAAAGTTCTTCCTTTTGGATTGATGAATGGGCCAGCCTACTATCAGAAAAGGGCAAATTGGGTATTATCTCCTTTTTTGAACAAGTTTGTGAAGGATTTTATTGATGATTTTTGTATATACAGCTCCAGGCAAGAGCATTGTGATAGGCTGGCTACAGTTTTTCAGCGTTATGATGAGTGTGGTGGTCAATTAAATCCAAAAAGGTGTTTTTTGGCTCAACCGAGGGTGAAGCCCTTGGGCCATGTTGTTTCAGAGAATGGTATTGATCCAGATCCTAATAAAGTCAAGTCTCTTCTTCTTCTTCCTACACCAATGAATACAAGGCAACTGACTACTTTTGCGCAAAAGGTGAAGTATATGGCTCGATTCATCTCTCTATCTTCACAGTTGTTATATCCTTTGCAGCAAGCAGCAAAACATGATCCTTTACATTGGTCGGAGGAGTGTGAGGTAGTTTTCCAAAAAGTGAAAGAGGTGTTGGGAGCTATTCCTACAATGCAGGCGCCTAACTGGGAACAGGTATTTTATGTCAACCCTTTTGTAGGTGAAGATGCTATTGGAGCTATGTTGTTACAGAAGGGGAGAGAATCACATTATATGCAACCAGTCTACTGTGCTAGCAGAGTAAAACTTGCTAGAGAAAGGTTGTTATCAGAGGTGGAACTTGTTATGGTTAGTGTGATGTATGCATGTAGGCGGTTCCGCCACTACTTGTTGCCTCGCCCCTTTGTGTTTTTGACGAGCTACACTTTTTTGCCTCAGTCGATAAATGGCACAAATTTATCTAAGGCTATGATGAAGTGGGTGATTGAGTTGCAGGAGTTTACTTTCTCATTCTTGGTGGAAGAGAGTACCAGGGCTACCTTAGCTGATCTATTGACATATAGGGAGAGTCCTCTTCTTATTAAGGAGGAGACCATCAAGAAGCCAGTTGAGGATGCGGCTGAATTGGTGAATGCACACTTATTATATTTTGATGGTTCCTACAGGAAAAGCCATGATGCAGCCTCAGGAGGTCTGGTGTTGTATGATCCACAGGGTTGCCTTGTTTTTAAGAAGGGTGTTAAGGTGGATGCACATAGCAACAATGAAGCGGAGTATCTGACTTTGGAAGTTGGATTGCAAATATGTTTGAAGCATGGTGTACACAGGATTCGCATTCGAGGAGATGCATTGCTTGTAGTAAAACAGGTATTGGGAGTTTGGAAGTCAAAGAATATGTCACTCAAAGAGATGTGTTTCAAGATTAAAGGTTTGTTGAAGGAGTTTGAAGCTTGGAGTCTTAAGCATGTGGATCGAGGCCATAATGAGGAGGCTCATGAAGTAGCCCAGGGAATGATTGGTGAAGTTTTTGTTCTTAAAGCTCATGCATCATTTTATTGTGGCAGGGAGAATTTACAGGATATTGAGGAGTTCTTGTTAACAGGGATGATTCCTAATGGTATTGACAAATCAAAAAAATATGGTTTCATCAGGAAAGCTACAAGGTATGTGATGGTTGGTGATGCTTTGTATTTGAAGGGAATTGACTTGATAATGCGACGGGTACCTTGGAAGGAAGAAATCTACAAAATTCTTAAGGAAAACCATGAAGGAGCATGCGGTGGACATTTTGCCTCAAAGATTACTTTGCATAAGGTATTGCAGGAAGGTTATGTATGGCCAAGTGTACATAAGGAGGTTAATCATTGGTGCAAGTCATGCAAACAATGCCAAGCTCATAGTAGACGGATATTAAGGCCTGAAATGAGGAAGACAATTCTTGCTTATGATGTTTTTGAAAAATGGGGAATTGATGCTGTGGGACCATTGCCTATTACCAGCCGAGGGAAGTGCTACATCTTGACTGCAGTTGATTACCTTTCTAGATGGGCGGAAGCAAAGGCAGTGAAACAAATTACTGCTAAGGAAGTAGCAAAGTTTGTATATCAGGATATTTGGTGTGCCATTGGAATTGCTTTCTGATCAGGGTCCAGGTTTCAGAGCAGAGCTTATGGACTATTTGTGTACAAAGATGAAAATCAGTCGTCGCAGTTTTACCACACCTTACTATCCACAGTGTAATGGCCTAAATGAGCGTTTCAATGGTGAATTGATCAAGATTTTATCTAAGATGACAGAACAACAAAGCAAGAATTGGGATCTGGAGTTGCCTGCTGCCTTGTGGGCATACAGGACAACAATTAAGATTGGTACGGGTTTCACTCCATTTCATCTTGTTTATGGGAAGGAAGCCTTATTGCCTATTGAGGTGGAGATACCAGCTGTTAAAATGTTGGAAAAGCTTTTGGAAGAGCCTAAAGATGCCCTTAAAGAACGGCTGTTATATTTACAAGAAGCACAGCTGAACAGGGATAATGCTTTGAAGCATTATGAAGATATGCAGGCAAGGACGTTGGCGAAGATCAACAAGAAAATTAAAAGCAAAGGAATTATGAAGGATGACTTGGTATTACGTTATAATAGCAGGCTGGATAATTCCTTTCATAAGAAGTTTCAAATTAAGTGGGAGGGACCTTTCTTGGTGATGCAAAGATTTGCAAATGGTACCTATCAATTGGCAGATTTAGATGGAACTTTACATGCTTCCAGGGTAAATGGATACAGGCTGAAGAAGTATTATGCACGTTTGATGGTGATTGTACAGGATGCAGTGTTTGAAGATGCGATTTCCAATGAAGGGTAGTTTTTAGATATGGATTTAGGTCTTGATATGCTTTTTACTGCTGATCATGAATGATTCAGCAGGCTGGGGGTTGGGCAAAGTATGTCAGGCAAAATTATGTAAAGGTGTTTTGAGTCCGTGTACATATGGGATGCATGGTGTGCAATAAAACTTTGCCCTGAATGCCCTGGCAAATGTACAGACTGAATGGCTTTGGAGTGAGTTAGTGCATGCATTTTTCTTTGGAGCAGCTGCTGGAGACTTGAAGTTTTTATTGTATGAGCTTTTTATTTGTCAAGAAGGTGTCTTGGATGTGTGTAAATAAGAGGTGGAAGGGCATGAGGATGTCAATGATAGGGTTTTGATGAGCCTCTGGTGGAAATAAATGTAGATATGCTGGTTATGTAGAGAGAGCCTCAGGTTGGGAAGCAAGGTAATGAGAGGGATGGTAGCCATTAGTGAGGCTTTGGAAAATAATTAAAATATATATATACATTAAGTGTGGCCAACTTGTGGGCCATGTGGAAACCTCGGTGGCTGCCAGCACGTCGTCTAGAAGCTGGCGAAGAAGCGAGAAGGTGGCCGCCTAGAGATGAAACTGCCGCCGGGGTCCAGAAGGAGAGGTTTTTTTGCTGCTGGGTGTGGGGCGCGAAGACAGAAAAGAGAAGGTGACCGCCTCGTGAGGGACGCTGGTGGAAAAGAGATCGTTTGCTGAGGGCCGTCAGGGTGCAGAAAAAGAAAAGCTAGCCGCCTTGTGTGTGTGAAGCATCGGGGGGAATTCTGCAGCCACGACAGGGTGGAGAAGTTGGTCGCCAGAGCCCGGGTCGCCGAGTAGAAGGTAGGAATGGTCTTGTAGGTGCAAAAGGGACAGAGGAAAGCCTTGTGGAGATAGTCGGGTGGTGCTGCTGATAAGTGCAGAGGGTGACTCTGACGGGCGTGAAGAGTGGACTGGTCGTCGTCCAGAAGGGAGTCGGCCTTGAAAAGGTGCTGCAGCAGACAGCGTAAAGAAGGATAGGAGCCGCCTGGTGCTCAAAGGTGACTCTGCAGAGCTGGCGAGAAGGCGTGGTGGTCGCCAAGGGGACGAGTGTGAAGTGTCGGCTGGTGTGGTAGCTGCTGGGTGCGCCGGTGTGGTCAGCGACAGAGAAAGCAGCCGCCTGGTGTGAAGGGAGCGCAGTGCAAATAGCCATTTGGGTACAAGGGCTAGTCGTCAGCAACGGTGGCCGTCAAGGGCTCTGGGGAGCGTAGCGTGGAGCCGCCTTGTGGAAAAAAACAGCCTGGCTGGAGTACAGCAGCAAGGAGAAGGGATATAGCCGCCTTGTGAAAAGAGAGAAAGGTCTCTTGGGTCGTTGAGCAGAGCAAAGGTGAAGAAAGAGATGTTGTGGAGAGAAGAAGGCACCAGGTGGTAGACCAAGACTAGGCGTGCAAGGTTGGGGCAATAGAACACAGGCGTGAGCAGAGAAAAGGAGGGGCGTGAGCTATCGAAAATTGAGAGAGGAGAGCAATTCGTAGGTTGGGGGAAATAGCCATACGATTTGTAATGTTGGCCTTTTATTCAAGTGACTTTAAAAATAATGTGGTCATGTCCAATGTGAACATGGCCAAGGCTTTAAATGTTCTAAGCCTTTAAAATACATGTACAATATACACATTGAGGGGTCATTTAGGGCTTTAATCCAACAACCTCCCACTTAAAGGCATAAATGATGCCTTTAAGCTATCCAACTCCCACCATCTGTATGCAATGCTCATGTTGAGCCTTAGCAAGACTCTTGGTGAGAACATCTGCAGGGTTATCCTGTGTGTTGATCTTAGTCAAGGTGACTAGACCATCCTCCAATACCTGTCGTATGAAGTGGTACCGCACATCAATGTGCTTGGTACGAGCATGAAACATGGCATTCTTGGCCAAATAGACAGGACTCTGGCTATCACATCCCAAGACTGGAGTACTCACAAGCATGCCAAGCTCCTTTGCAAGTCTGCCCAGCCATATGGCTTCTTTTGAAGCTTCAGTAGCTGAAATATATTCAGCTTCAGTAGTACTCAATGCCACAATTTTCTGCAACCTAGAACACCAAGAGACTGCACCACCAGCAATAGTAAAGACATAGCCACTGGTAGATTTCCTGGTGTCCAAGTCACCTGCCATGTCTGCATCACAATATCCCTGCAACTTTAGGTCACTTTTGCCATAAGAGATACACTTTGATTGTGTACCTAACAAGTATCTCAAAATGCATTTGACAGCTTCCCAATGTGCTTTGCCAGGATTCGACATGTATCTACTGACAACTCCCACTGCATGAGCAATGTCAGGACGAGTAGCAACCATGGCATACATGAGGGAACCACAAGCTGATGCATAAGGGATTCCCTTCATAGCTTTCACTGCCATATCATCCTTCGGGCAATCTGCTTTGCTAAGCTTAGTGTATGGAGGTAAAGGTACTCCAAGAGGCTTAACATCAGCCATATTAAACCTGTCAAGTACTTTAGCAATGTACTTCTCTTGAGATAAAAACAGCAATTTTAGCTTTCTATCTCTTTTAACACGCATGCCCAAAATATGCTCTGCATCACCTAAATCCTTCATAGCAAAAGCTGAATTCAGCTTGCGTTTGAGAGCATCAAGACTGGTCTTATGTTTCCCAGCAATCAACATATCATCCACATAAAGAACAAGGATAATAGGACTTCCATCCTCATCCTTTTTTGTATACAAACAATGATCTGCATGGCTGCGTTTAAAGCCTTGAGACAGCATAAAAGTGTCAAACTTCTTATACCACTGCCGTGATGACTGTCTCAAACCATACAGTGCTCTTTTCAGCTTGCATACCAATTCCTCTCTTCCAGGAACAACAAAACCCTCAGGTTGCTTCATGTAGATGTCCTCTTCAATGTCACCATGAAGAAAAGCTGTCTTCACATCCATTTGATTCAATTCCAAATCAAGTATTGCAGCGAGAGCAAAAAGGACACGCAATGTGGTAAGCTTCACAACAGGGGAAAAGATTTCTTGAAAATCAATCCCTTCCTTCTGTGCATATCCTTTGGCAACCTTGTACTTGGGTTTTCCATCAACACACTTGACTTTGTACACCCATTTGTTAGGAAGAGCCTTTCTCCCTTTGGGCAATGGTACAAGATCCCAAGTATCATTTGCATGCAAAGATTTCATTTCTTCTTGCATTGCAAGCTCCCACTTGCTACTCAACTCACATGACTTTGCCTCCTTGTAAGTAAGAGGCTCACCCTCATCTGACAACATTATATGATGCAAAGAGGGATCAAAACGTTGCGGTTGCCTTCTCAAACGAGTGGACCTGCGTACCCAATGATCTACATTCTCAGGCAATGGTTCCACATCGAGAGGCAACTCATTTTCAGCTTGTTCATGTTGCTGAAAATCATTTTCAGCCAATGCAGGTGGCTGTCCATCCTCATTCGGAGCATCAATATCATGTCCTACCTCTTCTGGCTCAAGGTTAACCGGCTGATTATCAATTTCAGCCTGTGGTAATGCATCATGAGGCTGTGTTTCAACACCAATGGGTGGCACAAGAGGCTGAAATTTGACTAGATGGAGGAGCTCAAATCTGTGTGATTACCCAGTCATGTGTGGAGCAGTCAGGCTTGAGGGTGTCTGGGGTTTCTGGTTTTCGAATCAGGATGGCTAATCATCAAAAGGTAAAATGTCTTGGTATGGTAAAGGAGTTGGAAATTGAAGCTTTTAATGTCAAAGCTACTGTAGATTTTCATGTGATGCCTGCGGGTCTTGGTGCTTTTCCAATTATTCTTGGACGACCCTGGTTGCGAGTGGTGGGTGCAGTACAAGACTGGAGGTATGGGACCATTTCTTTGCATAATAAGCGGGGTAATAAAAAATCTTTTGAGATGCATAGTAGGAGATCTTTGAATGATGTGTGGGAGAGGCCACAGGATTCGAGTGAAGAGGAAACTACCACCAGTACTTCTGAATCGGAGATGGATTCATCGACTACTGCTTCTAGTGAAGAAGAGGCAGATGTGGCTTTCCTAATATCAGAGCAACAAGGTAATGAACATAAAGAAGTGCATGAAGTGGGTGCTGAGGGAGAAGATACCTTGGGGTCGTATGAAGTGATCGAGGAATTACTGCAGCCAAAGATAGAAGTGAAGAAGAAGCAGGAGCTGATTGAAGGAATGCTGAGTCCGGATCTCTCGAGTGGAGAAAAGGTTAGATATGTTAATATGCTGTCTCATTTTCCAGAATTGTTCATCACCTCTTATAGGGAGATTTGAGGATTTAAAGGGCCAGACTTGAGGATTGAATTGAAAGAAGGTGTAAAAACAGTTAGGCAGAAGCTTCGCAGGATGGGACGAGAACAAATGCAAGCCCTGAGAGAGGAAGTTGATAAGCTGTTGAGTGCAGGTTTCATTACACAAGTGGATACAGCTGAGTGGGTAAGTCCTACAGTGGTAAGTCGAAAGAAGGATGGCAGGTGGCGTATATGTGTGGATTTTAAGCCTTTGAATGCTGCTACAAAGAAGGATTCTTACCCCCTACCTTTTTTGGATGAGATCTTGGATACTATAGCTGGATATGAAAGGTATAGCGTTTGTGATGGGTTTTCAGGTTATTTCCAGTTAAAGATTGCAGAAGAAGATCAGCGCAAGACGACTTTCATTACACCGTGGGGTGTTTCTGCTACAAAGTTCTTCCTTTTGGATTGATGAATGGGCCAGCCTACTATCAGAAAAGGGCAAATTGGGTATTATCTCCTTTTTTGAACAAGTTTGTGAAGGATTTTATTGATGATTTTTGTATATACAGCTCCAGGCAAGAGCATTGTGATAGGCTGGCTACAGTTTTTCAGCGTTATGATGAGTGTGGTGGTCAATTAAATCCAAAAAAGTGTTTTTTGGCTCAACCGAGGGTGAAGCCCTTGGGCCATGTTGTTTCAGAGAATGGTATTGATCCAGATCCTAATAAAGTCAAGTCTCTTCTTCTTCTTCCTACACCAATGAATACAAGGCAACTGACTACTTTTGCGCAAAAGGTGAAGTATATGGCTCGATTCATCTCTCTATCTTCACAGTTGTTATATCCTTTGCGGCAAGCAGCAAAACATGATCCTTTACATTGGTCGGAGGAGTGTGAGGTAGTTTTCCAAAAAGTGAAAGAGGTGTTGGGAGCTATTCCTACAATGCAGGCGCCTAACTGGGAACAGGTATTTTATGTCAACCCTTTTGTAGGTGAAGATGCTATTGGAGCTATGTTGTTACAGAAGGGGAGAGAATCACATTATATGCAACCAGTCTACTGTGCTAGCAGAGTAAAACTTGCTAGAGAAAGGTTGTTATCAGAGGTGGAACTTGTTATGGTTAGTGTGATGTATGCATGTAGGCGGTTCCGCCACTACTTGTTGCCTCGTCCCTTTGTGTTTTTGACGAGCTACACTTTTTTGCCTCAGTTGATAAATGACACAAATTTATCTAAGGCTATGATGAAGTGGGTGATTGAGTTGCAGGAGTTTACTTTCTCATTCTTGGTGGAAGAGAGTACCAGGGCTACCTTAGCTGATCTATTGACATATAGGGAGAGTCCTCTTCTTATTAAGGAGGAGACCATCAAGAAGCCACTTGAGGATGCGGCTGAATTGGTGAATGCACACTTATTATATTTTGATGGTTCCTACAAGAAAAGCCATGATGCAGCCTCAGGAGGTTTGGTGCTGTATGATCCACAGGGTTGCCTTGTTTTTAAGAAGGGTGTTAAGGTGGATGCACATAGCAACAATGAAGCGGAGTATCTGACTTTGGAAGTTGGATTGCAAATATGTTTGAAGCATGGTGTACACAGGATTCACATTCGAGGAGATGCATTGCTTGTAGTAAAACAGGTATTGGGAGTTTGGAAGTCAAAGAATATGTCACTCAAAGAGATGTGTTTCAAGATTAAAGGTTTGTTGAAGGAGTTTGAAGCTTGGAGTCTTAAGCATGTGGATCGAGGCCATAATGAGGAGGCTCATGAAGTAGCCCAGGGAATGATTGGTGAAGTTTTTGTTCTTAAAGCTCATGCATCATTTTATTGTGGCAGGGAGAATTTACAGGATATTGAGGAGTTCTTGTTAACAGGGATGATTCCTAATGGTATTGACAAATCAAAAAAATATGGTTTCATCAGGAAAGCTGCAAGGTATGTGATGGTTGGTGATGCTTTGTATTTGAAGGGAATTGACTTGATAATGCGACTGGTACCTTGGAAGGAAGAAATCTACAAAATTCTTAAGGAAAACCATGAAGGAGCATGCGGTGGACTTTTTGCCTCAAAGATTACTTTGCATAAGGTATTGCAGGAAGGTTATGTATGGCCAAGTGTACATAAGGAGGTTAATCATTGGTGCAGGTCATGCAAACAATGCCAAGCTCATAGTAGACGGATATTAAGGCCTGAAATGAGGAAGACAATTCTTGCTTATGATGTTTTTGAAAAATGGGGAATTGATGCTGTGGGACCATTGCCTATTACCAGCCGAGGGAAGTGCTACATCTTGACTGCAGTTGATTACCTTTCTAGATGGGCGGAAGCAAAGGCAGTGAAACAAATTACTGCTAAGGAAGTAGCAAAGTTTGTATATCAGGATATTTGGTGTGCCATTGGAATTGCTTTCTGATCAGGGTCCAGGTTTCAGAGCAGAGCTTATGGACTATTTGTGTACAAAGATGAAAATCAGTCGTCGCAGTTTTACCACACCTTACTATCCACAATGTAATGGCCTAAATGAGCGTTTCAATGGTGAATTGATCAAGATTTTATCTAAGATGACAGAACAACAAAGCAAGAATTGGGATCTGGAGTTGACTGCTGCCTTGTGGGCATATAGGACAGCAATTAAGATTGGTACGGGTTTCACTCCATTTCATCTTGTTTATGGGAAGGAAGCCTTATTGCCTATTGAGGTGGAGATACCAGCTGTTAAAATGTTGGAAAAGCTTTTGGAAGAGCCTAAAGATGCCCTTAAAGAACGTCTGTTATATTTACAAGAAGCACAGTTGAACAGGGATAATGCTTTGAAGCATTATGAAGATATGCAGGTAAGGACGTTGGCGAAGATCAACAAGAAAATTAAAAGCAAAGGAATTATGAAGAATGACTTGGTATTACGTTATAATAGCAGGCTGGATAATTCCTTTCATAAGAAGTTTCAAATTAAGTGGGAGGGACCTTTCTTGGTGATGCAAAGATTTGCAAATGGTACCTATCAAATTGGCAGATGTAGATGGAACTTTACATGCTTCCAAGGTAAATGGATACAGGCTGAAGAAGTATTATGCACGTTTGATGGTGATTGTACAGGATGCAGTGTTTGAAGATGCGATTTCCAATGAAGGGCAGTTTTTAGATATGGATTTAGGTCTTGAAATGCTTTTTACTGCTAATCATGAATGATTCAGCAGGTTGGGGGTTGGGCAAAGTATGTCAGGCAAAATTCTGTAAAGGTGTTTTGAGTCCGTGTACATATGGGATGCATGGTGTGCAATAAAACTTTGCCCTGAATGCCCTGGCAAATGTACAGACTGAATGGCTTTGGAGTGAGTTAGTGCATGCATTTTTCTTTGGAGCAGCTACTGGAGACTTGAAGTTTTTATTGTATGAGCTTTTTATTTGTTAAGAAGGTGTCTTGGATGTGTGTAAATAAGAGGTGGAAGGGCATGAGGATGTCAATGATAGGGTTTTGATGAGCC
Source organism: Cibotium barometz (assembly GCF_041138505.1). Lineage (NCBI taxonomy): Eukaryota > Viridiplantae > Streptophyta > Polypodiopsida > Cyatheales > Cibotiaceae > Cibotium > Cibotium barometz. The sequence continues at coordinate 12,322,258 of NC_141055.1, forward strand.
TCTGGTGGAAATAAATGTAGATATGCTGGTTATGTAGAGAGAGCCTCAGGTTGGGAAGCAAGGTAATGAGAGGGATGGTAGCCATTAGTGAGGCTTTGGAAAATAATTAAAATATATATATACATTAAGTGTGGCCAACTTGTGGGCCATGTGGAAGCCTCGGTGGCTGCCAGCACGTCGTCTAGAAGCTGGCGAAGAAGCGAGATGGTGGCCGCCTAGAGATGAAACCGCCGGGGTCCAGAAGGAGAGGTTTTTTTGCTGCTGGGTGTGAGGCGCGAAGACAGAAAAGAGAGACGTTGGTGGAAAAGAGATCGTTTGCTGAGGGTCGTCAGGGTGCAGAAAAAGAAAAGCTAGCCGCCTTGTGTGTGTGAAGCATCGGGGGGAATTTTGCAGCCACGACAACGTGGATAAGTTGGTCGCCAGAGCCCGGGTCGCCGAGTAGAAGGTAGGAATGGTCTTGTAGGCGCAAAAGGGACAGAGGAAAGCCTTGTGGAGATAGTCGGGTGGTGCTGCTGACAAGTGCAGAGGGTGACTCTGACGGGCGTGAAGAGTGGACTGGTCGCCGTCCAGAAGGGAGTCGGCCTTGAAAAGGCGCTGCAGCAGACAGCGTAAAGAAGGATAGGAGCCGCCTGGTGCTCAAAGGTGACTCTGCAGAGCTGGCGAGAAGGCGTGGTGGTCGCCAAGGGGACGAGTGTGAAGTGTCGGCTGGTGTGGTAGCTGCTGGGTGCGCTGGTGTGGTCAACGACAGAGAAAGCAACCGCCTGGTGTGAAGGGAGCGCAGTGCAAATAGCCATTTGGGTACAAGGGCTAGTCGTCAACAACGGTGGCCGTCAAGGGCTCTGGGGAGCGTAGCGTGGAGCCGCCTTGTGGAAAGAAACAGCCTGGCTAGAGTACAACAGCAAGGAGAAGGGATATAGCCGCCTTGTGAAAAGAGAGAAAGGTCTCTTGGGTCGTTGAGCAGAGCAAAGGTGAAGAAAGAGAGAGAGAGCCTCGAGATGGGAAGCAAGGAGAGCAGAGGCGAGGACTGCTGAACATATAGGACAGCAAGCTGGCAGCGAAGTGGAGAGTTTGAAAGTTTTTCTTTTTAGAAGCTTTGGATTGTGAAGGTGCTGTAAAAGGAGAGCCATGGCCGAAAGGAGTGAAGGAAGCCGAGTGGAGCTTGCTGATTTGTGAAAAAGGGATCTTCTTTTTGCATTATTTGTGGATAAGTGTGCGGGTTTTCATTATCTTGTGGAATACAGGATTTTTTTTTGAGGTATCTCTGTGTGGTATTTTGAGAAATTTCTGTCTCCAGCATTGTGCTAGTGGTGCCCCTTATGTTTGTTGTGTCTTCCAAGGCTGCTGGGTAGGTAGCTATAGAGGCATTTCTTCTTTTCCTAGCCTCCCGACAGTATTCACCTCAAAATCCATTGGCTACTCAAAGCGATTGTCTCGCATGCAATACAAAGTGCAATATATCATTCATTGTCCCTCCTATTTATTCGTATATGTAGGCATTTTGCAATGGTTTGTAGGGCTTCGAATTTTGTGGAGGAGGGGAGATATTCCCACAAGACTGCCTTTGGGCATTTGTGTAGCAGGAGCAATGAACCTCTGCAACCCTTGCTGTCCCGCCGCACGACGTGGCTCTTAGTCCACTGGTACACATATATTAGTCCACTAGTACACATATATTATGTGAGGAGAGCTTTCATGTTGTACCTAATATGATAATATAATATTATCATATTGCTCTCGGTTGGAGCACAAAGGGAGCCTTGGTGGATAGATCCAAAGCTCCCTAGCTTGTCCTTTGTGACACATCGGATCAGGATAGATATCGAGGGCTTGCTCATATCTATCCCTTTGCTATTGTCTCATTCAAAAAAGTAATGGGGTTAGGGGAAGAATCTCACGAAAAAGTTGTCCAACCAATCGGATCACCACAATCACCCACCTGTTTGACATTTCTTTACAAATTGTGATCACACCCATGCATCCTCAGCACTGATGTGTTTGTTGACTGGAGCCCAGCAACCACCGTTCTAGTTCCGGGCGGAATAGCTTGCCCACAGCTCTCAGTCGTCGCAAGACTCCTTTTCTGTAGGCATGCTCACGGTTTGTAAAGGGTATTGTCGCCCAGCAATTGTTTATCAAAAAGATGCTTTCCCACAGCTCTCAACCTTTTTCGTGGGCAAGTCCATAGTCTGTAAACACCCTTAATGTCATTATTGGCCTTGTTCTTTTCCGACGACCTTCGACAACCCAAGAGCTAGGTCGACAATGAGACTTTTTAAAATTTTTATAAACCCCACGGACAAAGGGCACAAGAATAGCACTTCCATATCATGATACGAGATTCAAACTTGGATGTGTCGCAAATAAAAACCCACTTATGCCTCTTAAAAAAGGACAACTCATTAAATCAACCTTTTTTATTTTAAAAAAAGAATTTTCAAACCAAAACATAAGAAAATCCATCAATTAAACAAGGATTAAGGGAGTCGGTAAAACTATAACTTTCTTGGGAAAAAAATTGTATAATCCTTTTTTTAAAATTTTTTTCTGATGAAGTGGCACTTCAATGTTAACAAACGCAATATGAGGGCAACTCCATCTCTATAGAGAATGTTAGTGGTAGCAAAGGAGCTATGGGCAAGAGATGAGAATACATGCTTAGATTTCTTGAAAAGAGAACCCCTTGTTCTTTTCCTGTGAAAAAGATCCTTCTATTACTTAGCAAGAAAACAACCATAATGGCTAAATACAAACCCCACTCCCCTAGGAAGATTTGAACTGAGGCCGGGCAGGGGGGCCATTGGAGGCTCCTAGGACAAGCTCCAACGAGATATCTCATTGGTCAGCAGATGCAACATTGACCTAGGAGGCCAAAGTACTCAACTCTCGGCAAAATAGGGTCAATATGACATGCTGCATTGACTCCTGAGAGGCAATGCAAATACGAATGGGACGGAATCCCAGCTGTCCGAGCAAGAACCGAAGCAGTGGTGGGAGGGATTTCATCACTCTCCTGATCGCACCACCTATCACTAGGAGGAAGGTGTTCCTTCCGAAGACCTAGAAAGCAAATTGTCATGGGAAACAAATTGTTATGGGAAAGCCTGAGACACCGGTCAATGGATAGCATCGCCTATCACTGGGAGGATCCTTCCGAAGACCTGGATAGCACCACATATCACTAGGAGGAGAGGAAGGTATTCCTTTCCAAGAGCTGGAAAGCAGACCCTCATAGGAAAGCCTGAGATGCCAACAATGGATCGGATGCTGGGTCAAAGCTGTGCTACCACCTTGCTAAGAAGGCCTGGGCCATATCAGACGAATCGAACTCAACGTGATAGTAGCCTTGCAGTGCGACAAGGCTCAGCTGCATGACACTGTTTGAAGGTGCAAGCGAATCGAACTCAACGTGATAGTAGCGGATGAATGTCAGTAATCTTTTCAGGTGCGCCAAAAAGGCTTGCTTGTAACAGATCCCTGAACTGTCCGCGTGCCGGGCAGCTATCCACAATCTTGGTAGAAGCCTCAAAAGAAGCGATAGTTGAAGTGAGAAGTTCTTCTGAAAAGGAGAGGCACGGGACGCTGGCCCTCCTAGGTTCAAGACCAGAAGAAGATGCGGAGTCTTCCAGAAAAAAAAAAAGCCCAGAAGCTAAAAGCACCTGATGGGGAAAAGGGTAGCGGATAGCTGGGCTAGGCGAGGGCAGCTATGGCTATTAGGGGCGGAAATGGGGAGCAAAGACAGAGTTGAGGCGGGGGGGGGACAGCGGGCGGCCGAAGACGAAGAGGGAGCGAGGAAGGTGGAGGCGTAAGGCAGACGAGGTTAGGCGGGCCTAGGGGGCGGGAGGCGAAGGAGAATGCCAAGGGGCACAGGCGGGGAGGGCCAAGGGGCAGGCGGGCGAAGGCAAGGAGCGCAGGCGCGAAGCACACTGTAGCGGGGAGGGCGATGGTGGGTAAGGCACGGACGCGCAGGGGGGAGCTCCAGCTCTCGATGAGAACTCTCCGAGTTCGTGTAGCTGCTCAGAGGGGCGATGGCGGGTCAGGCGCGGACGCATAGGGGGGACCTCCATCTCCCGACGTGAACTGTCCGAGTTCGTGTAGCTGCTCAAGAGCCCTTGTTGGTAACAACTTGGTTGACAATGTTGGAATGTGAACACACGTAGCGTGAACACACACGGTGCATGCCTCCTATTATCAGCGTCTCTATTCGCCTAATTTCTTGTCTCTCATCTCTACGGATCTGTGTGTGTTACCTCTGTGGCTGTCCTTACGTCTGCCTAGAATATGGCATTTCTATGTAATCTAGTGGGCCTATACTTGAATCCCACTTGAATCCCTACATGGTATCAGATATTGCCATCGATCCTTGTGCCTGTGATGAGCTCTCCGCCTCTGCTGTGCTCAAACCTGATGCTGTACTGGCCCTCTTCGATGGTTTCCCTCAGCCGCACAAACCTGCAAACGGTGCCCATCAAATCATGGAAGGCTCTACAGCCTTGTGTGCACCAGGTGAACTAGCAGGGGCTTCCCAAATGGGAGCCGACAAGGCAACAATGGGGCCGTTACAACCTGCTCCTGCATGCGCCTTCCTCTGTTGGACAGACCGGTGATTCAATGCTCATGAGTGATCCTGTGACTGCACCAATGGCCATTGGCTCAACCCTCTGCCGTCGGCACCTAATAGCTCCGATGAGTTTTCAACGAACGGCCACGATGCGCCTGAGATTACCGGTGTACGTGTATCCAAAATGGTCCGGATTCGCCCAAAATTGACAGCCGAGATTATCAAAAAAAGGATGGCCATGATGCACATGTATCCCATGGCCAAGATCAGCCTGGAAGCAACTTGTAATGTGCACGAGCTTGAGGACTACGTCGTCAAGTTGCACGGAGGGCCGTCAAGAGCAGAATCATGACGACCATTGCTGGCGAGCACAACCGGCCACCAAACGGTGCATGCAACCGTCACCTCCTATTTATGAGGATGTAATCTATTCATCTAAATTCTCGTCTCTCATCTCTACGCATGTGTGTGTGTGTTATCTCTGTGGTGGCTGTGCTTATGTCTCTCTAGAATATGGCATTTCTGTGCAATCTACCGAGGCCTCCAGGCCTATACAAATAAGACGTGGCTTGTTTGCAAATTTTAAACATCTACGCTGGTATGCAATTGGGGCATCTTCCTTGCCCAACATGCCACAGGCAAGTGATCATGATGGATGCCTAAGTTGAGTTACTGCTCAGGCGGTCATCCATTCGCAGGTGGTTATTGACTTTGCTAAATACACTCGACCATGACCTCTCCAGTCAAGTCAGGCAGCCGGCGCCTATATGGTTGGCAAAATAGAGAGAAACAACTCAATTCCTCATAGGGCAAGGTGAGTGAGCTCACAATAGGCTGAGGTGTCCCTCCGAATCTTCAGAGACCTATAAATTTCTCATGAGACTCAAAAGAACACTTTGACTCTCTACATCCATCAAGTAGTCCCAAGCAGCGCTGATCCTGATAGTAAATGACCTTGCGACAATGGAAAAATCTTTCCTTGAAGAGACAGTGGAACATCCTAGTACACTGGGCATGTGAAAAAGACATGATACTCTCTCTCAGCCTCCCTAGTGGAGCAGAACCTACAGATTTTGCCCTCTGCTCCCCTAGTCCCCACTCTTAAGATAGTTGGATGAGACTCGAATTTGTTTGAGTGCTATCCGCATGGCTCGTGACATGTGTATATGTATATGCGAGAGTGTGTGTGTGCAGAGAGAGAAAAATCATTGCATTACTTAATTGACAGGGAATGCGTGGCACATTTCCAATTAGTTTTTGCTACACCACGTCACTTCTCGCGAGAAAAGAGTTGAAAGTGAAATCCAGGATGCTAATAAATGTGACACCAATTCTTAATCAACAAGCAGCTGCACAAAGGGAATCCCCTTTCACAAATATGGAATTGTAAAGTGCTCTTGCCAAACTGGGTAAGTGGAAGTTATCACGATGGGATGGATTGATTGTGGAAATTTTTCAACATTTTTGAGAGGAATCGGAAGACATTCTATTGGCAATGATAAATGTTACATGGTTACAAAGAGTGAGGCCTACTTCCTAGCAAGGCCTTGTGAAATTGGTTCAAAAAAAGAATGTATGCATAAATTTGGATGATTGGAGATCTATAACTTTAATGCCAATGCTATACAAATTGGTGACAAAGATCATCTCCAATAGAATAGCCAATGTGCTTGACAAAGGGTTACATTTTTCCCAATACGGGTTCATTCCTAGACGCATATGCAATGCTTATGTGGGAATGGAGTATGCCAAATATGCTGGTCGGGAGGTGTTGCTATTACAGGTAGACATTGCCAAAGCATTTGATACGGTGCATTGGGACTTTATTGCTACCACAATGAAACGCCCGGGGTTTGGTCTGAAAATGACAGAAGTTATCTACTGGTTGTATGCACGTAGCACAATTAGATGTGTCATTGGGAAAGGATTATCATCACCTTGGACTTTGGGAAAATCTGTTAGGCAGGGCTGCCTACTAAGTGTGATGTTGTATGCAATTAGCACTTATCCTCTGCTGATGTATATGGATATTCTTACTCAGGAAGGAGAATTACATGGACTGGTGTAGCGAAGCACAATGTTGTATGCAATTGCCACTCATCCTTTGCTAATGTATATGGATATTCTTACTCAGGAAGGAGAATTACATGGATTGGTGTAGTGAGATGGGTCATCAATGGTTGCACATGCATATGCTGGTGACTCTTTTTTCTTCCCGGTAGATACTCCAAGGGATTTGACAATGATTATGAATGTTTTACAATTGTTTGGGACAATAGCATCGGGGGGCTGAAAATCAACTTTAGAAAGTTGAAATTTCTACCACTAAAACAAGCTGGTTGCAAGACTTGAAGTCTGTGCTCATACATTTGCATTGGGCACATAGGCCAATGCCTCCTGGAAACACATTGGTAGCTGAAAATGTTCATTGGAGTAGAGCATTTAATACACCATTGGTTGTGGCTGAGCCAAGAAAATCTTATTTTTTAGCACAAAAAGGAATTTTCAGGGGGAGAGATGTTATATTAGCTGAAGGCAGACCATTATTGTTTCCACAAGCACGATGACGGTGGAAATTGGGAGTCCATTACCACACTGTATAGAGAGTTGTTGCTGCTCAGCTAGCAGGACATGGTGATATGTCCTATATATCGATTGGTCAATGACAGGATGATTGGCTGCTAAAGAACAGCCGACTACGTTATATTACTTAGTTTCCATTTTATGGAATGACAGTGGCAAGGGCATATAGATTATTGCTTCCATAGCCATGGATAAAGGAACATGCGTATTGGGTGTGGCATATGAACAAGTCCTCAGGTTGGGGGAAAAGTAATTTGGAAATGATATGGCAAATCAAATTGCCTTTAAAACAGATTTTTTTTTAATGGAGATGCCTCATGGGAATGCTCCCAGTATGAGAGAATTTGGCAAAGCAGAAAATTGCGACCCCAAATTGTTTGTGGTGCCATCATCACATGGAGAGTACTTATCATTTGTTATGGGCATGCACTAACACAAGGGATTTTCTGAATCATCTATTCTTGGATATGTGAATAAGATTCCTTAGGAGTGATTTGGGAAAGTGTTTTGAATGTTTGGAAGATATCTTGCCAGACTATAGGAATATGCCCTTTTCTTTGCTTGAGCGAGATATTGGGCTATATGGACAATATGGCTGTATCGTAATTATGAGGTGTTTGCACCACCTCGGATCGACAAGTATATATACTTGCGTCGTTCATTATGTCAGTCATTGCATGACAATTTTGAGCTGCAATAGAGTGATCAGTAGAATTATGAAGTGTTTTTCCACTATTTTTAGATGTACTTTGATGAGAGCCTCTCACTTTGAGGGTTCTCGAATATAAAATAAAATAGTGAAAGAAAGTTATATTAATGTCTACAGAAGACCCCAAGGGCCTATGAGACCAAAAGTAATACAATGGTACCATGGATATATAGAGCCATGGAAAATTGAAAGAAAAAGCACAATGAAAACATCTGACATTACATGTGATCAACAGATGATCTTGTGTAGAGTGAGATATGCTGTTATCAGTTAATGACGATACCCGCCTCGGCCAGGACTGATCTGATGGTGGAGTGAATGTCAGACCTCTATGACGGGAGAGTGTCGTGTCTACGGAGAACCTCACGAATCTCTCTGTGTGTGGTGGAGGGACCTGATGCTCTGAGTGGGGGATGTCTGGCTCGTAGAATGGGTCGAGCTCTCTCGGTAAGAACTCCTCTGGGGCGTGGATTTGCAGCGTGATGTCGTAGTAGAAAAACTGTTGTGGGCAGTGGATTCCGATGTGGATGTGTGTACCACAAAGAAATCTGTGATGGCTCTTTGTGAGGTGTCCTGACGGAGCTGGGGCTCTCTCTCAGCATGCTGCCTCAACACTACATCCCTGTGTCGTCTGAGCTCCATCAAGTACCTCAAACTGAATTACCCGTGTGAGTGGTCCAAATCCCTCTCGGAAGAGGCAGTGGAATCTCCCCCGTATCTCGTGGGTAAGCCGGGAAACTGAACATATAATGGGCCTCATCCTCTGATCCTCAAACTGTATTACCCGTGTGAGTGGTCTAAATCCCTCTCGGAAGAGGCAGTGGAATCTCCCCCGTATCTCGTGGGTAAGCCGGGCAACTGAACATATAATGGGCCTCATCCTATACTACTCCTGTGGTGCATATTGTGCATGTCCTCTCCTCATGTGGGATATCCTATACTACTCCTGTGGTGCATATTGTGCATGTCCTCTCCTCATGTGGAGTACTAGCTGTGCCATTGGTTGTACTAGAGTATCAAAGAGCCAACACTTAGTTTGAGGCTCTTGGAAATGTGCCTGGAAACACTGTCTCTCCATACGGGCTAGGGAGGCATGCCCCCTCGCAAGTCGGTCAGTGGTGGCAGCTATGGTCATGAAGAACAAAGGGCCTGTAAAAGTGACTCCTAGATACACATACTTCTACACAATCTCCACTGGGGCATCTCTGTATATGAAAGAAAATCGTGAAGTGACTGCATAAGATGTGTTGAAGACCATAACCTTGGTTTTGCCCAAATTGATCGTAAGGTCTCTCTCCCTGCAAAATCTATCCAATGCATTTAAGTGTTTCTGTAAACCCTCGTTTGAATCTGAGATGTGTTGCATCTTATGTGTTGAAATCAGCCCATGTTCCCGCTCGCGTAAGAGGCGAAGCCTGGTGGTTTTGCACTCTTCATCATACCATCCATTCTGGGGTTGGGATCCCACTGGCAAACTTGCTGTGGAGCATGTGGTGTAGGGGAAGCTGGCATTGCCGGAGTCATGCATGATGGAGGAGAGCTGGGATGTAATGGTGGAGATAGGGAGGGATAAGTTGAGAGCTGAAATGTGGCGGGAGAGGTAGTCCTCATAGATGTGGTCAAGATCATGATGGAAATGAATCTAGGTGAAGGTGGTGGCACGGGGTGTGGGTGTGGGCGGTAAGGTGGGGCATGAGATCGTGAAAGAAAGTAATGAGTGGTCAGCTAGTATGGGGGGAGGAGGGATGGTGAAGTGTGGGATGTGCGGTATAAGAGCGGGAGACCCCATGAGGTAATCCACCGTACTAGTGCCTCCCCCATGCGGAAAAGATATAAGGCTGTCTGCGACTATGGCCATCTGGACAGCCCATTATATAAAACCAGCTCATGCATAGCCCCCATCTCCAAGAAGTGTCTACCATATGGTGTTGCGTTCCCCATATCCTGGTTGGCCCTCTGGAGGCCCATCTCAGCCAAGTCAATTTGTGACAACATAATGGCATCTCCCTAGCAGTCATATGTCTACACTTGCTCCCCTTTTGTCCGTACATTAAAATCTCCTAATAGGAGGACCTCTCCTTGTTGGGAGAACTCTGCAAATAATGGCGTATATGGAGTCTCCCCTTTCTCTGTCAACCTGCATGCATATTCTGATTTCTCTGGTGGGAAGTAGCATACTGCAATATGCATCACTCTCAAGCTAGGTCTGGCTAATTGCATCCACATAAAGCAAGCCTCCTCATTGTGTCTAACCATTGTGAGCATGCCTCTCAAATGAGGGCGAAACAAGCATGCCACTCCTCCCGAGCCATGCACGTCCCCAATGGTGCGTGTTTGTCCTCTGAAAGCTGACTCCCATGCCTCCCTGCTTGAAAAGGTCTTCTCCATCTCTACCATGGATCCCTCAAACCCTTTCCCAAACAGCATAAGGGCTGTACCAAACCATATGTCCTTCCCTATAGTCACAGCTTGCATGTAACCTCGAGAAAACTACAACCTGTTCACATGAATCCAAAGACATGCTTTCCACATGAAACTAAAGACCTGTATCTGATAAACCAAAGACCTGTATCCCATAAACCATAGGCCTGTTTCCTCAATACCAAAGTCCTGTATCCTCTCGAAAAACCAATGTCCTGTCTCCATAATAGATATACCATCAAATCACGGTTGCCAAAACCTAGAGAGAGAAAGATAGAGGACGTGTCAAGCAATCCCTGAATACACATAAGTCCAAGATGAAGAGCAACACACATCTCTTCCAAGAACATCATCTTGTGCATCTTAACTTGATCCTTTGTATCCCAATCTCGTAAACAAGGCCTGCATTCCACGATGAGAGAGAGAGAGAGAAAAAGGTCTCTCAGCTGTGTATTTCCTGCAACCCCACCTGCTCGCGAAAAGAGAGAGAGAAAACCCCTTGGCTGTTAGCCCCTCGGCGCCTCCTTCAACTCGCCTCCTTCCAAGAGAGAGATAGAGTCGTGCTGTTCAGCCCTTGCGCCTCTGTGGCTGCCCGTTGTTGCCCGCCTAGTCGCTTGTTGTTGCTGGTTGTAGCCCATATGCGCAGCCTGTCTGGCGCCCTCTGCTAGCTGCAGCCCGCCTGGCTGTAGCCCATGTGCAGCCTGCCTAGCGCTCCTTGCTGGCTGTAGCCCATGTGCAGCCTGCCTGGCGCTCCTGGCTGCATCCCGCCTGGCTGTAGCCCAAGCAGAGCATGCATGGCGCTAAGGTGAGGCGCACATGACCTGCTCTCGAAGTGATGCGCCCGCATGAACAACCTGACGACCACACCACCATGGCCCACCATAGTCACGACCACAAACCGAGAGGTGTGCCTAAAGCCACTCGACGACTCAACGATGACCACCCAGCGACCTGCCCTCGAATCCGCCACCCTTCGCCCTTTATAGAGAGGCGATTCGCTTTTCTCAAAAACGCCAAAAGCAAAAGCAGATACCAAGAATGCATGCTTCCAATAAAATAATATTTTTAAGTCATCAAAGGTTTTAAAAACCTTATAAACTTAAAAATCCTTTTGTCCCTTTCTTTAAAACCTTTTGTCCCCTTCACACTTGGGCTGGCCACATACATGGGACACCCTTTCATATCCAAACTGATGCCTTTCACACTGTCCATCGCGTGCCCGTGCCCACCTGCTTGTTATCCAGAGGGAAAAACACAGGGTCGTAACATACCCTTCTCTTGAAAAAAATAGCAAGCGTCCTCGATTGCACTCAATAACACAGTAGGCATCCAATGAAGAAAGGGTCCTCGAAAGCAATGTCCCTCCAGTGCATCTGGGTGATGAAACAATCATCCTGGACAATAAGGCCACACTTTCACATCGAAGTGACAAACAACTCTTGCTTGTTCCTTTAGAACCTAGAGCAAAAGTCTAAAACCAAGTGGAAACACGTAACCTGTGTTAGCCAAAAACAAAACCATGCATCATTCTACACATGACAAACATATGCATGACACATATATGCATTCGCAAACAATATGCTCGTGAAGATGCTCTACCCACTCCAAAATATCAGTCTCAGGGTTGCTCGCAAGCCTTACACCCATGGATATCCACGACTGATGGTACAACATGAGCATATGAAAGCACTCAATGCATCCAAACAGTACATCCACTAAGTACTTCCCACATATGTCCCTCTTGATGCTTTACCCACTCTGCACAGTGCACATGGCCATCCCGCAGGAGAACACTCAGTGATGCATCCATGAACATAATAAAGTACTTGATGTATCATATCAATATACATGCATCTCATCCTGACGCATCCAGAGTATTACCCATGTATTCCCAAGGGTACGAGGATCCAATGGCACCAGAATAAAATAATACCTCGGAAAGTGTATAAATACATGCATAGATAGAGTTCAATCCATATATGAACCAAACCAACTCTAGGACTGCTCGCAAGACTTATGCCCTTCATAGAGTCTCGAAGTGTTAGCTCAGGTTGCTGCAGACTTTGAACTAAACCAAACCATGTCATTCCAAAGGAAACCAACTCTAGAAATAGCATCATCTCATGTGACTAGTACACAATATCATAGAAGTCCCATAAGCAGATGTACTGTCGGTCTCAGTACCTTTGGATGAATACAAAGATGTCACCAAGCGACTCCTAGATGATAAACTGAGCGTGTCTATAACAAGGGAGCGGAGGTGCTACCCCCCTCTTGAGCATCAGGCAATGCTCTAGACCGATGCTCCAGACCGATGCTCTGCTGAATGAGCCGTAGCAAGAGTCGGCTCCAACTCAACGGCATCAAGATAAAGCTACAATACCTTAGGTGAATCTGCTAAGTCACCCTCCTCCATCCACTTCGCATCCATCAGTGAACAGTTCTTGAACTTCAGAAGATAGCGACGGGAAACTTTACCTTGTACCTTTCTTTCCTTGTGTGCCAGTATCTGCTCGGGAATAAGAACCTCATCAAGTTCCTCCGCTTCCGTCTGAGCCTCATCTGATACATCCTCAGGCACCCAAAACTTGATTGCACTCCACCCAAGTGGTAAGCACAAGTTCCTGAAAAGCATAGTAGACCACCACTGCTAAACATCGAAAGAAGCTGCCTTCCGAATCCATGAAGCCTCCGTGAAGATACCACTGGTGACAAAGTGTCAAAAGCCATAACCTTCAACCCATCTCTTGCACCATAACACTTCAACTGCTTCTTGTTCCTGGCCGACTACTTCCTGTCCTTGGTGTCTTTTCTTCTGAGCCTCATCTTTAGCTTTTGCTCTTCACCTCATATAGGCAAAGACTGCACTGTCTCCTGCACTTCCTTTTCACCTTCCACATGTTGAAGCTTTTGATATGACAACCACAGGCTCGCCTCCTTGAGAAAGTCGACGATATCCCGGCAATGGAACCATGAAATTGGCCTTCAAAAATCTAACGGGCGGTGAAACAGACACTCGCACACAAAACACTTCATCACCCATGGGGACCTGGAAAAGGAAACAAACAGGGGGAGCTAGAGTGCTCTTGCAAATAGTACGAGGACACCGATTGGCCCCAAAATGCAGTGGCGCCCCTTGCAGTATTTCTTTACTTGATAAAAATTTGAGTACAAAGTACAACTTGTAGAATCCTCTACCAATAGGATCCCTTGAAGCTTTCACCCAGGACTTCCAAATAAGAACTCTTGTTATTACAACACTTCATTCCATGGAGAAGGCACACCTGTACAACACCTCCCTTCTTGAAAAGGTCTTCTCCATCTCTACCATGGATCCCTCAAACCCTTTCCCAAACAGCAGTAGGGCTGTACCAAACCATATGTCCTTCCCTATAGTCACAGTTTGCATGTAACCTCGAGAAAACGACAACCTGTTCACATGAATCCAAAGACATGCTTTCCACATGAAACCAAAGACCTGTGTCCGATAAACCAAAGACCTATATCCCATAAACCATAGGCCTGTTTCCTCGATACCAAAGTCCTGTATCCTCTCGAAAAACCAATGTCCTGTCTCCATGACAGATATACCATCAAATCACGGCTGCCAAAACCTAGAGAGAGAAAGATAGAGAGGACGTGTCAAGCAATCCCTGAATACACATAAGTCCAAGATGAGAGCAACACACATCTCTTCCAAGAACATCATCCTGTGCATCTTAACTTGATCCTCTGTATCCCAATCTCGTAAACAAGGCCTGCAATCCACGATGAGAGAAAGAGAGAGAAAAAGGTCTCTCGGCTGTGTATTTCCTGCAACCCCACCTGCTCGCGAAGAGAGAGAGAGAGAAACCCCTTGGCTGTTAGCCCCTTGGCGCCTCCTTCAGCTCGCCTCCTTCCAAGAGAGAGATAGAGTCGTGCTATTCAGCCCTTGCACCTCTGTGTGTGGCCGCCTGCAGTCCTCCTGGCTGCCCGTTGCTGCCCGCCTGGTCGCCTGTTGCTGGCTGTAGCCCATATGTGCAGCCCATCTAGCGCCCTTTGCTGGTTGCAGCCCGCTTGGCTGTAGCCCATGTGCAGCCTGCCTAGCGCTCCTTGCTGGCTGCCTGCCTGGCTGTATGCGCAGCCTGCCTGGCGCTCCTTGCTGGCTGCCTTTGGCTATAGCCCAAGCGCAGCCTGCCTGGCGCTAAGGTGATGCGCCCGCATGAACCACCTGATGACCACACCACCATGGCCCACCATAGTCACGACCACAAACCGAGAGAAGCACCTAAAGCCACTCGATGACTCAACGATGACCACCCGGCGACCTGCCCTCGCATCTGCCACCCTTCGCCCTTTATAAAGAGGCGATTCGCTTTTCTCCAAAACGCCAAAAGCAAAAGCAAATACCAAGAACGCATGCTTCCAATAAAATAATATTTTTAAGTCATCAAAGGTTTTAAAAACCGTATAAACTTAAAAATCCTTTTGTCCCTTTCTTTAAAACCTTTTGTCCCCTTCACACTTGGGCTGGCCACATACATGGGACACCCATTCATATCCAAACTGATGCCTTTCACACTGTCCATCCTGTGCCCATGCCACCTGCTTGTTGTCCCCAGAGGGAAAAACACAGGGTCGTAATAGAGAGAGAGAGTCATTAACGTCTATGGAAGACCCCAAGGGTCTATGAGACCATAAGTAATACAATAGTACCATGGATATACTGAGATCATAAGTAATACAATAGTACCTTGGATATACAAGCCATCGAAGAACTGGAAAAGGAAATGAAAAAATGGAAAAAACACCAATGTGTGTATACATCTAGATAGCAAATGGTTATCCTATGATCCTTCCTCAGCCAGTACCAATCTCATGGCAGAAAGAGGGTCAGGCCTTTGTGATGGGAGCATGTCATGTTGGCAGACAACCTCCCGAATCTTTCTCTTTGTTGTGGAGGGTCCTGATGCTCTACGTTGGGGGAGTCTGGCTTGTAGAATGGATTGGGCTCTCTTGCTAAGAACTCCTTTGGGGTGTGGAGCTGGAGCGCGGGTATGGGTGAAAGGTTGTGAAGTTGGAGCAGAGGCACTAATATGGGTGGTGGACTCTGATGTGGATGCGTGTATCACAAAGAAATCTCATGGTGTGCTAGTTGAGTGTTTCCATCTATGACCTGTTGGAAGAAACTTGTGCTAGGGGACTGTGAGGTGTCCTAGGCTTGGGCCCTACAGAGAGTTTCTAGTTTGGTGCAGATCCATCTAGTAGTCCCAAGCAGTGGTGGTTCTAATAGGTAATGCCTTGCGACAATTCTTTCCTTTAAGGGACAGTGCAATATCTCATAGTACAGTGGGCATCTGAAAAAGTAGTGCTCCTCTATCTCAACCTTCCCTATGGAGCAGTGCCTACAGATTTTGTCCTCCCTTGCAATGTTGTTTGCTTCCCTAGTCTCCACTACAAGACGATGGGACGAGACTCAAATTTGTTCGAGTGCTATCTGCATGGCTTGTGACATGTGCCTGCATAGATAGCTGAGCTTTTAAAAGAAGCCATCATCTTTTTTGTGTGTAAAAAGTGTGTACGTTAAATTGGGGAACAAAAGATGTGGAAGAAGTTCACAGGAGATTGGCTGGTGGCGTTCCACAAGACCCAAGGGGAATGGCGGTCCTGTGAGTCGGGTGCCACTGGGGGCACACTAGGAAAGGCTTTTAGCAGGCAATGGTTCCAAGGGAGGATGATCCTCCAAGGGGTGGAGTGAGAGTAACAGACTCAATACTTAGGAAAAGAAGACCAGAGAAAGTGTTCAGGGACAGGGCATGAAGGGATAGGGGACAGGATGGAACAAATGCATAGATCTTCATCAGAGTTGGAGTGGATTTGGAGACCGGGCAGGGTTTTCAGTGAAAAGGTTGCCATGAAGGGAAGGATGACAGGTTTGGGACTCTAGGAATGGACAAAGGGATGATGACAGTCATCCAAGAATAGAAGTTGGAATCCCGTCATCAAGTTTAGCAGAGGGGGATGTCATGTGCATGCACATGTACATGTTGATCCCAAGGTTGATTCTTGAAGGGCAACAAGATAAAGAACCAGAGTAGAACGAGATTTTGGAGCATATACTACTAATATTGGTAGGAGTACCTTGTGGAGGGGCACAGGCGGCTTTCGGCTAGTTTATGAATGAGTATATCTCTGTCGGCTGCAGCATGTTGTGGAATATTTTTGTCCAAGATCTGGCTGACAGCAGGTCGGCCAGTCCATAAGGTATTCAAGGGCCTATATAAGGCATGTTTGCTCATTGTTAGTCATTTAGTTCCCAATGGACTGAGTCATAGAATAGGAACTAGGTTAGGTTTCTACCTTTTTGATGGGGGAGCCATGGGCTAGCCAAGACTTGTACACCTTTTTGTACATTATGAATATACGGAATACTCAGCTATCTCGCTCTCTTCTCTCCTTCTTCTGTATTTGTTTTGCATCAAGCATGTTCCAGGATGGTGTTTAGGGCTGAAAGAAAACTCCTAGAGCTTCCGCATGTGACATTAATGTACAAACAATGTTTTGCAGGCCATGTATTACCTGATAGCCACCCTAAAGTGACCTGTCTTCCCACCTGTGCAACACTTTGAACAGGGTGCGCTTGCTGCTCTTTGCACACCCACTATGTAGGCTGGAAAACAGCCGTCATCAGTCTTCCTGCCCACTCTTTGCCACCCCTTCATACTTACGTATCAAACATACGCAAAGGGCAGGTACCTAAGTAGAGGTTCACAAGGCAAGAGAGAACTTCGGGTTGCCTCTCTACCCATCGGCTCAGCTCCGACTTCAATATAGAGCCATATAATTTGGCCAAGTAATGACCGATCATGATTGTCCTGTAGTTGCCTGGTATCATGGGGTCCCCACTCTTAAAGAGTGGTACAATGATATGCTCTGTCCAGCTTGTTGGGAAACCCTCGCAAATGGCACGATTAAACACATGTACGATGAGCGGAGGCAAAGTGTCTCGTGCATATGAGAAGTGCTCTCCAACTAGCCCATCATGATCCTGTGCCTTTCCATTCTGTAACCTGTCTATCGCACCATCCGCATAGTAAAAAAGGTGCTGCTAGCCAGTCTAGCTCCCAGTGGAGGGGGGGTGGGGGCTGTCCTGGTGCATCATATAGCTCTCTAGCATAAGTATGCCATGCCTCAGGTGCAGTAATCGGAGTACCAGGCTATCTCTCCTGAAACATCTTCCATGCCCTCTTGCAGTCCTTCCCTAGGAAGAGTTGGTAGATCTCCTCCTCTAGCTTAGCCAAAGAGGCTCGTTTCTTCTTGCACACAAGGTGCCGAAAGATCATCCTGGTCTGTCTATGCGTGTGAGACCCAATGGCAATCTCATGCTGTAGCTGTGCTCGTGTCTCACGACACTCATCATCATACCAATTGTTCTGTGGGGCAGTGCTGCGGGGGTGGGTAGAAGGGATCATAGTGCAGGGAAACGCATATGAGGCGGAGGGGAGAGAGAAATGAAATGAAATGAAATGTTATATTAACGTCTTCAAAAGGCCATAATGACCTATGAGACCAAAAGTTACATCATGGTGGATCTGATACAATGTCTGGATAAAAAACCCAGAAAATGAAAAATAAAGATGATACTACTGGCACCTAGAAAATGAAACTGGAAATGGAAGGTAAACAGAAACCCTTATAGGGTGTGAATATAGTGAGGGGGGGGGGTACGCTATGGAGGTGAGTGGAATATAGTGAGGGGATACAATATCATGTGGCACGGAGGGGTACACTATGGAGGTGCCTCCATCTCATAATATCTGCCGCATCGGACGCTGGCGGATCTCCTCAATATCCTCTGTGGTCAGCACCCTGACTGGGTGTCTCGCATGCCTCGCAAGAATAATCCGAATCCGCCGCTGCAACCTCCGTCTATGCTGGGATGCCCTCCTCCGTAGTCGTGGGCGTCTGGACCACCCAAGCTCAATCGCACGATCAATTAGTGTATCTCTGGTGTGGGCGGTATCCATGTCCTGCTACTGCTGTGGTCCATCTGGCGCAGTGATGGCTGGACTAAAGAAATCTGTAATGTGCCTCTGAGTTTGGCTCTCTGTGCGCCTAAGCAGGCTATCTCTATGTCTCCGCAACTCAAGCAAGAACAATCCCAAACATCTCTGGTCCTGGTACCCCATGACTTTGGAAAGTGGTCCAAAACCCTCTCTGAATAAACAGTGGAAACGACCCGGTATCTCATAGTATGCAGTACAATGGCATATATAATGCAGCTCTGTCTCTGGCTCCCCATGGCATACTCGGCATATCTTGGCCTCAGCTGGTATACCTCTATATCGGCCAATCTCAATCTCAAGCTGGTGTGAGGATGTGCGAATCTGACCAATAGCACATCGTACTGCATGAGGCAAGTGTACATGCATGTAACTGGGTCTGATCACAAAACCATCTGCTGTGAGCTGAAGAAAATGCTCTCTGTAGAAAGCCATCTTCGTGCCCAGCTCCTCAGTCGGCTGTATCCATGTCCTCCTAATGTCCAGCTGAACTAAATCCTGACGGATGAGTCTGGTATACTCTGTCCGTGTGAGAGTGAGAGAGGGTGCCTCCAGAGAATACTCGAAGGGAGGCAATCTGTCCATGCTAAAACCATGTGCCTGGAACCAAGATGTCATCTGTCCATACCAACAAGCCGTGTCTCCTTGTAAAGCTAACTGTCGGGAGGACTCCAGGGCGAGGCGTGCATATCTGTCTCGGGGGAGATCCCACAAGCCATGTATGTAGGAGACTGATCTCGTAAGAGCCTCAATCACCAGAGGGGCAGCCGCCAGCTCTGCTCGAATAATCTCATGAGGTACCACGGCCTTGGCTCTAATAATCCTAGCAATCATAGATACCAAAGGCCTCTCCATACCTCTCCACCCGCCTGCGCTGTGATGGCCCACTGAAGGTCCCCATATCTGCACTCCATAAAGCATAGCTGATGTCACTAGAGTGTCAAAAAGCCAAAGTTTCGTTCGAGGTTCCTGAAACTGAACCTGCGAACACATCCTCTCCAAACCACCCAGGGCTGCATGTGCTCTAGTCAATCTAGTCTCTGCTGCTCTCCTCATCGAAAACACTGGCCCACTGAATACTACCCCAAGATATGTATATGCATCTGTATACTCCACAATCTCCTGCCCATATGTAAATGTGGAAGCTGATCGCCTAACCCACTTTGGCGTGGTGTTAAACACCATAACCTTGGTTTTGCCAAGGTTGAGAGACAATCCACTATCATGTGCAAACTCATGTAAAGCATCCAGATGAGAGAGAGAGAGAGAGAGAGAGAGAGAGAGAACGGAGGGAGGCGAAACGTTCGAAACAGCAGGCGGGAGGGAGGCGACACGTTCGAAACAGCGAGGCGACACGTTCGAAACAGCAAGCAGGAGAGGGAGGCGACAGAGGTCAGCAGGCGGGAGGGAGGTGACACACGTTCGATAGAGGTCAGCGGGAGAGGGAGGCGACAGAGGTCAGCAGGGTTCCGGCTCTAGGGTTTCAGGCAGCAGTGGAAGAAAAAAAAATAAAAAATAAAAAAAAAATAAAAAAAATAAAAAAAAATCAGGTTTGCAGGTTTTCTCAAGGGTGCAGCAATGGTTCAAGCAACTATTTAAGGGTTTGCAGGTGCTGAATTAGGGTTTTCAGGTGCTGAATTAGGGTTTTTGAGAAAGGGTTTTCTTTGCTTTTGTACATGGATTTGGATGACCCGGCTGCTGCTGTTGGTGGCATGGCTGCCAATAGCCTTAACATGGATCTTATTAAGGAGATGATCGAGAAGGATGTGGGTTATGCTTCAGATGCCTCGGAGCAACAAAAACGTCAAAGGCTTGATGTTGATGCAAGTTACACTCTGGTGAATGTTGGAGAGAATGCAGAGGAAAGTTCTCAGGTACCTTCTCCGGAGTTTGCACGTTTGCTGCAGATCACTGGTGAGCTTCTGCAAGAATATGTGAAGGCAAATAGCGTGCAAATGGCTGCAGTAGATAATGATGGTGTGGCTGATGTATGCATGGAGACTCCTTTGTTGCTACAACAGCTAGCAGATTTTCATGATCGTGCTGCTATCTTCTTCTTTACTGGGCGTATTCTGTTGTTGCCTCGTCTTAGAGCATGGTTGGGCCGCTTGGTGTCGCCTGAGGCACTTGAGGAGATTTATGATGGTCCGAGAGGCTTTTATGAAATACTTTTTCGCACTTCGGAAGCCTGTACGGCAGTCTTGGAGCAGGTGCCACTCTTTTTGGATGGGCAGTTGGTTCATGTGGTTCCGTGGAAGCCTATGGCAGAGTACCAAGATATGTTGCGCCAGGCTTGCCCAGTTTGGGTTGAAGTGAAACAATTCCCACCAATGTTTTGGCGTGTTTTACCAGATCTCATGCGAGGTATCGGTGATGTCTTGGTGGTACCTCAAATGACATCTAGAAACCGAAATCGTCTATGCATGTTATGGGATACTGGGAGACCTAGGCCGACACATTTGCGTGTCAATATGGCTGGGCTGCAACCTTTAATGTATGAATTGAGGTGGGATACATTTGCTGGCCACTGTTTCAAATGTGGTAAGATGGGCCACTTTGTCTCCGAATGTCCTAAGAAAGAACAAGTTGTTGCTACCAAGGATATCGTTGATGGGCAGTTGCCCGTGGAAGATGAGCATGATGCTCCTTTACATGATGCACAGCACATGGATGTACATGCGGATGTTCAGAATGAGGTTGAGCAGCCATGGGTGGAAGTACGTGGTAAAAAGACACGATTTATTGCCCCGCGGGGGGATTTCTCAGATGCTGTTTGGCGGGGGCCTTTGCGTACTCATCAGGGGCCCTTACATACATATGCTCGTTGCCCTTTGGGTTCAGGTGCCCAGCAACAGACCAGGATTGAGAGGCCGGGAGGCCAACTTTCTCAGAGTTCAGGGGCTCTTGGGGTGGATAGAGTAGAACACTATCCTATTAGAAGTCGCCTAACAAAAGAAGCACAACAACAATTGCCTCGTATGTTTGGTTCGAAGGGTGAGGTAATCTCACCATGGGATGGTCATTACCCTTTGGCTCGTGCTCAGGAACTCCAAGGGCAGTCTGAGATCACAAATACCATGTCTAAAAATGCAATGCTTCAAAAGGTTCGTGATTTGGCAGATTGTCTTGGGCCTAGTACACGGCCTTGTTGATTCCTTTTCTGGGAAGGCTTATGAAAATTGTACAATGGAATGTAAAGGGCATTTCTTTGCGCCAAAAGCAGTTTAGGCTTTGGCGTACAACTTTTTATCATGGTTGGGATGTTTTGTGTGCAGTTGAACATAAGCAGCATAAGTTGGCTGGCAAAGCCTATGTATATAAGGGGTTTCATGTTTTCTACAGCGGACATCCTGCTTTGCAGTCAGGTGTTATGTTTGCTGTTCGTTCGCAGTGTCAGCCTTCTCTTGTGATTCAAGATGTTCATGGAAGATTTCTAGTGATACAAATTGTTTGGGATGATACGCCTTTATGGTTATTAGGGGTGTATGCTCCAAATAATGCTCGTGCACGCCGTTTGCTGTGGAATGACTTGTGTGCTCTTTCAATCTCTCATCCTGGCTTTGTGATGGGAGACTTTAATACGTGTGTCTCCGGGGAGCAAGCCACGTCGCCTCATTCTGTAATGGATGGCCTGGAGAGAATGGCGTGGGAAGCTTTTGCAGCAAGGTCGCTAAAACAAGACATGTCGTCTTGGTTGCATCCAGATGAAAGGGGTTACACTTATGCCTCACAACAGTTTCGGGACACTTATGCTAGATTGGATAGGATGTATATTTTACATTAAGATCTCTTTTTGCCAGAGGTTCTTACTATGATGGTTGATCAGCAACAGGTTTTGTCGGATCATTGGCCGCTTGTGTTTTAAATGGTCTATCATCCTGTGGATGCATATAAAGGCTTGTTGGGATGCTTGCCTTTGCGCTTAAATCACACTTTTTTGGAGCATGAAGTTTTTGATGTTTATATGCGTCAGTTGATACGACATTTCTCCACAAGAGTGTCCATGGCTGATTATCATGCTTGGCTAGTGTTCCTTACCAACACTCGAAAATTGGCGCGGCATTATGGTCTTGCTAATGCCTCTATACAAAAACAGCATGTGGCTCTTCTTGAGTCGCTTTTAAAGGGCTTGCAGGCGTTCATGTTTACTGACTCTATGGATGCTGAAGTTGTGGATGCCATAGAATGGCTGAAAAAGGAGCTATCTAGGGTGCAGGAAGCACAATATGTTCGCTTTAAACTACTTGCACGTCTTGATGCTTTGCGGGATGCTAACTGTCAATCTCATCGCTTCTATGATAAGTTGCATCAAAAACATATGCATGAGAATATTGTTAGGCTGTGATGGATGCGCAAGGCAACCTTGTTACTCAACCTTCTGAGGTTATTCAGCATTGCATCAGGTTTTATGAAGATTTGCTTGCCCCTCGAGAGGATGTCTCGCCGGCTGTCCTGGCTGCAAGGGAGTCATTGTTTGCTGAAGTACGATATCAAGTTGACCCTGATGTGGTGGTTCAGCTTGATGCTCCTGTTACTCAAGGGGAAGTGGAAGCTGTTCTCTCCAAACTTCCCATGGGAAAGAGCCCTGGTTGGGATGGTTTGACAAATGAGTTTTTCTGAAAATATGCTAATCAGCTTGCAGAGCCTTTGACACTTATTTGTCAAAGGGTTTGGGATGAGGGATATATGCCTGCCGATTGGAAGTTGGGCATACTTCGTTTGTTGCCCAAAGTCCCTTCGCCTACTTCTTTGGCTCAATGGCGCCCAATCTCACTTATGGGTATTATGTATAAAATCTTTACAAAGATTTTTGCCAATCGCTTGCAGAAGGTGCTTCCTACTCTTATTCATCCATATCAATATGGATTTGTGCATGGCAGGAATATTTTGCATAATATTCTTAATGTTCAAATTTAAGTGGATTATGCCAAGGCAAAGAAGCAAGAGATTGTGATGGTGCAGTTGGATCTTGAAAAAGCTTTTGATCATGTCAGCTGGTCTTTCCTTTCTTAGTTAATGACAGCCATGGGCTTTGGTCCCAAAATGGCTAATTTGGTGCATTGACTTGGCTCTGGCTCTATCACGCAGATTATGCTCAACGGAGGACTTTCGGATGGTATTTCTCTCACTCGTTCTCTCCGGCAGGGCTGTCCTCTTAGCCCTCTTTTCTTTGCCATTGCCACTCATCCTATGTTATCTCGCCTAGATGCTATGGCATCGCATGGTGAAGTGGTTGGTTTGCTCAAGCCCTTGCGGATGACACTTTTATGTTTCTCAGGGCCGAAAAAGCCAATATAGATCGAGCAATGGAAGCTTGGAATAATTTTGCATTGGCTTCTGGGCTGAAAATAAATTCAACAAAATCAGCCCTCATTATATGCACGGAATTTGATCTTGAGGCATTAGGGTGGCAAGGCCGTGTGGTGCATACAGGAGACATTGTTCGTCATATTGGGTATCCGGTGGGTGTGGATGTGGACTACCAAGCGCTTCTTGCTTGGATTTCTACTCGGATCTCGGATAAATTTATGTATTGGAAAGCTCAAGGGTGGCCTATGCACGTGAGGGTTAAGGTAGCTCAGGTTATTATGCTTAGCATGATTTCCTATTTTTTGCCTTTGCTACCTTGGACGCACAAATCTCTTCTCCGTTTGGTTGCTCCCATTCGGTTTATGCTCTGGAAGAGGCAAGGAAATGTTATGGGTCAAACATGGATAGCTTGGAATCACATTACGACGCCCAAAAGAATGGGTGGGGCTGCTTTACTGGATGTCCGCTTGCATATGGTGGCGCGTAGGTGGGCGCTTTTTCAGAATATGTGTTTGCAGGAGCAGCCTTGGGTATTCATGGCTCGTCACTTGATTGAGTTGGAGGGATTGTCACATGGACGGACACGTGTGCAGGCTTCATGGTGGGACATTGTGAATGCTGTCCGTATTCGCTCATCTCACATTTTATCGCATATTCTCCTTTCTTGGCATGAAGTTCTACTATTGGCTCAGTGGGATCCTGGTCATGAAAGACTACTTTTGAACTCTTTGCAGTTCGAAACATTTGTGGAGTCGCGTGTCATTGTTTGGCCAGACAGAGATGCTTCACGCATACGACTCAACCGCATAGTCAGGTTAGGCTTGGTTAGAATCCGAGATGCTGTGATACCTAGTCGTGACAGGCCATATTCGTTTCGTCGTATTCGGCAGCACTTTAGGGTTCCTCGGACATTTCAGCCACTATGGGTTGACATCATGCATGCAGTTGAGCCTTTTACTCCATTGCCTCGGCCATCTGCAGATCAGCCTTGGCTTGATTGGGCACTATGTAAATCTGGTGACTTGATATCACTTTCAGCTAACCAGGTCTATCATAAGCTCGTATCAGAGAAAGATTGGGTTTCAGCCAAGGCCAATAAGGTGTGGGGATTGCACAAGTCTAAATCATGGTGGCAGAAAACTCTTATGCGTGGTTGGCAGTCTAAACTCCCTTACAAAGGTAAGGTTTTCATTTGGAGGATGTTGGTGGGAGGGTTACCTACACGGGATCAGCTCAGCCGTCGTAAAATTACATTGGCCTCTTGCTTCTTCTGCACGACATGCACTGAAACAGTTATGCATCTGTTCATGAGTTGTCCAGTGGCCCGTCAGATTTGGTCTTTTGTCTCTCGCGTTTGGGAGGTAGTAGAGAGGTCTACTGTTTCGGCTCATCAGTGGATATTTGGGATTTGTCCTCAAGCCATTACTTCGGACAGTCACCTTCTGATATTCCATTTCCTTAGATGGACAGGACTTTGGCATATTTGGTCTACACGGAATGGGTTCATCTTTGATTCCTTGTTTGGAATACATGGGCACGTTCTACGTATCCGCGGTTTGCTGCTTTGGTAGTTTTCTTCACTTCTCTCAGCTCAGCTACTGGATGCAGATGCTATTTCGTTATGGTCTACGGCGGCTCGGCTGGCTCATCTTTGATGCTTTTATCTGGGATGCTTATTTGGCTAGGAGGCTTTCTTATTAGTGTACAGGTTAGAGGATCTTTTGTGGGGGGTTTTTTGGGGCCATAGGTTCTGTGTGAGCCATGTGGCTGATGTACATTTTTACATATAATATAAAACACCATTTCACGAAAAAAAAAAAGAGAGAGAGAGAGATGCAATGGAAGACTCACTAACACATTCGCACAAGTAACCTAACTTAATCCTTGTATTATATTTGTACAACCAAATGTTATGAAGTACAATGGTTGATCAGACTTTTCTAGTCCCAATCTAAGTTGTGGTAGTAATCCAGCTGGTCCTTTTCACATGTTGGTTCCACATGTGCTTCCCAGCTCTCCCAATTGCTAGATCGCTGCTTGCTAGGGATGGAAACTTGCAATACTTTGTTGATTAAAGCTGGAGGTTTGGGTGCCTATTTATAGGCCCCTATGGATCCCATGTGGGTGAGAGTACAAGCCTTTCTCAGGATTGTGCTTTCCATGGCTAAGGATACTCAACGGACTCCAATGTTTTTTCTTGTACCGTTGGACAGATAGAAAGTGCTGGATTAGGCACGAGTTGGTTATCTACAGGTTTATTTGCATGTCGGGAACTTTATATGGACACCGTATAGCTGAGGGGTGTGCAGCTGAGGGCAGCTGCAATGCAAGTGGGGGAGAATGTGACACACCTCACCTATTATACAGGTCGGCCAGCCTTGGGCAGAGGCGGACAACGCAGGTGCCATGTCGCAGGCATGATGTGGCAGCAATGGCATGGTGATGACACATGGCAGGTCGGGCAGAGCAGGCCAACAAAGGTAGTCCAATACATATATATATATATGAGTAGCAAAATCTTCATATACATCGGCATTCCTTAGCGGTCAAGCCTACAGAGAGCGCCTCTCTACAGCACAGGCTGATCAAGGACATCTCAGGCAGTGTGGGGGTGCGTTTTGACGTCTTCATTCTGAGCCACATCATTTGTACTTGAATTTCAGTTGAAAATACTTTTTTCTTATACATAATACAGAGCAGTAGTTTTGGCCTCTTGTGTATGCTGTATGTTTGATTCTGCCTCAGTCTTTTCTATCTCTAAAAACCCTAGCACATAGGCACGAGTGTTCTACATGATCATTGAGGGAGAAGGTTTCTTATAAGATTTATTTTCAATAAACTTCAAATATTTTCGACACATTATACTAATTGTTTTTACATGTTGTGAAGTGATGTTAATTAGTTTGTCTCTGATTTTTTTTTTGGTCAGGCATTTTTTCAGCGTTGGTGGAGAGAGCAGACATCAAAGAAACAGAAAGCTGTGAAGAAGCTTGTTAAGGCAGGCCAGCTTGAATTTATGTAAGTCATGATAGCTTGTTATTTAAAAGCTTAAAACAATGAAAATAAACTGATTATTATGGCATGTGGTGTTGAGATTTCAGAAATGGAGGATGGTGTATGCATGATGAGGCCACAACACACTATATTGATATGATAGACCAGACAACTCTTGGGCACAGATACATCAAAGAACAATTTGGAAAAGTTCCACGAATGGGATGGCAAATAGATCCTTTTGGGCACTCTGCAGTTCAAGGATACCTGCTTAGTGCAGAGGTTGGTTTAACATTTTCTACTACATTTTTAAAAAACCTCTTGCTTCTACATTGCCTACTTTCACAAAAGTTTTTCAGATTACTCTTGATTCTCCCCTTTTGTGCGTCTGTGATTTCTTGTAATTCCTATTTAGATCAAGCTGTTCATGCCAAGGCATCCCAAGAATTACAACACTACTCAATATTGCTATAAGGAAGTCTTCATTGTCCAAATACGGCTGTATATTAATGTGAAGCTTCCCTATCACACCATATCTCTTCCTTACTTTTTGAAATCCACTCTAGGTTCCCTAGGCAATCCCATTCTTCAAGACATGTCAAGCCCAAGGGCGCAGTTACCATTGCCATAGATATGAAATTGTAGAGGCTGCATCACCATCAAGTTTGGATTGTTATGACAGCCTTACTTTTTTTCTGCATGATTTTGTTAGAGGCTTTCGTAGGAGTTTATCCTGGATTCTTTTGTAATTTTGTGATAGAAGTTCATTATCTCGCGTAAGAAAGATTGATTTTGGACCTGTCCTCAGGACTTTATCCTGGATTCTTTTGTAATTTTGTGATAGAAGTTCATTATCTCGCTAAGAAAGATTGATTTTGGACTTGTCCTCAAGTCTTGTAGACTCTGTGAAATTCCTTGGATTGTCATATATCCTTGTACCTCTGCTTTCTACTCTTCACCTTGTGGACACTTAGTATATACATGAATCTTGCTTCCATACTTGCTCATTGCTCTTGGGAAAGACTTGGCAGAAAAGACATAGCCCTCTTCTTCTCTTTCTTACCATCCCCCGAAGGGCTGGCCTCTTGTCATTTATTGCTTTTATATTTTCACTTTTGAGCATTGGAGGTTGATTTAAACTGGTTAGTCCTTTTGTGAAGTCTCTTCGCTGTCTTGGCTGTCATGAATGCAATAAAGTACACTTTAGTCCAACTTGAATGGTTCTATGTAGTCTGGTCTCATATTTTCTCTTCTCTTCTCTTCCATAGACACAAGAAGGAAAAAATCCACTTTAACCAAGACTCTTCAAAATTTTCCATTGTAGTTACAAACACTTAAAGCTCTCAGTCTTCATCTTCTCTTCTCTTCTCTTAGTCCTTTTGTGAAGTCTCTTCGCTGTCTTGGCTGTCATGAATGCAATAAAGTACACTTTAGTCCAACTTGGATGGTTCTATGTAGTCTGGTCTCATATTTTCTCTTCTCTTCTCTTCCATAGACACAAGAAGGAAAAAATCCACTTTAACCAAGACTCTTCAAAATTTTCCATTGTAGTTACAAACACTTAAAGATCTCAGTCTTCATCTTTGTAACTCTTTGTCTCTTTGATCTCCAAGAAGGGCTTTGTGGACTCTTAGAAAGGAGGAGGAGCAGGGCTTCTGGAGCGATGAGCTGGAGCAATCCCGCCTGTTCATGAACCTGCGTCCCTTCCCTCAGTCTTTCATCATGCTGCCCCCGCCTCCCTTCTCTGTTCGTTGCCGCCACCCTGCGCCATCTCCCTCCCTCCCCTTCCCGTGGGCAGCGGTTCTCTCAGCCTCTTGCCCACCTGTCTCTAAGTGCACCCCCACCTCAGCATAGATCGGCATGCCAAAGGCCTTTATGGGGTAGGCTGGGATGGATTTGTGGGAGCCATACCTTGGCCCTTGGCTTGGGGGTGGTTCGAAGCATAGAACCTACGGTTGGGAGGTGAGCTAGCCTGCACCTGGTAACACCCTCATGACTTTCTTCATGGGGCCACAAGGCAGATTGAGCCGATCCCCCCCCTCGACAGATGACCTCAGCAGCTGCACTTTACAGAGAGTGAGATTGATTGGGTTTCATGACCACAAGGGGCATGTTGACCCTCCCTGAGCCAAAGTGGCCAGAGAGAGTTTGTGGATGTTATGGTTATGAAGGGCCAACCACTGATGCGTGTGCAATGGGATCCAGGTTAGTGGTAGTGGCATGATCCCTTCGCCCCTGAGGAGGCCTGCATCATCCCATCTTTGAGTACACAGTCGGCTTGGGCCGCAGGATTCAGATGCCAAAGGTTGCTAATACCATAGTCACCAGAAACGAGAAATGGGAATGGAAACGTTCGAGGAATGGAAATGGGGAAACGAGTTTTGAGGGGTGGAAACGGCCATTTCCTGTGACAATATCACTTCAGAAACGAGAAACGGCCATGGAAACGGATGAGGTCCAAAGAAACACGTTTCTCGGGGCTGAAACGGCCCTTTCTTGTGGCTATGGATAATACGCGAATGGCAACAGTACATTGGCATACTCAGGGCATTCCCATGCATTTTCTCCATGATTCTTGGAAATGGTTGTGGGTTAGCTTCCGGTCACGAATGATTACTCTTTTCCTTTGGCAGACAGCTCATAGGACCTTGGCAGTGGGCATTTGGCTAGTAGTTGGAGGTCAGCCAGCCCTCTGCTCTAGGTGTGGACACCCCTAGGAGTCACAGCGGCATTGCCTTTGGGATTGTCCCAAGGTGCCGATTTGGTTGCGGATCCTCCATATATTAACCATGGACATCTACCCGCACCATCACTTGGGAAAGGTAGCATTGGTTTGTGAGTCAGCACCAGCCCTAGCATACTACTAGCATATGAGGAGACGGGATAGGACCTTACCCTTCTCCTTGCTCACCACAATATCATGGCAGCCTTGCTATCAGCAACCCCAATTGGGAGCAGGACCACAGTCCCCTGTCAAAGGTGGGAGATCATCAATAGTATAGCAACACGGCACATTTGGCATGTTGTTGCAGCGAGGCCATAGAGGGGCACAACCATGCCACCCGCTGAGTCCATCCAGAGCATATGGGACATCATACACACCCACCGGTGCAGTGGGAGAATCTGTGAGGTAGCTTTGAGCGTATGTCAATAGGCTTTTCTATGGATTTGGATCAGCGGTCCTTTCCTTAGGGTCAGAGACAGCAAGGCTACTTGGCATTATAGGCCACGTGTCCCCCCCCCCCATCCCACAATTGTATGAGATAGCCTTCCTCCTTGAGTGGCCAGCTGAAGCGGAAGAGCCCTTCTCTGTCTCCAACTGTTTTTTTTCATCTCCCTTGATTGAGACTTGGTCATGTACTTAGCTATTTTGGCTGTATTTTTGGTAACGAATGGAAGAATCTTTTCTTTGAAAAAGAAAAAAAGAAACGAATAAAGGAGAAGGAGCTATTATAACCATACCATGGCAAGTTTTGTCCTTTTGTTGAGTAGGACAAATTGTATGCCAACTGTATCGTCATTTACTAGGGGCTTTGGCCTTCCCCTTGGGTTTGGCGTATGATTTGCCTTTTTTTTTTCTCTCTCTTTTTTTTTTTTTTTCCCCCAGAAAGAGACTTCTATTAAGTATGAGAAAAACATAGAACAATCACAGCTATAAGCCAGAAAAGAATAGAATCCCCCAATATGTAAGGTGATTTCAACCACTGAGGAGCATCATGATGCCATGTAAGACTTGTGGTACTAGAGGAAAAGAAGATGCCATGGTCCCACTCCCGCATAAATATCACGCGCTTTGCCTGCGCAGAACGAGAGGGCCCCTAAATGCGAGCCCAAGTAGCCATAAGAGTATGGATGATATCACCCCATATAGTACTAATGCACTGAGACCCAAAAATCTGGACACCCTCAATAGCCTCCGTGCATCTAGCTCTCCAGATCCGCGATGCTGTAATACTGGCAGCAATCTCCCAATTAGTGTCAATCCTCTGTCTGGGGCGTGTATAATCAGAGTGAGGAACATCCTGCAATAAATCATGCTGGGCAATACCTCTACGAATGAAAATAGCAGAATATGTACCATTGCCCTCATAAAAAAGCTGCGGACGGCGGACTGGGAGAGCCAAGCAACTACCCCCCAAGTCACATGCATGGTTCGGCCACTCAATTTTCCTTTTCTTCTTTTGAGGAGTGATTCTGGCAAAACTGTGTGTGTCTCATCTCCTCTCAAAACCCCTTGAGAGAACATGTATGACATAGCAAGATCTATCAAGTTTACTTCTGTTTCCTCCACATGCTTCACAAAAGCACTATTGCTTGTTGTCTTCTTTTTCTCCAACAAGTACCTTTAATATCCTAGGTTGGCTTCATGACTCATTGGTTGATAAATTTTGGCATGGATTTCTACTTATCGAGGCAAACTTTTCTTGTCTTCCTCAAGGCTGTGACCTGATTCTTTTCTACGTTACTCTGGCTGTGTGACTCTACTGTTGTGCGAGGTAGTCATGTGTTGGGCAGCAAAAACTTGGATGTAGTCATTTATGAAGTTGTAAGTAGAAATGATGATGAAGCAGGAAAAAGAATGATTAAAGTGATGATCTGAACACAAACTGGAACCTCTCCCCCATTCTCCTCCTCTCCTAGGTGATCTTTTTGGGTGATTGCATAGGTTATTTGTCATGAGAAATCTTCAAAAGAGAAAGGTTTTAATCCTTGCATATATTGACATGTTTTGCAGATGGGATTTGATGCTCTTTACTTTGCAAGGATTGATTATCAAGACAAAATGAAGCGTCTTAATGAGAAGACATTGGAGATGGTTTGGCAGGCTTCTAAAACTCTGGGCAGCTCTGCTCAGGTGGTTATGTTGGTCTTACTATTCATCTTATGAAGTTTTTGTCATGAATAGATAGTGTTCATATAGATGCACTATGATATGTTATTATATGCACAACTTACAGCTATAGGTTGATATGCATCTTTGGCAGTTTAGATTTTTACAGGTGCTTTGTATGACGGTTATGGGCCACCCACTGGATTTGACTTTGACATGGATTCTACAGACACACCTATCCAGGTACTCATCTACACACACACACACACACACACTTACTTTTTTTTTTTTGAGTGAAATCATTCATTGATAAAAGTAATGTACAATCATGGCTGTCCCAGAGTAGGACAGCCAGGGCTTAGATCAGAAACAGTGGGAAAACACCTCAAGCTACTGAAAAGCAAGCTCTCCAAGATCATAAGAATCTATGAGAGATTGGTGAAGAGATCTATGGAAGAAGGAAAAAGGGTCGACATGAACAACAGAAAAAAGCAGCTGATTCCAGACATGATAGATAGTCCAGAAAGCCTAGAATCTCATCCAATCCAAGAAGACTACATAAGCTGGCAATGTAGGAGAGAGTCCACCAAAAAGCCAAACTGTCTCCCAAAAAGTCTGCTTGGAAATCGTACCCGCAGGCCCCCTGACAATCTGTCCAGGAGAGCTCGAGACTGGGAGTAGTACCAC
Organism: Cibotium barometz; assembly: GCF_041138505.1. Taxonomy (NCBI): domain Eukaryota; kingdom Viridiplantae; phylum Streptophyta; class Polypodiopsida; order Cyatheales; family Cibotiaceae; genus Cibotium; species Cibotium barometz. The sequence goes on from NC_141055.1 coordinate 12,354,393, forward strand.
CACAGAAGATGGGGCACCGTCTCATATGGGTGAGAGCATCGCCTACAAGAGGCTGAAGCAATGTGTCTATGTGCCAAAAGAACCCCCACCGGAAAAACACCCATAATATATCTCCATAGAAACAGGCGTTGCTTCAAAGGCAATTTGCTCATCCATATCCTTCCCAATGTTGCTCTCCACCAAGGCAAGGATTTAGACATCCTCCAAAGATGATTCTCATGCTCATGAATCCATGGAGGGGGGGGGGGGGGGGGGGGAGGTGGGGATGCAAAAGGAACTTGTATGCCCTAGAATTTGAGAGCTGATGAAAAGGGAGAGGTGTATATCCAAGAAGCTGCCTGTCAAAAAGCCATCCCCCCCCTCCCCCCCCCCCACACACACACACATTTTTTTTTTGGGGGTAAAAACCAGTGTTCTATTACTTCATTGTACAAGGAAAGAAGCCCTCAAAAGTGAGGAAAACTATTAAGATCACAAAATACGAGTACTTGTCAATCTGTGTAGAGTGAAAGATCACATGATTGCGGCCAATCCTGAGTGTCCAAAGTGCCCAAAAGCAAGGAAATGTGCATACTCAGCTAGTCTTCGATGATCTCTCCCAAAGATCCGACCTCCTAGAAATGTGGCAGCCAAAGAAAGAGATAATCTATGCAAGCAGTCTCTGGTATCAAAACAAGCCCATAGTAAATGAGACACGGTCTCATTTACAATGGGCATCTAGAGGCAGATGCTATCCTTCTTTTAGCTAGAGTTTCACCGACAAGTAGCACTCCAACCAGGCAGTCCAACCAGGCATCGACAAAGAAAACTCTCTGCTTTAAAATGGCAATTTATTTTTTGGAGATTTTATTTCCACCACTTGGCTGTCTTATCCATATTCCAAAGCCTGTTCGATTGAGCTCCACGGCTCGAGAAAAATCAATTCGTGCAACAGTGAGCTGTGACATAGGTACTTTGGAAAAACCGGCTTCATCTCTCTGCAACATCCAATGCAACAATCTGTTCTCTTGAATAATAAGTGTAGTCACTTCAAATTGCTACAACAAAGCTCTAATTTTTTGCAAGACGGGCCTGTAATGCATGCCCAAATTCTATATCCTCTACGCTTGTGACATGTGGAAGCTCTAGGTAGTCTTCTTTTAGCCCTAAATACTGCATAGGAACTCTTGATGCAAGAACAACTCAAATTAGATAGAGAATTGAGAGAGAGTACTGTAATTTCAGCATATTTCTGTGGTACAAAAAGGTACATCATTCTGTGGGCTTTGGCCTTCCCTACAAAAAGTTACTCTCCCAAACATGTTATTGGTGCTTGCCTAGCATGCCCTAGATGTGTAGGAGTTTCGGAGTCAGTTTACCATTGTTTATGGGAATGCAGGGAAGCACAGAGGGTTTGGTCTGCGATTGCACACCTCTTTGGTAGGACTAAGAGGGATGCTATCATTTCTTTTGGTTCTATCATTTGGTTGACACAGTCTGGGCCTCAGCTGAGATTCGAGGGGACTGACAGGAGCTTGGCCATTATGGTTAGGCAAGGAGTTGCTCGGCAGTGTTGTCTTCAAGATTTGCCACTTCACACTTTGTCCCCAGAGGTTAGACAGCTCTTGGGAGATTATTGCTCGCATCTCAGCTTGGAATATCTGGAAGGCTAGATGCACCGAGGCCATTGAGGGTACTCCCGGTCTTGTTTCTCAATGTCTTTGCAGGATTTGGAGTGATATTATTCACACCATTATGGCTACCTGGGCCAAAATCCAGGGATCTTCGAGGGCTGCGGAGAGGAAGCGCGTCCAGTTTATGAGAGAGTGGGACATTGGTATCTTTTTCACATCCTCTCATTCGGGACCCTATTGGCAGCACAGGGCTCCTGATTGGTTGAGATCTCCACCTTGCTTGGTGTGAACTCTCCACTTTGTAAAAATTTTTCATACGTAATAGAAGTTTCCTTTCTGAAAAAAAAAAAAGGAAACATAATACCTAATCTATGACCTTCTCCACCTTGCGGGGAGATAACAAACAATGCCCAAGGTTATGCCTTTTATAGGCTCTCGGCACACAAAATCAACTGGCTGACCTGCTGCTGTCGGCCAATACCATGGACAACAAAATTAATATATGTTGCCGACTTCATCTGTAGGCTGTCCTCCACTTGGCCAACCACTGTTCTTGCTCATGTGGAGGTATTCTGCATAAATCTAAGCCCTAATCTAATGTTTAGCTACTACAAAGTAGGGATTAGCTTGGGGTTAAGCATGTCCATGTGCATGCACATGGCAACGCCTACGTGAATGTAAGTATTCTGCCATCCAGAGAAACGACATCCTAGATTAGACATATGTTTTTAGTGGAAGGAAAATAGACTTTCCTTGGCTCCTGAGTGAACAACTAGATGTTCGAGAAAAACTCTGCTCCAGTGAATGCTCTCCAATCTAAGTGAGCTACCTATCTCTGAAGGTATTCAAGACCAATGCAAGTACAGGGAGGACTTTTTTCTCATCAGCTATTAGTCTAGTAGTGAAAGGACAACATGGTATCTTCCCTTGCAGCTTTCCAAGTAGCAAATCCCAATGTGTACATTGCCACATGCCAAAAGAATCTGTTTTTAAGTGTATTACACATAGTGGCAATCATCACTGTCCAAGACTGCTCTTGGCAAAAAAGGTGGACAATAGAGTTGCTTTTCTTGCCAAAACATGATAATGAATATTGAGAATATTCAGCCCTCCATGCATCTTGAACAAATCCATTCACATCTCAAGAGCCTAAGAGCTTTCTGTAGGAGATGGACTCAAGATAAGCCCATCTTCAAAGAACTTTAGAAGCAGTGGAAAAACACCTCGAACTAGCTAAAAGCAATGTCCTCCAACTATAATCAATCATGGAGGCATTGTCGCAAATTCATCTTAAAGTAAGCATATGCCTCTAGAGGCGTTTGTCCAAACATAGAATTGTTTCTCGTCTTCCATATTGTCCATAGAGCTCAATATCTAGTCCATAGAAAGAAAACATCAAAATCAGAAGAGTTGGGCACACCAGTCCCAAATATCCAGAATTGCTTTCCATATCGTCTGCCTCTGGAAAGTGTCCTGTGATATCATCGGCCAATTGTGGAAGAAACTCCCTTGTCTGCAAACAATGCCATAACACATGGGGTACATTTTCAGAATGAGCTCCACATCTGCAGTAAGTGGCTCCAGCTATTCCATTTTTAGTGAGCATCTCCGCAATAGGGAGGACACCCGCTATACAACGCCAAAGAAATAATCTTTTCTTTTAAGGCAGCTTACTTTTCCATATACTCCGGAGGTGTTTTTTCCACCATCTTTCACTCTTTTGCATACCCCATAGAGTGTTGCCATGTGCATGAATCCAAGGTGGTGAAAGCAAATGGTTATACATGCTAGCTGTAGTTATCTTATCCAAATGTAATCCCCGAGCATTGTCGGTTTGCCCTTTCACTTTCCAGTCATGTAGCCTATCATTTTTAGCAAGCGGAGGCAATGGTTCATATGGTTGCAATAACCTTTTAATCTTCCTCCAAATCGGTCTATGATGCAAATCCAAGTTATGCTCACTGCACACCTACAGATATGATAGCACATTCCTTGTATCATCCACAACATCCTATAGCATGCATATATCCAAGGATGCCAAAAAGCATGCTTTACCTGGCTCTTGCATAGCTAGTAGTTCCGCAAACAAAGAGGACTAGTGCAGACTTTCTAATCTCATAGGGTTACCGATAGTTGCCCCAACATGGAGCAGCTACTACGGGAAAACTAGAAACAGTGATAAAACACGTCCAACTGGGCCGTGGAAAGGTCTCCAAGAAAGTGGGTATCTTGGAGAGACTGGAGCAAGGAGAATCTGAAAAAGGCGAAGACATCCACCGAAGTGTGCCCAAACAACTGAGTGTTGCGGGCATGGTATAAACTCCATAAGGCCCAATAACGGCACCACGAAAAAAAGAGAGCATAATCGGGGGTAGAGGGATATCTACCAAACAGGCAAAATTTCCTGCCAAAGGAAAGGCTGGGAAACCAGACATGGAGAAGAACTGTCAAACGAGCAAGGAAATCTCGAGTGGCAGGACAAGCCCAGAGAAGATGCAGGACTGTCTTGCGCGGATGCGAACAAGTAGGGCAAAGTGAGGAGGCAATACGTCGGGCAGCCCTTCCAGAGCAGATCTCCTTGCCACATCCTCATCGAGCTCATCGTATCGTTTGGAGTCTCGACAACCTCTCGGCTGATCTTCGTATCTACTCTGCATACCTCACCGACTACATTTTTGAGCACTCCAATGATCACTGCCACTAGAGGGATCGCATTCGCCAGGCTGCGGACACCATCCGTAGTCTCTAAGTTCAGGTGTGCACATTAGAGCAACACTTGCAGGACACAGAGTGCAAGCTCACCCACCTCCACTCTTGATCTTCCCACAGCACTCAAGAGGCGGTGGGATTACGTGATCTTGTGGAGTAGCAGAATTGGGAGCTGGTCTCTTTATGGGCCCAAGCAACTGAGTTGGATACCCTTCAAGCATCCCTCGGCCCTTTCCAGTGTTGAGAAATGTGGTGCCAAAGAGCACAAGGAAGAGGTAGGGAGTGAGTTGAGCAACCCAAGAAAGTGCAAAGCCTAGCATGAAGCCGAGAAAATGGATTTATCCCACATTGATGTACAAGCCCAAGGGTTTACCTCATATAAAAGGGGGCTATTTCAAGCAATGAATCATATCACTTGCACACATCTCAAGACGGAGGATCGGAGAGCTGCATCCATTTAGCATCTTAGGGGCTCTCGCATTCATATTGATCAGATTGATGTAGCTATTCCGCATGAGTGGCTTTCTGGGACCTTTCACGGAGACTATCATCCAAGTTGGCTGGGAGGTTTTTCGAGGATAGGCATACCTCTGCAGGTCATTGCTCTCCCGGGCCAGGAGGCTACAGATTGCATCATTTACTCTATCATGCCCAGAGGGAGATTTGAGGAGATGTGGTATGGAGGAGATCATCCTAGATACTAGGCTTAGTCCAGTGAGGATTGTTGGTCCGTTAGGGGAAGCATTGGTTCATTGACCCTTCTCCTCAGATAGTGACTCATGGCTCTTGGTGTTTGTGGCTATATGGTGGTAGTCCTATCAGATATCTTCAGTGGGATCTAGGAGAGTGGAAGTGGATTGATGCCTTTGATCCTTTGAAAAGCCTTCCTTTTTTCAGTTTCACTGTCCTGAATGCCAGGCTTGTCCTCACTCGACAGATCCATAGGATCCCTACTCTTAGGCCTCATTGGGAGAGCTATGATATTTCTCCAGTGATACAGCGCAGATATTCGCATAGACTTTGGCACTCATACAGAAGGAGCCAGATCTCTCATTTCTTTTGGTTATTCTTACATGGTGGTCTCCCCACCAATCAGTGGAGATCGGTTTTTGGTGTAGCACCTTCCTGTCCTAGGTGTGCGGCAGATTCTGAGACTGTACAACATTTTTTATAGGGATGTAGCACTGCACATCAGATTTGGGGTTCTGTGGCCCAACTTATGGGCAAATTGAGTGGCTGAGCCATGCATGTGACTTGGGAGGCATTTGCTTGGCTCTCCCAGTCCGGTCCGCAGCTTTTTTATGAGGGTAGTGGTATAGATTTTGCTATTTTCATTTGTAGAGGTATTGCCTAGCATGATTTATTGCAGGATGTTCCTCACTTTGATTATACACCCCCCAGACAGAGGATTGACACCAATTGGGAGATTGTTGCCAGTATTATAGCATGGCAGATTTGGAGAGCTAGATGCACGGAGGCTATTGAGGGTGTCCAGATTTTTGGGTCTCAGTGCATTAGTACTATATGGGGTGATATCATCCATACTCTTATGGCTACTTGGGCTCGCATTCAGGGGCCCTCTCGTTCTGTGTAGGCGAAGCACGTGATATTTATGCGGGAGTGGCACCATGGCATCTTCTTTTCTCTAGTACCACAGGTCTTACATGGCATCATGATGCTCCTGAGTGGTTGAAATCACCTTACATATTGGGGTGATTCTATTCTTTTCCGGCTTATAGTTATGATTGTTGTATGCTTTTCTCATACTTAATAGAAGTCTCTTTCTGAAAAAAATAATAATCTTAATCTTATAACTTAATTGTGATGGAGTCTATTTCACATACTCATCATCACATGAGTAAACTTAGATTACATCCACCTTAGATTAATCATCTTAATCATGTTTAATCTTAATCTTATAACTTAATTGTGCTGGAGTCTATTTCACATACTCATCATCACATGAGTAAACTTAGATTACATCCACCTTAGATTAATCATCTTAATCATGTTTAATTAGTATAGGATCAGGTTTGATTAGGTAGATTTTTTGCTAGTAGGAGAGTTTGATCCATAGTTTTTAACATGGTATCAGAGCCTAGGTCTAGCTCTCCTTGCTTAGCTTAGTTGTAGTTTTCTAGCAAATGATTATCTTATGTGATTAGAGAATGATTAGTATTAATAGTATGCTCTAGATTTGAGACACTCCTCACTCCTTTCCTTCATTCCCACATTACTTCCAGATAGAGAGGGTAGCCCAAGCAAAGAGAGGAGGGATGCATAACCCCTTGTGCAGACCAAGATAAGAGATTGGTTAACCCTGTGGAGACCTAGCAAAAGAAAGGTGCTGCCTCGTGTGTGCTGCCAGCCCAAAGCAAGGAGAAGAGAGAGGCCAGCTTGGTATAGCTAGCTAAGCAAGCGAACTCGCCTGTCAGTTGGCAACCTAAAAATGAGAGAAGCCCACGTTTAGAAACTCAATGCAGAAAGCCATGAAAGGAAAAAGAAGATTTTTGGTGTCTAAAGTTTCAAAGAGAAAGGCAATGTGAGATTTGCAGAGGGTTCAAAGGGATTGTGTGTTTGAAGAGCTTGCGCACAACGAGTGTTTTCTGATCAGACGGAGTAGTCAGGTGAGCTGGTTGCAGTGACTGCGTCTGCCTTCTCCACCTTTGTCGTGGCCCTAACCTAGCTGGTGGCTCCTTGAAATCAGAGTTGTTGCACTACATGGTGTGCCGGCCGTGGTCGTCAAGGGCCCATCTCACGTAGAGGCTAGTGGTACCAAGAACATCCGTGTCAACAAGGGTCACCAGCAGCCATAGAATAGCCATCGAGATATTCACCAGGCATCACTGACCAGACACCAGGCAACAATTGCATCATCGCTAGCAAGCAACCACCGCTGATCTAACAATATTAGAAAAGCTTTATTTTTATTGTCTTTTTTTGTATGGTGCAAGTCTTATCTTCTCCTAAGGGTGTGTTCACACCAAAGGAAAGGGGATCACTACAAAATCCTAAAAATTGGGTGTAAAATATCTCATGTAAGAGGTATTCATACGCTTTGCAAAGCCAAGACAAAAATGCACTCCTTCATGGGCATCAACACCGTATTTAATGGTTGGATTATCAACGACAAAACTCGTTCATCAAACCAAAATTACACTAAACCTTTCGTGTTAAACCATAAGTCAAAGGTGGATGTAAAATGCGGCCAAATGAGCATGCTTACATGTGTTTGTGTAAAAAAGAAGACAGCAACTCCTGTAAAGATGCTGCAATCAAATGAGTATGCAAGTGTAGGTGTGCACAAGCAAAGACCAAAGAGACGACAAGAAGGAGACATGGTGGGGGAAAAAATGGACGGGATGGCCTCTACACCCTAGCCACCTCCCTGACTCACTAAGGGCTACTAGGGGAAGGGCTTCCCTAGCAACCAAGGAAAAAGGAGGCACCACCTAGCCAAAGGAAGGTGGGCTAGGACACCTACACAAGGACGTGATTACTCATAACGAGAAAAAATGAGCAATAAGATGGGACATGATCTCAAATGACATCAACTCTAATACATAACTCAAATTTCTCCCAACAAAGAAAAAAGAATGCTAAGAACAGATGAGAGTCATGAAGAGGAAAGGAGTGATCTCATTAAAAAGGATTCCTCATGTACAAAGGTTATCATAGGAGAAAGAGGATGGGAGAGAGTGAGGTTTTTTTTTTTTTTTTTCCAGAAAGGAGACTTCTATTAAGTATGAAAAAATTTTACAAAATGGAGATTTCACACCAAGTAAGGTGGAGATCTCAACCAATCTGGAGCCCTGTGCTGCCAATAGGGTCCCGAATGATAGGACGTGAAAAAGATACCAATGTCCCACTCTCTCATAATCTGGCCGTGCTTTCTTTCCGCAGCCCTCGAAGATCCCTGGATTCTGGCCCAGGTAGCCATGATGGTGTGAATAATATCACTCCAAATCCTGCAAAGACACTGAGAAACAAGAACAGGAGTATCCTCAATGGCCTCGGTGCATCTAGCCTTCCAGATATTCCAGGCTGAGATGCTAGCAATAATCTCCCAAGAGCTGTCTAACCTCTGTGCCGGAGGGACAAAGTGTGAAAGTGGCAAATCCTGAAGACAACACTACCGAGCAACTCCTTGCCTAACCATAATGGCCAAGCTTCTGTCAGTCCCCTCAGATCTCAGCTGAGGCCCAGAGTGTGTCAACCAAATTATAGAACCAAAAGAAATGATAGCATCCCTCTTAATCCTACCAAAAAGGTGTGCAATCGCAGACCAAACCCTCTGCACTTCCCTGCATACCCATAAACAATGGTAAACTGACTCGGAAACTCCTGCACATCTAGGGCATGCTGGGCAAGCACCAATAACAGACCTCCACTGATTGGTGGCCAGACCACCATGAAGAGAAACCCAGATAAAGGAGGAAATCTGTGGCTGCCTATAAGAATGCCACAATCTCCGCCAAAAAACCCTCTGAATGTCAGTCGAAATGCCGTAAGATTCCCAATGAGCGTGAGCTGAGAGTCCAGTCACCTCCGCGAACAGGGACACTTCGTGATCTGATGCATGAGAAAGTCCTTCCATGGCTGAGTGCCTAGAAGAAAGCCCCTAACAACCAGCTTACAAAGCAAAGCCTTACATTGCACCTCAGGGTCAATGATATTCAATCCCCCTTCATGCTTAGGCCCGATAATGGTTTCCCAAGCAACTCTAGCCCTGGTGTGTGCATTTCCATCAAGCCCTGACCAAAGAAATTTCCGAATAAGGCGACGAGGCTGGTCATTGCAGCCCTTATAAAAAATCCAACATGAAGCGATAAACCAAGTCGTGGCTAGTGAAACTTGGTTAACCACCAAATCTCTAGAGGCCAAGTCGAGCTTCCTCCTACTCTAGTGATGAAGTTTGCTTTTGATGCTTAAGAGTAGTGGAGCAAAGTGTTGTGCGGGGGAGATGTCAATGCCCACCTGACAACCAAGGTATCTGGCAGAGCATCCTCTCTCAATGCAAGTAAAACCAACATCTATACCCCAATCTGCAAGAGGAGAATCATTGATCCAAAAACCAACTGACTTATCTCAATTGATAATAGCTCCTGCTGCCAAACAAAAGGCCTCCAAGGCTGTCCGGAAAGAACATAAACAAGCATTTGAAGCCTCAAGGAACAACGCCGTATCATCTGCTAACTCAGAGTCCAAAAACTCTTCCTCTGTGCATAAAGGCAGCCTGAGACCCACAACACTAGGGGAAGCCCGATGCCTCACTGAACGGGAAATCTGAAAACGCTCACCGTGCCCCCCACAGGCTAAAACAGTGCTATGAGCCTCCCTGTATAGGCAAGACACCCCTTTGATCCAGTTTTGGGAAAACCCCATGTGTGCCATAGTGCCCTCCAAAAAATCCCAATCCACTCTGTCATAAGCTTTTTCAAAATCAAGCAAAAGAATGGCAAGAGGCTGTTGACTAGACTTTGCCCACTCGACAGCTTCCCAGAAAGAGAAAATGTTATCAATTATACTCCTTCCTTGGAGGAAACCATTCTGGGTATCATGGATAGTCCTTTGGAGAATCGGCTGCAACCTTATATTGAAGGCTTTAGCTAAGATTTTATATGTAGATCCAAGGAGGGTGATGGGCCTCCATTGCTTGATGTCAGTCTTGTCCCCACTCTTGGGGATAAGGTGAATCAGCCCCTCCGTGAGGTATGGAGGCATCATACCTGACAACCACATTTCCTGAAGGGTAACAGTGATAGCATCTCCAATATGATCCCAAAAAAGAATAAAGAAGGCGGGAGAAAGACCATCATCCCCTGGGCATGAACCACTGGAAAGAGCATGCAGTGTGTGTGAAGGAATTCATCCTTCGAGAAAGGGGCATCCAAGGAAGAACACATAGCATCTGTAATGAGCCTGGGCATGCACTCCCAAACTTTCTTCCGGGCCACATCTTTCTGAGGAGAGGGCACCTCTGCAGTCAACAAAGACCGATAAGATTCTGAAGCAATACCCCTCACCTTATCAGGCTCAATTTGAACCTCACCCTATAAGTCCTACAAGTACCTCACAGAATCCCTGTTATGGGAAGGCCTGTGTGCTGAAAAAAACTTTTTGTTGCATCTGCCACCCATATGAGTCCAAAACGCCTCGTTCACATGAAAGGTGAACTCAGCCCTCCTGTCCATGCCTAACTGCAGCTCTGCTCTAACTGTGGTCAAGAGGTCTGTAATCCAAGTCGCATATGGATGCTTTTCATATTCCCTCTGAAGAGCAACAATCCTATGCCTAATAGCTCTCTCCTTGTCCAGAGCCTCCTTCTTCTTAGACAAGGCAGTGCTATGATAATGATGGCTGGTCCTCTCAAGAGCTAGCGCAATATTATGACGAGGATGAGGACCATCACAAGATCTTCATATCTCTATGATCTCAAGGGAAATGTTAGCATCAAGATAAAGAGAGTCAGGGATACGGACATGGGGAGAGGCCGAGCGAGCCCCAGGCTCCCTGAGAGAAAACGACGGGGCAATGATCGGATTTGTTGGTGCTAGGCATAATAGCAATGGTGTCTCCTCTATCCAAGGACCAATCATCCACATAAAACCTGTCCAGACGTGCAGAGATGCTCTCATCCCCGCTCCTGCGGTTATGCCAAGAGAAAGATAAGGAATTTGGCCTTCTCTGGAAATCATCCTCAGTCTAGCAATCCCTGCCAAAAAAGGAAAGCGTGAACCTCTGCCATGAGGTTCGCTCCAAAGGGTGTAAACCCCCTTCGCGTCCACCCTTCTTGTCAGAAGGTTGCTCAACCATATTAAAATCTCCTCCCACTATCCAATGATCAACCTAGGGAATGACATTTGTAATAGTGTCCCAAAAGGCCACCCTTTCACCTCTCACGTTAGGTGCATAGATATTCAAGATTCCCAATTTCTAACCTTCATGCATGATCAAGATCCAGTGGGCTCTAGCAGGGATGATAACACCGTGCCCAATAACATGAGGTATAATAGATGCTGCCACTGAAATACAAACACCCCCTCTAGTCCCAATTGCCGAGGACCAGAAGGTGTGGCCAGAAAGCATCTTACCTGTTTTGCCACACTGAGATCTATCCAATTTGTGTTCCTGCAACAAAAGCACATCCATAGACCCTCCTGTAACAGTAGGGTGCAGCTGGTCCTTCAGAAGGCGCTTCCTACCATGATACGAAGGCCCTGAACATTCCATGATACGATTCTCATGGAAGAGAAGAGGGTTTGACCCCCGATCTAAGAAGAACATGGGCAGAGTGTGAGGACGCCTCTCATAATGCTGGAGAACGGGAAAATCCACAGGGCAAAGTCCACTGACATGCCCTTGTCTGAGGCCCTGCACAGTACCTGCATATGTACGAGAAACTTGTTCGCCCTGCGGAGCATCAAGGGCAATGGCATCATGCTGAAAATCCTGCAATACATGATGCCCACTGTGCTAAACATCCTGCAGATCACCCCCTCCACAAGTAGAGAGGACTCAACAAAATCATCTTGATCTGAGATATCATCTCTCTACAAAGATGCATTAGCTGACACATCCCTCTGACCAGAAACATCATCTATCTGTACATGATCCGAGGAGGCCTTACCATCAATCGCACCAGGGGAGCGGGCATGAGAGACAGCTCGCCACACCTGGCGGATTGAAGGACGGGAAGGAACCAAGGGAGGCGCCTGGGAAGCACGCTTACGAGGCCTCCTGCGACCTCGAGCTCGAGGACAATCTCGAGCAAAGTGACCCTGTTGGTGACAAACCCGGCACTGATCGGGTTTACCTGCAATCTCCATACGTTGCTTCAAAGGGCCACAAGGACCCAAAAGCAAAACATAGTCCTCAAAGAGCTCAATGTCACGGGCAAGCACCATTACCCTAGGGACGGCATCCGCCGAGGCAGTGACCACTTGGGCAGAAGATGTCGGCAAGGCGTGAAGTGGGGGACACTTGAAGAACCAGCCCAAAGGCAGACCCGATGGCCTCTAACATAGGCCAATATGCGCGAGGAAGACCTGGGAATCTGAGAGTAATCGGGAAACGGTTCCGGTCTTCCTCAACAGGATCAAAATACCTGGAGTAGGGAAGAAAGAATATCTTCCTCGGGTCCAATGGCAAAGGGCTGCCCTTCAAAACCTCAGAGGCTACGTAATCAGAATCAAAATCCACTTGGAAGAAACCTCTTCTAAGCAACCTAACATCTTGAAAGTGTAGAGCGAGGTCGGAGGGCAGAGCTGCCAGGACCGAATCCCGAGCCTGGAGATGGGATGGGTGAGGTCCAAAGATTCTGGCAATGAGGGTCGTTTTGGAGTCTTTCTCTATTTCGGCGTAGAGGACCGCAAGCTCGGCTTCGGAAAAAACAATGGTTCGCCCGGCCGAGGGAGAATGATTAGCCATGATGCTAATTGAAGAAAAAGGCCGACTTGAACCTGGATGAGGAGCAATCCGAACCAAGGGGAAGAGGTAGGAAAGGAGGCGGAGGAAAGGAAGGGAGGGTGGAAAAGGGAAAAGCAAAGAGGAAAGGGAAGCAAGGGGAAGATGGCTAGACGCAAAGGCGAAGAAGGGCGGGGGAAGGGCAGCATAACAGGGCTGCACAGAGGGAAGGGGTGGAGGAAGGAGGGGAGGCCGGGAGAGGAGGGGAGGCGAAACAGCGCGAACTGGAGGGCGAAGAAGGGCGGGCAGAGGTAGGGGCGAACAGGGGAAAGGATGAGGCAAAGAAGGGCGGGCAGAGGCAGGGGCAAATGGCGATGGAGGAAGGATGGGAGGTGGAGTGTGGATGTGGGCAAAGCAGGCACAGAGGCGGAGGGGTGCAGTGATGGAGAAACGAAGGGAGGCGGAGGAAGGAGGGGACGAAGTAGCCACAGAGGCGGAGGGGCGCAGGTCAGGGTTCGGGGAGCTAGGCGGTCCTCTCTCAGTTTATCGGCTTATTAAAAAATAGAGTGAGGTTATTCACATCCTACCGAACCATTTGATGACTCCATAGTTGATGGATGCTCCATGATGTGCAAAATGCAAAAGAGTAGTGGATACTTGGATGTACTAGGGATTGTATTGGGTAAGAGGGATGTGACTTGGGGGTGGTATTGGGAGTGGGATTTGGTTCTTGAGGACTACTTTTGGGTGTGCTCATGGGGGGAAAGGGGGGCGGTGGTGGCTTTGTTGAGATTATGGGATATGGGGTGTACTTGAGAGGGAAAGAGGGGGGGTATTTATAGCTCCATGAAGCCATGGGTTGGGGCTTGGGTTGAGCTTCTAACCATGTTGGGGAAGTTATGAAGGGGGCCATGGAAGTGGACCTTTAGGATGAGTACAAGTCCCACCCAAAGTTCTCATGATAGAGCTAAGGGTGGTGAGGAAGAAGCTAGAGAGGAGTGAAATGTTATTTACAAAGGTGATGTCATAGGCATAAAATTGACTAGACATGAAATTTATACAGGTGGATTTACAAGGCTCTTAAGAGGGGAAAAGTCGATGTGAGGATACCATGCCATCCTCAACGCCGAGAGCTTCCAAATGGAAGAGACTCCTAGTCCGTGGTTGTGATGCTGCTTCACTTGTTAAAAAAAAAAAACTGTTGGAGAGTATTCATTCACCATGACCTAACCGTGCACTGGAGCACATCACCATTTTATGCATGGGTGGATGGATGCCTCAAAAGCATAGGAGTAGCATGCATCATAGCTCATATATATATATATACAACTATGGATTGCATGAGAACAATGTTACTCTTAGCATAGTTAGCACTTATCATCATATGCACATGCTATAGAATTGGTAGGCATGGACGGTTTTGCTTTACTCCACTTGTTTTGTGCCAATTCGTAATCTTTGTAAACTTCATATGGAAATTGAATTTCCAGATTCTATGCAAGTTTGGCTCGTTTCGCTTCTGTTTCCTTGGGATCAAAGTGGTGGCTAGTATATACATTATGAATCTGCTCAACAGAACCCATCTCTATATAGTCACTAGAAAATAAACATTGATTGCTGTAGAATTGTTGTACCCGCTTGCTCAGCCCACCTGCCTGCTTGACAAGCGCTGATTATTTAGCTGGTTTTAATTGAGATACTCTGCTCGTTGCCTGACCACCTATTGTTCATTGCTGCTTGATGCTGCTAGTGCTCATAGTCTTGCTGCCTATGGTGCTGCCTTGTCGACTCCAACAACCACGTGAATAGTAAGGCGCTACCCGCCACCTCACAACCACATAGAAGAAGAAACATTGATGATCGCTCTCCTTTATGCACAACGCACACGACTACACACACATGACGAAAACACACACACGTGCATGTGGGTGACGCGTGCACAGGGCACATACGACACAGGACTTCGCTTGAGACTCCTCGCCAACGCTCCGCTATGCACAGTCAGCACACACTGTTCTTCCACAGACCACACACACACACACATCAGAAAAATGATAATTAATGCTCACCACACACACACACACATTTTTTTTTGTGAAAACCACTATTTCATATACTTTTTTTTTTTTGGTGAAACCATTGTTTCATACACACATTTTTTTTTTTTTTGGGTGAAACCACTCTTTATATTAAATAGTAAACTGTATAGTCATAGTCACCCGAAGCGGGTGGAACTATGAGAACGAACAAAAAAAATTGGGAAAATTCTTCAAACTGCTAGAGAGAAAACTCACCAAGATCATAACAATATTGAAGAGACTAGAGTAGGGTAGCACGAAAATAGGGGAAGGGATGAACAACATCACCAGAAAAGTGCAGATGATTTCTGGTGGAATAGATGGTCCAAAGAGCCCAGAAGCACACCCATGCGAAGAAATCATCATACCCTGGTAAGGCTGGGGACAATCTGCCAAAAATCCAAAAAAGTCGCCCAAAGCGTTGTCGAGGGAATCTATAGTGTAGCAGTGCTGTCAAGTGTTGAAGAAAATCGTGGGAATGCAAGCATTTCCACAATAAGTGAGGTACGGTCGCGGGCATAAGGCGGCAGCACCGACATAAAGCTGGAGCAATACGCCTTTGAGCCAGTAGAGTATCAACTGGTAGCGTGCCCGTAATGCATCGCCAAAAAAAGACCCGCTGCTTAAGTGGCAACTTTGACTTCCACACCTTTTTTAAAGTCAATTTCCACCAGGGCAAAGGCTTATCCAAGTGCCATAGCCCGTTCCCATGTTCCACTATCCAAGGCTGAGGAATAAGGAAACGGTAGGCCTTGGAAGCAGTGAGGAGATGGAATGAGGAATGACGATCAAAATGCCAATCCTGTAACGAATCCTCCTCCTCAAGAGGGGGTACTGGCTGAAATGGAGCTAGAAGTTCAGCTATGGCATGCCATATTGGCCTATGATGCATGCCCAGATGCCATTGCCTGGTGGGCCGGTGGCCCTAGGGAAAGAACGAACCATACCATGCTCATCAATCACATCCTGCACCATACGTATTCCCAAAGTCGATAGATGATAAACCTTTACCATGCTCATCAACCACATGCTGTACCATACGTATTCCCAAAGTCGATAGATGATAAGCCTTTCTTGGGTGATCCAGCTCTAAAGGCCAAGGAAAGGCTCGACTCCAATGAATGCTCTGAGATCAGAGTGAGTTCCCTGTATGTGGAGGTCTACCTGACCAATGAATGAAACATAAGATCTGCTGCCAAGCTGTCATCAAAGAAGTGGCATAAGGGCAACCTGGTATGCGCCCAGTAAGATGACCAAAAATGACATCCGAGTGATCCAAAACCCAATGACCATAAGCATCTACTTTCACGTCTGGACACATTTCACACACACACACACACACACACACACACACACACACACAAAAACACGCACACGTGCATGCACACACACACACACATGCTTTTACATATGCATGCATCGATGTATTTATGTAAATACATCTGTCTGTTTGTGAATTGTGTAGTTTTGTTTTTGACTTGATGGTTGTTTTTTTCTGCAATAAAACAGGATGATCCCCTGCTCTTTGACTACAATGTCCAAGACAGGATTGATGCATTTGTACTATCTGCACAAACTCAAGTATGATTTCTTGAACCATACGACACTGGCATACTATTCAACATTCGTAATTCGGATCTGAATCCCCTGCTTTACATCATGTCAGGCTAGCTCTATCCGGACAAACCATATCATGTGGACTATGGGGAGTGATTTCAACTACCAAAATGCACATGGCTGGTTCAAACAGATGGACAAGTTTATCAACTGGGTAAACCAGGCAAGTATTTTCTCTGTGAGGCATCAAGCTTTCTGTGTTGGGATTGCATGCATCTTGTAGAGCGTCAATTCTGTTTTTTGGTGGGCTGGCTGAACCTGAGAGTGTTTTCGTATGCTGGTTTTAGTTGATACTTTATTGCTAATGAGATTTCTATATGTCAGTTGATAAAGATTCACAATTGATTATGTTTCTATTCCTTTTTGCGACAATGTGGTATTCTTTTCTCTGCCTAATGATATTGTTCCCCCCAAACTGATTGAAAGATGGGGCTGTTCCACATGGCCTGGATTTGAGGAGGAGTTGTCAAACTCTCAATAATCTTTGAAGCTGAGTCTACTGCCAAGTGATGCGCTTTGAAGAGAATCAGAAGCTGCCCCCGCTTCCCTGCTGCCCCCCTCACCCCCCCCCCCGCCCCCACGGCCAAAAAAAAACCCAGCGGCCCCACTTACCTGCCCTCGCTTCCCTACTGCCCCCATTTTCCTGCTGCCCCCGCTTTCCTCTGCTGCCGCGATGCCTGGTCTCCTCTTCTGCCCCTGCTTTCCTCTGCTGCCCATGCTGCCTGGCCTCCTCTTCTGCCCTCGCCCGATATATGCAGTAAAGAAATTTTGTCACTACTTGTTAGCAAAGAAATTTTGTCACTACTTGTTAGCAAACAAGTTCGTTTTCTTTATAGACCACCAAGCATTGCTATATTTGGTCAATAAACCATGTAGTACAGGACGTATAGTGAGATGGTTTATCATCTTACTAGAGTTTGACTTCATAGTTGTTGTAAAGAAAGGGACTACACACCAAAGGGCAGACCATTTGTCTCGCTTATTGAGTGGTGAAGTGCCAACAGAAGTGGATGATGATTTGCTAGATGCATATCTGTTCAACATCAAAATGGTTCCACGCTGGAGCGAGGACTATGTCCCGCTAATGACTATTGGATAGCTAGATATTCCTCTACCGCTTAAAGAGAAGCAAGCCTTAGTTCAAAGAACAACACCTTTCACTATGCTTGCTGGACTAATGTATCACATGGGAAATGATGGGGTTTTACGCTTATGTATTGAACCGTCAGAAAAGTCTCCATACTTAGAGAGCGCTCATGTAACCACTGGTGATATCCACATGGCTGGAAACCAAACTTTAAAGAGAGTGCTATGGGCAGGAGTATGGTGGCCTACTATGAACCTGCCCTTCCCTTCCTGCTTTCCCCTCTGCCTCCCTTTTCTTCGCTGCACTTTCCTCTGCATCGCTCAAGAACGGATTACTCTTAAAAAGTTGGCCTTTCTCTTCGATTAGCATCATGGCTAATGAACCCCCTCTGGCCAGGCGAACCATCGAGTTTTCACAACAAGAGCTTGCGACCCTCTTCACCGAAATTGAGAAAGACTCCAAGAGGACACTTATTGGAAAAATCTTTGGCTCTCACCCCTCTTCTATTCAGGCCCTGTGATTGGGTACTAGTGGCGTTGCCTTCCAACTCGGTACTCCATTTTAGAGATGTAAGGCTACTTGGGAGAGGATTCTTCCAAGTAGACTTTCAAGCAGAGGAGGCAGCCTTAGAAGTGCTCAAGGGCAGTCCCTTCCCTTTGGAAGATTTTCTTCCTACCCTACACTAGATACTTCGGCCCTATCGCGGAAGACTGGAACCGTTACCCTATTACACTCAGATTCCCAGGTCTTCCTTATGCTTACTGGCCATTGTTGGAGGCATTGGGGCAGCCTTTGGGCTGGTCCTACAGGTGCCCACCATCCCGGCTTTTTCCACTTCTACTGCCCATGCCGAGGTAGTCACTACCTCGGGCTGATGCTGTTCCCATGGTTATGTTGGCACAGTGGTTATGATAGGCCACTTTGCGCGGGATGGCCCAAGGGCTAGGGATCATAGGAGGCGGCACAAATGCCCTCCCCAAGCGACACAGCCTAATGCTCCACCTTGGCCAGCCTTTTGCTAGGAGTGGCAGGTCATCTTTCATGGCCGCCCTCTAGCAAGGAACGTTGGGGCACAAGATGAGGCCTTACCAAAGACAATGTACACATGATTATGTATTGGGTCAAAGAGATGAGTTTGTAGATTCATCCTCACAGAAGGATGTTACATCACGGCATAATGACTATGTTGAGTTCTCCTTGCTTGGGATGGACAATATGCAGGATGCACTTGGTGGATGCATAGGACACGTTGCCAGCTTATGAGGCCTTACAAGATGTGCAGCAAGATATATGCCATGGTGTCTTGCAGGGCGCCCATGAATTGCGCACGTATGGAGAGACTGTGTAGACTCCAGGATAGGGTGAGCATGTTGACATTGGAATTCGCTCCAAGGATTACTCCCTTCTACAACATTATGAGAGGCGGGGCTAGACTCTGGCCAAGTGGTTGCTCAAGTCCGGAATCAAAACCTCCTCTTTACCATGAGGATTATCTCATGGAATGTGTAGGGTTTATGGAGGCTTCCCACACGTTTTAGGAAGCGCCTTGTCAAGGATCAACTCCACCTTGCCATTACAGGTGGACCTATGGATGTGTTGCTTTTGTAGGAGCACAAATTGGATATGTTTTAGTGTGGTAAAGCTGGTAAGATCCTTTCTGGGCACACTTTTTGGTCCTGTGCACAAGGGACCAAAGGTAGGGTATGCATTTCAGTTTCAGCATCACTTTTGCCTCATGTTATTGGCCATGGTGTTATCATACCTGCTAGAGTACAGTGGATTATGGTTATGTAGGAGAGACAGAAGTTGGGTATGTTGAATATCTATGTGCCTAATGTATAGGGAGAGAGGGTGGCCCTCTGTGGCAACATCACATAACTGCTACCCCTGGCTGATCATTGGATTGTTGGAGGAGACTTCAACATGGATTGTTGTAGGTTCAACAAACCATTTTTTTCATCACATGGACCTATGCATAGTAAGGACAGTTTGGGATGCCGTATGGCTGAGACAGCCGTATGCGAAGGCCTGCCGTATGGCTGAGACAGCCTCCACCTCAGCAGGTCATCCATGAGGATCATCTCATGGAATGTACAGGGCCTTGGCGGTGCACACTATGTACGTTATCGTGGTTGCTTGAGGCAGGAGCTTCAGAGATGCCTGGTTGGGGGCAGTATTGATATTCTGATGATGCAGGAACACCATTTGAGTGAGAGTAGAATTCGGAGATATGGTTTGGTGACGCCTGGTAGATGGGACACATTTTGGTCTGCAGGTTTTGGCCCCTTGGGTGGGCAGGGAGGAGTATGTATGGTCATTGCGGATGTATGGCGGCGGCAGGCCATTGTGGATCGCGGAGTCATTGTGCCTGGTAGAGCACAGTATGTTATTCTGAGGATGCACGATGAGCACTTTGGTGTGCTCAATGTCTATGCGCCCAACCATGCTAGTTCCAGAGCAGAGTTCTGGACCCTTGTTACAGATGCATTGCCCGAGGCCGCACATTGGTGTGTCGGGGGAGACTTCAACATGCTTGAGGACTTGGCGGATAGGGTGGGAGGCAGTCATGTTACAGTGCACGGCACGGAGCTTGCAGCTTGGGAGCGATTTTGTATGACACTGCCGATCATTGATGCATGGCAGCATGAGGCTTTCTCCCATTCTCAGGACAGTCTTAGTTTTTCTCGGTCGGATCGCCGACAGGGAGGGACTAATCTATCACGGATTGATCGCTTCTATGTGGGCGACAGGTTCGGGGAACGTGGTGGCTCCGTTGGCATTCTCGCTGGCACCTCTTTTTCAGACCATGCGCCAGTTATTTTGTCACTTGAGGAGAGGACACGGGAGACCAGCTTGCAGTTGAGGATCCCAGAGAGGATACTTACAGATCCCAGTCTTTGTGAGTACATTGAGAGGATATGGCATGATAGCCAAAGCTCTCACTTGGATGCAGCAGGCCAGTAGTGTGCCCAGGGACTCATCGAGCTCAGCTCTTTTTTGCACGCTACAGCCTGTTGGAAATAAGTGCACACTAGGTGTACTATTTCTCTAGTCTAGTTTCAGTCTTTGTGTCTTGAGTCTAGTGCCATGTGGCACCTCTACATTTATCCCATAAGTCAGTCTACTCAATCTTGTACTTCTCACCTATATATTGTAGGTGTCACATCAATGAAAGTATCAATCTTGTGTCTTGTCTACACTCATCTCAAGGTAACTCTTTGTCTTTCATTTTTGTTCTTGTTTCATTTCTAGTCTGCTCTAGCTTTCATATTTTCTACATGGTATCAGAGCCATGGTTTTAGGGTTTCCCTGTTTTTCCTATGAGCTTTCGCCATTCTCTCCAAGTTGTCCCACTCAATTCAGCGCAGCCGCCGCTGGTGTTTGCTTGGTTCAATACTCTCTCTCTCTCTCTCTCTCTCTCTCTCTCTCTCTCTCTCTCGTCTGAGCTCCTCGTTGCCATGGTGGGATACACGCTCACGACAGCCACCTTGCCGCAGAAGCCAGAGTGGCTAGAAGCTTTGCTTTCCGAGAAGTTCTTTGCAGCTTGCGCTAACGATCACCTTCATCTCAAGAAAAATAAGAGGAATATCTTCTGCGTGGATTGCAGCGTGGGCATCTGCCAACACTGCCTTCCAAACCACCCGCCGCCTGCACACCGCCTTCTGCAGATCCGCCGCTACGTATACCACGATGTCATCAGATTGCACGATATAGAGAAGCTCGTGGACCGCTCATCCTTCGCCAAGCCAGACTCTCTGGCCGAAGCAAGCAGCCGGACACGCAAGAACGGAGCCTACTTCCGCCTCAATTATTACGCCCTTCTCTTCACTGCGGTACTCGCCTTAACCCTAATCTCTAATCCTGTCTCTCTTTTCTTGCTCTGTGGCCTCCTTCAGCTTGGGTCTTCGCCTACCTCATCAGAACCACTCCCCTCATCCTCTTCAACAGAACTTTCAGTGAAAGGGAAGTCAATGTCGGATCTGTTCTCATCTCTGCTGCCATGTTAGGGTTTGCAATCATCTGCATCCATGCCACTCTCTTCTTCATCAACATGTGGGTTAGCTGTCCATTGGACCAGCCAGACCTACAGCAGCAAATTTAAAGCAGAAATCAAGTGTCTGTTGTGTTCTATTTTCAGTCTACTCTCTATCTCTTGAAAAATTAAAAATTAAAAATAAAAATCTCAATACTGAATTTCATTTACTTCTCTATCTTGTACGAGATTAGACACTGCCAAATCTGGTAAGACCTTCCCATCTCTCTCATAATTATCTATGTTTTTCATGCTATCTACCACCATTGATCACCAATGAAGTAGATCATGGGGTAATGTCATGTCTACATGGACTTATCTTTGTCCCTATCCAAGAGGCATCCCTGCATTACTCACTCTAGCAGGAGGATTGACCTTGAGGAGGGATTATCTATCAAGGTCCATCTCTCTGTCTATCTACAGTCAGTCAGTTTCTCTGTCTATGTGTCTAATCTTGTGTGATCTTACAGTCATATATCTCTGACACTCTGTCTATCAGTCTATATGCCTATCTTTTGTGGATTAGCTACCCACATTCTCTTGGCATTTTCTGTCTATGTCCCCATTTATCTTCTATCTGTCAGACTCTCTCATGTCTATCTGACATTCTCCTCTCTGTGGGACCACTCTACTGGTTGATTGTCTCTCTCTCTGTCTGTCTATGATCCACTCTTGTCCCTACCCTTGTGGACCCATATGAGGATATCACTTGAGGAGGGGTGTCTCAGGATCTTTTGTCTCTCTGTCTTGGTCTTATCTTTTGTCATGTCATAGTCTTGTCTTTTGTCTTCCTCCTAGTGTCCACTTAAGGAGGGTGTTGGAAATAAGTGCACACTAGGTGTACTATTTCTCTAGTCTAGTTTCAGTCTTTGTGTCTTGAGTCTAGTGCTATGTGGCACCTCTACATTTATCCCATAAGTCAGTCTACTCAATCTTGTACTTCTCACCTATATATTGTAGGTGTCACATCAATGAAAGTATCAATCTTGTGTCTTGTCTACACTCATCTCAAGGTAACTCTTTGTCTTTCATTTTTGTTCTTGTTTCATTTCTAGTCTGCTCTAGCTTTCATATTTTCTACACAGCCTTGACACGGCTGGGAGAGACACGAGAGCGGGAGCGTCGCTTGAGACGTAGCCTTGCTTCGCTCTAGCGTCTTGAGGAGCAGCTGCCTACATGTGAGTGGGTGGAGTCCTAGCTGAGCCAGGCACGCCAGGAGGTTAGAGAGGTAGAGGAGCAGAGACATGAGTTCTACTATCATCGCCAGGCCTCTCAGTGGACGCAGCTTAGTGATAGTGTGATTGGGGAGTTTTTTGAGATCACCGGACCCCGCCATGCTCGAGCAGGGGTACGCCAGCTCAGGAGGCAGGATGGATCGCAGCCACTGAGCGCGGGGAGATTAGAGCCATTGCCACTGAGTTCTATAGAGACCTGCTTTCAGCGGAGCCAGCCACGGAGGCACGTGATGCTTGCAGACAGACTGTGTGGGCCCATGTGCAGAGGAGGGTCACAGATCGTATGCGCACAGTTTTGGGTGAGCCCCTTTCAGAGGATGAGCTTGTTGAGGCTTTGAGGTCCTTCCGCGTCATAGTTGCCCTGGGGAGGACAGATTGACGCCTGCCTTTTTTATGCGCTATTGGGACCTTTTGGGGTCAGGCCTCCGCAGGGGCTTTTTGTATGTTTTGGACACTGGGGTGATGCCACAGAGCTTTTCAGAGGGCTTGATCTTTCTTATCCCCACCAAGGGGGAGGGAGTGTCAGATGATATTCGGCATTGGAGGCCTATTATGATCCTCAATACTGTCTACAAGGTCCTAGCAAAGGCCTTGAGTTTGAGGATCCAGCCCTTCCTTGGGGAGTTGATTCATGCTACCCAGACAGGATTCGTCAAGGAGCGCAATATCCTTGACAACATTTTCACCTTCTGGGAGGCGACGGCCCGAGCTAGATTTCTCGGTGAGGACTTGGTCGTGATGCTTCTCGATTTTGAGAAGGCATACGATAGAGTCGATTGGGGTTTCCTAGAGGGCACTATGCTTCGCTTGGGTTTTGAGCCAGACTGGATTATTCGAGGAGCGGCGGCTCTATATTCCATAGCTCGTAGCCAGGTGTTGATGGCAGGGGGACGGGGGCCGAGTTTTGAGTTGACTAGATCAGTCCGTCAGGGATGCCCTCTCGCCCCGTTCCTTTTTCTCTTCTTTGTAGAGGCTATGAGCATGTATCTAACAGCAGAGGAGGTTGGTTTGAGAGGACTCCAGCTTCCAGTCGGGGGTGAGGACCTGCTCGATTCTGAGTTTGCTGATGACATGGGATTGTTTCTGCATGGCCAGGAGGCCAATCTACAGAGGGCAGAGCAATCGCTACAGGTTTTTGGTGTGGCTTCCGGAGCATTGATCAATTGGCACAAGACAGTGGCTTTTTGGATCAGTAGCGCTCCTGCTCCGGCATGGAGCCCATACCCGGGTTTTAGATGGATTCCTCCTGGCACAGCAGTGCGGTATTTGGGATGCCAGATTGGACTTGATTTGTCACCTGAGCAGCAGATAGCCCCGCTTCTTCTGAGCATTCGGAAGAAGCTTTTATATTGGAGTACAGCTCGGCTATCCTTGGCTGGGAGGGTGGTGGTGACAAATCAGGTGCTTTTAGCGACTATGTGGTACATCACGTCTTGCTGGATCTTCTCGAGCTCTTGCATCAGCCAGGTACAGAGGCTAATCAGGAACTTTCTTTGGTCTGGGCAGGATGGTTAGCCGGCCCGGGCTAAGGTTGCTTGGGCAGTTATTACTCTTCCGCTGGCCCAGGGGGGCTTGGGCATTATAGATCCAGCTGATCAGAGTAGAGCCTTGTTGGGGAAGCTTATTGTTCGGGGGTTGCTTCCAGGCGCTGAGCCTTGGAAGGAGCTTCTTTTTCAGCGGCTGCAGGCTAGAGCTCCCCCAGCAGGGGGCACTTGGGCACCACAGATATGGTGGATCTTCATAGAGATGAGGAGGATAGGCCTCAGTAGAGGATGGGAGGACAGATTTGCCTTGAGCATCCTGCGAGCTTGGGAGCGGGGTTTTCTGAGAGACCTCCCACTTGTGATGAGGAGCGGGCTAGACAGCCGCTCATCTGGAGCCCCGCGGTACGCACAGAGCAGGGTCATATGTTGGGTTCTCGGCCTCGTCTAGCCTGGGGACCATTGGCAGCAGGCCCTGCACGCAGTTTTGGAGATTGGCAGGCCTTTTGCAGTCTCCCAGAGGAGATCCAGGCCGAGAGGCTGAGTCACTTCAGAGGGGGGCTGATTATGAGGGATGACATTCAGGAGGCACTCACTGAGGAGTGGTTCACGCCTTTCGAGCCAGCGGCTCCACGGTGGATGGGAGCCTTTACACAGTTGGAGATCCTGATTGCTGTCAGAGCTTGCACTGAGGATGGTAGATGCCTCTACTATGAGATACAGGATGAAGGCAGACTTCAGAGAGTGGAGGCGGAGTCGCCTTTGGTTGCAGAGAGCATCTTTCAGAGGATACGGGTAGTGGCCGTCGCTTCTCGGAAGTGGCATATTGATCCAGACCCTGCAGATGTGGACTCTGATTGGCGCATATGGGCATTACGCGCCCCTTGGCGCGGCTCTAGTGGGACCCTGGCGAGTACGAGTGGCATGATCCTTATGCGTCCCCCGAGGCCACAGAGATCACCTTTTGCCAGTACACTTCGGTTGGGGAGGCATATTTTGACTACGAGGAGGATGGTCTCTCCAGCTGCATCGGAGCATTGGCAGCTACAGGGACTCTCACAAGAGTTCCTGGAGGATTTTTGGACTAGGCTCTGGGCTAGCCGACAGGCACGCAGGATCTCGACTTTCCAGTGGCTGGTTGCCCACAGGGGCTCTGCAGTTGGCACCTGGCTTGTCTACAGTGGCCTTCCGTCGGCCTGCGTCCGATGCGGCCACCCATTGGAGACACAGAGACATTGCCTATGGGACTGTCCACAGGCGCAGCAGATTTGGCTGAGGATGCTGCGCATTTTGGCCCCCCTCTCTCCAGAGGGCATGTATACGTGGGGAGCCGCTGCTTGGTTGCCTTCGTCAGGGCCTGCTCTGGGATACGAGACGGAGCAGGACAGCCAGGCCATCAGATTCATTAGGGGCCAGCCTTGCCTTGTTCCTTCACCGGATTTCTCGTCCGCCGGCTGGACACAGGAGAGGGATCTACGATGGGAGCTCCTCAGCAGCCTCACCATATGGTTCACTTGGAGAGCCCGTTGTTTCAGGGTCTTCGAGGGGAGACTGGAGCCACCAGCAGAGACTGTTCGGGGTATATGGCAGGAGTTGATTGACACCCTGTGAGGACAGTATGACCGCATCCGCCGGGGTGACTCGGATCGAGCGATCTTGCGGCGCCAGGCCTTCCACACCACTTGGCGCAGTGGCCCCTTCTATACTCTACACGCGGGTACCCCCCGCTAGCACTACAAGCCACCTGTTTGGATTTTCCCCCCTCCTATTGTATGATATAGCCTCTCAGTTATTTGTACTTTTATTTGTACTTTTTTGCACCTAGGGAGAGTCTCCCTAGCTGCCTTGATTGGATCTCTGCTCTGCCTTCTTATGAGTAGGAGAGGGTTTTGTAGCCCAGTGGGCGTTTTTCATAACTAATGAAAGGATCTTTTCTCGGAAAAAAAAAGGAGCGAGGTATCAGACGCAGGTTGGTTGTGCTTGAGAGGGAACATGAGAAGCATCCTGTGTCCTCTTGGATCTGAGATCTCTTGTCCATTGTTAGAGCTGAGTTACAACAGGTGGCCATGGATAGGTAGCTGAGTTTGCATTTCATGATAATCAGGCATTTTGGACACACATGGGTGGTAGGTGCAACAAACCATTTTTTTCATCACATGGACCTATGCATAGTAAGGACAGTTTCTTAGGGAGAATTTCGTATTAATCCAAGTAAGGTGAGGAGTATTTCCTCAGATTTTTGTCAAACCTTGCTCTCTGCAGAGGCCCACTCTTTGGATAGAGATGGTGCACAACAGAAAGTCTGGGAGCGCATGCCTAGGCTTATTACAGATGATATGTGCACTTCTTTCGATGCCCCCTTTTCGAAGGATGAGCTGAGACATGCTTTGCACATCCTTTCGAAAGGCAAATGCCTAGGGGATGATGGCCTTTCTCCACCCTTCATTTTTTGCAGTTTTGGGATTACATTGGTGATGATGTTACTATTGCTCTGCAGGAGATGTGGTGTATTGGTATGATGCTCCCTTTATCATGGAGGGGCTTATCCACCTTGTCCCGAAAGGTGGGGACAAGACCAATATTAGAAAATGGAGGCCCATAACTTTGCTTGGATCTATCCCTTGAGGCCACAGAGATTACCTTTTTCCAGTATACTGTTCGGCTGGGGCGGCATATTTTGACGGCGAGGAGGACGGTCTCTCCATCGGCAGCGGGCATTGGCGTCTACAGGGACTCTCACAGGAGTTCCTGGAGGATTTTTGGGCTCGGCTCTGGGCTAGTCGACAGGTCCGCAGGATCTCGACTTTTCAGTGGTGGCTGGTCGCCCACAGGGGCTCAGCAGTTAGCACTTGGCTTGTTTACAGCGGTCTTCCGGCGGCCTGCATCCGATGCGGCCACCCTATGGAGACACAGAGACACTGCCTTTGGGATTGCCCTCAGGCGCAGCAGATTTGGCTGCGGATGCTGCGTATTTCTGGCTCCCCTCTCTCCAGAGGGTATGTTTACGTGGGGTGCCGCTGCTTGGTCGACTTCGTCAGGGCCTGCTATGGGCTATGAGATGGAGCAGGGCAGTCAGGCCATCAGATTTATTAGGGGCCAGCCTCGCCTGGTTCCGGCACCGGATTTCTCGTCCGCCAGTTGGACACAGGAGCGGGGTTTACGATGGGAGCTTCTCAGCAGCCTCACCATCTGGTTCACCTGGAGGGCCCGGTGCGTTACGGCCTTTGAGGGGAGATTGGAGCCACCAGCAGAGACTGTACGTGGGATTTGGCAGGAGTTGATCCACACCCTGCGAGGACAGTACGACCACATCCGGGGAGACTCGGATGAGGCGATCTTGCGGCGCCAGGCCTTTCACACCACTTGGCGTTGTGGCCCCTTCTACACCTTACACACGGGATCCCCCCGTTGGCACTATAGGCCACCTGTTTGGCTCTTCCCCCCCCCTATTGTATGATTTAGCCTCTCAGTCCTTTGTACTGATGCTTGTATTTTGCAGCACCTAGGGAGAGTCTCCCGGGCTGCCATGCTGTATTCACTGCTCTGTTTCTCTTATGAGCAGGAGAGATCTTTTGTAGCCCTACGGGCGTTTTTTCTATAACTAATGAAGGATCTTTTCTCTGAAAAAAAAAAAAAACTTTGCTTGGATCTGCTTACAAATCTTAGCGAAGGCAATGAGTGTGAGCTGCTCTTTAGAAAGTTATTCATGATGCACAAAATGGCTTCCTCCAAGGAAGGAGTATTTTTTGATAACATCTTTTCATTCTGGGAAGCTGTGGAGTGGGATAAATCTAGCCAAAAACCCCTTGCCATTCTCTTGCTAGACTTTGAAAAAGCTTATGACTGAGTGGATTGAGACTTCTTTGAAGGCACGATGGCATGGATGGATTTTTCCCAGGAGTGGATCAGAGTGGTCTCTTGCATGTATAGGGAGGCCCACAACACAATTTTTTTTTTCAGAAAGGAGACTTCTATTAAGTATGAAAAAATTTAAAAAAATGGAAATTTCACACCAAGCAAGGTGGAGATCTCAACCAATCAGGAGCCTTGTGCTGCCAATAGGGTCCGGAATGAGAGGATGTGAAAAAGATACCAATGTCCCACTCTCTCATAAACTAGCCGCACTTCTTCTCCGCAGCCCTCGAAGATTCCTCGATTCTGGCCCAGGTAGCCATAATGGTGTGAATAATATCTCTCCAAATTCTGCAAAGACACTGAGAAACAAGAACGGGAGTACCCTCAATGGCCTCGGTGCATCTAGCCTTCCAGATACTCCAGGCTGAGATGCTAGCAGTAATCTCCCAAGACCTGTCTAACCTTTGTGTTGGAGGGACAAAGTGTGAAAGTGGCAAATCCTGAAAACAACACTGCCGAGCAACTCCTTGCCCAACCATAATGGCCAAGCTTGTGTCAGTCCCCTCGAATCTCAGCTGAGGCCCAGACTGTGTCAACCAAATGATAGAACCAAAAGAAATGATACCATCCCTCTTAATCCTAACAAAGAGGTGTGCAATCACAGACCAAACCCTCTGTGCTTCCCTGCATTCCCATAAACAATGGTAAACTGACTCGGAAACTCCTGCACATCTAGGGCATGCTGGGCAAGCACTAGTAACAAACCTCCACTGATTGGTGGCCAGACCACCATGAAGAGAAACCTAGATAAAGGAGGAAATCTGTGGCTTCCTATAAGAATGCCACAATCTCCGCCAAAATACCCTATGAATGTCAGTCGAAATGCCATAAGATTCCCAATGGGGACAAAGAGTAGGGACACTCTGAATGTGTCCCAAGATAAGATGTCTTGCATTCCGCACCGTATAACTGAAAAAAGGCATGCTTTTCAAAGGGTTACAAGGATCCTTCCACTCCCATTCACCGGGGTCCCAATGCAAATGTCTGATAGGGCAGCCACCATAGAACCAAAGGCTAACACTCTCTGTGATCATCTCTGGGGGGGGGGGGGGGGGTGTCAACAAAGACGTGCTTCCCTAACCTGCCAACAACTTTGACTGCACGAATCTGGGGGCCCTCAACAAGGTCCTACACGTCACATCTCTCCAGCTGCCATCCACCTGTATAGAAAAAAAGACCGGTACATCATCCTCCCTAGGCAAGGGGAGACCCATAACCTGAAGAGGAACACCTGCCCCAGAAAAAAACCCCAAACCAAGAATGATGACGGCCTTGCAAGAAAGATCCACTAAACTAGTGGTTGGGAATGGCTGCATCAATGTGTGCAATCCTCCGGCTAGAACCTCTCAAATGCTACATGAAATCCAATCTCTATACCTCGGTGAGGCTTTGAAGCCTCTTCCAAGCCAGCACTGTGGGGCATAGGGTCTCCCAACCAGCCCAAAGAATATGCATAGCTGCCCCAAGAGGCCTACCATGCACATCTAAGATCAAATCATTCCACAGAATGGGCTGCCGGTTAACTTCCTCCGCTGAACGCGGGGGGATGTGTATTAAAAAACTCCTCAAGCAGTCCCAGGCCCATAGGAGGGACCTAACTAGGGGGTATGAAGGGGAGCGGTGAACTGCATCCGAAAAATAAAGCGTGAGCTGAGAGTCCAGTCACCTCCGCGAACAGGGACACACTTCGTGATTTGTTGCATGAGAAAGTCCTTCCACGGCTCAGTGCCTAGAAGAAAGCCCCTAACAACAAGCTTACAAAGCAAAGCCTTACATTGCACCTCGGGGTCAATGGTATTCAATCCCCTGCCTGCTTAGGCCTGATAATGGTTTCCCAAGCAACTCTAGCCCTGGTGTGTGCATTTCCATCAAGCCCTGACCAAAGAAAGTTCGGAATAAGGCGACGAAGCTGTCCAATGCAGCCCTTATGAAAAATCCAGCACGAAGCAATAAACCAAGTCGTGGCTAGCAAAACTTGGTTAACCACCAAAGCTCTAGATGCCAAGTCGAGCTTCCTCCTACTCCAGTGATGAAGTTTGCTTTTTATGCTTAAGAGCACTGGAGCAAACTGTTGTGCAGGGGAGATGTCAACACCCACCCGGACAACCAAGGTATCTAGCAGAGCATCCTCTCTCAATCCAACTAAAACCAACATCTGTACCCCAATCTGCAAGAGAAGAATCACTGATCCAAAAACCAACTGACTTATGCCAATTGATAGTAGCTCATGCTGCCAACAAACAAAAGGCCTCCAAGGCTGTCCGGAAAGCACATAAACAAGCATGTGAACCCTCAAGGAACAACGTCGTATCATCTGCTAACTCAGAGTCTAATAACTCTTCCTCCGTACATAAAGGTAGCCTGACACCCACAACACAAGGGGCAGCCCGAAGAATCCTGCTCATAGCCTCAGCTACAATGAGATACAGTAAAGGGGCGAGGGGACAGCCGTGCCTCACTGAATGGGAAATCTGAAAACGCTCACCACGCCCCCCATGGGCTAAAATAGTGCTATGAGCCTCCCTGTATAGGCAAGACACACCTCTGATCCAGTTTTGGGAAAACCCCCATGTGTGCCATAGTGCCCTCCAAAAAATCCCAATCCACTCTGTCATAAGCTTTTTCAAAATCAAGCAAAAGAATGGCAAGAGGCTGCTGACTAGCCTTTGCCCACTCGACAGCTTCCCAGAAAGAAAAGATGTTATCAAATATACTCCTTCCTTGGAGGAACCCATTCTGGGTATCATGGATAGTCCTTTGGAGAATCGGCTGCAACCTTATATTGAAGGCTTTAGCTAAGATTTTATATGCAGATCCAAGGAGGGTGATGGGCCTCCATTCCTTGATGTCAGTCTTGTCCCCACTCTTGGGGATAAGGTGAATCAGCCCTCTGTGAGGTATGGAGGCATCATACCCGACACCCACATTTTTTGAAGGGCAACAGTGATAGCATCTCCAATATGATCCCAAAAAAGAATAAAGAAGGCGGGAGAAAGACCATCATCCCCGGGGCATGAACCACTGGAAAGATCATGCAGTGCGTGAAGGAATTCATCCTTCGAGAAATGGGCATCCAGGGAAGAACACATAGCATCTGTAATGAGCCTGGGCATGCACTCCCAAACTTTCTGCCATGCCACATCTCTCTGAGGGGAGGGCACCTCTGCAGTCAACAAAGACAGATAAAAATTTGAAGCAATATCCCTCACCTTATCAGGCTCAATCTTAACCTCACCCTATGAATCGTGCAAGTATCTCATAGAGTCCCTGCTAAGGGAAGGCCTGTGTGGTGAAAAAAACTCTTTGTTGCATCTGCCACCCATCTGAGTCCAAAAGGTCTCATTCGCATGAAAGGCGAACTCAGCCCTCCTGTTCATGGCCAACTGCAGCTCTGCTCTAACTGTGGTCAAGAGATCTGTAATCCAAGTCACATGTGGATGCTTTTCATGTTCCCTCTGAAGAGCTGCAATCCTACACCTAATAGCTCTCTCCTTGTCCAGAGCCTCTTGCTTTTTAGACAAGGCAATGCCATGATAATGATGGCTGGTCCTCTCAAGAGCTAGCGCAATATTATGACGAGGATCAAGACCGTCACAAGATCTCCATATCTCTATGATCTCAAGGGAAATGTCAGCATCTAGATAAAGAGAGTCAGGGATACGGATACGAGGAGAGGCCGAGCGAGCCTAGGCTCCCTGAGACACAAAACGACGGAGAAAGGATCGGATTTGGTGGTGCCAGGCACAATAGCAATTGTGCCTCCTCTGTCTAAGAACCAATCATCCACATAAACCTGTCCAGGCGTGCAAAGATGCTCTCATCCCCGCTCGTGCGGTTATGCCAAAAGAAAGATAAGGAATTTGGCCTTCTCTAGAAGTCATCCTCACTCAGTCCAGCAATCCCTGCGAAAAAAGGAAAGCGTGAACCTCTCCCATGAGGCTGGCTCCAAAGGGTGTAAACCCCCTTCGCGTCCACCCTTCTTGTCAGAAGGTTTGCTCAACCATATTAAAATCTCCTCACACTATCCAATGATCAACCTGGGGAATGACATTTGTAATGGTGTCCCAAAAGGCCACCCTTTCACCTCTCACGTTAGGTGCATAGATATTCAAGATTCCCAATTTCTGACCCTCATACATGATCTAGATCTACTGCGCTCTAGCAGGGATGATAACACGGTGCCCAATTACATGAGAGGTATAATAGATGCTTCCACTGAAATACAAACACCCCCTCTAGTCCCAATTGCCGAGGACCAGAAGGTGTGGCCAGAAAGCATCTTACCAGTTTTGCCA
This sequence comes from Cibotium barometz, assembly GCF_041138505.1. Taxonomy (NCBI): domain Eukaryota; kingdom Viridiplantae; phylum Streptophyta; class Polypodiopsida; order Cyatheales; family Cibotiaceae; genus Cibotium; species Cibotium barometz. The sequence goes on from NC_141055.1 coordinate 12,386,862, forward strand.
CACTGAGATCTATCCAATTTGTGTTCCTGCCAACAAAAGCACATCCAAAGACCCTCCTGTAACAGCAGGGTGAAGCTGGTCCTTCAGAAGGCACTTCCTGCCACGGGTGGGAAGCCCTCAAGGCCCTGAACATTCCATGAGACGATTCTCATGGAAGAGAAGAGGGTTTGTCCCCCGATCTAAGAAGACGATGGGCAGCCTAAGGACGCCTCTCATAATGCTGGAGGACGGGAAAATCCACAGGGCAAAGTCCACTGACATGCGCTTGTCCGAGGCTTGCACCGTGCCTGCATATGTACGAGAAACGTGTTCGCCCTGCAGGGCATCAAGGGCAATGGCATCATGCTGAAAATCTTGCAATATTTGATCCCCAGTGTGCTCAACATCCTGCATATCGCCCCCTCCAAGTTGAGAGGACTCCACAAAGTTTTCCTGATCTGAAATATCATCTCTCTGCAAAGATGCATAAGCTGACACATCCCTCTGACCAGAACCATCATCTATCTGTACATGATCCGAGGAAGCCTTCCCATCAATCGCACTAGGGGGGCGGGCGTGAGAGACAGCACGCGACAGTTGGCGGACTGAAGGATGGGAAGGAACCAAGGGATGTGGCGCCTGAGAGGCACGCTTACGAGGCCTCCTGCGACCTCGAGCCTGAGGAGAATCTCGAGCAAAGTGACCATGTTGGTGACAAACCCGGCACTGATTGGGTTTACCTGCAATCTCCATACGTTGCTTCAAAGGGCCACAAGGGCCCGGAAGCAAAACATAGTCCTCAAAGAGCTCAATGTCACGGGCAAGCACCATTACCCTGGGGACAGCATCCGCCGAGGCAGTGACCACGTGGGTAGAAGATGTTGGCAAGGGTGAAGGGGGGGCACTTGAAGGACAAGCCCAAAGGCAGACCCGATGGCCTCTAACATAGGCCAATATGCGCGGAATGTAGGAGAAATGGGGTAGAGACAAAACTGAAACTGAAACTGAAATGAAAGCAAGACTAAAAAGGAAACACAAAGCTTAGACATACCTTGAGATGAGTGTAGACAAGACACAAGATTGATACTTTCATTGATGTGACACCCACAATATATAGGTGAGAAGTACAAGATAGAGTAGACTGACTTATGGGACAATTATAGAGGTGCCACGTGGCACACACTCAAGACAAAACTCAAACTAGACAAATGTAGGCTAGAGAAATAGTACACCTAGTGTGCACTTATTTCCAACACCCTCCTTAAGTGGACACTAGGAGGAAGACAAAAAGACAAGACTATGACATGACAAAAGATAAGACCAAGACAGAGAGACTAGACAAGGATTGAGAGACAAGCTAGAAGACAAGATGGACAAGACTAGAAGACAGACATAAAGACTGATAGACTGTGAAACAAGACATGAGAGACAAAAGATCCTAAGACACCCCTCCTCAAGTGATATCCTCATATGGGTCCACAAGGGTAGGGACAAGAGTGGATCATAGACAGATAGAGAGAGAGACAATCAGCCAGTAGAGTGGTCCCACAGAGAGAGAGACTTTCAGATAGACGTGAGAGAGACTGACAAATAGAAGATAAATGGGGACATAGACAAAAAATGCCAAGAGAATGTGGGTAGCTAATCCACAAAAGAGAGGCATATAGACTGATAGATAGAGTGTCAAGGACATGTGACAGGATAGACACATAGACAGAGAGACTGACTGATTGTAGATAGATAGAGAGATTGACCTAGATAGATAATCCCTCCTCAAGGGCAATCCTCTTGCTAGAGTGGGTAATGCAGGGGTGCCTCTTGGATAGGGACAAGATAAGTCCATGTAGACAAATAGACATGATATTACCCCATGATCTACATCATTGGTGATCAATGGTGGTAGATAGCATGAAAGCATAGACAAATGAGAGAGATGGGAAGGTCTTACCATATTTGGCAGTGTCTAATCCCGTACAAGATAAGAGATAAATGAATTTCAGAACCTTTTATTTATTTATTTATTTATTTATTTTTTATAAGAAATAGAGAGTAGACTGAAAATACTTCTTAGATGGAGAGCGCCTTGAGCTGCTGCTGTAGAGGTTGCTGGAGTAGAAGATGGAGACATGGAAGTTGGAGTGGAGGCCGGAGGAGAAGATGATGAGGCACAAACTGACTGAACAGCAGCACCCGGCCTGGTATAGACAGCAGCTCCACGAACACATAGCAACGAGAGAATGACGTGGCAGATAGGAGCGGCCAGAGGCTGAGGAGACAAGCGGGCAGTTCCAGCAGATGCAGATGTCGGAGCAGATGGGGAAGCTCAAGTAGAGAGACGACAGCACCATGATGAACCCCCGCAGCAGCAAGAAGGAGAAGACGGGCAGTTGTTGGCGCAGATCTTGAGTTGCAAGCTGGAGCAGAATCAATAGGCGGAGCAGAGGCAAACAGGGCAGCGATGAGGGTAGGGGCAGCACGGGCTGCACCTAGAGAGATGCCATCGAGAGAAAGAGTCGCCCAGCTGAAGGAAAAGATTCGCACCATAATGAAGAGCCTTATGCTGATGGAGTAGATGAAGAACATCATCAGGAAGAAACAGGAACCCTTCAATTGGAGTATGGCGAGGCAGAACTTGATGAAAACAGGGGCGGTCAGAATTCTGTGGCGGGCAGAAAAAAAAACGCAGCTATGGCTGCAGCAGACTGAGGCAAGGATGAGGGGAGCCAGGATAAACCTGCTCTGATACCATGTAGGAGAAATGGGGTAGAGACAAAACTGAAACTGAAACTGAAATGAAAGCAAGACTAAAAAGGAAACGCAAAGCTTAGACATACCTTGAGATGAGTGTAGACAAGACACAAGATTGATACTTTCATTGATGTGACACCCACAATATATAGGTGAGAAGTACAAGATAGAGTAGACTGACTTATGGGACAATTATAGAGGTGCCATGTGGCACACACTCAAGACAAAACTCAAACTAGACAAATGTAGGCTAGAGAAATAGTACACCTAGTGTGCACTTATTTCCAACACGGAAGGAAATCCGAGAGTAATCCGGAAACGGTTCCGGTCTTCCTCAACAGGGTCAAAATAGCTGGAGTAGGGAAGAAAGAATATCTTCCTTAGGCCCAATGGCAAAGGGCTGCCCTTCAAAACCTCTGAGGCTTCGTCCTTAGAATCAAAATCCACCCGGAAGAAACCTCTTCCACGCAACTTGACATCTTGAAAGTGTAGAGCGAGGTCAGAGGGCAGAGCCGCCAGGACCCAATCCCAAGCCTGGAGACAGGACAGGTGAGATCCAAAGATTCTCGCAATGAGGGTCGTTTTGGAGTCTTTCTCTATATCGGCGTAGAGGACCGCGAGCTCGGCTTCGGAGAAAACAATGGTTCGCCCGGCCGAGGGAGAATGATTAGCCATGATGCTAATCGAAGAAAAAGGCCAACTTGAACCCGGATGAGGAGCAATCCGAACCAAGGGGAAGAGGAAGGCGATGAGGCGGAGGAAAGGAAAGGAGGGTGGAAAAGGGAACAGCAAAGAAAAAGGGAAGAAAGGGGGAGAGGCTGGACACAAAGGCGAAGAGGGGTGGGGGAGGGGCAGCACAACAGCGCTACGCTGAGGGAAGAGGCAGAGGAAGGAAGGGAGGCGATTAGAGGAGGGGAGGCGAAATGATCAACAGGAGGGCTAGGGCGGGAAAAGGCAAGGAGGGGAGGCGGAGGAGGAAAGGGGGCGAAGCAAGAAGAAAAGCGAATGGGCGCAACGAAGGAGGAAGGAAACGAGGAAGGAGGGGGCAGCGATGAAGGAAGGAAGCGAAGGCAGAGAGGATCAGAGGCGGAAGGGAACGATTCAGGCAGCGATGGAGGAAGGAGGGGCGCAGCGAGGGAGGAATAAGGGGCGCAGCGATGGAGGAAAGAAGCGATTCAGGGTTCGGGGAGCTCGTGGTCATTCATCTTACGAGTTTTGCCACACTGAGATCTATCCAATTTTTGTTCCTACAACAAAAGTACATCCATAGACCCTCCTGTAACAGTAAGGTGAAGTTGTGGTCCTTCAGAAGGCGCTTGCTACCACGGGTGGAAAGCCTTGCAAGGCCCTGAATATTCCATGAGACGATTCTCATGGAAGAGAAGAGGGTTTGACCCCCGATCTAAGAAGACGATTGGCAGCTTGAGGATGCCTCTCATAATGCTGGAGGATGGGAAAATCCTCGGGGAAAAGTCCACTGACATGCCCTTGTCCGAGGCCCTGCATAGTACCTGCATATGTTCGAGAAACCTGTTCGCCCTGCGGGGCATCAAGGGCAATGGCATCATGCTGAAAATCCTACAATACATGATCCCCACTGCGCTGAACATCCTCCATATCGCCCCCTCCAAGTAGAGAGGACTCAACAAAATCATGCTGATCTGAGATATCATCTCTCTGCAAAGATGCATCAGCTGATACATCCCTCTGACCAGAAACATCATCTATCTGTACATGATCCGAGGAGGCCTTCCCATCAATCGCAACAGGGTGCGGGCGTGAGAGACAGCTCGCCACACCTGGCGGATTGAAGGAGGGGGAGGAACCAAGGGAGGTGGCGCCTGAGAAGCACGTTTACGAGGCCTCCTGCGACCTCGAGCTCGAGGGCAATCTCGAGCAAAGTGACCCTGTTGGTGACAAACCCGGCACTGATCGGGTTTACCTGCAATCTCCATATGTTGCTTCAAAGGGCCACAAGGGCCCGGAAGCAAAACATAGTCCTCAAAGAGCTCAATGTCACGGGCAAGAACCATGACCCTGGGGAAAGCCTCCGCCAAGGCACAGTGACCACCTGGGCAGAAGATGTCGGCAAGGCGTGGAGGGGGGGCACTTGAAGCAAAGAAAACATGAAGCCACTAGTAGATCTTCTATCTGAGATACAACTAGCCCAATCAGCATCTGTGTACCCATGTACACATATCTCTGTCCCAGTTTCATAAAATAGTCCACAATGCAAAGTAAACCTCACATATCTCAGTATGCATCTCAATGCATCCAAATGCGGCTTCCGAGGAACCTACATAAACTGACTCACCAACCCAACAGCATAGCTCAAATTTGGCCTGGTGATCGTCATGTAGATCAAGCTTCCTACTATGTGCCTATATATAGTAGGATCCTCCAAAATCTCTCCTGAATCTGCACACTCAACTTGCCATTTTGATCCAATGGCACTGAGATAGGCTTACAGCCTGTCATACCATACTTGGACAACATGTCCAAGCCATACTGTCTCTGCAAAAGCAGTAATCCAATACCATTTGGTGACCTAATCACCTCAATGCCCAAGAAATATTTGAGCTCCCCCAGATCCTTCATCTCAAACTTCTGTCTAAGCAAGATCTTTACATCAAAGATCTCTGCATCATGGCCTGCAGTCAACTTGTCCTTCTAGGCTTTGCGTGCACTTATAGAAGAGAGTGGGTCTCTATCCCATCTATACTGGAATTAATTCGTGCAATCCTCCTCTAGACATTACACAGTCCTGTAGTCAACCTGTCCCTTAGTTTTTAAGGGCTTTCCATACACTCATAGAAGAGATTTGCTCTCTATCCCATCTGGGCTCACTGCATATATCCACACTAGTTTCTAAGGTTCACCCCATCTCATCACGAAAAAAGTCATTCCACATAATCAGCTGCTCATCTAGGTCATCATGGGAGAACCCTTGCAGACCAACTGTGAATCTGTACCATGCCCTGATGATAAGCCAGGAAAACAGAGGAGACCATCCTACCTTGGTGAAGATTCATCTCAAATGGGGTTCCCACTGCCCACACTGGCTAGGTGTGCTTTGCATAAGGTGCTAAGAGAGTGCATTCTTTCATGGCTGATCCCCTAGAAAAAGGCCATTTCTCTTCTCTGTACATCAGTATCAATGATTCCAAAACCTCCTTTATACTTGGGTAGCTGTGCCAAATATGTCACAACCTCATAGGATAATGAAATCTCTTTGAGGGATCAACAATATCCCACTTTTTGCATGTCGAATGCAATACCTTAATCATGTTGTATGTTGAACTTAATTACAGTTTTCTTCTTTCTTCACAAATTTCTGCACAAGAATTTATCATAAGCTACATGGAATTGATGTTTTTGAACCTGCAGGATGGTCGTGTAAACACTTTCTATTCTACTCCATCTATTTACACTGATGCAAAGTTTGCAGCAAATGAATCATGGCCTTTGAAGCAAGACGACTTTTTCCCGTGAGTAGAAAAAGCATGTACTGAAGTCTGCCAATAAATAAGCTTTCGAATCTGGTTAAACCTTCGCATTGTAAAAGTCCAACCTACGTTTTAGGTATGCAGAGTGCCCACACTGTTACTATACTGGATACTACACTAGTCGGCCGGCTTTGAAAGGCTATGTAAGAATGTTGAGCAACTACTATTTGGTGAGGCTTTGCAACCCTCCTATGCTGGACAAAAGATGGTTTACCTGTCTTTAGGGTGAGGTCTCAAAGTCAAGTCACATCAAATCTTATGGTCAGATGGCAAGGCAGCTGGAGGTTCTAGTGGGAAGAAGGTCGTCTGGTCCCAATACAGATTCTTTAGGGGAGGCCATGGCTATTTCCCAACATCACGATGCAGTCAGTGGAACAGAGAAACAACACACGGCGAATGATTATGCTAAAAGGCTTTCTATAGGAGCCTCAGAGGTAAGCACTCCTTGTGTAAAAATCCTTAAAAACCTATTTATTCTTATGACAGTAAGAAAAGAAGGTTAAAAAAAACTCTGAAAAACACTAAAATTCCTTGCTTTAGAAGTCATTGTGGTAAAGGAGTATTAACAAAGGCAGCACATGTCCAGATTTCTTAAGCCCAGGTTTTGATATCTCAGGCAATAAAGGTGGTGAACTTTGCCCTTGGATGTTTGGTTGAGATGTCCAAGAGCAGCAATTGTCAGAACACAAACACATTTTTGTTTCAGGTATGTGCCACACAATTCTTAGTTTTGGAAAGTTTATGAACTTTGCTTCTGCAGGATATAAGGAAGCAGGCGAGTAGCCATGCCCAGAGATAGCATTTATGGGTTCTTCACACCAGTTGGAATCAAATATAGTTGGCAGGTCTTGAATTGCCAACCATGTATCCATAACCATCTGCCCATCTGTAATCCACTGGAGGAATAATGCCTTCTTGGAATGGGTGCATGATGCTTGTGAGGAAGCTGAATCTACTGTGGATTGTGGAAGGGGCATACATGATTTTCTCACTCATGCATGGGTCAGTTGATGAGGCTTATTAGGAATCGCCTCTAGTTGGAGCTCAATGATTTTGCTTATGCTAGAGCAAGAGTGGCTTGGAGCTTTCAAAACATGAGCCATGCCTGGGCATGCAGTATTGAGCTTTATTCTCAAAGTTGATAGTTTGAGGATACCTTCCAGGAGAGTAGCTCTAGAAAATATTTGGATAAATCAATTTACGAAATGTATTCCTTTGCATGGTACTGGCTGGATGCCCAGTTCCATTCAGTTTAGACAGGTAAAACATCAAAATGCCATCTCCCTTTCTATCTCTCGAGTGTGACGTGGACATGCTTCTACCCATTGGCCAGCTCGAAGGTCGAGTACGTGGCTTATTGTAGAAGGAATCTTGTGAAATCAACAATGCGTTCATTTGAATTTGAACTTTCTATTTAAAACAAATGGAGATGCATGTGGGGATACTAGGGCCTCTTGTTATGCATGTTATTTGGATTTTGGGGTACATTTATGTAAATCTAATTTAGACAAAATGTTTTTTGGGCTGTTTTAATGAGTACGTGCAAGAGGGTCTATGGACATTTTATGCATCCTTAGGTGACCTATTGATTCTCATGGGCAAGGTATGTATGTGATCCAGGCTTCAGCCATGTGATGTGCAGATTTGAGTATGGAATGAATATGCTCAGATGCTTGAAGCTTTTGACACATAACAGGGTCCTGCAAGTACATGATGACTCACTTTTTTTTCCAAAGAAAGATCCTACTATTAGTTATAAAGAAAAACCAGATGTACGGCTGAATACAACACTTCTAAAAAGTACTCCAAATATACATATGAGATAAGGAAGGGGGGGCTCCGTCCTCGGCTGGCCGCTCTATAGGAGGGAGGCTACAACTGGAGGCAGAGGGAAAAGACATGGGGGGCACGTAGTGTCAAGAAGCTTCACCGTTCTCTCTGGATAGGAAGGGTCCGGGAGGTCAAGGCATGGAAGAAAGCCTTACGCTGCTGTTGCAAGTGCTCAAAACACCTTCGGAGGGTGTGTTTGAGATCCACCGAAATGTAACGGATGATCTCAGCTGGGTGTGGGGAGGGATCAAGCCATCAATTATCGGGCTCGCCATATGTGCCAAGCTGCTATGATGCTGATGATCTCCCATTGCGAACTAGTGTGTGACTTTTAAGTCCAGGGCCGTATTGGAATTGCTGCTATGGTTGTCACAGAGATGCGCATGTGAGTGAGACTCAATGCAAGGCCTCATCCATCATCCTTGTAAATAAAGGCCTCACTCGCCTCTGCAACCCAAGCTACAACCCCCCATGTGACGGTGCGGGCAGTGCTCGGATCGGAGGTGAATAGGCAGAGGATGTGCTGCCATACCTGTTGTGCCTAGGGCCAGCCTCACAGGCAATGTCTCTGGCTCTCCGCAGGGCTGCCACAACGGTACCAGCTCGCTGGTCTACCTACGATCGCCAGCCATATGCCAAGAACTACGCTTGGATGGGCTAAGAGCCAGAGAAAGTATATCTTCCTGTTGGGACGAAAGCGGCTCTAAAGTCTGCACCAAAAATCCTTGATGAAAGTAGCCGGCCGAGACTCCCATGGCCTGCCAACTTCGCCGCGATGCCTGGGTGCCATATGTGGTCTCGATTAGGATCCGATGGTCGATACGGGCGGAGTAATCAAAGAATGGGATGGCCTCCTCGGGATCCTGAATCAATGGGTCTCTCCACTGCTACTCTTCGGTGTCCCACTGTTGTATGTGAACCAACGGGCTGTTCTCCCAAAGCCATAAGTGCCAGGATGTGATGCCTCTAACCTGAAGAGGAGGGGGGGGATCTTTGGTCCAGCTCCACCCCTTGCAGCCCACAGTGTAGACCCGCTGAGGAGGGGAGGGGAGGTCATCACCGATCTGCCACTGGGACACTGTCAGGAGGCTGCCCGGTCCGACCTCACGAGTGTTGATGAGGCGCCAGCAGGTGTGGAAGAGGCTCGCTGCAAACGGGTGTGTCCAGGGGCCTCCGCAAGTAGGAAGGCGATGAATTGCGGCTGATCAACAAATCATTCCATGGCTCCTCCCTGGGTTGCAGACCTCGCACAATCAGCTTTGCCCGAAAGGGCCTTACTCTGGGTTGTGGGATCTATCAAGTCCAGGCCTCCCTAAGCCCGAGGCTGAATAGGTGTGGAAGAGGTTCATTGCAAACTGGTCCTCAAAGCTAGTGCCGAGATCGTCCAGGGGGGCCTCTGAGAAGATACATTGAGTCCCCGGTGTCCAGGGGCTTCCGTGGGTAGGAAGGTGCAAGGAAATGCGGCTGATCAAGAAATCATCCATGACTCCTCCACGGTCTGCACGCCTCGCACAATCAGCTTGCCCAAAAGTACCCTGCTCTGGGTCGTGGGATCTATCAATTTCCGGCCTCCCTAAGGCAGAGGCTGAATCAATACATGACAGGCCACCTTTGCCCGAGCTGGGCGACCATCTCCTCCTGACCAAAGAAAGTTCGGATCAAATGCTACACCTGCCCAATGCGAGAACGATGGAAGGTCCATCATGAAGTGATGTACCACATGGTAACCAGAAGAACCTGGTTGGCTACCACCACTCACCCTACAAGTGATAACTGGGCACAACTTTAATAAAAGGTTCCTCCGAATGCTCAGGAGGAGCGGGGCTATCTGCTGCTTTGCTGAACCACCTCGCATCCAAGATACCACACAGCCATGCCATGAGGGATCCATCTCAACTCATCAACTGGGCATGCCAAGTCGGGATGGGAGTGTTAGCCACTTGATCCTCCTCCTGAAGCTAGGTAGAATTCCTCAACTGCTGATGCAAAGCGGTGGAGGTTCCCTTCTGACCCTGTGAGGTATGTAGCAGTATCATCTGCAAACTCTGTATCCAGCAACTCTTTCATGGTGCGAATGGACAACGCAACCCCTTGAGGCCTGTATCCTATGCTCGATGAAAGGAACTCATGGCCTCAGGCAGGAAAAAGAAGAGGAATGGTGCAGGCAAGCAGTCCTGGTGCACCGAGTGGGAAATGGCAAAACACTGTCCTCGGCTGCCCTGAAGGACCTGGCTGTGGGCTCCCATGTAGAGGGCTGCAAGTCTCCGGATCCAGGAGGCAAAAATCCAAGTCTCAGCATTAACCCCTCAAAAAATGGCAAATCAACTCTGTCATATGCCTTCTCGAAGTTGAGAGGCAAAATGGCCATGTCCTCCCCCCTAAGTTTGGCTGTGGGGTTGTCACCTCCCAAAAGGTGAAGATGTTATCCACTAGGATGTTGCAGTCCTGGATGAAGCCAGTCTGAGTAGCATGGTTCAAATTTGGGAGGGAAGGCTGAAGGCACTGGCTGATCGCCTTGGCTGAATCTTGTACGCTGTCCCTAAGAGGGTAATGGGTCTCCACTGTTGGATCTCAAGGCGATCGTACCTGACTCTTCCACCAAGGGGCCAAGAGTTCAACTCACAGAGATGCATACTGCTCCCTAGTTCCCCTGGGGCCCAAAAGTTGGGGACCAAACTGTGTGGCTCCTGCCAGGAAGGATCTTCCCGCGCCTGCTGTGAGATGATGCTCCCGAACGATGAGTGCTCTCTGAGCTCCTCTCAGATCCTCTGTGTGCCTCGTCAAAAGTAGGCACTGCCCAGGCCCTGGATGTTCTATGAGGCAACCTTCATGACGGGACGCTGAGGTGGTGTGCAACAGCTAGAGACTCTATCAGCCACTGCACCTAGGGGGGTAGTAGTGGGTGTCCTCCCATGGGCGAAGCCGCTCCAAGTAACCTTGAACAGTGGTGGCTAGCTGGCTCCACAGCATAAGGGCTTATGCTCGTGCCTTCTCAGTCGAGATCTCGGGCAGTGAAGGTGCTTGTATGTGCCCTTCTCAGTAAGAAAGGTGAGGTGAAAGTAGATGAATAGATGAAGCCCCTTCCACTTCACGAGAAGGCACTGAAGCTCCATCCTAGCCATAGGTCAGGCCGCCCGGGGCTGGTCCCACACTGGCAAGCATATCGATCCCCCTACTACTTTATGCACATGACAATGTCCTCCTTTCAGATTCAGCCGAGGGGCTTCAGAGATATTTGGATGCCTTACATGACTTTTTTTTTTCCCCCTGAAAGGAGACTTCTATTAAGTATGAAAAATTTTACAAAATGGAGGAAATTTTACAAAATGGAGATTTCACACCAAGCAAGGTGGAGATCTCAACAAATCAGGAGCCCTGTTCTGCCAATAGGGTCCCGAATGAGAGAATGTGAAAAAGATACCAATGTCCCACTCTCTCATAAATTGTGCGTGCTTCCTAGACCTCGAAGATCCCTGGATTCTAGCCCAGGTAGCCATAATGGTGTGAATAATATCACTCCAAATCCTGCAAAGACACTGAGAAACAAGAACGGGAGTACCCTCAATGGCCTCAGTGCATCTAGCCTTCCAGATATTCCAAGCTGAGATGCTAGCAATAATCTCCCAAGACCTGTCTAACCTCTATGCCGGAGGGACAAAGTGCAAATCCTGAAGACAACACTGCCGAGCAATTCCTTGCCTAACCATAATGGCCGAGCTCCTGCCAGTCCCCTCGAACCTCAGCTGAGGCCCAGACTATGTCAACCAAATGATAGAGCCAAAAGAAATGATAGCATCCCTCTTAATCCTACCAAAGAGGTGTGCAATCGCTGACCAAACCCTCTATGCTTCCCTGCATTCCCATAAACAATGGTAAACTGACTCCGAAACTCCTGCACATCTACGGCATGCTAGGCAAGCACTAGTAACAAACCTCCACTGGTTGGTGGCCAGACCACCATGAAGGGAAACCCAGATAAAGGAGGAAATCTGTGGCTTCCTATAAGAATGCCACAATCTCCGCTAAAATACCCTCTGAATGTCAATCGAAATGCCGTAAGACTCCCAATGGGGTCTAAGAGTAGGGACACTCTGAATGTGTCCCAAGATAAGATGTCTCGCATTCCGCACCGTATAACTCAAGAAAGGCATGCTTTTCAAAGGGTTACAAGCATCCTTCCACTCCCACTCACCAGGGTCCCAATGCAAATGTCTGATAGGGCAGCCAACAAACAACCAAAGGCTAATACTCTTTGTGATCATCCCTGGGGGGGTGGGGGGAGTCAACAAAGACGTGCTTCCCTGACGTGCCAACAACTCTGACTGGAGGAATCTGGGGGCCCTCAATAAGGTCTTGCACATCACATCTCTCCAACTGCCATTTCTTGTAGAGAAAAAAAGACCGGTACATCATCCTCCCTAGGCAAGGGGAGACCCATCACTCGAAGAGGAACACCTGTCCCAAAGAAAACCCCAAACCAAGAATGATGATGACCTTCCAAAAAAGATCCAGTAATCCTGTGGTTGGGAATGGCTGCATCAATCTGTGCAATCCTCCGGCTAGAGCCTCTCAAATGCTGCGTGAAATCCAATCTTTGCACCTCGGTATGGCTCTGAAACCTCTTCCAAGCCAGCACTGTGGGGCATAGGGTCTCCCAGCCAGCCTAGAGAAGATGCATAGCTGCCCCAACCATGCACATCTAAGATCAAATCATTCCACAGAATGGGCTGCCTGTTAACTTCCTCCACTGAAGAACGCGGGGGGATGTGTACCAAAAAACTCCTCAGGCACTCCTAGGCCCGTAGGAGGGACCTAACCAGGGGGGACGAAGAGGAGTGGTGAACTGCATCTCAAAAAATAAAACGTGAGCTGAAACTCCAGTCACCTCCGCGAATAGGGACACACTGCGTGATCTGCTGCATGAGAAAGTCCTTCCACGGCTCAGTGCTTGGAAGAAAGCCCCTAACCACAAGCTTACAGAGCAAAGCCTTACATTGCACCTTGGGGTCAATGATATTCAATCCCCCTTCCTGCTTAGGCCTGATAATGGTTTCCCAAGCAACTCTGGCCCTCGTGTGTGCATTTCCATCAAGCCTTGACCAAAGAAAGTTCCGAATAAGGCGACGAAGCTGGCCAATGCAGCCCTTATGAAAAAACTAGCACGAAGCGATAAACCAAGCCATGGCTAGCAAAACTTGGTTAACCACCAAAGCTCTAGAGGACAAGTCGAGCTTCCTCCTACTCCAGTGATGAAATTTTCTTTTAATACTTTAAGAGCACTGGAGCAAATTGTTGTGCAGGGGAGATGTCAATGCCCAACTGACAACCAAGGTATCTGGCAGAGCATCCTCTCTCAATCCAAGTAAAACCAACATCTGTACCCCAATCTGCAAGAGGAGAATCACTGCTCCAAAAATTGACTGACTTATGCCAATTGATAGTAGCTCCTGTTGCCAAACAAAAGGCTTCCAAGGCTGTCCGGAGGAAAGCACATAAACAAGCATGTGAAGCCTCAAGGATTAACGCCGTATCATATGCTAACTCAGAGTCCAAAAACTCTTCCTCCGTGCATAAAGGGAGCCTGAGACCCACAACACTAGGTGCAGCCTGAAGAAACCTACTCATAGCTTCAGCTACAATGAGGTAAAGTAAAGGGGCGAGGGGATAGCCCTGTCTCACAGAAAGGGAAATCTAAAAACGCACACCGCGCCCCCCACCACAGGCTAAAACAGTGCTATGGGCCTCCTTGTATAGGCATAACACCCCTCTAATCCAGTTTTGGGAAAACCCCATGTGTGCCATAGTGCCCTCCAAAAAATCCCAATCCACTTTGTCATAAGCTTTTTCAAAATCAAGCAAAAGAATGGCAAGAGGCTGCTGACTAGACTTTGCCCACTCTCGACAACTTCCCAGAAAGAAAGGATGTTATCAAATATACTCCTTCCTTGGAGGAACCCATTATGGGTATCATGGATAGTTCTTCGAAGAATTGGCCGCAACCTTATACTCAAGGCTTTAGCTAAGATTTTATATGCAGATCCGAGGGTGATGGGCCTCCATCGCTTGACGTCAGTCTTGTCCCCACTCTTGGGGATAAGGTGAATCAGCCCCTCCATGAGGTATGGAGGCTTCATACCCGACAACCACATTTCCTGAAGGGCAACAGTGATAGCATCTCCAATATGATCCCAAAAAAGAATAAAGAAGGCGGGAGAAAGACCATCATCCCCTGGGCATGAACCACTGGAAAGAGCATCCAGTGCGTGAAGTAATTCATCCTTCGAGAAAGGGGAATCCAAGGAAGAACACACAGCATCTGGAATGAGCCTGGGCATGCACTCCCAAACTTTCTGCCGTGCCACGTCTCTCTGAGGAGAGGGCACCTCTGTAGTCAACAAAGACCGATAAAAATCTGAAGCAATACCCCTCACCTTATCAGGCTCAATCTGAACCTCATCCTGTGAATCCTGCAAGTACCTCATAGAATCCTTGCTATGGGAAGGCCTGTGTGCCGAAAAAATTTCTTTGTTGCATCTGCACCCATCTGAGTCCAAAAAGTCTCATTCGCATGAAACACGAACTCGGCCCTCCTGTCCATGGCCAACTGCAGCTCTGCTCTAACTGTGGTCAAGAGGTCTGTAATCCAAGACGCATGCGGATGCTTTTCATGTTCCCTCTGAAGAGCAGCAATCCTACGCCTAATAGCTCTCCTTGTCTAGAGCCTCCTTCTTCTTGGACAAGGCAGTTCTATGATAATGATGGCTGGTCCTCTCAAGAGCTAGCGCAATATTATGACGAGGATCAGGACCGTCACAAGATCTCCATATCTCTCTGATCTCAAGGGAGATGTCAGCATCTAGATAAAGAGAGTCAGGGATACGGACATGGGGAGAGGCCGAGCGAGCCCTAGGCTCCCTGAGACACAAAACGACGGGGAGAGGCCGAGCGAGCCCCAGGCTCCCTGAGACACAAAACGACGGGGAGAGGCCGAGCGAGCCCCAGGCTCCCTTTAGTAATTTTGACTCCACTTTTCTCCGGCTCTCTCATGAGGACACCAACCAGATTATCGGGTTAGATCTTTTGAGCCTCTACACCTAGTACACATGGATCACACCTTTGGAGCTCCCACCGAAGATGCACTTTACAAAGATAACTTTCTCACGCTCATTGAGGATGGATTCATCAATAGATGGGCTACCTGAGTGTTCACATGTCCCATGCCATGCGGATTACGATTGGCTAGATACGGATTTCATTCCCCGCCTCACAGTGGAGACAGGAAGAGCTGAACGCGTCTTCAGAGCCGGGGAGCTCATACGGAGACATACAGAAGAGGAGAGGATCTGGCGATTATGCCACATAGAGGTTGAGACAGAGGAGCATTACATATGTTGCTGCCTAGATGACTATGAGATCCGTGGGAGGTTTCATTGTCTGTTCCATTAGGGATTTGGCCCACTCTCTAGGATCATTGACTTTCCGGACTAGCGTTGCCTAGGGATCTCCCTGCTCGAGCTCCACAGACACAGGGACACTTTCTTGAGAGATCTTCGTCCCTAGCTACCCCGACCCCTCCCTCGCCAACCAACCATCACTAGATTCTTCCAAACCCAGGAGGAGGAGGAGGAGGAGGAGGACACCCATACAGTGGACCCACCTCGGGCTACTTTGGACCCCCCTCACCCCAGAGAAGTTACCTCGGACTAGGCCTCCTCGTTCCAGTGTGCCTGAAGCCCCCGGCCCTTTGGACATCGGCCACGACACCCTCATTAGCTCGAGATCTAGAACATGCTCCATCACAATCGAGCTACCTTCCCATGTGATGTAGGTGAGGGAGACCTCTTCGCGATACTCATTAGTCCCATGCTTGATATTTTAGAGAGTGGTATACCATCTATTGGGGGCTGATGCTCCTATCATGTTTTGTGTTCCTGGTATTCCATGATGAGATTTCCATGGACAGTTTTGTATCACTCCAATGAGATAGTTTTGTTTTGTTTCTTTTTTATTTTCCGTTCCATGATGAGAGATACCATGGACATCATTGTACCACTTTGGTCTCACACGCCCGTTGGGTCTTTAGTAGATGTTTAATATATCTTTCTTTTCACTCAAGTGGTGAAGTGTTTGTTTTGGGACTAGGCTAGATTGGACAGATGGTACATGCTGAATGTTTACCAATATGACATATGTATGTGTAAAATGTGGGTGGATCATTCTTCTTTGATGTCAGATCATGCTCTTGTACGGCTGGGCATTTACTTCTATGATCCATCGTTTGATGTATTAATGCCTCAAACGAGTGGTGACACTCAACAATTTGTATCTCTCACATGCAATGTTCAAGCAAATGATGAAAACTGCAATTATGCCTCTCAAGCTGCAAATGATGGATGATATAAACGTTTCTTGGTTCCGTTTTGTCATGAGAATGCAAGCGGTAATTCCAGATTATGGTCGATGGTATATGTGCAAAGCTAAACAAGCCATCCAACTGGCTAGAGATACTTTACAAAACTTGCAAGAAATGTTGCAAAATGGCCCCCTCTCTGACCAACAACAAATGCTACTGGTTCAAGTTAAAACAACTATTACCATGCATGAGGAACGTAAAGTAGAAAAATGGAAAGTGAGGTCCAAGTACAAATAGTTACAAGACAAGGGCTGTTCTTCTAAAGCGTTCTTTACAGCTTTACATGCAAAGAAATGTAAAGACAACATAGTATGCACCAAACAACCTGATGGTTCATGGACCTCGACTAAGATAGAATTGGCAGGTACTTGTGTGCAATACTTTGTACGTATCTTTTAGAGTTCCCCCCCTCCTAATAGGAGAGGCCTTTGGTATCTATGATTGCTAGGATTATTAGAGCCAAGGCCTTGGTACCTCATGAGATTATTCGACCAGAGCTGGCGGCTGCCCCTCTGGTGATTGAGGCTCTTACGAGATCAGTCTCCTACATACATGGCTTGTGGGATCTCCCCCGAGACAGATATGCATGCCTCGCCCTTGAGTCCTCCCGACAGTTAGCTTTACAGGGAGACACGGCTTGTTGGTATGGACAGATGACATCTTGGTTCCAGGCACATGGTTTTAGCATGGACAGATTGCCTCCCTTCCAGTATTCTCTGGAGGCACCCTCTCTCACTCTCACACGGACAGAGATTACCAGACTCATCCGTTAGGATTTAGTTCAGCTGAACATTAGGAGGACATGGATACAGCCGACTGAGGAGCTGGGCACGAAGATGGCTTTCTACAGAGAGCATTTTCTTCAGCTCACAGCAGATGGTTTTGTGATCAGACCCAGTTACATGGATGTACACTTGTCTCATGCAGTACGATGTGCTATTGGTCAGATTCGCACATCCTCACACCAGCTTGAGATTGAGATTGGCCGATATAGAGGTATACCAGCTGAGGCCAGGATATGTCGAGTATGCCATGGGGAGCCAGAGACAGAGCTGCATTATATATGCCATTGTACTGTATACTATGAGATACGTGGTTGTTTCCACTGTTTATTTAGAGAGGGATTTGGACCACTTTCCAGAGTCATGGGGTACATCTTTTCCGCATGGGGGAGGCACTAGTACAGTGGGTTACCTCATGGGATCTCCCACTTTTATACCACACATCCTAGACTTCACCATCCCTCCTCCCCCCATACTAGCTGACCACGCATTACTTTCTTTCATGATCTCATGCCCAATCTTACCGCCCATACCCACAGTCCCTATCACCACCTTCACCCGGATTCATTTCCATTATGATCTTGACCACATCTATGAGGACCACCTCTCCCGCCACATTTCAGCTCTCGACTTATCCCTCCCTATCTCCACCATTACATTCCAACTTTCCTCCATCATCCATGACTCTGACCACGCCAGCTTCCCCTACACCACATGCTCCACAACAAGTTTGCGAGTGGGATCCCAACCCCAGAATGGATGGTATGACGAAGAGTGCAAAAGTATCAGGCTTCAGCACATAAGATGCAACGCAACTTCCGTACATTCACTCGCCGAAAGAAACATGCATTTCTCGCCAGACGAGAACAAGAGTTATACCACCTCGGACTTTCGCTCGCTGAAGCTTCCGCTCCCCCCCCCCCTTGCTCGCGCTGCAGCCTGCACGCTCCCCCCTTCCCCGCCTCCTATCTGCTCTCGCCTCTGCTCTTTAGCGCCCCCCCGCCTCTGTTCATTGCCGCCTGTGCCCCCCCGCCTGTGCTCATTCGCGCCTGCCCCCCCCCCCCTCCCCCCTCCGCTTGTGCTCTTTCGCGCCCCCCCCGCTCGCCTGTGCTCGCTCGCGCCAGCCCCCCCCCCCCTTGCTTCGTCTCTCTTCCGCCCCCCCTGCCCTTGCCGCCTTTGTTTGTAATCCCCTCCCCTCACTTTCTTTCCGCCCCCCTTTGTTCTCCCCCTCCTCCGCCGTTCCTCGCTCTGCCGTTTGTGCAGCTCGGTTCCTGCAGGGCTTTCCGTTTATGCTTCGCCTTCGACAAAGCTTCAGACACTGATGGAGGCTCCTCCCGCCCCACCTCAGAGGGACTCTTCCGCAGCCCCCTCGCCCGCCCCGCTGAGGATACCGCCATCAGGCTTTCTCTTTCGCCGGAAGAGGAAGCGAGCCTCGCCGCAGAGGTGGAACGCCTCCAGGCACATTCCACCATCTGCCGTATAGTCGGACTCGCCCCAGCAGAGGGGAGATCCGGGATCTTCTCCAGGCCCGCCTTCTCGCAAATGTGGGCAAGATCCTGGACGTTCAGCTACTGGGCCGCGGACACTACCAGATCGAGTTCGAGACAGCCCAGAGCGCGGCCTAGGTCCTAGCCATGAGTGCCCTGGACATCAGGGGCGCTCGGGCCTTCTTCAGACCTTGGCAGCATGGCTTCGACCCAGCAGCGGCCGAGCAGGGAGAGCGCCTTTTTCATGTCACAGTTTGCTTCCCTGGACTCCGCCGCGAGTACCTTCCGCTCCTTTCTAGGATAGGGGCATTGGTGGGCTCAGTGCTTGAGACTGGCCCCACAACAGTTTCAGTGGTGGCTAGAGCAGTTGGCCTGCCTACAGTCAGGGTTTTGGTTCCTGACATCTCCTCCCTTCCGAAGGTCATTCAGCTACCTAGGAAAAGGGGGGATGGATTGATCAGAGAGTGGAGTTCTCGGGGCTCCCGAACCAGTGCTTTATATGGAGGCAGGTCGGTCACCTCGCCAAGGCCTCCCCTCGCAGGAGACCCCGACCTTTACCACAGCAGCAGGCCCGCGATGGCCCGCCCACAGATGCGGCTCGGCAGGCAGCCTCCGGGACACCTGCTCAGCCCACGGAGACCTCTTATTGGCAGCCTGGACAGGGGCGCCGTAGAGGGAGACAGCCCAGCAGCAGGCCCAGAGGCCGATGCAGCAGCAGTCACAGTCTCAGCATCACTGGGTTCCAGTGAGGAACAGCTTTGCTCCCCTCCAGGGGGAGACCCCAGCGCAGACTGAGGATCTGGAGATGCCAGCACCCCCTCCTTCACCCCCACCCCCCCTCCCCCCTCCCCCCCTCCCGCCTCCCTTCCGCCTTCGCCTCCTCCCCTTCCCACCCCCCTTCCCCCCCCCCCCTCCCCCTCCGCTCGCCTCAGCTCCCCGGGAGGCCCTGGCAGTACCCTGGCGCTCACCTGCTGTCCGGCGGGCACTGAGCACCGACCCTGCTCGAGCTCCGCAGAGGAGACCTACCATGCCGATTCGGGCTTCACGGATATCTTCTATCCGCAGTTGGCTGAGTAGGCTCGACGCTCGATAGCGCTCGGAGGCTTTTGACTACTCCTTCACACGTCTTTTTGGAGCGGAGGGCCCTCATGAGCCAGCACCCATGAGAGTGCATGTGGTGATACCTCCGGCCCGAGGGGAGGAGGCACTTGATTCAGCGGTGGCCTTCTCCTTCCCTCTTTGCGGCACTAGTGACCGGGAGTGGACTCTGGATCTTGCTCTTAGCATTCTGAAGACTCAGGTAGTTGAGTTTTCTCACCATATGAGCGATCTGGAGGTGACAGACGTGATAGGCCGACTCTGGGAGCTGGCTCACTTCTTTGATTCCGGGAGTGCGGATGCCTCCGGGGTTTGCCACTTAGTGGTTCGCATAGTGTGAGACGTAGCACGCGACCCTGGATATGTATGTATACACGAGGTTGCTCTCTCTGAGCGGGAGGCTCTGGGTCTTTTGAGCCGTTAATCGCTTCAGTAGAGTCTGGACTCCCCTTTTCTTCGGCTCTCTCATGAGGACACCAACCGGATTATCTGGTTAGATCTTCTCAGCCTCTACACCCACTGCACATGGATCACACCTTCAGAGCTCTCGGAGCTCCCAACCAAAATGCACTTCTACAAAGATGACTTCCTCACTCACTGAGGATGGATTCATCTAGTAGGTGGGCTACCTGGGTCTTGTGTATTCACATGTCCCATGCCATGCAGATTGCGAATGGCTAGATACAGGTTTCATCCCATCACCTTAGAGGTGGAGGCAGGTAGAGCTGAACACATTTTCAGAGGTAGGGAGCTCATACGGAGACCCATAGAGGAGAGGATCTGCCAATTATGCCACACAGAGTTTGAGACCAAGGAGCATTACATATGCCGGTGCTGAGTATACTATGAGATCCGTGGGCGGTTTCATTGTCTGTTTCGTGAGGGATTTGGTTCACTCTGTAGGATCTTTGACTTCCCTGACCGGCATTGCCTAGGCGTCTTCCTGCTTGAGCTTCGCAGACACAGGGACACTTTCTTGAGAGAGCTTCGGCCCCAGCAACCCTGACCCCTCCCTCGTGAGTCAACCATCACTAGTTTCTTCCAGACCTAGGAGTGGAGGACACCCATACAGTGGATGTTGTGGATCCACCTCAGGCTACTCCGGATCCACCTCGCCCGAGAGGAGTTACCTCGGATTGGGCCTCTGCATTCCAGAGTGCCCGACGCCCCCGTCCCCTTGGACCCCCGGATGTCGGCCATGATCCCCTCATCAACTCTAGATCTAGGACATACTGCACTGGCATCAAGCTACCTTTCCATGTGACATAGCTGAGGGAGACCTCTCGGCCATACGCCCCATGCTTTATATATATATATATATTTTTCCAGAAAAGAGACTTCTATTAAGTATGAATTTTTTTTTACAAAATGGAGATTTCACACCAAGTAAGGTGGAGATCTCAACCAATCAGGAGCCCTATGCTGCCAATAGGGTCCCGAATGAGAGGACGTGAAAAAGATACCAATGTCCCACTCTCTCAAAAACTCGCCGCGCTTCCTCTCCGCAACCCTCGAAGATCCCTGGATTCTGGCCCAGGTAGCCATGATGGTGGGAATAATAGCACTCCAAATCTTGCAAAGACACTGAGAAACAAGAACCGGAGTACCTTCAATGGCCTCGGTGCATCTAGCCTTCTAGATATTCCAGGCTGAGATGTTAGCAATAATCTCCCAAGAGCTGTCTAACCTCTGTGCCGGAGGGACAAAGTGTGAAAGTGGCAAATCCTGAAGACAACACTGCCGAGCAACTCCTTGCCCTACCATAATGGCCAAGCTCCTGTAAGTCCCCTCGAATCTCAGCTGAGGCCCAGACTGTGTCAACCAAATGATAGAACCAAAAGAAATGATAGCATCCCTCTTAATCCTACCAAAGAGGTGTGCAATCGCAGACCAAACCGTCTGTGCTTCCTTCCATTCCCATAAACAATGGTAAACTGACTCCGAAACTCTTGCACATCTAGGGCATGCTATGCAAGCACCAGTAACAGAACTCCACTGATTGGTGGCCAGACCACCATGAAGAGAAACCCAGATAAAATAGGAAATCTGTGGCTTCCTATAAGAATGCCGTAAGATTCCCAATGGGGTCTAAGAGTAGGGACACTCTGAAAGTGTCCCAAGATAAGATGTCTGGCATTCCGCACCGTATAACTGAAAAAAGGCATGCTTTTCAAAGGGTTACAAGCATCCTTCCACTCCCACTCACCGGGGTCCCAATGCAAATGTCTGATAGGGCAGCCACCATACAATCAAAGGCTAACACTCTTTGTGATCATCCCTGGGGAGGGGGGGGGGTTAACAAAGACGTGCTTCCCTAACCTGCCACCAACAACGCTGACTGGACCAATCTGGGGGCCCTCAATAAGGTCCTACATGTCACATCTCTCCAGCTGCCATCTATCCTATACAGAAAAAAAAACCGGTACATCATCCTCCCTAGGCAAGGGGAGACCCATAACCTGAAGAGGAACACCTGTCCCAGAAAAAACCCCAAACCAAGAATGATGACGGCCTTCCAAGAAAGATCTAGTAATCCAGTGGTTGGGAATGGCTGCATCAATCTGTGCAATCCTTCGGCTAGAGCCTCTCAAATGCGGCTCTGAAACCTCTTCCAAGCCAGCACTGTGGGGCATAGGGTCTCCCAGCCAGCCCAAAGAATATGCATAGCTGCCCCAAGAGGCCTACCATGCACATCTAAGATCAAATCATTCCACAAAATGGGCTGCCGGTTAACTTCCTCCGCTGAATGCGGGTAGATGTGTACCAAAAAGCTCCTCAGGCAGTCCCAGGCCCATAGGAGGGACTTAACCAGGGGGGATGAAGGGGAGCGTTGAATTGCATCCGAAAAAATAAAGCATGAGCTGAGAGTCCAGTCACCTCTGCGAACAGGGACACACTTCGTGATTTGCTGCATGAGAAAGTCCTTCCACGGCTCAGTGCCTGGAAGAAAGCCCCTAACAACCAGCTTACAAAGCAAAGCCTTACATTTCACCTCAGGGTCAATCATATTCAATCCCCCTTCCTGCTTAGGCCTAATAATGGTTTCCCAAGCTACTCTAGCCCTGGTGTGTGCATTTCCATCAAGCCTTGACCAAACAAAGTTCAGAATAAGGCGACAAAGCTGGCGAATGCAGCCCTTATGAAAAATCCAGCATGAAGCGATAAACCAAGTCGTGGCTAGCAAAACTTGGTTAAACCACCAAAGCTCTAGAGGCCAAGTTGAGCTTCCTCCTACTCCAGTGATGAAGTTTGCTTTTAATGCTTAAGAGCAGTGGAGCAAACTGTTGTACAGGGAAGATGTCAACGCCCACCTGAGAACCAAGGTATCTGGCAGAGCATCCTCTCTCAATCCAAGTAAAACCAACATCTGTACCCCAATCTGCAAGAGGAGAATCACTGATCCAAAAACCAACTGACTTATGCCAATTGATAGTAGCTCCTGCTGCCAAACAAAAGGCCTCCAAGGCTGTCTGGTAAACAACCTCAAGGAACAACGCCGTATCATCTGCTAACTCAGAGTCCAAAAACTCTTTCTTGGTGCATAAAGGCAGCCTGAGACCCACAACACCAAGGGCAGCCCGAAGAAACCTGCTCATAGCCGCAGCTACAATGAGGTACAGTAAAGGGGCGAGAGGACAACCCTGCCTCACTGAACGCGAAATCAGAAAATGCTCACCATGCCCCCCACAGGCTAAAACAGTGCTATGAGCCTCCCTATATAGGCAAGACACACCTCTGATCCAGTTTTGGGAAAACCCCATGTGTGCCATAGTGCCCTCCAAAAAATCCCAATCCACTTTGTCACATAAGCTTTTTCAAAATCAAGCAAAACAATGTCAAGAGGCTGCTGACTAGACTTTGCCCACTCGACAGCTTCCCAGAAAGAAAAAATGTTATCAAATATACTCCTTGGAGGAAACCATTTTGGGTTTCATGGATAGTCTTTTGGACAATCGGCTGCAACCTTATACTCAAGGCTTTAGCTAAGATTTTTTATGCAGATCCGAGGAGGGTGATGGGTGTCCATTGCTTGATGTCAGTCTTGTCCCCACTCTTGGGGATAAGGTGAATCAGCCCCTCCGTGAGGTATGGAGGCATCATACCCGACAACCACATTTCCTAAAGGGCAACAGTGAGATCTGTACACCTTACCCTGCTCGCTGAAGCTCACGCTCCCCCCTCCTGCTCGCGCTGCTGCCTGCACGCCCTCCCCCCCTTCCCACCCACGCGTCTGCTCCCCCCCCCGCCTACCCTCGCGTGTGTTCCGCCTCCCTCGCTTGGTTTGCTTGCGCGCCCCAGCGCTGTAGCGGCCGCCGTCCCCCCTGCTCCTCTCCTTCGCGGCCCCCCTCCCTTCTTCAGCGCCCCGCCCCCCCTCCGCCAGCCACCGTCGCCCTCTCTTTCCCCCCCACCCCCCCCTTTTTCACGTTGCTTCCGCCCCCCCCCCCCCCCCCCCCCCCCCCCCCCCCCCCCCCCCCGGGGTCTTTTTTTTGTCTTCGCCGCCTTACCCCCCCCCCCCCCCCCTCCCCTTCTTTCTGTTTTTTCTGTCCCCTGGGGTTTTTTTTGCCTTCCGCCTTCCCCCTCCACCCTTTGTGTGCAGCTCGGTTTTTGCAGGACTCTCCGCATTCGCTCCGCCTTCGACATAGCTTCAGACTCTGATGGAGGCTCCTCCCGCCCCACCTCAGAGGGACCCTCCCGTAGCCTCCTCGCCCGCCCCTGAGGATACCCCCATCAGGCTTTCTCTTTCGCCAGAAGAGGAAGCGAGCCTCGCCGTAGAGGTGGAACGCCTCCAGGCACATTCCACCATCTACCGTATAGTCGGCACTCGCCCTAGCAGAGGGGAGATCCGAGATCTTCTCCAGGCCCGCCTTCTTGCAGATGTGGGCAAGATCGTGGACGTTCAGCTACTGGGCCGTAGACACTACCAGATCGAGTTCGAGACAGCCTAGAAGGTGGCCAAGGTCCTAGCCATGAGTCCCCTTGACATCAGGGGTGCTCGGGCATTCTTCAGACCTTGGTAGCATGGCTTTGACCCAGCAGCGGCCGAGCAGGGAGAGCGCCTTTTCCATGTTACAGTTTGCTTCCCTGGGCTCTGCCGTGAGTACCTTCCGCTCCTTTCTAGGCTAGGAGCATTGGTAGGTTCGGTGCTTGAGACTGGCCCCACAGCAGCTTTAGTGGTGGCCAGAGCCGCTGGGCTACCTTTGGTCAGAGTTTTGGTTCCGAACATCTCCTCCCTTCCGAAGGTCATTCAGCTACCTAGGATAGGGGGGGGATGGATTGATCAGAGAGTGGAGTTTTCGGGGCTCCTGAACCAGTGCTTTATCTGCAGGCAGGTCGGCCACCTGGCCAAGGCCTGCCCTCGCATGAGACCCCGACCTCCACCGCAGCAGCAGGCCCCCGATGGCCCGCCCACAGATGCGGCTCGGCATGCAGCCTTCGAGACACCTGCTCAGCCCACAGAGACCTCGGAGTGGCAGCGTGGACAGGGGCGCCGTCGAGGGAGACAGCCCCAGCAGCACGCCCAGAGACCGATGCAGCAGCAGCCACAGTCTCAGCATCACTGGTTCCCGTGAGGAACAGCTTTGCTCCCCTACAGGAGGAGACCCCAGCACCGACTGAGGACCAGGAGATGCCAGCACCCCCTCCTTCGCCCCCACCCCCTCCTCCCCCATCTCCAATATGATCCCAAAAAAGAATAAAGAAGGCGGGAGAAAGACCATCATCCCCTAGGCATGAACCACTAGAAAGAGTATGCAGTGCGTGAAGGAATTCATCCTTCGAGAAAGGGGTAGAACACATAGCATCTGTAATGAGCCTGGGCATGCACTCCCAATCTTTCTGCTGTGCCACATCTCTCTGAGGAGAGGGCACCTCTGCAGCCAACAAAGACCGATAAAATTTTGAAGCAATACCCCTCACCTCACCCTATGAGTCCTGCAAGTACCTCACAGAATGCTGCTATGGGAAGGCCTGTTGTTGCTGAAAAAAACTCTTTGTTGTATCTGCCACCCATCTAAGTCCAAAAGGCCTCCTTCGCATGAAAGGCGAACTCAACCCTCCTGTCCATGGCTAACTGCAGCTCTGCTCTAACTATGGTCAAGAGGTCTGTAATCCAAGTCGCATGTGGATGCTTTTCATGTTCCCTCTGGAGAGCAGCAATCCTAAGCCTAATAGCTCTCTCCTTGTCCAGAGCCTCCTTCTTCTTAGACAAGGCAGTGCTATGATAATGATGGCTGGTCCTCTCAAGAGCTAGCGCAATATTATGACGAGGATCAGGACCGTCACAAGATCTCCATATCTCTCTGATCTCAAGGAAAATGTCAGCATCAAGATAAAGAGAGTCAGGGATACGGACACGGGGAGAGGCCGAGCGAGCCCAGGCTCCCTGAGACACAAAACAACGGGGCAATGATTGGATTTGGTGGTGCCAGCCATAATAGCAATGGTGCCTCCTCTGTCCAAGGACCAATCATCCACATAAAACCTGTCCAGATGTGCAAAGATGCTCTCATCCCCGCTCCTACGGTTATGCCAAGAGAAAGATAAGGAATTTGGCCTTCTCTGGAAATGATCCTCAGTCTAGCAATCCCTGCCAAAAAAGGAAAGCGTGAACCTCTCCCATGAGGTTCGCTCCAGAGGGTGTAAATCCCCTTCCCGTCCACCCTTCTTGTCAGAAGGTTGCTCAACCATATTAAAATCTCCTCCCACTATCCAATGATCAACCTGGGGAATGACATTTGTAATGGTGTCCCAAAAGGCCACCCTTTCACCTCTTACGTTAGGTGCATAGATATTCAAGATTCCCAATTTCTGACCCTCATGCATGATCAAGATCCACTGCGCTCTAGCAGGGATGATAACACCATGCCCAATAACATGAGGTATGATAGATGCTGCCACTGAAGTACAAACACCCCCTCTAGACCCAACTGCCAAGGACCAGAAGGTGTGGCCAGAAAGCATCTTACCAGTTTTGCCACACTGAGATCTATCCAATTTGTGTTCCTACAACAAAAGCACATCCATAGACCCTTCTGTAACAAAAGGGTAAAGCTGGTCCTTCAGAAGGCGCTTCCTACCACGGGTGGGAAGCCCTCCAAGGCCCTGAACATTCCATGAGATGATTCTCATGGAAGAGAAGAGGGTTTGACCCCCGATCTAAGAAGACGATGGGCAGCCTGAGGACGCCTCTCATAATGCTAGAGGACGGGAAAATCAACGGGGCAAAGTCCGTTGACATGCCCTTGTCCGAGGCCCTGCACAGTACCTGCATATGTACGAGAAACTTGTTCGCCCTGCGGGGCATCAAGGGCAATGCCATCAAGCTCTGCCCGCCATTCTCCTCTAAATCTGCCCACCATTGCTACAGTTCTACCCCGTCATTCTGCTCCTGGTTCTGCCCGACATTCTGCATCAGATCTGCCGCTCTTCTGGTCCAGATCTGCCCGCCATTACATGCTGAAAATTTGCTCCATGTTATGCTGAATATGTGCGCCACTTTGTGCCCACTATTTTCTCCTGGAAGTTCGCATCCATGTTTTTTTTGCTACTGTTTGCATCGATTGTATGGCTAGAAATTACTGTCACAAATCTGTGTGCTATTGTTGATGATTGGGGTTATCTTCAATGATATTTCCAGCCTTGATCATTCATGATATTGTTGTACAAGAATAGACATTGCCCTTGAATCCAAAAAAAAAAAGATCAAGTGGTAAGACCTTCTCCAGCCATGAATACCCAAACGGTCATTGACAAGTTCAATGGCCAAGGTTTTTACACCTAGCAAATGAAAATCAAGTTTCATTTAATGAAACACAACCTGTGGAGCTTGGTCAAGCAAAGTGATACCCCTTTCTCAACATCAAAGACGGTCGCTCCAGAACCTCATCGACTCGAGCAGGCTATGCAATCATTGCACTAGGTCTTGGAGATAATTATCTCCATCATATCTCGGATCTCAAATGTCCTGCTGAAGCATGGGCTAAACTCAACCATTTATTTGGTGCAAGTAGCAAAAACTCAAAGTTATCATTGAAAATTCAACTCTTTGAGTTGGAATTAAAATATGGAGAATCTCTTGTTGTTCACATCAATAAGATGAGAAGCCTAATGAATCAATTGGCTTCAATTCACTCACCCGTGACAGAAGATGATGCTATGGCTGTGCTTCTCAAAAGCATGCTAGAGGAATATGACAACTTGGTCACCACTTTTAAATATGGTTCACATCCAACATTTGAAAGCATCATCAGTGCATTGCAGGAAGAAGAAAGGAAGAAGGAGAAAAGGAAGGATGACAATATGGTAGAAGAACAAGCTTTAGCAACCAAGTTCAAAAGGATTGCTTTTAAGGCTTGCAAACATTGTGGCAAAAACAATCATGATGAAAAGGATTGTTTTCACATCAAACCATGTGGGATATGTGGGAAAAACAATCACTCAAAAAAGAATTGTTTTTCCAAGAAGAATTCAGCAAATATGACAGAAGTCACAGAGAATGCATTTCTGGTAGATAATGATTATGTTTTCTAGTGAGCCCTTCCTAGATCATGTTTCCAAAGGGTTGTAAACCTTTTTTTGAGGTATCTATGATATTTTGTGTGTGTGTTCTTTCTTTGTAAACACCTCTAACCACCATATGATGTAGGCCAAGTGTATGTTGTTCCTCCATGTTACCTTTTGCAGACATGAGACACTAGGTCCACATATGGCCTAAGATTTATCCTTGTACATGCAGGAGAGAGAACCATTGGAAGGGGTTTTGAGTGTTTGTCCTGGTATCTGCCACATTTTGTCTCTACCCAAGGGAAGCCCATAACTGACATGAGAAACTAGGGCCTTGGATTTATCCTTGTCTAGAAAAACTGGCATGAGAAACCATGAGCCTATGATTTATCCTTGATACAGTATGATGCCTTTTCTTGAGGGGGGTTTGTTTGGAATATCAAGGAACTGCCTCTTTTATGTATGCACCTAGGAGTGCTAGTATTGTAGGAGTTTGAGGGTGTTGCCATGTGGCATTTCATATTGTCCCATATAGAAGGATGACGTTGTACCTTGTGTACCTCACTTCTGTATAAGTGAGGTCTCTATCATGAATAGATCATCCAGCAAGCTCT
Organism: Cibotium barometz; assembly: GCF_041138505.1. Lineage (NCBI taxonomy): Eukaryota > Viridiplantae > Streptophyta > Polypodiopsida > Cyatheales > Cibotiaceae > Cibotium > Cibotium barometz. The sequence goes on from NC_141055.1 coordinate 12,415,821, forward strand.
CAAGTCTTTTCATGAGTACAAGTCTCAATCTTGTAACCTAACTGAACTTGAGTCTATGCTGAGTAGTTAGCTCCTTCATTATGTTTGTCTTGGAGTTCTTTCCTCCATAGCTTTGTCTTAGTTTAGTTGCTCCTGCTTTCTAGTCTAGTTGTAGCTCTGTTGTTCCTTCATATATGTCGTTGTACTGTCTACTATGAGATCCGAGGGAGGTAGTACCATTGCCTGTTCCGTGAAGATTTTGGACCTTTGCGTCGGATCATGGACTTTGAGGACCAAAGGTGCTTAGGGCTCGTCATACTTGAGCTTAGACGCCACAGAGAGAGCCTATTGAGGGACAGGAGGGTAGTGGGACCAAAGCCGCCTAGACAGAGAGACCTCAGATTTTTTCAGAGCCAGCATTGTAACCCCACCAGCCTCTACTCCCCCATCTACAGGCCTACCTGGCAGACCACCCTCTAGAGGAGTCACCCTGGACAGAGCCATTGCCACCTGTAGAGCGAGACGCCCATGACCACGATGATTGCGTCCATGACTCCCTCACCATCGGCAGATTCGAGCCATCATTGCCCGCCATCGGATGAGTTTACCGCGACGATTCAGCGGTTCAGCTTTCAGCTTTTAGTTCTCTTAGGATGTTACTATTTTCATTCTTTCTTTCAGATTTGTTATGATGAGACATCATCATCATCAGTTGTACCTTGTTTTGGTCTCATGGGCCATTTCGGCCTTTAGGAGAATTTAATATCTCTTTCTTTCTTTCTTTCTTTCTCGCCACTTGTTCTTGCCTTGGGATTTGTGGGCTTGTGCTCCCTTTTGATGGTCTCATGGGCCATTTTGGCTTTTAGGCGACGTTAATATATCTTTCTTTCTTGCCACTTGTTCTTGCCTTGGGATTTGTGGGCTTGTGCTCCCTTTTGATGCTTTTTAAATGGAGGAGATGTCACCAAGTCTGGACTCTAGGACACCCAAATATTTGGAAAGTACAAGCTTTGGGAATGGGGGACTATCCAATACAAAGACCCATGTGTCCGAAGCTTGGTCTAGGAGCTCGAAACAGTTCCTGGCCACAATTATGGTCATTCGAGCCCAAGTGTCGCGTGGGAAACCATCCTTTTGCGCGTAGATAGAGTCTTTGCATGGTTAATCCAGGTTGGAGACCATGGATAACGAGCTTCCTAAGCAAAGAGGGGCTCTGGGTCACAGGATGAATGATGCCTAGACCTTCCTTGTGAGGAGGCTGTACGATGTCTCTCCAAGCCATGTTGGTGCAAGCAGCCCACCCATTGCCGCTTGCACCTTTTCTCTATATAGGGCTGTAATACGATAACATGCATTTCTACAGATTTTACTAGTAGAAGGATCTATTCTCTTGGGCAAAAGAAACATATAACACACACAGAAACAAAGTTTAGAAGTCATCTTGAAGCTGCCTCTGTTTGCCTGTACAAGCCAGATTTGTTGCTGAGTGCTTAGTACCACCTCACACTAGCACCTAGAGAGCAAGACCCAAATAATACTAATGTATAGCATTGGAAATCCGCTAATATGGACTCACCATGTACAAACACTAAAGGGATGACACTGAGATTCGTCCAAGAGCATTTCACGAGCATAATCCTTTAGCTTGTGGCTCACTTTTAGACAGGTACCTTGGGAGGTAGAACACGCAATATTGGCTTGCTGGAAAATATCTTGTGCCTTATTGAAGGTGATTTAACATGATCTTAGTACTTATTTGTAGAGTAGAAACATCTGATTCTGTAGATGGCCCTTTTTACCCACATTGTCTTCTGATTTCATCCTTTGGATTTAGCTGCAAAAGAATATAAACGACACATGCATGGTAGCAGCATCGCTTTGTTTGCATTCAAATAATAAATGGCATTAAAAGAAACTCTGTGTTAAATGGCATTAAAAAATGCCATTTAATCTTCACTAAAAAAAAAAGCTATTTAAATGGCCTTTTAATAGAATGCTTTACATGTTTTTGTATGAGCTTATTAAAGAATGATAAACACCATCTTTATATTTTCTTTGCAACAGTGCCCTCTTCTAAATGTGAGCTACTGCCCATCCTCTGAATCTAGTATTGGAACAAATCAAAGCCTGGTGAGCCAACTCATGCTGTATTTAGATTGTTATAATGTTTGCAAGACTTGTACACAATGAGGTTCTACATCTAAATACGTGAATTTTACCATGCATTTTTTAAATTGATTTTGATGCCAATGTGCTGCTATGTGGATGTGCTAGGTGGTGGTAGTATACAATGCCCTAGGATGGAACCACACAGATTATATCCGCATGTTTAAAATTGACTTTGATGCCATTTTTAAAATTGATTTTGATGCCAATGTGCTGCTATATGGATGTCCTAGGTGGTGATAGTATACAATGCCCTAGGATGGAACCGTACAGATTATATCCGCATTCCGGTAACTTCTCCAGGATAATGCTTCATACCTCTCATGTTTTTGAGCTACATTAATGATATGTCCTATTCCAACACTCCACATATGTTTCAGGTAAATAGCAAATCTGTTCAAGTCACCGACTCTACAGGGACTGCAGTTTCTTCTCAGCTTGTACCCATGAGCAACATAACTAAAGAACTGCGAAGAAAATATGTAAAGGCATATCTAGGGGTGTCACCAGGAGCAGCACCCGCTTACTCACTTGTATTTCCTGCCACGGTGCCTGCCCTCGGATACAATACTTACATTGTGTCAGCTTCTGATGGAAAAGGTTTGTAATGAGGATCCCTGATGTGGAAGCAAGAAAGTTTCTGTGACTGGAAAGATGGAATTGTGAGCTCCCTGTACTGCTGATTGTGCCCTCTGTATGTGCTCTTCACCCGCCTTCTTCCTAACCCACTTCTCCTTCTGCTTGCTCCCCTCCTGGCCTTCCCTTCCTGCCCCACCTGCCCGCTTTTTCCAGCCTGCCCCCTGTGTGTACCCTTCACCTGCCTCCCTCCAACCTGCTTCTCCTTCTGCTGCCCCCCTCCTGCTGCGCCTCCCATCCTGCCCCCTCCTGCCGCCTTTCCTGCTGGCCCTCCGCAGTCCTCCCGTCATCCACATCTCCCCTCCTGCTGCACGCCTTCCATTAGCCTTTCGCCCTTGCTCCTCCACCCGCCGTTCTCTCTCCTGCCTGTCCTCGTCAATGTACATAAAGTTATTTTGTTCAAGTTGGCCTTCCGTAATTGATTGGCATTATAGCCTCGGCCGAAACCAATCCTTAACTACCCCCATCGGCAGGGCGAACAATTAATTTTTCCCAAGACGAGCTCCGAACTCTCCCGCAAGACACTGAGAATGAGGTACAGAAAGCCCTCATTGGTCGAATTTATGGTTCTCGCCTTGCCAGCTCTCAAGTATGGGACTAGCTCATGGCAGCTCTTCACTTCTAGGACACCTGCCTGCTTGGTAGAGGAAGTAGATTTTTTACTCCCTGGAAGCCACGTCCCAGGCACTTTCCTGCAGCCCTATCCCCCTCGGCTCGAAGAAAATTTTCTTCTTCAAATATTATCCAGACTTTGATCCAGTGTCAGAGGACCAGCTACTTACCCCTATCTTATTCAGATCTCCGCCAGCTTCTGCTTGGGAGAGATTCATCCTATCTGTCCGTGGCAGGGATTGTTGGATTGAGGATAACATACACAGGAAGCCCTCCTCCCTCCTTTACACTTGGTCTAATAGACGTAGAGATGCAGGATGTATCTATGCCCACCTAGACTGCTTCTATGTTGATGATTGGGTTCTTGACAGGGGAGGATGTATATGCATTACAGCTGGCACTTCTAAGTCTGATCACCAGTGGTTTTGAGCATCAGAAAGCTAGGGCAACATGGCTCTTCGCCCTGCATGAACATTCCTGACCACTTTTACTTGGATGTCAAGCTCTCCTACTAGGTGATCGACATTTGGAGATCTCAGGACTTTTCTGATGGCCCACAAAGTGTGGTTTATCTGATCAATGACTTCTATCACCGGGTGTGCTACTCCTGGTCCTTCTCTCAGCAAACAAGGTGTTAGATAGTTGCAGGATACTCATGGGCCTTCTCTTAGCAAAGGTGTCAGATAGTTGCAGGATTCTCATGGTACTATTCACTCGGATATTGTGGTTATGGTCAGACAGATTGCCTCCAACTTTTACTGTCAGCTTTCCACTGTCAAGCCCCTTTCTCCTTAGAGAGATAGAGCACATTAGAAAGCTTTGGCGACATTACTACATGTGATCACAGATGAAATGACGATCTCTTGATGCCTTGTTTTCTGTTGATGAGAGGAGACAAGCGCTTCTTGCACTCCCCTGTGGTAAGTGTCCCGGTTATCGCCCTCCTTCTTGACCTTTTGGGATGATTTCGGGGCACAAATCACTATGGCACTCCAGGATATATGGAGCATAGGGAATATGCATGTCTTCTTCATGGAGGGTCTTATACATCTCATCCCAAAAGGGGGGGAGTAAGGCCAATATCAGCCAATGGCGGCCAATGATTGCATATAAAATTCTTGCTAAAGCAGTTAGCATGAGCTTGCAACCGATCCTACAGAATGTGTTCTCCATGAAGCTTAGACTGGGTTTCTTCAAGGGAGGAGCATCTTTGATAACATTTTTCATTTTGGGAGTGTTACGTGCAGAAGCTCTGAGAGTCTGGAAATTCAGTATATCATATGGTACAAAAAGGTACATGAATCCTTGCAGCCATGGGGTGCCTTTTGGAAAAGGTAGAAAACCCTAACTCCAGTCCTATATCTAGACCCACACCCAAGAGGGAGTGAATGGTCAAAATGATGAGCCAAAAGTGCCTTTTATAGGCCTTGGAAAAACTACGAGACCTGGCCAACTGCTGGTTGGCCAGCCGCTTGGACACCAATTTCTTTAATGAAACACCCGGCCTGTTTACTGCAGCCGACACACATTCCGCTCAGCTGACAGGTCCTCATGTCCACTCCAGTCCATCCATTGCCATAACGTGCACCTCCATGCTCCAAAATCCTGGTTCTATCTGGTTCTTAATCCTTCTTATCTGGCTGCACTCTTGGATTGGCATGTACATGTGTATGCACATGACATCCCCCTCTGCTAAACTTGATGATGGGACTCCAATCTGTTTTTCTTGGATGGCTGTCATCATCCCATTCTATTCCCGGAGTCCCCTCTTGTCATCCTTCGTACTCTGGCAGCCTTTTCATTTTATACCCGGCCTGGTCTCCAAATCCACTCTAACTTTGAAGATCTATGCATCTGTTCTATCCAGTTCCCATTCTGTTCCTTTCTTGTCTCTGAACACTGTCTTGGTCTTCATTCCTGAGAAATGAGTCTGGCACTCTCACTCCACCGCGTGGAGAATCATCCTCCCTTGGAACCGTTGCCTGAAAGCCTCTCTTGACTCACAGGGTTGCCATCCCCTTTGGGTTTTGTGGAACAAACCAACCTCCTGGGAGTTCTTCCCAGTCTTGTGTTCCTTGCCTTGGGCCTCGTACTTGTGCACTTTTTTTTTTCCCAAAAAAAGATCCTTTCATTAGTTATATAAAAACATAAAAACGCTCGCAAGGCTACAAAAGATCCCCTCTTGCTCATACGAAAACAAAGCAGAGATCCAAGCAAGGCAGCTAGGGAGACTCTCCCTAGGTGCAGAAAAATACAAATATCAGTACACAGACTGAGGGACTATATCATACTAGGAGGGCGGGAAAGCCAAACAAGTGGCCTGTAGTGCCAGCGGGGGGAGCCCGCGTGTAGGGTATAGAAGGGACAGCTGCGCCAAGTGGTGTGGAAGGCCTGGCATCGCAAGATCGCCTCATCCGAGTCGCCCCGAATGCGGTCATACTGTCCTCGCAGAGTGTGGATCAACTCCTGCCAAATCCCCCGAACAGTCTCTGCTGGTGGCTCCAGTCTCCCCTCAAAGGCCCTGAAATACCGGGCTCTCTAGGTGAACCATATGGTGAGGCTGCTGAGGAGCTCCCATCGTAGATCCCTCTCCTAAGTCCAGCCGGCGGACGAGAAATCCGGTGAAGGAACCAAGCGAGCCTGGCCCCTAATGAATCTGATGGCCTTGCTATCCTGCTCCGTTTCATAGCCCATAGCAGGCCCTGACGAAGTCGACCAAGCAGCGGCACCCCACGTATATATACCCTCTGGAGAGACGGGGGCCAGAATGCGCAGCATCCGCAGCCAAATCTGCTGTGTTTGGGGACAGTCCCATAGGCAATGCCTCTGTGTCTCCATAGGGTGGCCGCATCGGACGCAGGCCGCCGGAAGCCCGCTGTAGACAAGCCAGGTGCCAACTGCAGAGCCACTGGAAAGTCGAGATCCTGCGTGCCTGTCGACTAGCCCAGAGCCTGGTCCAAAAATCCTCCGGGAACTCCTGTGAGAGTTCCTGTAGTCGCCAATGCTCCAATGCAGCTGGAGAGGTCATCCTCCTCGCCGTCAAAATATGTCGTCCCAACCGAATAGTATACTGGAAAAAGGAGATCTATGTGGCCTCGGGGGATGCATAAGGATCATGCCACTCGTACTCGCCAGGGTCCCACTGGAGCCAGGTCAAGGGGCGCGCTGCATAAGCCCATATGCGCCAATCAGAGTCCACATCTGCAGGGTCTGGGTCAATATGCCACTTCCGAGAAGTGGCGGCCACTACCCGTATCCTTTGAAAAATGCACTCTGCAACCAAAGGCGACTCCACCTCCACTCTCTGAAGTTTGCCCTCATCCTGGATCTCATAGTAGAGGCATCTACCATCCTCAGTGCAAGCTCTGACAGCAATCAAGATCTCCAACTGTGTAAAGGCTCCCATCCACCGTGGGGCCACTGGCTCGAGAGGCGTGAACCACTCCTCTGTGAGTGCCTCCTGAATGTCATCCCTCATAATCAGTCCCCCTCTGAAGTGACTCAGCCTCTCCACCTGGATCTCTTCTGGGAGACTGCAGAAGGCTTGCCAGTCTCCAAAACTACATGCTGGGCCTGCCACCAATGGTCCCCAGGCTAGACAAGGCCGAGAACCCAGCATATGACCCTGCTCTGTGCGAACCGCTGGGCTCCAGATGAGCGGCTGTCTGGCCCGCTCCTCATCACAAGAAGGAGATCTCTGAGAGAGTCCCGGTCTCAGCAACTCCCAAGCTCCCAGGATGCTCAAGGCAAATCTGTCCTCCCATCCTCTACTGAGGCCTGTCCTCCTCATCTCTATGAAGATCCATCGTATCTCCGGTGCCCAAGTGCCCCCTGTTGGAGGAGCCCGAGCCTGCTGCAGCCGCTGCAAAAGAAGCTCTTTCCAAGGCTCAGCGCCTGGAAGCAGCCCCCGAACAATAAGCTTCCCCAATCATAGTTGTTTCTCGTACGCGTACGAACCTGTTCGTACGTACGAGTCGTACGGCACGATACCATACGAATTCGTACGATATCGTACGGTACGAGTTAGTTTTTTTTTTTTTTTCCCCAAATTTTTTTTTTCCTTGACAAAAAAATTCCAAATGCTAAAAAAAAATAGAAACCCTGCTTTACGAAGATCCCAAATGCTCGCAATACTTCGCAACTTTCGTGTCCACTCAGTATTCCATATGGGGTTGTGGAGAGACCTAAAAAATCTGGCGAGGTAGACTGGTAGTGTACACTGAACATTTGGACATGGCCATTTTGATCTAGAGAGGAGTCCCTAAACTTATCACCCTAGATGCACTCCTCGTATTTGTGCAAGGACGGTCCCTTAGTCATAAACGCTACACTGGGAGACCTTTGGTATTGCATTACCCATCCAGGTTCTTTTTTGGAGACAATCGGGAGATCCAACCGGGAGAGACACATATCCATGTACTGGTTTCTCAAGCACTGTAGACTCCTCCCCTCCCAACCTTCCCTCACATTCAAGCTTGAAGCTCCATAGGTTGTAAGTGTAAAAAATAAAAACCGTATTTTATCGTACCGTATCCCAAAATTTCATATCGTACCGAATATTCCCGTACGGTATCGTACCGTACGGTATCGTATTTTCGTACCGTGACAACTATGTCCCCAATAAGGCTCTACTCTGATCAACTAGATCTATAATGCCCAAGCCCCCCAGGGCCAGCGGAAGTGTAATAACTGCCCAAGCGACCTTAGCCCGGGCTGACTGACCGTCCCGCCCAGACCAAAGAAAGTTCCTGATCAGCCTCTGTACCTGGCTGATGCAAGAGCTCGAGAAGATCCAGCAAGACGTGATGTACCACATGGTCGGTAAAAGCACCTGATTCGCCACCACCACCCTCCCAGCCAAGGATAGCCCAGCTGTACTCCAATACAAAAACTTCCTCCGAATGCTCAGCAGAAGCGGGGCAATCTGCTGCTCAGGTGACCAATCTAGTCCAATCTGGCATCCCAAATACCGCACTGCTTTGCCAGGAGGAATCCATCGAAAGCCTGGGTCTGGGCTCCATGCCGGAGTGGGAGCGCTACTGATCCAAAAGGCCACTGTCTTGCGCCAATTGATCAATGCTCCCGAGGCTGCACTAAAAACCTGAAGCGACTGCTCTGCCCTTTGAAGATTGGCCTCCTAGCCATGCAAAAATAAACCCGTGTCATCAGCAAACTCAGCATCGAGCAGGTCCTCCCCCCGGACTGGGAGCTGGAGTCCTCTCAAACCAACCTCCTCTGCCGTCAGATACATGCTCATAGCCTCTGCAAAGAAGAGAAAAAGAAACGGGGCGAGAGGACACCTCTGACGGACTGATCTGGTCAACTCAAAACTCGGCCCCCGTCCGCCTGCCATCAGCACCTGGCTACGAGCTGTGGAATATAGAGCCGCCACTCCTCGAATCCAAACTGGCTCAAAGCCCAGGCGAAGCATCGTGCCCTCTAAGAAACTCCAATCGACTCGATCGTATGCCTTCTCAAAATCGAGAAGCATCACGACGAGGTCCTCACCGAGAAATCTAGCTCGGGCCGTCGCCTCCCAGAAGGTGAAAATGTTGTCAAGGATACTACTCTCCTTGACGAATCCTGTCTAGGTAGCATGAATCAACTCCCCCAGGAAGGGCTGGATCCTCAAACTCAAGGCCTTTGCTAAGACCTTGTAGACAGTATTGAGGATCGTAATAGGTCTCCAATGCCGAATATCATCTGATACTCCCTCCCCCTTGGGGATAAGAAAGATCAAGCCCTCTGAAAAGCTCGGTGGCATCACCCCAGTGTCCAAAACATACTGAAAGCCCCTGCGGAGGCTTGGCCCCAAAAGGTCCAAATAGCGCATAAAAAAGGCAGGCGTCAATCCGTCCTCCCCAGGGCAACTGTGGCGCGGAAGGACTCTCAAGGCCTCAGCTAGCTCAACCTCTGAAAGAGCCTGACCCAGAACTGTACGCATACGATCTGTGACCCTCCTCTACACATGGGCCCACACAGTCTGTCTGCAAGCATCCCGAGCCTCAGTGGCTGGCTCCGCTAAAAGCAGGTCTCTATAGAACTCAGTTGGCAATGGCTCTGATCTCCTTGGGCTCAGTGGCTACCGATCCAACCTGCCTCCTGAGCTGGCGAACTCCTGCTCAAGCATGGCGAGGTCCAGTAATCTCAAAAAACTCCCCAGTCGCTCTATCACCAAGCTGCGTCCACTGAGAGGCCTGGCGGTGATAGTAAAACTCATGTCTCTGCTCCTCTGTCTCTCTAACCTCCTGGCGTGCCTGGCTCAGCTGGGACGCCACCCACTCACATGTAGGTTGCTGCTCCTGAAGGCGCTGAAGCGAAGCAAGGCTACGTCTCAACTGCTGCTCCCGCTTTTGCGTCTCTCCCAGCCGTGTCAAGGCTGCAGTGTGCAAAAAAGAGCTGAGCTCGATGAGTCCCTGGGCACACTGGCCTGCTGCATCCTGGTCAGAGCTCTGGCTATCATGCCATATCCTCTCAATGTCCTCAGCGAGACTAGGATCGGTAAGTATCCTCTCTGGGATCCTCAACTGCAAGCTGGTCTCCCGTGTCCTCTCCTCAAGTGTCAAAATAACTGGCGCAAGGTCTAAAAAAGAGGTGCCAGCGAGAATGCCAACGGAGCCCCCTCGCTCTCCTAACCTGTCGCCCACATAGAAGCGATCAATCCGTGATAGATTAGTCCCTCCTTGCCGGCGATCCGACCGAGAGAAACTAAGACTGTCCTGAGAGCGGGAGAAAGCCTCATGCTGCCATGCATCAGTGATCCTCAGTGTCATGCAAAGTCGCTCCCAAGCTGCAAGCTCCGTGCCGTGCACTGTAACATGACTGCCTCCCACCCTATCGGCCAGGTCCTCAAGCATGTTGAAGTCTCCCCCGACACACCAATGTGCGGCCTCTGGCAATGCATCCGTAACCTGGGTCCAGAACTCTGCTGTGGCACTAGCATGGTTGGGGGCATAGACATTGAGCACGCCAAAGAGCTCATCATGCATCCTCAGAATAACACACTGTGCTCTACCAGGCACAATGATCCCACGATCCACAATGGCCTGCCGCCATACATCCGCAATGACCATACATACTCCCTGCCCACCCAAGGGGCCAAACCCTGCAGACCAAAAGGTGTCCCATCTTACAGGCATCACCGAACCGTATCTCCGGATCCTGCTCTCACCCAAATGGTGCTCCTGCATCATCAAAATGTCAATACTGCCCCCAACCAGGCATCTCTGAAGCTCCTGCCTCAAGCAACCACGGTAACGTATATAGTGTGCGCCACCAAGGCCCTGTACATTCCATGAGATGATCCTCATGGATGAACTGCTGAGGTGGATGCTGTCTCAGCCGTACGGCGGGCCTTCACAAGCGGCTTGGATGGAGAATAATCCCCATCCGAGCGGCTACGAATTTGCCCACACGGTGTGCTGCAAGAATCTCGGACCAGGCGCCAGTGGCTGTGTCCCATGGCGACTGCCTCCCGCTCAAACAGAGCAACCTCGTGTATGCATACATATCCAGGGTCGCGTGCTAAGTCTGCCACTATGCGAACCACCAAATGCCGAATGCCGGAGGTATCCACACTTCCGGGATCAAAGAAAAAATGAGCCAACTCCCATAGTCGGCCTATCACATCTGTCACCTCCAGATCGCTCACATGGTGGGAAAACTCAACTGCTTGAGTCTTCAAAGTGCTAAGAGCGAGATCCATAGTCCACTCCCGGTCGCTAGGGCCACAGAGAGGGAATGAGAAGGCCACCGCTGAATCAAGTGCCTCCTCCCCTCGGGCCGGAGGCATCACTACATGAACTCTGGTGGGTGCTGGCTCATGGGGGCCCTCCGCTCCAAAAAGCCGTGCGAAGGAATAATCAAAAGCCTCCGAGCGCTGTCTAGTGTCGAGACGACTCAGCCGACTGCGGATAGAGCATATCCGTGAAGCCCGAATCGGCATGGTAAGTCTCCTCTGCGGTGCTCGAGCAAGGTCGGTGCTTAGTGTCCGCCGGACTGCAGGTGAACGCCAGGGAACTGCCAGGGCCTCCCGGGGAGCTGAGGCGAGCGGGGGGGGGGGGGGGGGGGGGAGGGGGTGGAGAAGGAGCTGATGCCCAAACCGGAGCGGGCACAGGAGGAGGCGAAGGTGGTAGCGAGGCGGGAGGGGGGGTGGGGGCGAAGGAGGGGGTGCTGGCATCTCTTGGTCCTCAGTCGGCGCTGGGGTCTCCTCCTGTAAGGGAGCAAAGCTGTTCCTCACGGGAACCCAGTGATGCTGAGACTGTGGCTGCTGCTGCATCGGTCTCTGGGCGTGCTGCTGGGGCTGTCTCCCTCGATGGCGCCCCTGACGAGGCTGCCACTCCGAGGTCTCTGTGGGCTGAGCAGGTGTCCCGGAGGCTGCCTGCCGAGCCGCATCTGTGGGCCGGCCATCGGGGGCCTGTTGGTGCGGTGAAGGTCGGGGTCTCCTGCGAGGGCAGGCCTTGGCCAGGTGGCCGACCTCCCTGTAGATAAAGCACTGGTTCGGGAGCCCCGAAACCTCCACTCTCTGATCAATCCATCCCCCCCCTATCCTAGGTAGCTGAATGACCTTCGGAAGGGAGATGTCAGGAACCAAAACTCTCACCGAAGGTAGTCTAGCTGCTCTGGCCACCAGGGAAGCAAACTGTAACATGGAAAAGGCGCTCTCCCTGCTCGGCCGTTGTTTGGTCAAAGCCATGCTGCCAAGGTCTGAAGAATGCCCGAGCGCCCCTGATGTCAAGGGGACTCATGGCAAGGACCTTGGCCACGCTCGTGGGCTGTCTCGAACTCGATCTGGTAGTGTCCACGGCCCAGTAGCTGAACGTCCAGGATCTTGCCCACATCTGCAAGAAGGCGGGCCTAGAGAAGTTCCCGGATCTCCCCTCTGCTGGGGCGAGTGCCGACTGTACGACAGATGGTGGAATGTGCTTGGAGGCGTTCCACCTCTGCGGCGAGGCTCGCTTCCTCTTCTGTCGAAAGAGAAAGCCTGATGGGGGTATCCTTAGGGGCGGCGGGCGAGGGGGCTGCAGGAGAGTCCCTCTGAGGTGGGGCGGGAGGAGCCTCCATCAGAGTCTGAAGCTATGTCGAAGGCGGAGCGAATGCGGAGAGTCCTGCAAGAACCGAGCTGCACACAAAAGGCGGAGGGGGAAGGCGGAAGGCAAAAAAACCCCAGGGGACGAAAAAAAACCCAGAAAGAAGGGGAGGGGGGGATAAGGCGGCGAGGACAGAAAAAAAACCAAACAGAAACCCAAAAACCCGCGAGGGGGGGGGGGGGGGGGGGCGAGCAAAAAGGGGGGGGGTGGGGGGGGGAAGAGAGGGCGACGGCTGGCGGAGGGGGGGGGCGAAGGAGAGGAGCAGGGGGCGGGCGCGCTGGGGCGTGCAAGAGAGCCAGGCGGAGGAGGGGGAGCTTGCGTGAGGGCAGGTGGGGGGGGGGAGCAGCCGCGTGGGCGGGAAGGGGGGGGAGTGTGCGCAGACAGCAGCGCGAGCAGGGGGGGGAGCGTGAGAGCTTCAGAAGCGACCAGGTCTGTCCTAGGCAAGTTCGTACTTGTGCACTTTCTTGTACCTTGGACCTGTACACCTTCATATGGGACTGAATCAGTGTTTAGCCTTGCTGATCCTGATGCTCTGATACCATTGTTACGTGTGGAAGCTCTAAGAGTCTTCTTGCAGTCCTAAACACCATCTAGAACATGCTGATGCAAAAACGCAAACAGAATAGAGAGTAGAGAGAGAGAGAACTAGAAATTCAGTATATCATATGGTACCAAAAGGTACATGAATACTTGCAGCCATGGGCTGCCTTCTGGAAAAGGTAGAAAACCCTAACTCTAGTCCTATATCTAGATCCACACCCAAGAGGGAGTGAATGGTTGAAACGATGAGCCAAAAGTGCCTTTTATAGGCCTTGAAAAAACTAGAGACCTAGCCGACTGGACACCAATTTCTTTAATGAAGCACCTGACCTGTTTATTGCAGTCGACACAGCTTCTTCGTGCATTCCACTCAGCCAATAGGTCCTCATGTTCACTCCAGTCCATCCCTTGCCATAACATGCACATCCATGCTCCAAAATCCTAGTTCTATCTGGTTCTTAATCCTTCTTTATCTAGCTACACTCTAGGATTACTCTTGAGATTAGCATGTACTTGTGCATGCACATGATAGGGAGTGAGATGGGAAAGTACACGGGACCTCGAGAAGCGTGTCAATAGAAAAATAGAGACGCGAGATAACACGAGATTGGGTCCGAACTGCCCCCCCAAGCGTGTGTCAAAAGCATCCCCGCTTGAATATTGTTATAGATTTTATTCCATCAAAAATAGGTTACATGGCTATTTTGGCCCGAGCTTGATCTACAAGCTTTCTTTTTACAAAAATAGCTCAAACACTAGAGCTTGTCCACACACTAGGTAATAAAAATTACAACTCTTCTAGCATATGTGCTAGGAATATAACAATGCCATGCACAAGCGTGCATAAATAATTTGTACAAACATTTGACATGTGGCCAACAAAAATAACTCATAAAATAACCTTGTGCATATTCGCACATATAATAACCTTGTGCATGTTCGCACATTCCATTAAGCTGATTTCTACACATTAAATCAAGCATATGTTTCTACAATTCATAGTCACATGGAATGGGAACGGACAGATGGAACAGGGGTTTTTTCTGGAACGGGAACGTGAACTCGGAAAGAAAATGGGAACGACATGTCATCAGCATATGGCTACCATTTGCAACTAAGGAGATGCAAGGGCATATATTGCCAAGCCTTTCAGATGCAAGGTCTTACACCACTCTCATATGATCTGATATGATCATAAAAAAATGAAAAATTTCTCACTTACTAAAAAATTAGACCCAAAATGCCTTTAGCCAAGGATGCACGTTTTCGAAACAGGAACGACACAGGTTATGGAACGTGTTCCCTCATTCCCAAGTCTATCGAACGGCATTCCATGTTACTATGCTACGATTATTATGCATCAAAAATATGATAAAATATATACCTATAATAGTCCTCCCGCTTGAGGAAGCAATTGTCTTCAGTTGTGTAGAGAAAAATGCTCCAACATTAACATCATGCTCGTTGCTATCGACATCTTACCCTGCAAGGTAAACGCAAAGGTCCGAACATGGCTTAGAGGCTGATCATGCATGGCTTAGAGGTTCTTATGGACATGGAATACCACAAACAGACTTAGAGGTTCATTGACCGAGCATGGCTCAGAGGCACAAAGGCATGGCTCAAAGGCTCGGGTGAACATGGACTGCAACAATAAAACTCGTGCGATACCTAAATTGGTGACCCTCACACTTATCATTAATTCACAAATAATATTTCGAAATAATATGATATAGACAAGATCCCTTATGTGCGACACACGCATTGCTCATCACCTATCTCTCAAACGTAAACATATTAGTTGTTCCAATTAATTGCCCTTCTCTCCAATTAATCCCAATATGAAACGTTGATAGGCACAAACACAACATATACTTACCACTTGTTTCACTACAATGAGAGTATCATTATACACATCATCTAGCATGGAGTGTTGCCACTTGTTACACTTTCAATTAGCATGGCACATCTATTGCATAAACTACTTATTACGCTTCGACCGTGTTCAGTTGTCTAGCATAGTCCACTTGTTTCACTTGACCACAATACAGTTGTCAAGCATGGCACTACTTGTTACACCTCAACAAACATACATCCGTCAAGCATGGTCTCAAGCTATGCCAATAACACTAGGTAAGTAGTATTTAATGTGGGGTTACCCACAATATCAATTCACTAGGATAGCACACTAGTGTCCGGGCGTCCCTGTACGCTAAAGGGTGGACATTCTGTAAAATCCCTCCTACTTGGATAAGCAATTGACCTCAGTTGTGTGTTTACTTATTGCGAGCAAAGGAGATCGATTGTCTTAATATATAAATTCAAGTATCTTCTCTAATTTATAACAAAAGACATTGTATCAAGGACTTCTATATGTAATAAATTCTAGTGTCCTATACCACTAGAAATTATCCCACACAGATCTAGAGATAAGTATGCATCGCAATACTTCATACAAGATTAATCTTGTGTCCCATACCACAAGACTAATACATGGTGAAATATTCAGAAAATATAGTTCAAGATGGAAGGGCCAATTCCTCCAAGAAGTTCTACTTTTGATGCATAAGAACTCTCCTTGAATTTCACAAAAAGTCTTAAATAAAATTTATTGTAGAGATAAGCAAATGAATATGTTACCCTAAGAGTCGGAGTGCTAGTCGTCATGGTAGTCTTTTTTTTTTTCCGAGAAAAGATCCTTTCATTAGTTATGTAAAAAAAAAAACGCCCGTAGGGCTACAAAAGAGATCTCTCCTGCTCCTAACAGAGAGAAGAGCAGTGAATACATCATGGCAGCCCGGGAGACTCTCCCTAGGTGCTGCAAAATACAAGCATCAGTCTAAAGGACTGAGCGGCTAAATCATACAATGGGGGGGGGGAAGAGCCAAACAGGTGGCCTGTAGTGCCAACGGGGGGATCCCGTGTGTAGGGTGTAGAACGGGCCGCAGCGCCAAGTGGTATGAAAGGCCTGGCGCCGTAAAATCGCCTCATCCGAGTCTCCCCGGATGCGGTCGTACTGTCCTCGCAGGGTGTGGATCAACTCCTGCCAAATCCCCCGAACAGTCTCTGCTGGTGGCTCTAATCTCCCCTCAAAGGCCGTGAAGCACCGGGCCCTCCAGGTGAACCAGATGGTGAGGCTGCTGAGGAGCTCCCATCGTAAATCCCTCTCCTGTGTCCAGCTGTCGGACGAGAAATCCGGTGCCGGAACCAGGCGAGGCTGGCCCCTAATAAATCTGATGACCTGACTGCCCTGCTCCATCTCATAGCCCATAGCAGGCCCTGACGAAGTCGACCAAGCAGCGGCACCCCACGTAAACATACCCTCTGGAGAGAGGGGGGCTAGAATACGCAGCATCCGCAGCCAAATCTGCTGTGCCTGAGGGCAGTCCCAAAGGCAATGTCTCTGTGTCTCCATAGGGTGGCCGCATCGGACGCAGGCCGCCGGAAGACCGCTATAAACAAGCCAAGTGCCAACTGCTGAGCCCCTGTGGGCGACCAGCCACTGAAAAGCCGAGATCCTGCGGGCCTGTCGACTAGCCCAGAGTCGAGCCCAGAAATCCTCCAGGAACTCCTGTGATAGTCCCTGCAATCGCCAATGCCCCGCTGCCGCAGGAGAAACCGTCCTCCTCGCCGTCAAAATATGCCGTCCCAGCCGAACAGTATACTGGAAAAATGTGATCTCTGTGGCCTCAAGGGATGCATAAGGATCATGCCACTCGTACTCTCCGGGGTCCCACTGTAGCCGGGCCAAGGGGCGCGCTGCATATGCCCATATACGCCAATCCGGGAGCACGTCAGCAGGGTCGGGGTCAATATGCCACTTCCGAGAAGCGGCAGCCACTACCCGAATCCTCTGAAAGGTGCACTCTGCAACCAAAGGCGACTCCACCTCCACTCTCTGGAGTCGGCCCTCATCCTGAATCTCATAATAGAGGCATCTGCCATCCTCAGTGCTAGCTCTGACAGCAATCAGGATCTCCAACTGTGTGAAGGCACCCATCCACCGTGGGGCCACTGGCTCGAGAGGTGTGAACCACTCCTCTGAAAGTGCCTCCTGAATATCATCCCTCATAATCAACCCCCCTCTGAAGTGCTGCACTAAAAACCTGGAGCGACTGCTCTGCCCGAATAAGATTGGCCTCTTGGCCATGCAAAAATAAGCCCGTGTCGTCTGCAAACTCAGCATCAAGCAAATCCTCCCCCCGGACTGGGAGCTGAAGTCCTCTCAAACCAACCTCCTCTGCCGTCAAATACATACTCATAGCCTCCGCAAAGAAGAGAAAAAGGAAAGGGGCGAGAGGACACCCCTGACGGACTGATCTGGTCAGCTCAAAACTCGGCCCCCGACCTCCTGCAATCAGCACCTGGCTGCGAGCTGTGGAATACAAAGCTGCCACCCCTCTGATCCATCCTGGCTCAAAGCCCAGGCGTAGCATAGTGCCCTCTAAGAATCCCCAATCAACTCTATCGTATGCCTTCTCAAAATCGAGAAGCATCACGACCAAGTCCTCGCCAAGAAACCTAGCTCGGGCCGTCGCCTCCCAGAAAGTAAAGATGTTGTCAAGGATACTGCGCTCCTTGACAAATCCTGTCTGAGTAGCATGAATCAACTCCCCCAGGAAAGGCTGGATCCTCAAACTCAAGGCCTTTGCCAAGACCTTGTATACAGTATTGAGGATCGTAATAGGCCTCCAATGCCGAATGTCATCCGATACTCCCTCCCCCTTGGGGATAAGATAGATCAAGCCCTCTGAAAAGCTCTGCGGCATCACCCCAGTGTCCAAAACATGCTGAAAGCCCCTGCGGAGGCCTGGCCCCAAAAGGTCCCAATAGCGCATAAAAAAGGCCGGCGTCAGTCCGTCCTCCCCTGGGCAACTATGTCGCGGCAGGACCCTCAAGGCCTCGGCAAGCTCAATCTCTGACAGAGGCGCACCTAGAACTGTGCGCATATGGTCTGTGACCCTCCTCTGCACATGGGCCCACACAGTCTGTCTGCATACATCTCGATCCTCAGTGGCTGGCTCCGCTGAAAGCAAGTCACGATAAAAAGCAGTGGCAATGGCTCTGATCTCCCCGAGCTCAGTAGCTATCGATCCATCCGGTCTAGCAAGCTGGCGAACCCCTGCTCGCGCATGACGGGGTCCAGTGATCTCAAAAAACTCCCCAGTCACTCTATCACCAAGCTGCGTCCACTGAGAGGCCTGACGACGATAGTAAAACTCATGTCTCTGCTCCTCTGCCTCTCTAACCTCCTGGCGTGCCTGGCTCAGCTGGGACGCCACCCACTCACATGCAGGCTGCTGCTCCTGAAGGCGCTGTAGCGAAGCAAGGCTGCGTCTCAGCCGTTGCTCCCGCTCGCGAATCTCTCCCAGTCGTGTCAAAGCTGCAGCGTGTAGAAAAGAGCTAAGATCAATGAGTCCCTGGGCACACTGGCCCGCTGCATCCTGGTCTGAGCACTGACTATCATGCCAGATCCTCTCAATGTCCTCAGCGAGACTGGGGTCTGCAAGTACCCTCTCTGGGATCCTCAACTGCAAGCTGGGCTCCCGTGTCCCCTCCTCCAAAGTCAGTATAACTGGCGCATGATCTGAAAATGAGGTGCCAGCAAGAATGCCGACGGAGCCCCCTCGCTCCCCCAACCAATCGCCCACATAAAAGCGATCAATCCGAGATAGATTAGTCCCTCCCTGCCGGCGATCCGACCGAGAGAAACTAAGACTGTCCTGAGACCGGGAAAAAGCCCCATGCTGCCATGCATCAGTGATCCTCAGTGTCATACAAAACCGGTCCCAAGCTGCAAGCTCCGTGCCGTGCACTGTAACATGACTGCCTCCCACCCTATCTGCCGGGTCCTCAAGCATGTTGAAGTCTCCCCCAACACACCAATGTGCGGCCTCTGGCAATGCATCTGTAACCTGAGTCCAGAACTCTGCTCTGGCACTAGCATGATTGGGCGCATAGATGTTGAGCACACCCAATAGCTCATCATGCATCCTCAGAATGACATACTGTGCTCTACCAGGCACAATGATCCCTCGGTCCACAATGGCCTGCCGCCATGCATCTGCAATAACCATGCATACTCCTCCCTGTCCACCCAACGGACCAAACCCTGCAGACCAGAAAGTGTCCCATCTACCAGGCATCACCGAACCATATCTCCGGATCCTGCTCTCACCCAAGTGGTGCTCCTGCATCATCAGAATGTCAATGCTGCCACCAACCAGACATCTCTGTAGCTCCTGCCTCAAGCAGCCTCGATAGCGTATAAAGTGTGCTCCGCCAAGGCCCTGTACATTCCATGAGATGATCCTCATGGATGTCCTACTGAGGTGGATGCTGTCTCAGCCGTACGGCGGGCCTTCGCAAGCGGCTTGGATGGAGAGTAGTCCCCATCCGAACGGCTGCGAGTCTGCCCACCCGGTGTACTGCAAGAATCCCGGATCAGGCGCCAGTGGCTGTGACCCATGGCGACTGCCTCCTGCTCTGACATAGTAACCTCGTGAATGCTCACATATCCTGGGTCGCGCGCCAAATCTGCAACTATGCGCACGACCAAATGCCGAATCCCGGATGTATCCACACCCCCGGGATCCAAGACAAAATGAGCCAACTCCCAAAGTCGTCCTAGCACATCTGTAACCTCCAAATCGCTCATGTGATGTGAAAACTCAACTGCCTGAGTCTTCAACGTGCTGAGAGCGAGCTCTAGAGTCCACTCCCGGTCACAAGGTCCACATAGAGGGAACGAGAAGGCCACTGCTGAGTCTAGTGCCTCCTCCCCGCGGGCCGGAGGTATCACTACATGCACTCGGATGGGTGCTGGCTCATGGGGGCCCTCTGCTCCAAAAAGCCGTGTGAAGGTATAATCAAACGCCGCCGAGCGCTGTCGAATGCCGAGGCGACTCAGCCGACTACGAATAGATGAAATCCGTGAGGCCCTAATCGGCATAGGTCTCCTCTGTGATGCTCGAGCGAGGTCAGTGCTCAGCGCCCTCCGGACTGCAGGTGAGCGCCAGGGAGCTGCCAGGACCTCCCGGGAAGGCGAGGCGGGCGGAGGGGGAGGAGGGGGAGGCGAGGGAGGAGGAGAGGGAGCCGCTGCCGAGACCGGAGCGGGGGCGGGAGGAGGCGATGGTGGAAGCGAGGCGGTGGGAGGGGATGGGTGTGGGGGAGGTGAAGGAGGGGGAGCTGGCATCTCCTGGTCCTCGGTCGCTGCAGGGGTCTCCTCCTGAAGGGGAGCAAATCTGTTCCTCACGGGAACCCAGTGAGGCTGAGACTGTGGCTGCTGCTGCAGCGGTACCTGGGCGTGCTGCTGTGGCTGTCTCCCTCGACGGCGCCCCTGTCCAGGCTGCCACTCCGAGGTCTCTGTGGCCTGAGCAGGTGTCCCTGAGGCAGCCTGCCGAGCCGAATCTGTGGGCGGGCCATCCGTGGCCTGCTGCTGTGGTGAGGGCCGAGGTCTCCTGCGAGGGCAGGCCTTGGCCAAATGACCGACCTGCCTGCAAATGAAGCACTGGTTCGGGAGCCCCGAGAACTCCACTCTCTGATCAATCCACCCCCCCCCTATCCTAGGTAGCTGAATGACCTTAGGAAGGGAGGAGATGTCAGATACTAACACTCTGACCGAAGGTAGCCCAGCTGCTCTGGCCACCACTGAAGCTGCTGAGGGGCCCGTCTCAAGAACCGAGCCCACCAGTGCTCCGAGCCTGGATAGGAGCGGAAGATACTCCCGGCGGAGACCAGGGAAACAAACTGTAATATGGAAGAGGCGCTCTCCCTGCTCCGCCGCAACTGGGTCAAATCCATGCTGCCAAGGCCTGAAGAAAGCCCGAGCACCCCTGATATCCAGAGGACTCATGGCAAGGACCTTGGCAACGCTCTGGGCGGCCTCGAACTCGATCTGATAATGTCCCCGGCCCAAGAGCTGTACATCAAGGATCTTGCCCACATCTGCAAGAAGGCGAGCCTGAAGTAGATCCCTGATCTCCCCTCTGCTGGGGCGAGTGCCGACTATACGGCAGATGGTGGAGTGAGCCTGAAGGCGTTCCACCTCTGCGGTGAGGCTCGCTTCCTCTTCCGGCGAAAGAGAAAGCCTGATGGGGAGGACCTCGGTGGCGGGCGAGGGGGCTGCGGAAGAGTCCCTCTGAGACGAGGCGGGAGGAGTCTCCATCAGAGTCTGAAGCTCAAGCGAAGGCGAGGCGAAAGCGGAAAACCTGCAAGAAGCGGGCTGCACACCAAGAGGCGGAAGGACGGAAGACGAAGAGGGAAAAAAAACAAAAACCCCCAAGGGGTGAAAAGCAGCACGACAAAGGAGGGAAGGGGGGGGCGGCGAAAAGAGGAGAGGCCCAGAGGGGGTGGGGCGGCGACAACGCGAGGAGGAGGGAGGCGGGGCGCTGCTGAATGGAGGCGGCGATAGCAGGCGAAGAGGCGGGGGGGCGACCAGGCGGCAGCGGGGGGGGGGATGACAACAGGCGGCAGCGGGGGGGGGATGGCGAACAGGCGGCAGCGGGGGGGAACAGGCGGCAGCGGGGGGGTGATGGCGAACAGGCGGCAGCGGGGGGGGGGAAGGCGAAATGGCGAAGAGGGGGGCGCAGCAGCGAGGAAGGAGAGGGGGGGTGCAGCGGCGAGCAGAGGGAAGCAAGCGGGGGGCGGAAGGAAACAGGCGCGAGGAGGGGGGGGGAGCGAGGGTGCGCAGCGCAGGGTGAGGCGGGGAGCTTCAGCGAGCAGATCCAGCTCGTCATGGTAGTCTTGTTCTTCTTCATTGTTGATCATGTCGAGTCCAAATATTAAATATAGTAAGAAGGTGTTACCTCGATGTATTGTTGGCTACAAAATAAAAAGGTTAAGAGAAATAGAGAATTTAGAACAATTCATTAATAACTGAAAATATAATTATTCGGTAAGGATGAGGACTTATCGTGTGTAATAACTCAATATGATCCCATGGTAGAGATCATTGGTATAACCTAAGTCGAGAGTCCCTGTAAAGCTGAGAAAATGTCTAAAACGATTAAGTCCAAACAATGTAAGTACAACAATAATCACCTTTTAAAATAAAATAAAAAAATAAATTTCTTTCTTTCTTTTCTTCTTCTTCTTCTCTTCCTTCTCTCTCTTCTTCTTCTTCTCCTCTTCTCTTTCTTTCTCTCTCCTCTTCTTCTTCTTTTTCTTCTTGTTCTTGTTCTTCTTCTCTCTCCTCTTCTTCTTCTTCTTGCACCTCGCGTGGCACTACCACACAGCTTCTAGACTATCCCATATGGCGTCGAGTTGAATTTCGAAGAGGATATAAAGGTAAGAACGAGCAGGCGATTGTATTTTTCCCTTAGAAGACACGCGCACTGGTCGCTCTCTCCAGTCAGTGGAGTGCTGCCCGTCGTTCCGTTGGTTGATGATGGTGGTTGTGCTTGTTGGGGTTGGTTTGCGCTATTGTGGGTGGGCGGTCATTGCCGACGTCCGTCTCTGTATGTCGGACAGCTCTTGCAAGTGCCTCTCTTGTTGGGACATGTGTCCACGTGGCTATTGCTGGCGTGATGGCCACCGGGGATCCTTAGGTTTCGTGCTGCTCTCGGCACATGAACACATAGGACCTGCCGGTCCCGGGCCGTCTGAGTGTCCCAAACACACACCTTTTTACGGATTGGAGCGTAGCCAAGCTCTGATACCATTGAAACAGTTATGTATGCCGGACCTCGAGAAGCGTATAGATTTTATTCCATCAAAAATAGGTTACATGGCTATTTTAGCCCGAGCTTGCTCTACAAGCTTTCTTTTTACAAAAATAGCTTAAACACTAGAGCTTGTTCACACACTAAGTGTGAATAATTACAACTGTTCTAGCATATGTGCTAGGAATATAGCAACGCCATGCAAAAGTGTGAATAAATAATTTGTACAAACATTTGGTACGTGGCCAACAAAAATAACCTTGTGCACATTCACACATATAATAACCTTGTGCACATTCGCACATTCCATTAAGCTCATTTCTACACACATTAAATCAAGCATATTTTTCTATGATTATTATGCATCAAAATAATAATAAAATATATACCTTTAACAGGGAGGTGGTTGAATGGGATAAGGCGAGCAACTAGACCTTAGCCATTCTACTGCTTGGTTTTGAGAAAGCATATGGTAGAGTTGATTGGGGCTTTCTTGAAGGAACCCTTAGACGCATGGGTTTCTCTCAGGTTTGGATCAGAGGTGTATCATGCTTATTTAGAGATACTCATAGCCATATACTTACATGTGGTGAAGGAGAGCACTTCTAGTTCACTCGGTCTGTATGGCAGGGATGTCCCTGGCCCCTTTGCTATATCTCATAGTCGTTGAGGCTATGAGCATATATCTTCGCTCCAATGCCAGAGTTTCTGGTTTGAGTCTGCCCTTATGCAGTGAGGAGGAGCTGTTAGACTCTTAGCTTGCAGATTGCACTATATGTATTTAGAGGCCTCACACACGTGTCTATGCTCTTTTCGGACTGCCTTGGAGGAGTTTTGTTTAGCTGTCTGTGTGGGAGAGAGAATTAGGGTTAGGTTAAGAGTTCATGTGTGGGAGACATACACAGAGAAGAACAAGGGAGAGAGAGAGAGAGTTGTGGGGATAAGTCAACTCATGAATGATATGAGTGTGTGACTCCCCTATCACACATGTATATTGCACTAGTACACATAGTGCACTTAGTACATTAAAAGTACTAAGTGTACTATGTACTATAACTTATGGGCTTGTACACACTATAAGGGTGGGCATAACGCCTTTACCCCAACAACCTCCCACTTAAAGGCAAAGTGCCCTTAAGTAAAGGAAAAGAAAAATCAGCATGTACATGATAATATACAAGGCCATATCAAGGCTGAAACTGGCCTCATCCAATGCCCATCAAGTGTCTGCAATGAGCAAACCGCTCCGGAGGCAAACTCTTTGTCAACAGATCAGCCGGGTTGTCATCCGTATGAATCTTAACAAGCTGAATTTGCTTGTTCTCTATCACCTCTCTGATGAATTTTTACTTCACATCCACATGCTTCGTCTTTCCATGAAAGACAGGGTTCTTTGCCAACTGGATGGCACTCTGACTGTCACAATGCAACAATGGAATATCCCCTGTATAACCCAAATCAACCACTAACCGAGATAGCCATAATGCCTCCTTGCAAGCCTCTGTGGCTGCAATATACTCGGCCTCTGTAGTAGATAAGGCTGTGCACTTCTGCATCCTGGATATCCATGACACAGCACCTCCTGTGAATGTAAACACATAACCGGTAGTAGACTTCCGGTTATCTGGATGACCGGCATACTCCGAATCCATGTAACCATGCACTAATGCATCCTGTTTGCCAAAACATATGCACATATCCTGTGTGCCCTTCAGGTATCTCATGACACCTTTCACTGCTTCCCAATGCTTCTTGCCAGGGTTGGCCATGTATCTAGAAACCACTCCCACTGCAAATGCAATGTCCGGCCTAGTAGCAACCATGGCATACATGAGACTGCCACAAGCTGAAGCATACGGAATCTTGGCCATATCAGCCCTGTCTCTATCTGACTGTGGGCTGTCCATAGCACTGAGTTTCACATATGGAGGCAAAGGAGTACTAGTCTTCTTCCCCCCGTCCATATTGAACCTCTGCAAGACTTTGCCAATGTATTCCTTCTGAGACAAATACAACACATGCTGATTTCTGTCCCGAAGTATCCGCATACCCAAAATGTGATTTGCATCACCCAATCCTTCATATCAAAGGTTTGATGCAGCCTCTGCTTCAAGGCATCCATGTCCTTACAAGATTTCCCGGCAATCAACATATCATCAACATACAAGATGAGGATCAATAGACTGCCATCCAAAGCTTTCTTGGTGTACAAGCAGTGATCTATGTCACTTCTCCTGAATTTCTGAGATTTCATGAATGTATCAAATTTATGATACCATTCTCTTGGTGCCTGTTTGAGCCCATAAAGACTCTTTTTCAGCTTGCATACAAGCTTCTCCTTTCCACTCATTGCATAACCCTCTGGCTGCTCCATATATATCTCCTCATGGAGATCACCGTGAAGAAAAGCAATCTTCACATCCATCTGAATCAAGTCCAGATCATCATGCGCAACCAAAGCTAACACAACTCTAAGTGTGGTCATTTTGACCACTGGAGAGAAGATCTCATCAAAGTCCACACCATATTCCTGCTTGAAGCCCTTAGCCACTAACCTGGCTTTGTATCTTGGCTTTGCATTAGGTGCAACTTTGAGCCTGTAAACCCACTTACATGGCAAAACCTTCTTGCCTGCAGGCAAATGCATCAACTTCCATGTTCCATTTTTGTGTAGAGAATCCATCTCTGACTTCATGGCACGCTCCCAAAGAGCCTTGTCTGCCCTCTGTAAAGCCTCCTTATAACATGAGGGCTCCCCACAATCAATAAGCATCAAGTAGTCAACCCCTGGAACAAACCTGTCAGGGGCTCTGGAGGGTCTAGTGGACCTCCATACCCAATGACCATCATTTGCAGGTTGCTGTCCAGCCTGCATATCACCCATTGGTGGCTCCTGTTCCATGCCATAAGGCTGAAATATCATGCCCGGTATCTCCTCCAACTGTGGTATATCCATAGGGATATCTTCTACCATCTCTGGCTGTCCATTTGGACCATTTTCAGCACCATTTAAGGGCTGGTTTTCCTGCTGTAATGGCTGGTTTACAGCCCTTGGTTGTTGTCCATGATGTCCATCATCATCAAAGATGACTCTGCCAGGCTCCTGTTGCCTTGCAGGCTCCTTATACATGCATGTTTCATCAAAAATGACATCATTGCTGCGTATGATCTTTCTATTCATGGGATCCCAAAGTCTATACCCCATTTCACCTCTGTCACCATATCCTAGGAATATGCATTTGTGAGACTTAGGATCAAGTTTGGTGTGCATTTCCCTGCGTATGTGCACGTACGCAACGCAACCAAACACTCTCAAGTGCTTGTATGACGGAGGCTTCCCTGTCCATACTTCTTCTGGCACTTTCCCACCAAGCCTCGTGTTAGGTGACCTGTTTATAAGGTGAACGGCTGTCATAACAGCTTCAGCCCAAAAACCATGAGGTAATGCAGCATGTGACAACATAGAACGGACCTTTTCCTGAATGGTCCTGTTCATCCTCTCTGCTGTCCCGTTTTGTGGAGGATCATAAGGAGTAGAGAGCTCCCTCTTGATGCCTTTAGCATCACAAAAGTCCTCAAACTGTTTGGACATATACTCTCCACCATTGTCGGAACGCAAAGCCTTCAGTGTTTTGCCAGTTTGATTCTCAACATGAGCAACAAACTTCTGAAACACTGAGAATGTATCACTCTTCAAACGAAGAGGATAGACCCACACCTTGCGTGTGGCATCATCAATAAAAGACACAAAATATTTTGCCCCTCCCAAAGAAAGCTGAGGCATCTCACATACATCTGTATGCACAAGCTCTAACTGAGCATCTTTCTGTCCAAGAGCTTTCTTGTGGGGGCACTGTAGTTGCCTACCATATATACAATGCTCACAAAACTGAAAACTTGAAAACTTTAGAGAAGGCAAGTAACCCAAACGAGACAATTGCTCCATTCCTTTGACACTCATGTGTCCCAACCGGCTATGCCACAGAAATTTCCGGCAGCTCGGTTGCATTTACATTAGCATGGTGACAAACACCTGCATGCATGAAGTAAAGAGTGTCCACCTTAGAGCCTCTGGCAACAACCAGTGAGCCCTTACTAATTTTCCACTTTCCACTACCAAATGTGGTAACATAATCAGCATCATCAAGCTGTCCAGTAGAAAGCAGATTCTTCTTGATCTCAGGCACATGCCTGATATCATGGAGCATAAGCTGTGAGCCATCTGAAAATACAAGCCTCACATCACCTCTGCCAAGAATCTTGCATGCATGGTTATCACCCAAATAAACCACTCCTTCATTGCCAGCAGTATACTTGACAAACAAGTCTCTGCAACCTGTGACATGAAAGGAGGCACCCGAATCAATGATCCATGAGTGCATACCATGACCACCTGTAAGAAGTGAATGGGCATCAAGTGAAGACGTAAAGAGGACCTCATCCTCACTGCCACCTGCATGTGACACATTGATTTCTTCAATCTTGACTCCACTTTTGCCCTTTGGCTTTACATCTTTGGCTTCATCTTTCTCTTTGTCTTTGCCTTTTCCCTTTTCTTTTTGATCATTTTTCCATTTGTAGCATTGCTTTTTAATGTGTCCCTTCTTGCCACAATAATGGCATTTCAAATCCTTTTTGGAGCGAGACTTGCTCCTTCCCCGTTCTTGGCTTTTTCCCCTTTGTTGGGATCTCCCACGTGCATTCATTGCATTGGACTTTCCAACAGAGTTGTTTTTCCTCTTCATCTCTTCTTGAAGAAGAGCACCCTCAACATCTGCATATGACAGCATAGCATTCGAATTGCTAGTGGCTGTCCTGAATGTGTCCCAACTCTCTGGCAAAGTGCATAACAAAAAAGTGGCTTTGAACTCATCGTCCATTGCCAACTTTTGATTAATGACCTGGCTGACAATACCATTAAACTCATTTAGATGGGCTGTCATAGACGCCCCTTCCTTCATCTGAAGACCTATGAGTTTCTTCAACCAATACACTTTGCTTGAGGCACTTTGTTGGGCATACAAGTCCTGCAATCTCTGCCACATTCCCCAAGCTGTCTTCTCTTCACGAATGCTGAAAAGTAATAAGTCTGACACAGACAACATGATAGTAGATCTTGCCAGCTCATCCATATCTTCCCACTCTTCAGCAGTAAGAGAAGCGGGCATTACACCCCTTTCTTTGATAGGCTTGTGCTGCTTTTTCTGGAGCAACACATTGTAGCACTGGGTTTGCCAAATATCATAATTATGCGAGCCTTCAAGCTTCTTGATGTGAAGCAATGAAGAGCTCTCACCTGTGGTTGCCATAGCAATATGCAACCTGTCAATGCCTGACTCCCTGCAAAATGTGCAAACACTGCACCAAAAGCACACAAAGTGCTCACAGTTTTTCTCCCAAGCTTTATCTCCCATTGCGGAAGCACAAATGCAACTTTTCTCCCACTGTTTGTGATGAAATCACCAAAATCTGGTTGCTGCAGATTTTGGACAGCACCTTAAATGTGCTCTGTTGCCCTTCCAAAGTACTGTACAGCAGTACCAAGTGCTCACCAATGATGTACCAAACCTGTACCGGCAAGTACAGCAGCTGAAATTGAACCTTTTCCTCACTCAAATCAGTGTACAGCCATGCCAAAACATGCACAAAGCTGTGCCAAATCTGTACCAGCAGGTACAGTAGCAATAAATGCTCTCCTGGCTGTCCAAATGAGTGAAAATCAGACTTTTACAGTCCCGTACACTGCATACAACAGTCCCGAACAGAAATTGGGCAAAAGCCCCTTGACTGCAAGGTGATTTTTGAGGATTCAAGGCATAAATGTCTTGCCTGCTGCTTTGCCAAGCTCAACAAGCATACGAACTTGAAAAGCCCCTTGATTTAAGATCAATTTCTGATCATACATGGTACATTGACGCACATGAAGGCATCCAGAGTGTTCACGATGCTTCCCCCTGGCCACATATACATCAAATACATGAAAGCCCCTTGATTTACAGGCACATTGAGTGCTTGTAAGGCATCAACACATTATCCACAACATCAAATGCAATTGCCTGCATGCAAATCAACCAAATCGGCACAAAAGCCCCTTGATTTGCACTGCAATTTGCTGCAATGTGCTGCAATTTTGCCCAAATGTGCGATTTTTCACATCATACAGCATGTATGAGTGCTTAATTGCACAATTACATCAAAAGCCCCAAATTTCGACATCCAATTTCTTGCAAATTGATCCTGATTGTGACCAATTTCCTGCAAATTGATCCTGATTGTGACCAATGTCACCTAATTTTGCCAATTTTGCTCAAAAATTGAGCAATTGGGCACCTGTACCTGCTCAATTGATTGAATTGATAAGAAATTCCCAAAATTGAAGGCAAATACCTCTTAATTTTTTTGAATTTCTCTGATCTGCAGGCTGAATTTTACTTGTTGCAGGAAGGGGGGGCATCTTCTTCCCACTTTCAAGGAAGCATGCCTGATGCAAGAAAAGCTTCTCGTTTTCCTTGGGCAGAAGCTTCATGGTTGTCCTTTACCCTCTTGTTGTTGGAGGCTCTTGTGCAGCACAAGGGCAACAACACGCATACCTGGCTGCCTTCGCCTATTCACAAGCAACTCGAAAAAAAAAAAGGAAGTGTATTAGCGCTGGGCGTCTATTTGTTGGCTATGCGGCCAGTTGACGGGCGCCGAGAGTTGTGCGCGCTGGCCTAGTAGCCTTCGCTTCGCGTGTTTTCGCTCGGTGACCAGTGGTCGACTAAAGCCTTCGCCGCCTCCGCCTAGTAGCGCTACGAGTGTTTTCGCTAAAATGCGAATGCGCTCGCTTACGCCCAGTTGCCGCCTTCGCTTGATTAGCTGCGCCTGACTCCTTGTCTGCCTGGCTGCTGTGACCCTGATGCAAGCTGCTCACGCTGAAGGGCCTTTTGGTCGCTTCTGGCCTCTTCACACACAGGCTGCGCCCAGCCCTAGACCACGTGCTCGTCCAGCCCTAGACGCCTTGCCTCTATTCGGCTGTGGTCATCGCTTCTACCATGCCGTGCGCTGCTTCCCTTACGGCTTCGCCGTGCTGCTAGGTGGCCTCGCGTGTTGGTTCAATGCCCGCAATTAGGGTTAGGTTAAGAGTTCATGTGTGGGAGACATACACAGAGAAGAACAAGGGAGAGAGAGAGAGAGAGTTGTGGGGATAAGTCAACTCATGAATGATATGAGTGTGTGACTCCCCTATCACACATGTATATTGCACTAGTACACATAGTGCACTTAGTACATTAAAAGTACTAAGTGTACTATGTACTATAACTTATGGGCTTGTACACACTATAAGGGTGGGCATAACGCCTTTACCCCAACACTGTCAGAGCTCTTATCAATTGGCATAAGTCCGTGGGCTTTTTGATTAGTGACTCGTAGAGAGTCAACTGGGGTATAGAGCTTGGATTTACTTGGATTTGAAAGAGGCAGCACTGCAAGACACTTGGGATGTCAAGTTGGGATTGATATTTCCCTACACAATAGTTCGTGCTAGTACTTATGCGTATTAGAAGCTACTTCATTGGAGCTCTAGAAAACTAGACTTGGTCTCCAAAGCTTTGGTGGTTAACCAAGTACTACTTGCCTCTGTTTGGTTTCTTGCCTCCTCTTGGTGCTTTTCATGAGGATGCATTAGTTAGCTGTGGAGACAGGTCACTTTCCTTTAATCAGGTTTGATGCCACAATTGACATAGGAGCCAAACTTGCATGGCACACTATGGTTCACCCCAAGTCGGAAGGAAGGGTGAATATTATAGACATGGATATCTAGTGCAGAGTCTTGCTTTGCAAGTTAGTGGTCAGAGGCTTTCTCTCTGCAGGCACTGAGCCGGAGAAGAACTTTCTTTATGATGGCACAATTGACACAGGAGCCAAATCTGCATGGCACACTACCATTCGCCCCAACCTCGGAAGGAGGGATGAATATTATAGATCTGGATATCTAGTGCAGAGTCTTGCTTTGCAAGTTAGTGGTCAGAGGCTCTCTCTCCGTAGGCACTGAACCGTGGAAGCACTTCTTCTTTATGAGATCTCAGGGGTGTATGCCCCATGTTGGTAGAGATTGGATTCCTAGTGCATGCTTTATTTTCACAGAGGCTATCTACAGAGCAACCTCTTCCCTGCTTCTTTGAGATATTACCAGAGCTTGGAGCTGGATGAGACCTTTCTTGAGGCATAGGCTTCCAAAATTAGAGGAAGAGGCCGATAGTCAACCTATCATGCGGAATGATCCTATTAGAGATAGCCTTGATCGTCCCTGGGTGCTTCTGGTTACATGTAGTGTCCAGAGATGCGCACAGACAGTTGGATCTTGGAAGACTCTTAAAAGTCTTCATATGGATCAAAGAGAGGCCTCCACTCAGCATCTAAGCGGAAGTCACAGGAGGATTGAGCAGACTGATGTAGCTATCCCTCATGAGTGGCTTATTGCCACATTCCATGATGAGTATCATGCCAGATGGGTGGGTGCTTTCTCTACAACAGGTGTACTATGATAGGCACTAGCCATGCCAGACGAGGAGCAGGAGGGAGATTGTGTATTCTATATTATCCTGACAAGATGGAGGTTTATGAGATGCGTGACTTGAGAGTATATTCCAGATACTGCCATCCTGACAGGATGGAGGTTTATGATATGCGTGACTCAGGAGTACATTCCAAACAGTGCCATCTGTCGTGTGAGAGTAGGAGGTCGCTCACGGGAGCATTGGTCTATTGACCCTCTCCTTGAGTACCACTCAATGACAGTGTGCCATATCCAGTGCTCACAAATGTGGTCACATAGCCTGCACTAGCATGAATCCTACTTGGCAGGAGTGCCAAGCCTACATAAGCTGTGTCCTAAACATCTTTCTACATTTGGCCGCCATCCAATGTCGAAACTGGGAGCTGCCAAGTGCTGGATGCTCCATCAAATTTTTCCATTGGGATCCTAGTTGGTTTGATTCAGACACAACTCTTTGCAGAGTTTGCCTTTCTTTAGCTACACTGTATGGAATGCCAGATTGTTGCTTTTTGGGCAGATTCAGGGAATTCGTACCCTCAGGCCACACTGGGAAAGCTTTTGGATTTTTCCATTGATTCAGAAGAGATTTTGGCTCTCTTATAGGAGGAATCAGATATCCCATTTTATCTTCTTGTTTTTACATGGTGGACTTCTTGTTCAGTGGAGAGCTGTGGACCCATCATCCCTAGATGATCGATAGCCTCTGAGACTGTACAACATTGTTTTCGGGGATACAAAGCTGCTCAGAGTATCTGGAGCTCTATAGTTCAGCTTATAGGAAGATTGAGGAGAGGCACTATCTACATTACTTGGGGCTCTTGCGTGGCTTGTTTAGTTCGAACCGCATATTTTCTTTGGGGGAAGGGACCATGACTCTGCCATTATGATTGATAGAGAATTGGCCCAGAAAATGATTGACAGAGATCTGGCCCAGAAGTGAACACTACAGGATATTCCTGTATCTCACTACACACCACCCGTGGGGAGGCTTGACACCACTTGGGAGATTATCGCCAGCATTATAGCCTGACAGATCTAGAAAGCCAGATGCACGGAGGTGATTGAGGGTATGACACCCAATGCATCTGTACTATTGAGGGTATGCACAGAGGTGATTGAGGATATGCACGGAGGTGATTGAGGGTATGACACCCAATGCATCTGTACTATTTGGGGAGATATGGTCCATACTCTTATGGCCACTTGGGTTCGTATACAGTGGCCGTTTAGATCAGCGCAAGCAAAGCGCACATCTTCATGAGAGAGTGAGATCATGGGATCTTCTTCTCATTGACTCCCACTGCACTTTCTTGGCATCATTGTGCCCCTGATTGTGGGTGCGGCTATCTTACACTCTATGATGATGATCTCTGGCTTTCAGCCATGATTTTGTACTTGTCCTTTCTTTCTTTAATAGAGGTCTCTTTTTTGCCAAAAAAAAAAAGAGAAAGGTTTATAATTGAAGTGTTTGAACAATTCTTGCTCAAGAATATGATTAAAGTGTTAACAATCAAATGGGTTTGTAACCAGGCTCTGCATCATTGTCCCTTGTTGAGGTGTCAAAGAGGGGTACGATGACTTCTGGGCTTGGCAATTTACAGCTGAGGTTTTCTGCTGAAAATGGCCATTTAAGTGAAACGATCCACACAAAAACTCAAGTAAGTCACAAAGATTGCAGGCTATCAAAGAATTGCAGAATCTTTGGCAGTTCTCTCTCTCTCTCTCTCTCTCTCTCTCTCTACTTATAGTTATAGGGTGCACTGCAAGCGTAGACCGGGGAGGGTATTGGATTTGGGTTCCCTGCCTTGGGAGCGCTCATTCCTCACAACCAGGCTATGGGACCTGGCTGCATATGAAGGTTCAAAAAATACAGTCCTTTTCTTTTAAAGCTTTCTCTGCTTGTCTGATCGAAAGGAAGGTTGGATGGTGTTGGTGGACAGGCTAATGTTAGTGTGCAAGTATCATATATCTATTATGGAGGTAATACGGGTGCTGATGGACAGGTATGCTTTATTGAGCCATTTTTGGGTTTTCCTATATTTTCCAGTAATTAATCATCCTCACTTCTATTTTTGGGTTTTCCTATATTTTCCAGTAACTAATCATCCTCACTTCTATTTTATCCCTTTTAAAGGGTACGGATGGTGCATACTTGTTTCGACCAGTTTCCAACTCTCCAACAGTTGTCAATACCTCTGTGAGTGAGCTGATTCAAAAATTTGCATGTTGTTTTACTATCTTCGAGCAAGAGATCAGCCTGTAAGGGATTTCATTGGTAACAGACGTACACGATGGTTGTGAGCGGTCCATTAGTACAAGAGGTTTGGCAAGATTTCAGCCCTTGGATTCACCAGGTATTAGCTTTTTCCAACAATGGATTTGTTTCCTTCATTGAAATTGCCCTCACTGCCTCGCCTCTGTTCCCCCGCTTCCCTGCTGCCCGCATTTCCCTGTTGCCCACGCTTCTCTCCTTTCCGTGCTGCCCTTTTCTCTGCTGCCCACATTGCCCTTCTCACTCCTGCCCCGCTGCCCGGCCTCCACTTCCACGCCCATTTTTTCCTGCTGCTTGCCCCATTGCCCGCCCCTTCCTTCTTGCCTTCCCTGCTTCTATCCCTCCTCCCCTGAAATCTTCAGCATGGAACACTTTCCGTCAGGGTTCAAGTGGGCCTTTTTTCCATCAGATTGCATCATGGCTAATCATCCTCCCCCGGCTGCACAAACCATTAATTTTACAGAAGCCAAGCTTGCGACCCTTTTCGCCGAGATCGAAAAAGACGTCAAGACGAACCTTATTGCCAAAATCTTTGGGCATCATCCGTCCCATGTCCAGGCCTGTGATTGGGTACTCGCAGTAGGATTTCCCTCCGACTTTGCACTCCACTAGATGTGAGGTTACTTGGGAGAGGTTTCTTTCAAGTGGACTTCGATGCTGAGGAAGCAGCCTTAGAGGTGCTGAAGGGCAGCCCATTCCCATTGGGACCGAGGAAGATGTTCTTCTTACCCTACACCAGCTATTTTGTCCTTGTTGAGAAGAAGACCGGAACCACTTACACTCAGATTTGCAGGCCTTCCACACGCGTATTGGCTGTTGGGCCAGCTTTTGGGTTGGTCCAACAAGTGCACTGTGCTCCCTATCCTTGCCTTGCTGACATCTACCGCCTCGGTGGTCACTGCCTATGGTGCTTGCTCATGACAGTGGACTTTGTGTTTCTTCCAGAACCTAACGGGCCGTTGAAGCAACGTATGAAGATTGCAGGTAGGCCTCATCAGCAGGGGCACTATGCCAGGGATTGCTCTAGGGCCAGGGATCGTAGGAGATGGCGGGAATGTGCCTCTCAGGTGAGAGGGATTGCTCTAGGGCCAGGGATCGTAGGAGATGGCCTCTCATGTGACACAGCTTAAGCCTCCATCTCTGTTAGCATTTTGCCAGGATTGGTGAGTTGTCTCTCATGGCCATTGCCTTCTTGGTGAGAATGCTAGGACATAAAATCATGCGTCACCCACAATGTATTGCAAAATGATGATTTATTGGGTCAGAGTAATGAAGGATGATGCATCTGTTAGCAGTCATCTCCTGTCTGTACACTATGTCAGGGCCTTTGTTGTGGGTGTGCTCGCCCAGTTTTGATGTACCCCCATTTTTCCTCACTTCCATGTATTATTTCCCATTTTTTGCTTGGTGTGGGAGGTTGTTTTGTACCTGTCGGCTGTATCAAATACTGGCCAACTAGACACTGCTGACCCGACCTGATGTGCTGACTTGGCTGACTTGTAGATACACTGGCCGACAACCCATTTGCTGGCCAACTGGTTGGGACAGGTCGTGGGCTGCTGTCGACCTGTTTTGTGCTGGCCGACCAGCAGCTTGGGGCCATATAAAACGGCCCCTTGCCCCCCCACATTGTTCATTGTATATTCCGAGATTTCTTTGGTGTATATAGCAGAGTTACACTAGCTTCTCCCTCTCTTGCATCTGTGTATTGCTCTCTACAGCAGTTGTCTTCATTTCTGCTCTGCATTCTGACATGGTATCAGAGCCCCAGGTGGCTTGAAGCTTGGAGACACTCGGACGTCGAGGGTTTGCTGATTTAGGTGCTGATTGGAGACTGTTTTGGGCTGTACGGGACTTGGAGATCGGGTAGAAGGCGGCCATTATCGTTGGACAACCACCTTGCATTCTATTTGCAGCCTCTTCTTCTTCTTCTTTTTTCCCAACCACCCTCCCTTCACAAGACCTTGAACCCTTGAGATGGCAGATTTGCTTGAGATGGCTGAGAAGCACGTGAAGATCCTGACACTCAAGCCTCTTTGCACGTCTGGACAGATTTTGTGTGGATGATTTGTCCCTGGAGAGAGGAGGCACCATTGCTATTATGCCTGGCACCACCAAATCCGATCATTGCCCCATCGTTTTGTGTCTCAGGGAGCATGGGGCTCGCTCGGCCTCTCCCCATGTCCGTATCCCTGACTCTCTTTATCTAGATGCTGACATATCCCTTGAGATCAGAGAAAGATGCGGATCTTGTGAGACAGTCCTGATCCTCGTTCATAATATTGCGCTGGCTCTTGAGAGGACCAATGATCATTATCATAGCGCTGCCTTATACAAGAAGAAGGAGGGTCTAGACAAGGACAGAGCTATTAGGCGTAGGATTGCTGCTCTTCAGAGGGAACATGAAAAGCATCCACATGCGTCTTGGATTACAAACCTCTTGATCACAGTTAGAGCAGAGCTGCAGTTGGCCATGGACAGGAGGGCTGAGTTCGCATTTCATGCGAACAAGGGTTTTTGGACTCAGATGGGTGGCAGATGCAACAAAGAGTTTTTTTCAGCACACAGGCCTTCCCATAACAGGGATTCTGTGAGGTACTTGCAGGATTCACAGGGTGAGGTTTTGGAGATTATTGCTAGCATCTCAGCCTGGAATATCTGGAAGGCTAGATGCACTGAGGCCATTGAAGGTACTCCCGTTCTTGTTTCTCAGTGTCTTTGCAGGATTTGGAGTGATATTATTCACACCATTATGGCTACCTAGGCCAGAATCCAGGGATCTTCGAGGGCTGCGGAGAGTACGACCAGTTTATGAGAGAGTGGGACATTGGTATCTTTTTCACATCCTCTCATTCGGGACCCTATCCGCAGCACAAGATTGCTGATTGGTTGAGATCTCCACCTTGCTTGGTGTGAAATCTCCATTTTGTAAAAAAAATTCATACTTAATAGAAGTCTCCTTTTTGAAAAAAAAAAACCCATATTGCTATAAGTGTCTCTTGAAGATTTTTTGAAGAAGATTTGTGGAATGGCTTCAATTTTTGAAAGCTCCAAGTTGCCTCTTATTTTGCACTACAAACAGTGAATTGCCTCTACTAATCAGTGATTAATCGGCACTAATCCTTGTGTTCTTGGACCATTGAGGGTTCAACCCTACCATTGGGAACTTGCTATTGCTTGCCAAAGCTTCATATTGAGAAAGCCCCTTGATTTTCCTTTCTAATGGTGCTCTCCAAATCAGGGTATTTTTTGCTTAACTAACAGAAAATTGCTTTCACTAATACCTTGATTAGTGCTAATCATCTGAGGTTTTTACGGCCATTAATGATTCATATCTCACACTCAAGTGTTGCTAAACAATGTACATTCATAGCTGTCCCAAAGTGGGGCAGCTACTACTTAGTTCAGAAACAGTGGGAATTGGGAAAACACTTCTAGTTGCTTACACACTCGGACACACACACACACACACACACACACACACATACACACAAATGAGAGCAATGAACAAGAAGAGGCAAAGGTTAGCAAGAGACACCAAGCAGACGGGAAGGGAGCAAGCAAGGGCGACAACAACAAGAGGAGAATATGCCTAGCAGGAACAAATGATAGACAGCAAGAAAACATGGCAGCCCACTGTAGGACCACGTCATAGCCCACAGCAAAAACAGACGGGAGAAAAGGACACCTAGCAGAAGCAGACAACAGTCAGCAAAGAAACGCAGACTCTCTCTGAAGACAAAGGTGACAGCCTGCAGCAAAGAGTGACGATGACCTAAAGACTGGTAGGAAGAGGCGAGCAGACTCAGCTACATAGGAGCAGAGAAAGGCGAAACACCAGCAGAAGCAGGCGATGAACCTCTGTGCAGCTTCTCTCTCTCTCATGCACACCAAAACACACACACACGACTCTCACATGCACACATGCATACATATTGCATACATACTTTTTTTTTTGGTAAAACCAGTTGAAATTGCAGTATATCATAAATGTACAAAGGGGTTTGACATAAAGAGGATGTCTAAACCCTAGAACTTAAAAACAGTAGTAAAAAAGTTCTATGCAAGAGACATGAAGATCACCCTCGTGACAGGCATCATACAAAGATTGCCTCAGTGAGGATCTAAAGGACTCATATGAATGAGACAGTGGCTGACCCAAGAAAGCATAATTATGCTGCATCCATATAATCCATAGTGCCCAATATCGAACCAAAGAGAGGAACAAGCAAAACTTTGACAGGGAATGTGAAGATCTGCCAAATAGCCAAAAGAATTTCCCAAATCTCTGTCCCGGAAAGAGAAGATGCAAATAACCTGAAATTCTGTCCAAAAGTAACTTTGAGTGAGGACATAGCCATAGCAAGTGAGGAATTGTCTCAAACTGATACGAACATCGGAGACAAGCAGAGGACGCTATCCCTCTTTTGACTAATTTAACTCCCACCGAAAGCGCACCAACCATGCATCTCCATAAAAATAACCTTTGTTGTAAAGGTAATTTACTTGCCCATAGTAGTTTAAGATTACACCTCCACCAAGAAAGAGATTTGTGCAGATGCCAAAGGGAGTTGGCATGAGTTGCAATCCAAGGGCATGGCAAAATAGACCTGGAGACCTTCATAGAAGCCAAAGCGTGAAGAGGGAGAGGATGATTAGCAGAAACTGAAGATTGCAAAGTCCAATCCCTTAGTTTGTCCCTTTGAGCAAGAGGAGGAACAGGGAGGAACGGATGTAACAAATGACCAAGCTTCCTCCAGATGAATCTATGATGCATACCCAGTGAGTATCTACGAGATGCCTCCGGGAATGATAAAAAATGTCCCTGATCATTGATCACATCTTCCACCTTCCTTATGCCCAGCTTCATAAGATTGTAAGCTCTGATGGGCTCCTGAAGAGCTAATGGAGTGATAAAAACAGCACCCCAATGGAGACTTTCCTGCCGTAAAGAGTTGGGAAGAATGCTCATTATCAAGAGACCATTTAAGTGAGGATAAAACCTATTTCCAATCTTGCAACAAAGAAGTGGAAAGGGGACAGCCTGGAATTCTCCCTTGAAATTTTCCCGAGACTACCTCCCAAAGATCAGTGATCCAGTTGCCATACACCGATGATTTCATAGTAGAGCACATGGTTGCTAACATAATGGCCCAGGGCTGTTGTTGGGAAAAAAAAGTAGTAAGCAGAGTTGCCTTACGGGCAAGCATGTGATACCTGAGATTGAGAATGTTAAGACCACCATGCATCTTGGGGGAGCATACAAAATCCATTTTCAGTAATCGCGAAGCTTTCACATGTGACTTAGTCTTCCATAACAATTCCATTGCCTGGGACATGAAGGCTGAAATATCCCTGGGAGACCAGTGAAGTAGGTAAGTAAAACTGGACATATGCCATGAGAATAGATTGGACTATCCGAAGTCTAACATGTAACGGCCATGTGGGAATTTTCCAATATTGCAACTTGTCATGAAGCTTCCGGAAAATCCATTCCATTTGTTGTTTCCTTGTGATATTCCAGCCAATTGGATACCCTAAATGACGCACCACCTCATGACATTGCACAATGTCTCCAGGCCATAAAAGGGCATGCCAATCACAGCTCTTTAAGGGAATGAGCTTGGATTTTCCAAAATTGACCGTCAAACCAGCTGCAATGCCATAAAGAGAAAGAGTATCCATGAGAGTCCGAAGATCTTGCTGAGTATTCTTTGGCATGAAATATGAGTCATCGGCATATGCCATAAAGAGAAAGAGTATCCATGAGAGTCCGAAGATCTTGCTGAGTATTCTTTGGCATGAAATATGAGTCATCGGCATATGCCTGTGCTATAAGAGGGGTAGACCCAGGAATGCTCAATCCATGAATATGTCCATGCGTTGTAAGAGAGTCCATATGCAAGAGCAATGGGTGAGTAGCAATTGCATATAATAGAGCACTGAGAGGACAGCCTTGACGCACGGATCTGGTCAACTTCCAAGCCTGTGATTGATAAATGATTACCAAGGATGCATTGAGAAGTGGACTGAGAATATAACCAATATATGATGTGTACCAACTTGGGACCAAAGCCCATCTTGGACATGATGAGAGAAATAAAATCCCAATGAACCGTGTCAAGGGCTTTGGCCACATCCACTTGCATAATCAACACATCTTGTTGAGTATATTTTGCATATTCAATGGCAATCAATGCATTGGAAATGTTATCCTGTATTTGCCGTCTGGGCAAAAAACCATATTGATGAGGATGGAGTGCATGACTCAATGCTCCATATATCCGGTGAACAATCATCTTTGCAACAAGTTTATAAATAACCGGCATGAGTGTGATTGGCCTCGAGTCAGACATATGTTGGCATAGACTTTTCTTAGGGATTAGTTGAACAATGCCATGCTTCCATGAAGAAGGAAGACAGCCTTCCTGCCATTCCATGTTAATCATCTGCAAGAGGACATCCTTGAGGTCTTCCCAAAAACCCAGGTAAAATTCCACTGAAAGACCATCCCAACCCGGAGACTTGGATTTACCAAGATGATGCAAGGCCTCCTCCAATTCTATGTATGTGTATGTATGTATGCAATACTACTGAAACATATTGCATACATACATACACATACACCTTAGCAACCTTGCATTTTTTTAAGTCTTGCACACTCTTTTTTTTTTTTTGGGATGAAAACCACTCTTTCATTATGGAAATGCAATGTACATTCATAGCTGCCCCAACATGGAGCAGCTACTACGGAAAACTAGAAACAGTGATAAAACACTTCCAACTGGGCTATGGAAAGGTCTCCAGAAAGTGGGCATCTTGGAGAGACTGGAGCAAGGAGAATCTGAAAAACGCAAAGACATCCGCCGAAGTGTGCCCAAACAACTAAGTGTTGTGGGCATGGTATAAACTCCATAAGGCCCAATAACGGCACCACGAAAAAAGAGAGCATAATCGGGGGTGGAGGGATATCTACCAAAAAGCCAAAAGTACATGCCAAAGGAAAGGATGGGAAACCGGGCATGGAGAAGAGTTGTCAAATGAGCCAAGAAATCCGGAGCGGTAGGATAAGCCCTGAGAAGATGCAGGACCGTCTCGTGCAGATGTGAACAAGTAGGGCAAACTGAGGAGACAATACGGCAACCAGAAGGACACTCACTGGAAGGGCCCCCATCAGACATCGCCATAGAAAGACCCGCTGCTTGAGGAGAAGCTTACTTTTCCATAT
The DNA here is from genome assembly GCF_041138505.1 of Cibotium barometz. Lineage (NCBI taxonomy): Eukaryota > Viridiplantae > Streptophyta > Polypodiopsida > Cyatheales > Cibotiaceae > Cibotium > Cibotium barometz. Next base: position 12,456,541 of record NC_141055.1, read on the forward strand.
ACGATGAAGACATGTTTTCCACCACCCAGGCGGCCTATCCAAATGCTAGAAATGATTGCCATGCTCCTGAATCCATGGTTGCGGAAGAAGAAGACGATAGGCTTTTTTGGGAGACAGATCGGCAAAAGAGAGAGTGGAATAACCTGATAGCCCCCGATCAAACATCCAATCCAGCAGTGGAAGAGGAGAAAACAGGTGTGGCACCGGCTAGAAAGGCTGTAGCAACTCAGCGATAGCATGCCATATAGGCCGGTGATGCATCCCCAGATGAAACCGTGTACATGCCTGTGGAAAAGAGTGTGCAGCCATTGTCATCCACTACATCATCCACCAAAGAAATGCCCAAGTGATGCAGAAAATAAGCCTTACAAGGCTGAAAAAGCACCAAAGGGAATCAAAGACCGGATTCCAGTGTAGACTCTACTGACGAAGCGAGTTGCCCGGATCCGGAGGGCGGCCAGACCAAGACACACATACATACATAGACAAACATGCATACCTACTGCACATATTGATTGTATGTATGTGTGTGTGTGTGTGTGCATGTGTGTACATAAGTACAGGCATACACCCATATTCTTTGCATGTTTCTGAAGGTTTTGACAACCCTGGTGGCTGCCATGGGTTCCTCCTAAGGGTCATTTGAAATGTTGTTGAGTGGTCTTCATTTTTCTGATGCAATGCTTGAATTCATTTCATCGGAGTGTCTGAAGGGTTTGAGGGTCAGAATTTTGTGCATTAAGATTTTTCTAACCAAATGGAACGCTGTGTTTGTACAATTAAGGTAACCAGGTTATACAAGGGGAAAGAACATATTGAGGTGGAATTTGTGGTAACTTTACATTCAGACACCTTTGTCCTTCCAAAATTTGGGTCTTATTGAGAGACATACTATAAATAAAATCATTCTACTTGTTAACAGGTGCTCATGTATCTCTGCAGATAGGTCCGATCCCCATTGAAGATGCTGTTGGGAAAGATGTAATTGTACGCTTTACAACCGATGTTGAGAGCAAAGACATATTTTACACAGATTCGAATGGCCGGGATTTTATTAAGAGAGTAAGTCAAGACCAAGAAAAGGTGGAAGGGCATGCACAATGGTTGAGCCACTAACAATGTTCCATGTGTTTGGTCTTTGTAGGTTAGAAACTATAGAACAGACTGGAACCTGCAAGTTAATGAGCCTGTGGCTGGCAACTACTACCCTGTGAGCATTTGTAACCATTGATATGCTTGGATAGGAGTCTTTGTTTCTCCTAAACGTTAAACCCTGCAAGTTAATGAGCCAGTGGCTGGCAACTACTACCCTGTGAGCATTTGTAACCATTGATATGCTTGGATAGGAGTCTTTGTTTCTCCTAAACCCTAAACCCTAAACTTTTTAAGCCTCACATTTTTATCGTTTTCCTTCCAATGTCCATGTGCAGATAACCCTTGGAATGTTCTTAAAAGATTCAAAAAGCGAGTTCTCAGTGTTAGTAGATCGTGCTGTAGGTGGCACAAGCATTGAGAATGGGCAACTAGCGCTCATGCTTCACAGGTTTACAGTGTAGCTTGCAGCGTTTTGAGTTTTGTTGTTCCTAATTTAAGAGAAAGCACTAAACATCAAGATCTGGACTTTTTTTGTGAAGCAGGCGTTTGCTGAATGATGATGGGAGGGGCGAAGCTCTAAACGAGACTGTTTGTTTGAAAACCAATTGTGAGGGCTTGACTGTAAGTGACTACCTTGGAATACTATCATGGGTAGATCTTATCTAGCTGCCTGCTTTTTTCTGTCTTGTCTTGGATCCTTAGTGATACTCCTTGAGTTAAGGTCCTTTTTAGCATGGTCAAGTGTATTTTTTTGAATTCAAAATAAAGTAATGAAACTTATAGGAGGCTCCTCCCCTTCTCTCTCTCTCTCTCTCTCTCTCTCTCTCTCTCTCTCTCTCTCTCTGGAGGCACCTCCATAGTGTACCCCTCCGTCCCACATGATATTGTATCCCCTCACTATATTCCACTCACCTCCATAGCGTACCCTCCCCTCACTATATTCCAGTTCCAGTTTCATTTTCTAGGTGCCAGTAGTATCATCTTTATTTTTCATTTTCTGGGTTTTTTTATCCAGACATTGTATCAGATCCACCATGATGTAACTTTTGGTCTCATAGGTCATTATGGCCTTTTGAAGACGTTAATATAACATTTCATTTCTCTCTCTCCCTCCTCTCCCGCTGCGCCCCCCCCCCTTCCTGCTGTGCCCCCCCCCCCTCTCTCTCTCTCTCTCTCTCTCTCTCTCTCTCTCGCTCTCTCTCCCGCTGCGCCCCCCCCTCCCACTGCCCCTTTCTCTCTCCTCTCCCGCTGCGCCCCCCTCCTCCCGCTACGTCCACCCCTCCCGCTGCCTGCCTCGCCCCCCTTCGCTCTCTCTCCTGCTGCCTGCCTTCCGACATCGCTCCACACTTTCGGGATGTCAGGTTGCTTGGAAGAGGTTTCTTCCAAGTGGATTTTGATTCCGAGGACGCAGTCTTAGAGGTTTTGAAGGGCAGCCCTTTGCCATTGGGCCCGAGGAAGGTTTTTTTTCTTCCCTACTCCCGCTATTTTGACCCTGTTGAGGAAGACCAAAACCATTTCCCGATTACTCTGAGATTCCCAGGTCCCCTCGTGCGTATCGGGGCCTATGCTAGAGGCCATCGGGTCCACCTTTGGGCTGGTTCTTCAAGTGCCTCCCCTCCACGCTTTGCCGACATCTTCTGCCCAGGTGGTTACTTCCTCGACGGATGCTGTCCCCAGGGTCATGGTACTTGCCCGTGACTGTGAGCTTTTTGAGGACTGTGTTTTGCTTCCGGGCCCTAGTGGTCTTTTGAAGCAACGTATGGAGATTGCAGGTAAACCCGATTAGTGTCGGGTTTGTCACCAACAGGGTCACTTTGCTCGAGATTGCCCTCGGGCTCAGGGTCGCAGGAGGCCTTGCAAGCGTGCTTCTCAGGCGCTACCTCCCTTGGATCCTTCCCGTTCTATAGTCCGCCAAGTGTGGCGAGCTGTCTCTCATGCCCGCCCCCTTGGTGCGATTGATGGGAAGACCTCGGATCTTGCACCTCAGATAGATGATGTTTTTGGGCAGAGGGATGTATCAGCTCATGCTTCTTTGCAGGGAGATTGTATATCAAATCAGGATGATTTTGTTGAGTCCTCTCTACTTGGAGGGGCGATATGCAGGATGCTCAGCGGAGTGGGGATCATGTATTGCAGGATTTTGAGCATGATGCCATTGCCCTTGATGCTCCGCAAGGCGCACAAGTTTCTCATACATATGCAGGTACTATGCAGGGCCCCGGACAAGGGCATGTCAGTGGACTTTCCCTGGTGGATTATCCTGTCCTCCAGCATTATGAGAGGCGTCCTCAAGCTACCCATCGTCTTCTTAGATCGGGGCTCAAACCCTCTTCTCTTCCATGAGAATCATCTCATGGAATGTTCAGGGCCTTGGGTTTCCCGCCCGTGGTAGGAAGTGCCTTCTGAAGGATGAACTTCACGCTGCTGTTACAGGAGGGTCTGTGGATATACTTTTGTTGCACGAACACAAATTGGATAGATCTCAGTGTGGCAAAACTGGTAAGATGCTTTCTGGCCACACCTTCTGGTCCTCGGCTGTTGGGACAAGAGGGGGTGTTTGCATTTCAGTGGCAGCATCTGTTATGCCTCATGTTATTAGGCATGGTGTTATCATCCCTGCTAGAGCGTAGTGGATCTTGATCATGCATGAGGGTCAGAAATTGGGAATCTTGAATATTTATGCACCTAACGTCAAAGGTGAAAGGCTGACAAGAAGGGTGGACGCGAAGGGGGTTTACACCCTTTGGAGCAAGCCTCATGGGAGAGGTTCACACTCTCTTTCTTTGGCAAGGATTGCTGACTGAGGATGACTTCTAGAGAAGGCCAAATTCCTTATCTTTCTCTTGGCATAACCGCCCGCAGGAGCGGGGTTGAGAGCATCTTTGCACGTCTGGACAGATTTTATGTGGATGATTGGTCCCTGGACAGAGGAGGCACCACTGCTATTATGCCTGGCACCACCAAATCCAATCATTTCCCCGTCATTTTGTGTCTTAGGGAGCCTGTGGCTCACTCGGCCTCTCCCCGTCATTTTGTGTCTTAGGGAGCCTGTGGCTCACTCGGCCTCTCTCCACGTGTCCGTATCCCTGACTCTCTTTATCTAGATGCTGACATCTCCCTTGAAATCAAAGAGATATGGAGATCTTGTGATGGTCCTGATCCTCGTCATAATATTCCGTTGGCTCTTGAGAGGACCAGCCATCGTTATCATAGCGCTACCTTGTCCAAGAAGAAGGAGGCTCTGGACAAGGAGAGAGCTATTAGGCATAGGATTGTTGCTCTTCAGAAGGAACGTGAAAAGCATCCACATGCGTCTTGGATTACAGACCTCTTGACCATAGTTAGAGCAGAGCTGCAGTTGGCCATGGACAGGAGGGCTGAGTTCGCGTTTCATGTGAACGAGGCTTTTTGGACTCAGATGGGTGGCAGATGCAACAAAGAGTTTTTTTCAGCACATAGGCCTTCCCATAGCAGGGATTATGTGAGGTATTTGCAGGATTCACAAGGTGAGGTTCAGATTGAGCCTGACAAGGTAAGGGTAATTGCTTCAGATTTTTATCGGTCTTTGCTGACTGCAGAGGTGCCCTCTCCTCCAAGAGATGTGGCACGGCAGAAAGTCTAGGAGTGCATGCCCAAGCTCATTACAGATGCTGTGTGTTCTTCCCTGGATGCCCCTTTCTCGAAGGATGAATTCCTTCACGCTCTACATGCTCTTTCCAGTGGTTCATTCCCAAGGGATGATGGTCTTTCTCCCGCTTTCTTTATTCTTTTTTGGGATCATATTGGAGATGCTATCATTGTTGCCCTTCAGGAAATGTGGTTGTCGGGCATGATGCCGCCTTACCTCGCGGAGGGGTTGATTCACCTTATCCCCAAGAGTGGGGACAAGACTGACATTAAAAAATGGAGGCCGATCACTCTTCCTTGAATTTGCATATAAGATCTTAGCTAAAGCCTTGAGTATAAGGTTGCAACCGATTCTCCAAAGGACTATCCATGATACACAGAATGGGTTCCTCCAAGGAAAGAGTATATTTGATAACATCTTTTCTTTCTAGCAAGCTATCAAGTGGGCAAAGTCTAGTCAGCAAGCCTCTTGCCATTCTTTCGCTTGATTTTGAAAAAGCTTATGACAGAGTGGATTGGGATTTTTTGGAGGGCACTATGGCACATATGGGGTTTTCCCAAAACTAGATCAGAGAGGTGTCCTTCCTATACAGGGAGGCTCATAGCGCTGTCTTAGCTTGTGGGGGGCGTGGGGAGCGTTTTCGGATTTCCCGTTCGGTGAGGCAGGGCTGTCCCCTCTCCCCTTTACTTTACCTCATTGTAGCTGAGGCTATGAGCAGATTTCTTCGGGCTGCCCCCCCCCCCCCCCCCCCCCCCCCCCCCCCCCCGGTGTTGTGGGTCTCAGCTGCCTTTATGCACGAAGGAAGAGTTTTTGGACTCTGAGTTAGCAGATGATACGGCATTGTTCCTTGAGGCTTCACATGCTTGTTTATGTGCTTTCCAGACAGCCTTGGAGGCCTTTTGTTTGGCAGCAGGAGCTACTATCAATTGGCATAAATCAGTTGCCTTTTGGATTAGTGATTCTGCTCTTGCAGATTGGGATACAGATGTTGGTTTTACTTGGATTGAGAGAGGATTGCCAGATACCTTGGTTGTCAGGTGGGCGTTGACATCTCCCCTGCACAACAGTTTGTTCCAGTGCTCTTAAGCATTAAAAGCAAACTTCATCACTGGAGTAGGAGGAAGCTCGACTTGGCCTCTAGAGCTTTGGTGGTTAACCAAGTTTTGCTAGCCACATCTTGGTTTATTGCTTCATGTTGGATTTTTCATAAGGGCTGCATTGGCCAGCTTCGTCGCCTTATTCGAAACTTTCTTTGGTCAGGGCTTGATGGAAATGCACACACCAGGGCCAGAATTACTTGGGAAACCATTATCAGGCCTAAGAAGGAAGGGGGATTGAATATCATTGACCCCGAGGTGCAATGTAAGGCTTTGCTCTGGAAGCTTGTGGTTAGGGGCTTTCCTCCAGGCACAAGCACTGAGCCGTGGAAGGACTTTCTCATGCAGCAGATCACGAAGTGTGTCCCTGTTCGCGGAGGTGACTGAACTCTCAGCTCACGCTTTATTTTTTCAGATGCAGTTCACCGCTCCCTTCGTCCCCACTGGTTGGGTCCCTCCTACGGGCTTGGGACAGCCTGAGGAGTTTTTTGGTACACATCCCCCCGCGTTCAACAGAGGAATCTAACCGGCAGCCCATTCTATGGAATCATTTGATCTTAGATGTGCATGGTAGGCCTCTTGGGGCAGCTATGCATATTCTTTGGGCCGGCTGGGAGACCCTATGCCCCACTGTGCTGGCTTGGAAGAGGTTTCAGAGCCTTACCGAGGTGCAGAGATTGGATATCACGCAACATTTGAGAGGTTCTAGCGGGAGGATTGCAGAGATTGATGAATCCATTCCCAACCACTGGATTACTCGATCTTTTTTGGAAGGTTGTCATCATTCTTGGTTTGGGGTTTTCTCTGGGACAGGTGTTCCTCTTCAGGTTATGGGTATCTCCTTGCCTAGGGAGGATGATGTACCGGTCTTTTTTTCTATACAGGATGGATGGCAGCTAGAGAGATGTGATGTGCAGGACCTTATTGAGGCCCCCCAGCTTCGTCCAGTCAGAGTTGTTGGCAGGTTAGGGAAGCATGTCTTTGTTGACCCCCCCCTCAGGGATGATCACAGACAGTATTAGCCTTTGGTTGTATGGTGGCTGTCCTATCAGACATTTGCCTTGGGACCCCGGTGAGTGGGAGTGGAAGGATGCTTGTAATCCTTTGAAAAGCATGCCTTATTTCAGTTATACGTTGCGGAAAGCCTGACATCTTATCTTGGGACACATTCAGAGTGTCCCTACTCTTAGACCCCATTAGGAGTCTTACGGCATTTCGATTGACATTCAGAGGACATTTTGGCGGAGATTGTGGCACTCTTATAGGAAGCCACATATTTCCTCCTTTATCTGGGTTTCCCTTCATGGTGGTCTGGCCACCAATCAATGGAGGTCTGTTACTGGTGCTTGCCCAGCATGCCCTAGATGTGCAGGAGTTTTGGAGTCAGTTTACCATTGTTTATGGGAATGCAGGGAAGCACAGAGGGTTTGGTCTACAATTGCATACCTCTTTGGTAGGATTAAGAGAGATGCTATCATTTCTTTTGGTTCTATCATTTGGTTGACATAGTCTGGGCCTCAGCTGAGGATCGAGGGGACTGACAGGAGCTTGGGCATTATGGTTAGGCAAGGAGTTGCTCGGCTGTGTTGTCTTCAGGATTTGCCACTTTCACACTTTGTCCCTCCAGCACAGAGGTTAGACAGTTCTTGGGAGATTATTGCTAACTTCTCAGCCTGGAATATCTGTAAGGCTAGATGCATTGAGGCCATTGAGGGCACTCCCATTCTTGTTTTGTAGAAAATATGAAAGCAAGAGCAGACTAGAAATGAAACAAGAACACAAATCAAAGACAAAGAGTTACCTTGAGATGAGTGTAGACAAGCCACAAGATTGATTGATTATTGATGTGACACCTACAATTTATAGGTGAGAAGTACAAGATTGAGTAGACTCACTTATGGGATAAATGTGGAGGTACCACATGGCACTAGACTCAAGACACAAAGACTTATCTGAAACTAGACTAGAGAAATAGTACACTTAGTGTGCACTTATTTCCAACACCCTCCTTAAGTGGACACTAGGAGGAAGACAAAATACAAGACTATGACATGACAAAAGATAAGACCAAGACAGAGAGACTAGACAAGGATTGAGAGACAAGCTAGAAGACAAGATGGACAAGACTAGAAGACAGACATAAAGACTGATAGACTGAGAGACAAGACATGAGAGACAAAAGATCCTGGGACACCCCTCCTCAAGTGATATCCTCATATGGGTCCACAAGGGTAGGGACAAGAGTGGATCATAGACAGACAGAGAGAGAGACAATCAGCCAGTAGAGTGGTCCCACAGAGAGAGAGAATGTCAGATAGACATGAGAGAGTCTGGCAGATAGAAGATAAATGGGGACATAGACAGAAAATGCCAAGAGAAATGTGGGTAGCTAATCCACAAAAGAGAGGCATATAGACTGATAGATAGAGTGTCAAAGACATGTGACAGGATAGACACACAGGATAGATACATAGACAGAGAGACTGACTGATTGTAGATAGATAGAGAGATGGACCTAGATAGATAATCCACAAAAAGAGAGGCATATAGACTGATAGATAGAGTGTCAAAGACATGTGACAGGATAGACACACAGGATAGACACATAGACAGAGAGACTGACTGATTGTAGATAGATAGAGAGATGGACCTAGATAGATAATCCCTCCTCAAGGGCAATCCTCCTGCTAGAGTGGGTAATGCAGGGGTGCCTCTTGGATAGGGACAAGATAAGTCCATGTAGACAAATAAACATGACATTACCCCATGATCTACATCATTGGTGATCAATGGTGGTAGATCAATAGGGACAAGATAAGTCCATGTAGACAAATAAACATGACATTACCCCATGATCTACATCATTGGTGATCAATGGTGGTAGATAGCATGAAAGCATAGACAAATATGAGAGAGAGATGGGAAGGTCTTACCATATTTGGCAATGTCTAATCCCGTACAAGATAGAGAGATACTTGATTTTTGCTTTAGATTTGCTGCTGCAGGTCTGGCTGGTCCAATGGACAGCTAACCCACATGTTGATGAAGAAGAGAGTGGCGTGGATGCAGATGATTGCAAACCCTAACATGGCAGCAGAGATGAGAACAGATCCGACATTGACTTCCCTTTCACTGAAAGTTCTGTTGAAGAGGATGAGGGGAGTGGTTCTGATGAGGTAGGCGAAGACCCAAGCTGCAAGGAGGCCACAGAGCAGGAAAAGAGAGACAGGATTAGAGATTAGGGTTAAGGCGAGTACCGCAGTAAAGAGAAGGGCGTAATTGAGGCGGAAGTGGGCGCCGTTCTTGCGGATCCGGCTGCCTGCTTCGGCCTGAGAGTTTGGCTTGGTGAAGGATGAGCGGTCCACGAGCTCCCGCCATGGCCGGCTCTGCGAGACGGTGTGCTGCCAAGTCTCTGAGATGCGGCCCAGAAAGGCGCCAGCAGCTGCCCGTGAGGACGCTAACGCTGATGTCGGAGCTCCTCCTTCCACTGTCCCGACAGTAGTAGGGGTTTCTTGATTCGCCATCGCTTGATAGAGAGAGAGAGAGGTTGGTGCATGCCACAGAGAGAGGCCCATGTGTTTGAGCGCGTGCCTTCCGTGTCCTGAGGTCCATGGCGATGGAGGCTTTGCACCGAACAGATCAAAACGAGAGAGAGAATTGAACCAAGCAAACACCAGCGGGCTGCGCTGAATTGAGTGGGACAGCTTGGAGAGAATGGCGAAAGCTCATAGGAAAAACAGGGAAACCCTAAAACCATGGCTCTGATACCATGTAGAAAATATGAAAGCAAGAGCAGACTAGAAATGAAACAAGAACACAAATGAAAGACAAAGAGTTACCTTGAGATGAGTGTAGACAAGCCACAAGATTGATTGATTATTGATGTGACACCTACAATTTATAGGTGAGAAGTACAAGATTGAGTAGACTCACTTATGGGATAAATGTAGAGGTACCACATGGCACTAGACTCAAGACACAAAGACTCATCTGAAACTCGACTAGAGAAATAGTACACTTAGTGTGCACTTATTTCCAACATGTTTCTCATTGTCTTTGCAGGATTTGGAGTGATATTATTCACACCATTATGGCTACCTGGGCCCGAATCTAGGGATCTTCGAGGGCTGCGAGAAGAGGAAGTGCGCCCAGTTTATGAGAGAGTGGGACATTGGTATCTTTTTCACATCCTCTCATTCGGGACCCTATTGGCAGCACAGGTTCCTGATTGGTTGAGATCTCCACCTTGCTTGGTGTGAAATCTCCATTTTGTAAAACTTTTTCATACTTAATAGAAGTCTCCTTTCTGAAAAAAAAAATCTCCATTTTGTAAAAATTTTCATACTTTATAGAAGTCTCCTTTCTGAAAAAAAAGAAAAAAAGGAAAAAAAAAGAAAAGCATTTTCTCAATGCTCCACCCTCGTGTTGTTTTTGTGGGTGACAGATGTGCTCTATTTTGTAAGGCTCCCTTTATGAAGAGTAGCCATTGTGGTGAGCACCGGGCACCCGACAGTTTCCAGTTTTTTTTTTTTTTCAGAAAGAGACTTCTATTAAGTATGAGAAAAACATACAACAATCACAGCTATAAGCCGGAAAAGAATAGAATCACCACAATATGTAAGGTGATTTCAACCAGTGAAGAGCATCATGATGTCATATAAGACCTGTGGTACTAGAGGAAAAGAAGATGCCATGGTCCCACTCCCACATAAATATCACGCGCTTCGCCTGCGCAGAACGAGAGGGCCCCTGAATGTGAGCCCAAGTAGCCGTAAGAGTATGGATGATATCACCCCATTTTGTACTAATGCACTGAGACCCAAAAATTTGGACACCCTCAATAGCCTCCGTGCATCTAGCTCTCCAGATCTGCCATGCTGTAATATTGGCAACAATCTCCCAACTGGTGTGAATCCTCTGTCTGGGGAGTGTATAATCAAAGTGAGGAACATCCTGCAATAAACCATGCTGGGCAATATCTCTATGAATGAAAATAGCAGAATCTGTACCACTACCCTCATAAAAAAGCTACGGACCGAACTGGGAGAGCCAAGCAATTGCCCCCCAAGTCACATGCATGGCTCGGCCACTCAATTTGCCCATAAGTTGGGCTACAGAACCCCAAATTTGCTGTGCAGTGCTGCATCCCCATAAACAATGTTGTACAGTCTTAGAATCTGCTACACACCTAGGACAGGAAGGTGCTACACCGAAAACCGATCTCCACTGATTGGTGGGGAGACCACCGTGTAAGAATAACCAAAAGAAATGAGAGATCTGGCTCCTTCTATATGAGTGCCAAAGTCTATGCCAATATCTGCGCAGTTCCCAGTTTAGACACTGGATAGTGGCCAAATGGTTAGGATATGGCTTATGTAGACACTGGATAGTGGCCAAATGGTTAGGATATGGCTTATGTAGACTTGGCACTCTGCCAAGTAGGATGCATGCTTGTGCGGGCTATGTGACCGCCACATTAGTGAGTACTGGAGACAACAAATTGAGGACACGCTATTCTCAGGTCGCGGGGCTTGTTTGAGGGTCCAGATGGTCTGATATGGCCATGGGAGTTGGGCATAAGTACCTACGGGACTTGGTTGTAGTCTAATATAGTCCTAGTTGGATGATGTGGTTGGTTGGTCATTTTGGACCAAGTCGTGGGTTGGCTAACATGGCCAACGTGGCCGACCTATGTCCATGCTGACCTTGGGTGCTATATGTAGACTAGTTTGGTAGACTTAGTTCATTATCGAGTTCATTGTGTTCAAGCACTCTTGTAATCAAGACATCCTCCATCCACATTTCCAGATCGCCATCAAAGCTCCGTACCCAGAGCACACGGGTTAGAAGATGCAAGGAGTTTGTAATCAAGTTTTTGCAAGCTGTAATATTGTGTACTCTTTACTTCTTTTTGCAATTCAGTGCTTTGTTTTGTGTTGATCCAACTTCCACTATTGTGTATTCTTACATGGTATCACAACATAGGCTCTGGGCAAAGCTTGTTTTTGGCAGTTTGCTATTTGAAGGCAAATTTGGAGAGGTGGCCCAACCTGCAAATAACGCAATCGCTCGTGCCGGCCCTCCATCTTTTGGTGATGGGAAGTTGGATGGGACAAATTACACTCTTTGAAAGTTCAAGATTAGGTCCATTCTTGATTCATATGAGTAAAACCACAACAAGGGTTGATGCAAAGCTGCGCCCTACTCCTGATCCAACGGACCCACTATAGACCATACCGCCAAATCTTGTTCTCGCTTTTGGCATGGAGAGCCGAAGGAATGCAGATACACTTTGTGCCATCATCACAAGTGTCACTGATTCGGTGATGACCCTAATTCAACATACTGCCACAGCTTCCAAAGCATGGCAAGTTCTAAAGAACCAGTATGAAATAGGGAATTAGAGACAAGGATTCAAAACCTTGAGAACGGTCTTGTAATAGAAAGGCATTTTGATGGAGAAGCAGAAGAGCACTTTATATCGCAGATTAAGAGTGTGCAAGATCAGATGGCGGCAATGGGAATCACTAATACCAATAAAGAACTGGTACACAGGTGCATCAGAGTGTTGCCCCTAAAGTATGATAGCTTGGTGACCACACAGAGCACTCAAGTGCGCAACCTGCCTCTTACCTTTGAGGAGTTCGATGCAATGCTAGTGAAGGAGATACGTTTGAGAGCCATAGATGGTAGCAACACGGCATTCTCCGCAAATGCAAAAAAAAGTCAAGGGGAAGGGCTCCAGTAACCTCAGTGCATCTAAAAAGAACAAGAAATCTAAGGCAAAGTGTTTCTACTACGACAAGCTTGGTCACGTGGTCAAAGCATGTAGACTAAAGAAGGCAGATGAGAAGAATGGCACTTTGAAGCCTGGGAAGGAGTCCGGGAACAGTGCTGAAGTGGAATTGGAGCTATTTGTGGCAATAGAAGAAATCTGTGCAAAAACAGAACATTCTTTAGCATCTGATAGTTCATGGATCATCAAGACAATGGAGCATCCCGACATATGACCAGCCATAAAGGCTGGTATACCACCCTCAAGCCTGTGGGGGAGTCCATTCTGGTAGCGGTCGAAAACAACACCAAATATCCAACCAAGGGTTCAAGTATCATTTCTTTTGTTTCTAGCAATGGTATCGGATGCCCTTTATGTGTCAGACATCAAGAGGAATATAATGTCTATTGCGGCCATAGTTGAGTGTGACTTGAAGGTTCTCTTCGATAAGGCTGGTGTAGTCATCACAGATGCTAGCGGCAATGTCATTGTTGGGAAAGGAATCCGGTGCAACAACTTGTATGAGTTTTCGGCTTTTATAGACCGAGCTGATGTCGGGACAAGAAGGCTATGGTATGAGATATTTGGGCATCCAAGCTTTGTAGTCTTAAAAGAGATGCAAAGGTCTAGGATTGTGGCACATCTACCAGCATCTTCAAAGATGTTAGATGTGTGTGAAACTTGTATGATGGTGGGCAAGCAGCATTGGCATGCATTTCCACAGGAAAGCAAGAATCATGCAAATACTCCTCTAGAGATTGTACATGCAAATCACTGTGGTGAAATACCAACCACTGCATTGGGTGGTTCTTCCTGCTTCTTGTTACTGATCGATAATTTTAGTAGGAAGATGTGGGTGTATTTTCTTTAGGATAAGGTTGAAGCTTTTGGAAAGTTCAAAATATTGCAGAACTTGGAAAGTTCAAAATATTGTAGAACTTGGTAGAGAATGAGATAGGAAAGATTCTAAAGAAGTCTTGAATAGATCGAGGAGGAGAATTCACACCAAGTGAGTTCAATGCCTACTACAAGGAGCATGGGATCAAGAGAGATTTGACAGTTGCTCATACTCCAGAACAAAATGAGGTTGTAGAGCACAAGAATTGCAGAGTTTTGGAGATGGCATAGAGTATGTTCAAAGGCAAAGGATTACAATTTTTTTTTAGGCTGAGGTAGTTAACACTGAAGTGCATATCCTTAACAAGAGTTACACAAAGGCGGTGAAGGGCATGACACCTCAAGAAGCATGTTCAGGTAAGAAACGCTCGGTTGCGTATTTCAAGACATTTGGTTGTGAATTGTTTTGTGCATGTTCCAAACTCGTCTAGAACCAAGTGGGATAGCAGAAAGTGTATCTTCTTGGGGTACAGTATGGAGTCAAAGGGTTATTGACTATACGACCCGGAGGCAAAGAAGATAATTGTCAGCCCGTGACGTGGTGTTTCGAGGAACAGCCTCACCAAGTGGAGGAGAGGACTCCGTTCACACTATCCTTCAACAAAGAAGTAGCTGAGTAGACAACCACGAGGGGCAGTACCAACTCCACTAGAGGTGGATTCATCAAATGATGAAGAAGAGAAGCCTTTAACATCTTGTAAGGGGCCATATTCTAAATGGGTGAAGTAGCTCGTGGGATGGATGGGAAAGCTCTGTCCGGAAATCATAGAAGAGCTAGCGATTGTCATTCTTGGTGCGTGTTGGACAACAGCTCTGAAGCGCACAAAAGCTACGCTTTTTTCCTTGTGTAGGTTAGGGTTAGGGCTTCGCTGGGATGTGGGGACATAGAGGGTCTACATGTGAGCTAACGGCGCTAGTAGGATGAAGTCTAGATTGGCTAAGAGCTTATAGTTAATATCCTAGGGCTAATAATGCCCTAGCTTATAAATATAGCAAGAAAGCTTATAAATCAAGAAAGGGAAAATAATAGCCTGGTTATTGCTATATGAGTGACTTTGGATCACCATTGTTGTATGAGGTAGCCTTCCTCTAAGTGCGGCCAGCTAGAGAGGAAGAGCACATCCCTCCCTGTTTTCTATGTTCTACTCCCACCATGGGACAGGGCCCGTTTGTAGCCATCTTTGGCGTTTTCAGTAATGAATAGAATGATCATTTTTTCGGGAAAAGAAAAAGTGACTTTGGGGTCACTTACGAGTTATTGAGGTATCCACGGGATAGATAGGAGGGCTACCGGGGGCGTGCAAGACCTCTGCAAGGTGGGTGGTTCGGCCTAGTGGTATGGGATGCTAGCTTACTAAGAAGGCTCGGGGGTGAGTTTGGAGGGCTCAATGGTTGGGTGGCGAGTTGCTAGCCACAATCTATCACGGTCATGTGATGCATACGATGTCGGGTCTATGAAACCTCATTAGGGTTTTGGTTCTAGGTCGAATGATCCTTGGGCGTGGTTTGTGTGGAGATCTTACATTGGTATGAGAGCCTAGATCTGATAAGTGCTAGAACCAGAGGCATGGAGGATGTACAAGATAGTACCCTCATACAGGCTGAATTTGGCAAGACAGCCATGGGACGATAGCATGGATGTGCAAAGGTCAGAGAAAGGGAGAAAAAGAACCCTTGGTGCGTGGTGGACAGCAGATCTAAATTCCACAAAAGCTATGCTTTTTTCCTTGTGATGTTTCTGCAGACCTGCAAGATAAGGAGGCAATGGTTTGTAGTGCTGGAATTTACTACGAGTAACATATCTATGGCTAGGAACCTCTAAGCAGAGGACCGGCAAGCATAGACAGGCTCACCCGAGATGGGGGCAGGCTCAAGGGTGAACAACAGAGGGAGAAGCAGGGCAATGGTGTGCATAGAAGTTGGAGCAGCCATGGTGTAGCGCTGACAGAGGCAGCTTAGCGTGAGGGTTAGGGTGGCCTGGGACCAGCCCATAGCCAACCCTAAGACCAGCCATGAGTGGCTTGAATAACCAAGGCAAGTGCAGCCATGGGGTACCTACCCAAAGCGGCCAACCCAGACCAGCCAAGAGTGGCCGGCAAGCATAGCCAAAGCGGCACCCAGGCCTGGAGGGCGAGAAGGCCTTCCAATGGGCGGCCAGACCCTAGCATATAGGGCACCTCCGCAATGCGGCAAGGGCCTGGGTAAGAAGCAGAGGGGGCAAGGCAGTGCAGGTTGGCTGGACAGGTCGCTTAGGTGATCTGGAAAGTGAATAGAGAATCAGACGCAGAGTAATGGGCTGCGCAGTACGTACAGGTATGGTTGCACACATGTGATGTACAAATGTGATTGTGGTGGGCCGTCTGGAGAAGGAAGGTTCAAATGGGGAAAAAAAGCATGAGTTAAAAAAAAAGCATAAGTGGAAAGGCAGTGAGCTCCCCGTACCTCAGCGCTATGCACCTCTGTGCGTTTACACCCCCCCCCCCCCGGCCCCCGCCTCTATTTCCCGCGCTTCCTCCCCGCTACCCTGCTGCGCCCACTTTCCTCTGCTGCCTGCGCTGTCGGGCCTCCTCTTTTGCCCCCACCCTCTTCCTGCTTTCCCCTCCGCCTCCCTTCTCTTCGCTGCACTTTCCTCCACCTCACTCAAGAACGGATTACTCTTAAACAAGTTTCAAGTCAGCCTCTCTCTTCGATTAACATCATGGCTAATCAACCCGCTTCGGCCAGCCAGGCGAACCATCCAGTTCTCACAAGACGAGCTTGTGACCCTCTTCGCCGAAATTGAGAAAGACTCAAAGATGACACTCATTGGAAAAACATTTGGCTCTCACCCCTCCTGTATCTAGGCCATGATTGGGTACTAGCAGTGTTGCCTTCCTACTCCACAAAGATGTAAGGCTACTTTGGCAAAGGATTCCTCCAACTAGACTTTGACGCAAAGGGGCAGCCTCAGAAGTGCTCAAGGGCAGTCCCTTCCCTTGGGCCTAAGGAAGATTTTCTTTCTACCCTACACTAGCTACTTCGACTGTGTCGAAGAAGACCGGAACCGTTTACCCTATTACACTCAGATTCCCAAGTCTTCCTCATGCTTATTGACCATTGTTGGAGGCCATTAGGGCAGCCTTTGGGCTGGTCCTACAGGTGACCACCATCCCAGCACTGCTCAGGTAGTCATTGCCTCGGCTGATGCTGTTCCCAGAGTTATGGTGTTTGCTTGTGACAGTGAGCCCTTTGAGGATTTTGTGCTACTTTCGGGACCTAATGGTCCCTTGAAGCAATGTATGGAGACGTCAAGGCGGACCTGACTAGTGCCGGGTCTATCACTAGATGGGCCACTTTGTGTGGGATTGCACCAGGGCTAGGGGTTGTAGGAGGCGGTGCAAACGCGCTCCCCAAGTGACACAACCTAATGCTCTACCTTGGCCAGCCTTTCCCTAGGAGTGGTGGGTCATCTCTCATGGCCACGCTTAAGGTGGGAAGGCTAGGGCACATGATGAGGTCCTTCCCAAAGACAATGTACGCAGTGATGATGTATTGGGTCAGAGTGATGAGTTTGGAGAGTCATCCTCACGAAAGGATGTTGCATCAAGGCAGAATGATTAGGTTGAGTTCTCCTTGCTTGGTATGGACAATATGCAAGATGCACTTGGTATGGATGCATAGGACACGTTGCCATCTTATGAGGCCTTGTAAGATGTGCAGCAAGATATATGCCATGGTGTCCTGCAGGGCACCCATGCATCGTGCACGTATATAGAGACTATGCAGAGTCCAAGACAGAGTGCAAACATGCTGACATTGGACTTTGCTCCACGATTACCCCCTTCTGTAGCATAATGAGAGGCAGGGCTAGACTCTGGCCAACAAGCGGTTGTTTCGGTCTGAAATCAAAGCCTCCTCTTTACCATGAGGATTATCTCATGGAATGTCCAGGGTCTAGGGAGGCTTCCCACGCGCAAAAGGAAGCGTGTTGTTAAGGATCAGCTCCACCCTACCATTACAGGTGGACCCATATGGATGTGTTGCTTCTGCAAGAGCACAAATTGGATATGTTTCAGTGTGGTAAAATCGGTACATAAAGAAAAATTCTCAATCCATGAGTTATCATGTGCTTAATGAATCCAATACATCCCAGGAAAGGGATCTATAAATCTGTATGATAATCATGTATACCATAGATACCATGCTTTTCATCCATTAGCAATGTCTCCCTGAAACAACTAAAGCCAAACAATTCACTCTTCTCCTTGTATACACCTACACGGGTAAGCACCTATCGAAAAAATATATTTGCTAAACACAAAACAAACAACAATGGAAGAGTACTTATCCTTGTTTGTCAAGTTGTTCATAAGTTCGATAGAGATTGTTATCGTCTTCGAAAGAATAATAAATTGGTCTTGGAACAAAAGCAAAGTTTGTGCTTCGAAAATAAATACACAAACTCATATACCCATACATTCTTCTGGACACACTTTTTGGTCTTGTGCACAAGGGACCAAAGGTGGAGTATTCCTTTTAGTGTCAACATCACTTTTGCCTCATGTTATTGGCCATGGTGTTATCATACCTACTAGACTAGAGTGGATTAAGGTTATGCAAGAGGGACGGAAGTTGGGTATCTTGAATATCTATGCGCCTAATGTAGGGGGAGCAACCGCTTGGCTTTGCTTTGTAAGCTGGTTGTTAGGGGCTTTCTTCCAAGCACTGAGCCGTGGAAGGACTTTCTCATGCAGCAAAGCACGAAGTGTGTCTCTGTTCGCGGAGGTGACTAGACTCTCAGCTCACGCTTTATTTTTTCGGATGCATTTCACCGCTCCCCTTCATCCCCCTTGGTTAGGTCCCTCCTACGGGCCTGGGACTGCCTGAGGAGTTTTTTGGTACACATCTCCCCGCGTTCGGCGGAGGAAGTTAACCGGCAACCCATTCTGTGGAATGATTTGATCTTAGATGTGCATGGTAGGCCTCTTGGGGCAGCTATGCATATTCTTTGGGCAGGCTAGGAGACCCTATGCCCCACAGTGCTGGCTTGGAAGAGGTTTCAAAGCCTCACCGAGGTACAGAGATTGGATTTCACGCAGCATTTGAGAGGCTCTAGCCGGAGGATTGCACAGATTGATGCAGCCATTCCCAACCACTGGATTACTGGATCTTTCTTGGAAGGCCGTCATCATTCTTGGTTTGGGGTTTTTGTGGGGGACAAGTGTTCCTCTTGAGGTTATGGGTCTCCCCTTGCCTAGGGAGGATGATATACCGGTCTTTTTTTCTGTACAGGATGGATGGCAGCTGGAGAGATGTGACGTGCAGGACCTTATTGAGGGCCCCCAGATTCGTCCACTCAGAGTTGTTGGCAGGTTAGGGAAGCACGTCTTTGTTGACCCCCCCCCCCGGGATGATCAAAGAGAGTGTTAGCCTTTGGTTGTATGGTGGCTGCCCTATCAGACATTTGCATTGGGACCCCGGTGAGTGGCAGTGGAAGGATGCTTGTAACCCTTTGAAAAGCATGCCTTTTTTCAGTTATACGGTGCCGAATACCAGACATCTTATCTTGGGACACATTCAGAGTGTCCCTACTCTTAGACCCCATTGGGAATCTTACGGCATGTCGACTGACATTCAGAGGTTTTTTTGGCGGAGATTGTGGCATTCTTATAGGAAGCCACAGATTTCCTCCTTTATTTGGGTTTCTCTTCATGGTGGTCTGGCCACCAAATAGTGGAGGTCTGTTACTGGTGCTTGCCCAGCATGCCCTAGATGTGTAGGAATTTCGAAACAACCACACAGGTGGTTTGTAGTGCCAAATGGGGTCACCGTCTCTATCTGTGAGGAAAGGGCTAGGCGTCCTAAGTCTCAAGAAGGCTTCCCGCCACTTGTGCATGCGGTTAGAACCTCCGTGTAGCTTCCCCCACTTACCACGGAGGGTGTGAATAATATGAAGCCATATGCTCCTGGTGGTCCCAGTTGGCGGAGTGTGGGTACCCTCGATGGCCTCACTGCATCTAGCACGCCAAATGTGCCAGGTTGCGATGCTACTGTAAATCTCCCACCTCTGGCATGAGCCTGGCTGCGAGTCACCTGTAGGAGGGGCTGTGATTGGTATTTTTGCAATACGATGGTGAGAGACCTGAAGGGCTAGCCCCCCATCCTCCTCATAAGCCCTGATCGCTCTAGCCTTTGTGGCCCAAGTGACACTGCCCCAAGTGATGATCCGGGTCGATGCCCTATCCATAGCAAAGATGTGGAGAATCCGCCGTTGCCAAATCTGCTGAGCCTTCGGGCAATCCCAGAGGCAATGTCGCTGAGACTCCGGCCGCACCCGGACAAGCCACTAACCAACCTCCAACTGCCAGCCAAGTACCAACCGCCAAACTCCTTTGTGCCATCAACCAAAGAAAGAGTGTGATCTTTCTAGGCAGAAAGCTGTCCAAGAGCCTCTTCCAAAAATCTGAAAGGAAACATTGTGATAGGCCCTGTGACTACCAATGTGCTGTTGTTGCTAGTGTGCCATCTAGCTCAAGCATCTTGATCTTGCGGCCTGGCCGCGTTGTATATGCAAAGAAGGGAGCATCCAAAGTCTCCTCCTGATCCGCAAGATCATGCCAAGTCCACTCTCCTAGGTCCCACCATAGCCGCATGAGAGGTGGGCACTCCCAAATCCATAGCCGCCACCACAGTCTCTCCCTGACTACCTTGGTCGGTGCTGAATCTATGTCCCATTCCCATGCCCGAAAACCGATCACCCTCACCCTCTACAAGGTTCAGCCTCTAGAATCTTCCAAGGGACGCTTTGATCTCTCTAGTCTGCCCAATAGAAAAAGTGAGCAAACCACTATCTTCATCTGCTCCGTGGACCACCACAAGGATATTGTGTCTAGTAAACACTCCTAACCACACTAGGGGGGTTGGGTGTGGAATAGGCATCAGCCACTCCTAAGGGATAGCTGAGTCAATGTCGATGCTGAGTCTATCTCGACCCAGGATCCCTGTCAGGCCTCTCTTCTACTCCTCCAAGGCTAACTTCCTATGTGCAATCCAATCTCCAAGAGACGTGGCTGGTCCTGTGCTCAAGGCTCCCCAAGATACATGTGACCGAGCCCCTAACATGTGGCCACTGGGTAAACGGATCAAGGGGTTCACGACCAAAGGCTGTCAGAGCCGCTCCTCTGAGGCAACCGAAACTATCTGTCTGAGGGCTGGCCTAAGATGATCCCTAGCCCGAAGTAAAATGGCTGCAAATCTGTCCTCAAAAGCTAGGCTAAAACCACAGGCTCTCATCTCTATGAAGATCCATCAGGTACTCTGCGGCCACGGGCCCCCAAGGCTTGGAGTGCGGGCTGAAATCCGGGCCAATAAGAAATACTTCCAGGGCTCACCACTGGGAAGGAGTCCTCTGACAATCAACTTGCCCAGCAGGGCACGGCTCTGAATAGCAGGATCAATGAGGCCATGCCCCCCTCTGCTACGTGGTTGAATGATCACTCGCCATGCCACCTTGGCCCTGGCTGGCCTCCCATCACTTCTGGCCACCTGCCCCATATGCCGCCAAACCCTCTCGCGTGCTTCCACCACCTGTGGAGATATTGGGGCACCAGTGAGGAGGGATCGAAAAAGTCCATGTGGGGGGGGGGGGGTCTGAAACAAAAGCTCCATGTTGGCCACGCAACCTGTGAATATTGTCTCTCCTCCTGTGGGGGCCGGCTATCTCAATGAAATCCCCTATGACTCTATCGCCTGCCTGAGTCCAGAGAGGCCGTGGCATGATACTTGTACTCCACGCTCCTCTCCTCTATGGATCTAATCTCTGTGCTGCCAGTGGCAGCAAGCACTAGCTCTCGATCCACTGACTATCCGGGGACCTCTCCTGAAGCCGCTGTAGAGAGGCAAGACTCCTCCGCAAACTCCTCTCCTGTTCTCGGAAACCCTCTAATTGTCTCTGGGCTGCCTCTTGCAAGAAATAGGTGATCTCCCCTAAGCCCTCATCCACTGTGCGCACAGCAGAACCTGAAAGAAAATCCAATTCCGCCCAAATCTACTCTATCCTATTGCAAATCTCTAGGTCCTGAATGAGGCTGTCTGGGATCCTCGAGCTCATCTTCCTGTCATGCCTCCAAGGGTCCTCTAAGGACAAAATAACGAGGGCGTGGTCAGAAAATGTAGTGCCTGCCAAAATATCAATCATATCCTCTCGGCTGCAAGCCCACTCATCCACGTAAAATCTGTCAAGTCTAGAGGTTGGGGCCGGTGTTCCTCCTATCCAATCTCGAGAAGCAAAGGCTCCCAGGGCTACACCCAAACTCTACAAGATGCCAAGGATTCTGTCCCCTGACTGCAAGAACCATCTCCTCCCAAGCTGACTACTCTGCTCCTGAAACTGTGGTCGTGCCACCCCCAAGTCTGTCCTCTGTTGCCTCTATCATGTTGAATTCACCACCCAAGCACCAAAAGTCAGCCTGAGAGGGAGGGTCTGCCGTACTGAGCTCAGAAATACACCCCCCTCCCTGCGTCCCACAGGGGCTAAAAGATGGGGACCAGAAAGTGTGACTCCTTCCTGAAAGAATCTTCCCGCATTTGCAGGTGTGCCCCTCTGAGAGGTGATGCTCCTAGAGGAATAAAATGTCTATGGGTCCCCCAACCATGGCTCTCTGGAGCTCGCCTCGTAGGACACCTCGTCTCTGAAAGCACTGAGGGCCCCCTAAGCCGTGAATGCTCCATGTAACAATCCGCATGTCAGTCTCTATATGATGCCACACTAGCAAAACTTCCCTCCACTTGAAGAGCCTTGGGTGAGGGTTTAGACGGGGAATAATCACAATCCATGCGGGGGCAAAGGCGCGCTAGGTGGGCACTAATCCTGTCCTCCATGTGATGCCACTCTGTACGAGCGCGAGCGTATGCATGCTCTAGACTCCATCTATCACAATAGAGGTATCTGTAAGAGGGGGAAAGAGGTACCACGTGACAGAAGTATGCATGAAGACAAAAAGCAGCACCCCCAAGCTGGAGACTACCATCTCCCCGTCCTATCCTCGATGAGCAGAACCTCTAAGCTCCATCCTATCCAAGGACCAGAAATGGGTGAGAATGTTGGTGATGCGAAGATCTTGGAGGTGTTGGGAGAGCTCGACTGCCTGGCCTTAGATGGTAACTACCACCATCTCAGGATCCCACTCTGTCCCCGGGGCTGCACTGAAGGGGAAAGAGAAGATCATCGCACCATTATCTGGCGCAGAGAGCCTAGAGTGGTGAAAAACCACACATACCCGAACAAGGGCTACTGTCTCCTCGAAAATGTCGGTCCCTTCCGCCGGTAGACATCAAAAGAAACTATAATCCATTGGCTGTCCCAGGATCCTAGGAGCCCCACTTGGGGACTCTGGTGGAAGAGCCCTCACGGGGGAAGCGACAATGGTCATCTCTATCAGCTCAGAGAACCGATGAAGCAGGGAGAGGAGAGGGGGGGGGGTGAGGAGGTGAGGGAGGGCGGAGGGGTGGAGGCGTGGGGGAGGGGTGCTGCTGGGAGATATCCATCGGAGAGGACGGTTGTGGGGATGGGCTCACTGGGGGCTTAGAGAGGTTGGTCAGCCTCTCAGAACGTTGGGAGTTTTTTTTTTCTTGGGGGGGAGGGGGGGGATTTCAACGAGGGATCGGTCGCCATACCAGTGGGGTCAGAGGGACTGGCAAGGGCGCGTCACCAACAGAAAAATCTAGAGATAAATTCTCATAATGTTTCTTTGACAAAACCGAATCCTCCTGTATGCTTGTATGCTGCCAACCTGACGCACACGGCGGTGACGCTCAGCTCTAGTGCTCGATTGGCGACTCAAGCAGGGACCGTTCACCACTCTCCGGCTCGTGGGTCATCCATGGTGGGTACTTGCTACTCCGTTGTGCCTAGGAATCTGCTCCTCCCTCAGCCCCCTAGTGCGGATCTAAGCAGGAAGCCATGTGGCGGGGGACCACCGGGGGCAGTCTCCTAGACTGACTTCGAGGGCAAGCTCTGGCCAGATGACCCATGTGCCTGCAAATGAAGCATTGGCCCGGAAGGCCGGAATACTCCACTTGCTACATAATGGGGTCGCCCCCGAAGGCTGGGAATAGATATCATGTGAGGCACATAATTCGGCTAGGCAACACAGAGGCAGAGAGTTGGAATCCGGGCTGCTCCTACGAGGGCCGAGGCAACGGGGTGGGGGGGGGGGGGGGATTCCATCACTCTCCTGATGGCACCACCAATCACCAGGAGAAGAGGAAGGTATTCCTTCTCAAGGCTTGGAAAGCAAACTGTCACGGGAAAGCTTGAAACTCCAGCTAGGGGGTCGGATGCCCGGTCGAAGCCATGCTACCACCGTGGCAAAGAAGGCCTGAGCCGTATGCAGTGCAACAGGTCCTCAGCTACATGAAAAGATCAGACGCCGTTGGTGAGTCCGAACTCACCTCGTAGAAGCCACACCCCGAAGGATGAATATCTGAGATCTTTGTAGGCACACCTAAGAGGCTAGCCTGAAAAGATCTCTGATTTGGCCATGCGCGAGCGGCTACCGACAGTCTTGCATACCAAAGTGGAGGCCTCTAGGGATCTGATAGTCGTAGTGAGAAGCTGCAGGTCCGCTTCAGAAAACGAAAAGCAGGCGGCCTCGGTCGGGGGAGACAAAGCAACTGCCATGGAGTCCTCTGGGGCAATACTACAAGAGGCCGAAACTTGCCGAAATAAAGAAAAGCCCACAAGCTAAGGGCGCTATCGACGATGATGGAAAGAAGGGAGGCGACAAGACAAGAGGCACGAGCCGGGGAGGGGGGTGTGGAATAGCGGCACTGGCAAGCAGGACTGAGGGGGGCCAGACGACTGGAAAAGGGGATGGGGGGGACGTAGGGTAGGCACAGGCGGAAGCAGGGGAGGCACAAGCGGGAGCAGGAGGGCGAAGGCGGAGGTAGGGCGAGAGAAGGGGTGCAGGTGGGCAGGAGCATAGGCGAAGGCAAGAGCAAGGGGAGAGAAGGGGGGCGCAAGTGGGCAGGGCAGAGGGGGGAGGGCAGACATGCGGCAAAGGGGAAGCGGTGCATGCACATGTCTGCCCTCCCCCCTAGTGCGGATCTAAGCAGGAAGCCATTGTGGCGGGGGACCACCGGGGGCAGTCTCCCTAGACTGACTTCGAGGCAAGCTCTGGCCAGATGACCCATGTGCCTGCAAATGAAGCATTGGCCCAGAAGGCCGGAATACTCCACTTGCTACATAATGGGGTCGCCCCGAAGGCTGGGAATAGATATCATGTGAGGCACATAATTCGGCTAGGCAACACAGATGCAGAGAGTTGGAATCCTGGCTACTCCTACGAGGGCCGAGGCAACAGTGGGGGGGGGGGGGATTCCATCACTCTCTTGATGGCACCACCAATCACTAGGAGAAGAGGAAGGTATTCCTTCTCAAGGCATGGAAAGCAAACTCTCACGGGAAAGCCTGAAACTCCAGCTAGGGGGTCGGATGCCAGGTCGAAGCCATGCTACCACCGTGCAAAGAAGGCCTGAGCCGTATGCAGTGCAACAGGTCTCAGCTACATGAAAAGATCAGACGCCGCTGGTGAGTCGAACTCCAACCTCGTAGAAGCCACACCCCGAAGGATGAATATCTGAGATCTTTGTAGGCACACCCAAAAGGCTAGCCTGAAGAAGATCTCTGATTTGGCCATGCGCGAGCGGCTACCGATAGTCCTTGCATACCAAAGTGGAGGCCTCTAGGGATGTGATAGTCGTAGTGAGAAGCTCCAGGTCCGCTTCAGAAAACGAAAGGCAGGTAACAGCGGCCTCGGTCGGGGGAGACAGAGCAACTGCCATGGAGTCCTTCTGGGGGCGAAGACTACAAGAGGCCGAACTTGCCAAAAAATAAAGAAAAGCCCACAAGCTAAGGGCGCTATCGACAATGATGGAAGAAGGGGAGGCGACAAGACAAGAGGCACGACCCGCGGGGGGGGGGGGGGGGGGGGGGGGTGTGGGCTAGCGACACTGGCAGGCAGGACAAAGGGGGGGCCAGACGACTGGAAAAGGGGATGGGGGGACGTAGGGGAGGCACAGGCGGGGAGCAGGGGAGGCACAGGCGGGAGCAGGGAGGGCGAAGGCGGAGGCAGGGCGAGAGAAGGGGGTGCAGGTGGGCAGGAGCATAGGCGAAGGCAGGAAGCAAGGGGAGAGAAGGGGGGCGCAACTGGGCAGGGCAGAGGGGGGAGGGCAGACATGCGGCAAAGGGGAAGCGGCGCATGCGCAAGCAGGGTGGTGAAGAGGGGCGCAGGCAGCAACGACGGGGGGGGGGGGGGGGGGGGCAAGCGCAACTTTGCTCATGTCCGACTACAGCAGTACCGAGAGATGTTCCAGCACATGGAACGATGCACAATAGGGATAGTTTGAGATGCCTTGCATGAATCTCAGGGAGATCTCAGGGAGAGTTTCATACTGATCCAAATAAGGTGAGGAGTTTTGCCTCAGATTTTTATTAGACCTTGCTCTCTGTAGAGGCCCACTCTTCTAATAGAGATAATGCACAACAGAAAGTCTGGGAGGGCATGTCCAAGCTTATTACAGATGATATGTGCACCTCTTTGGATGCCCCCTTTTCGAAGGTTGAGCTAAGACATGCTTTGCACGCCCTCTCAAAAGGCAAATGCTCAGGGGATAGTGGCCTCTCTCCATCCTTCTTTTTGCAATTTTGGGATTACATTGGTGATGATGTTGCTACTGCTCTCCTGGAGATGTGTACTGGTATGATGCTCCCTTTTAACACGGAGGGTCTTATCCACCTTGTCCCAAAAGGTGGGGACAAGACCAATATTAGATAGTGGAGGCCCTCTACTTGGATATGCGTACAAAATCTTAGTGAAGACAATGAGTGTGAGGCTTCAGCATGTTCTTCAGAGAATTATTCATGATGCACAAAATGGCTTTTTCCAAGGAAGGAGTATTTTCGATAACATCTTTTCATTATGGGAAGTTGTGGAGTGGGCTAAATCTAGCCAACAACCCCTTGTCGTTCTCTTGCTAGACTTTGAAAAAGATTATGACAGACTTCTTGGAAGGCACAACGGCATGGATGGGTTTCTCCTAGGAATGGATCAGAGGGGTCTCTTGCATGTATAGGGAGGCCCATAGCACAGTCTCGGTCTGTGGGGGGCGTGGTGAGCACTTTCAGATCTCTCATTCCGTGACGCAGGGATCCCCTTAGCTCCACTACTCTACCTTATAGCAGCGGAGGCTATGAGCAAGTTTCTCAGGGTTACCCTTGGGGTCTTGGGCCTCAGGATGCCTCCTGGCAAAGAGGAAGAATTGCTCGACTCAAAGTTAGCAGATGATGCTACTATTCTTTTGGAGGCTTCGGAGGCATGCCTCCGTGCTTTCCACATTGATCAATATCATTGACCTAGAGTTGCACTATAAGGCTTTACTCTGTAGACCTCTTGGAGCAGCAGTCAGAGGATTATGCAGATGAATGTAGCCATACCTAACCATTGGATCATAGGGAACTTCATGGAAGGGCCTCGTCACTTATGGTTTGGGGTATTTTCAGGGATAGGGGTACCTCTTCAGGTCATGTGTCTTCCCACTTCGGGTGAGGACGATGTACCAGTCTTTTACTCCATTTAGGATAGATGGCTTTGGAGAGAAGTTTTGGGCAAGAGACCATTGAGAGTCCATCGGTCTGGCCAGTGAGAGTGGTGGGTAGGACAGGGAAGCACATCTATATTGATCCCCCTCAAGGGATGATTGTAGACTCTTGGAGCCTCTGGTTATATGATGGGTGTCTTATCAAATACTTGCATTGGGACCTTGGTGAATGGAAGTGGAGGGATGCTTTTAACCCCATGAAAAGTATGCCTTTCTTCAGTTACACTAGGCACACACTTGGTTCCGGACAAATCCGGAGGTCCCTTCTTCTAGACCGCATTGGGAGGCTTATGGAATTACCCTAGACATTCAGGGAGCTTTTTGGCGAGGTTGTGGCGCTTGTACAAGGAAACGAAGATTTCCTCTTTTATTTGGCTTTCTTACATGGTGGCCTTATCACCAACCAGTAGAGATCAGTCATTGGCGCTAGCCCAATTTGTCCAAGATGTGGAGGAGCTTCAAAGATTGTCTACCATTGCTCATGGGAGTGTAGGGAGACAAAGGATTTGGATCGCAACAGCACACCTTTTTGGAAGGATGAGGAGGGATGCCTACAGTTGTTTTGGTGCTATTGCTTGGTTGACACAGTCAGGCGCGCAAATCAGGCTTGAAGGGAACAATAGAGATATGATCATGCGGGTTACCTAGGGAGTGGGTTGGCAGTTCTGTCTTCAAGACATGCCAGAGTCAGGCTACGTACCTCTAGCACAGAGATTTGACATTGCATGGGAGATCATTGCTAGCATCATAGCTTGGCACATCTAGAAGGCTAGATGCACTGAGGCCATGGAGGGCACTTTGGTTTATGATACACAGTGCATTTGCAGGATCTAGTGTGATATTATCCGCACACTCATGGCCACTTGGGCCAGGATTCAAGGATCTTCGAGGGTTGTAGAGAGAAAACGTGGCCAATTCATGAGAGAATGGGATCATAGATATTTTTTCACTCTCACATGGGGCCTTGCTGGCAACGCAAGGCATGGAGATTCCCCCCTTGCTTCGTCTGAAATCTCCCTTCTCGTAAAACTTTTTCATACTTAATAATATAAGTCTCTTTTTTTTGGGGGAAAAAAAGCAGAAGGCATCAATGGATCGGAGGCATCAATCCACTCCCACTCACCTAGATCCCACTGAAGATATGTAATAGGACTGCCACCATACAGCCACAAACACCAAGAGCCATGAGTCACTATCTGAGGAGAAGGATCAATGAGCCAGTGCTTCCCTAAATGACCAACAATCCTTACTGGACTAAGCCTGGTATCTAGGATGATCCCCTCCATGCTACATCTCCTCAAACTCCATTCAAGCATGATAGAATAGATGATGCAATCTATAGCCTCCTGGCTCGGGAGAGCAATGACCTGCAGAGGTACCTCTATCCTAGAAAAAACTCCCAGCCATCTCGGATGATAATCTCCATGAAAGGTCCCAGAGGGCCAGTCATGCGGTATAGTTGCATCAATCTGATCAATACGTATGCGAGAGCCCCCTCTCCGATCCACCAGAAGACTCTTAAAGGTCTTCCAAGCAAGAACTATACATGCACATCTCTCCCATCTTGACCACTGCATGTAACAAGATGCACCAAGTGGCCGAACGGCCACTTGGTGGACTGTATATGCACATCTCTCCCATCCTGACCACTACATGTAACGAGATGCACTAAGTGGCCGACCAGCCTCATCCCTAATGAACTCGTTCCACATAATAGGTTGTCGGTAAGCCTCATCCAAAGACCTAGGAAGCCTTTGTCGCAAGAATGGTCCCACACTTCTCCTTGTTGCTGGACTGTATATGCACATCTCTCCCATCCTGACCAATGCATGTAACGAGATGCACCAAGTGGCCAACCAGCCTCATCCCTAATGAACTTGTTCCACATAATAGGTTGTCGGTCAACCTCATCCAAAGACCTAGGAAGCCTCTGTCACAAGAATGGTCTCATACTTCTCCTTGCTCTGACAATGGTTACAATAAGAGGGAAAGATGGTGTCCTGATATCTGCCTCCGTGAACAAAAACCGTGTTGGGTAGCCAATCTCTCCGAACACGGGATGTACATCGAGCTTGTGTTAGGACATTGAGTGGTGTGATCTTCCCAGATTGTACACTAATGGTCAGATGGTGGCCTGATTTAGTAGTAGAAGTAGAACCACTTGCTCAGTAGGGACAATCTTTGATCAAATGATCAATTCCACATTTAGTGCAAGTGAGCACTGGCATGTCATTGGGCATGGTCGCCACTTGTTGTGGTTGGTGTGTATGATTCATATTCTTGTTTGGGCACTCGGCTACTCGATGTGGTCCACTGCTCTGCAGAGCCATAGCATTGTAAGGTCCTCTTCTCATATTTGAGTTTATTCCCTTACCCTTCCATTGTACCGTGGTTTGAAACACAGGTACTTGCGTATTATTCTATAGGACATAATATTCTGGCGTGACCTCACCCATGTCCTCGTAGTATTCCCCACTCTAAGTTCTAATTCTCGCACCAACTCAACATCTTCTGATGGCTCTTCAATCACTACTTGATTGATCTTAGCCTGTGGTGGTTGTGGGGCGGTAGAACTGGTGGTGGCAAGGGCGAAGCGTCTTCTACCCAGAACATCGCCCTAGGTAAGTAGGAAGAGTTGGGAAAAATCCTTCCAAGGCTCAGTGCTTGGTAGAAAACCTCTAACCCCAAGTTTACAAAGCAACGCCTTGCACTGAACATCTGGATCAATAATATTCAGCCCCCCCTCTCGTCTTGGCTAAATAACTGAGAGCCAAGTTACTCTGGCACATGTGTCTGTGGTGCCACCCAAACCTGACCAAAGGAAATTGCGGATCAACCTCGGCAATTGACCAATGCACGCACAAGAGAAGCACCAACAAGAGGCAATAAACCAAGCCGAGGCAAGAATTACCTGATTAGCCATCGATACTCTGGAGGCTAAATCCAATCTCCTGGAGCTCCAATAAAGAAGCTTCTTCCATATATCACAAGCACTGAAGCAAACTACTTTGCAAGAGAAATATCAACCCCAACCTAGCATCCCAAATATCTAGTAGTGCATCCTCTATTGATCCAAGTAAAACCAAGCTCTGCACCCCAAGCAACTCTCGGTGAGTCGCTTATCCAAAAACCAACAGGTGCCAATTAATGAGGGCCCCTACTGCCAAATAAAACTTTTCTAGTGCCACCGAGAACGAACATCAACATATGTGTGAGGCCTCCAAGAACATGGTTGTGTCATCAGCTAACTCAGAGTCAACCAGCTCCTCTTGACTACGAAGAGGCAACCTCAATGTAGAAATACCAATAGTGGAGCGGAGAAAGATGCTCATGGCCTCTACAACTATGATATATAATAATGGGGCTAAAGGGCATCCCTAGCGTACTGAGAGAGATCTGAACCCACTCTCCTCTATCACCGCAAGCGAGCACACTACTGTGGGCATCACGATACATGCCTAAAACTCCCCTGATCCATCTCTGAGAGAAACCCATATGGCTAAGAGTACCCTCAAGGAAGTCCCACTCCACTCTATCATAAGCCTTCTCAAAATTCAAAAGCAGAAGGCTAAAGGCTAATTACTCGGTTTGGCCTATTCCATGGCCTCCCAAAACGAGAAAATGTTATCAAAGATGCTCCTTCCATGTCAGAATCCATTCTGAGTATCATGAATGACATCCTGCAAAATTGGTTGCAATCTAATGCTCACTACCTTATCCATCTCTGAGAAAAAACCATATGGCTAAGAGTACCCTCAAGGAAGTCCCACTCCACTCTATCATAAGCCTTCTCAAAATCCAAAAGCAGAAGGCTAAAGGCTGATTACTCGCTTTGGCCTATTCCATGGCGTGCCAAAACGACAAAATGTTATCAAAGATGCTCCTTCCGTGTAAGAATCCATTCTAAGTATCATGAATGACATCATGCAAAATTAGCTGCAATCTAATGCTCACTGCCTTAGCAAGAATCTTATATGCAGTCCCAAGTAAGGTGATAGGTCTCCACTGTCCAATCAAGGTCTTATCCACACTCTTAGGGATAAGGAAGATAAGCCCCTCAGTGAGAGAAGAAGGCATAGAACCTGTGTCCCACATCTCCTGGAGAGCCAATTTGATCTCTGCCCCAATCTCATCCCAAAAAGTAATGAAAAAAACAAGGGAGACCATCCTCCCCTGGACACTTACCATGAGGTAAGGCATGAAGAGCATGACCAAACTCTTGCATAGAAAAAGGGACATCCAGAACGGCACACATCTCCTCAGTAATCAAATGTGGCAATGCATTCCAAACCTTCCTCTATGACTTGCGTCTCAAGTTAGAATGAGGCTCATCACTAAGAAGCTGGCAATAGAAATCAGTGGCAATCTGTCTAACCATAAGAGGATCTGAATGAAGAGTGCCATGTGAATCCTGCAGTAACTACCTGACACTATCTCTGGCATGAGATGGGTCGTGAGTAGCAAAGAAGTGTTTGTTGCATCTGCTACCCATTTGGGTCCAAAAGGATTTCTGGACATGGTAGCGGTACTCTGCACGCTGCTCAAGAGAGTGATGAAGCTCTACCTTAACAGTACGTAAAGAGTCTACAACCCAGTGACCATGAGGATGTTTCTACTCTTGCCTCTTAGAAAGGGCACACATGTGATAAAAGTCGCTAATATCACAGAGAGCAGAGGCTAGGCTTTGTGAGGCCTTCGAGAAATCATGAGATCTCCAAATATCAAGCGTTTGACGTGATAGCTTTGCATCTGAGAACAAATCATCAGGGATGTGTACATGAGGTGCTGATCCATGGTGACTCAGATCTCTAATGCATAAAACCACTAGGCAATGATCCGATTTTAAAGTGCTTGCAGCAATAAAAGTATGGCCCCTTGTATCAAGCACCCAATCATCCACATAAAATCATCCTCATGCCAACAATCTTTGCCATGAATGGAGAGTATCAACCTCTCCCAAGGCACTCTCTCAAGAGGAAGCACCAAGCCCTCATGTCCACCTCTTTTATCCATTGGCATCTCAACCATGTTAAAATCCCCACAAATAATCCAATGGTCAGCATGAGGCATAAACGTAGTGAGAGATTTCCAAAAGACAATCCTCTCACCTCTATGGTTAGGAGCATAGAGGCCCCCTTTTTGCATACAAGGCACTGCTAGGCCGCAGGATTCAGATGTCGCAGGTTGATGGCACCCTAGCAGCAGCACTACATTGGCAGTCAACAGGGCCTCTCACAGTGTTTTCTCTTAGATTTTTGGAAGAGGCTTTGGGATAGTTTTCGGCCTCTAAAGATCACCCTCTTTCTTTGGTTGACGGCACACAGGAGTTTGGCGGTTGGTACGTTGTTGGCCATTGGTGGTCAACTAACAGCTTGTCCGAGGTGCGGCCACCCTCGGGAGTCTCAGCGACACTGAGTTTGGGATTGCCCGAAGGCTCAGCAAGTTTGGCAGTGGATCCTTTGCATCTTCACGATGGAGAGGACCTCAACCCGTACCATTACATGGGGCATTGTCACTTGGGCCACAGAGGCTAAGGTCACCAAGGCTTACGAGGAGGAAGGTGGAGGGCTAGCCCTTCAAGTCTCTCACCTTCGTATTTCGGCAGTACCAGTCCCAGTCTCATCTACTCATCACTGGAGACCAGGCTTATGCCAGAGATGGGAAATTTGTAGTAGCAGTCTGGCACATATGCAGAGCTAGATGCAGCGAAGCTATCAAGGGTACCCACACTCCGCCTGCGGAGTCCATCGAGAGCATTTGGCTCGACATCATCCATACTCTCCACGGTCAGTAGGAGAAGTTGCAGGGAGGCTCTAACAGCATGCAGAAGCGGCGGGAAGCTTTCTTGAGGCTCTAGCGGCCTAGCCCATTTCTCACTGATAGAGGTGGTAATCCCACTTGGCAATAAAGACCACCAGAGGGAAAGTGCATCTTTCTCCACCTTTTGATTATTTGATCCTCGCCTTGACATGGAGGCGAGTTTGTATCTAGCCCTTCGTGGTTGTACTTAGCCCTTCGTGGCTGTTTTTTCTTTAACTAATAGAAGGATCTTTGGATGAAAATAAAAATAAAAAAATTCAGATGTATAGTTCGGCTTAACATCATCAATTTGGTACATTTCATTTCCATCGTGACATATCGTACGATACAGTTTATCGTACAACAGAGTCTATTGTATGATAAAATTTTAGGATAGCTATTTAAACAACTGGTTTTGTAGTGTGGCCGTGTATTCTTCTCTGCATTGAGAAGAGAGGTAAGTCCCAAGGAGGATAAAAAATTTGTTTACGTGTGCTGACAAAATTTTACATTTGTAAGTAATTTTGTTGTAAAACTGTTGTTCATGATGAAGTATTTTTTTATGAGCAACATAAATGAACTACTAGGCAATTTACATCCCCTTTCATACTTTTCAAAAAGTGTTTAAGAGTGAAAATTTGATTGAAATAATAATTGTTTTTTAATTATGTTACATTTCATTAAATTTATATATAACGTTTTCATTTATTACTTGGATACTTCATTGATTTTTTTTGCTCTTTGATTTTTTCACTCCTAGAAGTTTCGAAACATTCCAGAATGTTCTCCCACAAGGAATGGCCAAAGGAAACGTTCCCCCTGGAAGTTTTAGCCTATCCTACTTAAAATTCATCATTTAAAATGACATTTTTCAAAATTCCATTAGTTTTGTTTGCTGACGTGGCGTTCCCCCGTTCCAGGGGCTCAAAACGTTCCCGTTCCCAGGGGTCCAAACATTCCACCGTTCCCGTTCCTTGGTAACTATGCATCAAACCTCATGACCAAGCTTCCTTGCTTGAGTTATGGCTTCTTTTTCTTCTTTGTGAGAGAATTATGCCTTGCCTTCCACTGTTCTTGTGTTGTCTCTAAATTTTGAAGTGCTATCATCCAAGGTCTCAAGTTGTACTAGGCATTGCTAGCCACAATCCATCGCAGTCACGATGTCGGGTCTATGAAACCTTGCTAGGGTTTTGGTTCTAGGTCAAATGATCCTTGGGCGTGGTCTATGGAGATCTTACACTCTTCCTCGACTCCGTTGCCATAGGCAACCCCTACCCCCCTACTCTAGCTTCCTCCTAGCAAAGTGATGATTGTGGCCGCCTGTAGTCCCTAAAACAGCATGGCCCATGTACAAGTCTTGGCAGCAATATTCAAACCCGGTGGAGACCTTCATATTTTCCTCACCTATTTCAGCCCTCTCCCTGGAGTCTCTGTTGGAGGCCTTTTTCAGGTGCCTCCTTGACACCAGTCCCATAGTGGAGATGGTGGGGCTACTCCATGTGTGTATCATTCACTGCTATCCCCCCCACCCCCCCCCCCCCACCCGCCCGCCCCCCCAGTTGTCGGAGCGGCGGTCTTTTTCCTTCTCCCTGAGTGTTGTCCCCAAGCAGGAATGGGACATCACCTTAATGGACAAGGCCCTCAGAAGACAGCGGGCTATTGGCTTCTCACACTCCCTGGTGACCTTAGGATCCCAGAGGCCATTGGCCAAGCTGGGTCGAGAGTTCCCGACTTCTAGGAGAAGGCCCAACAGGTTCATTTGTTCATCTTCTTCCATCTCAGCTTTGCCGCCAACAGGAACATACATGGCGAATTGGTAGCAAGTGCCAAGTGGACCTTCATGTCTTCAAGTATTGGTGCTCATCTCAACCGGTTGCAGCCTTGGACAGATTGCAATTACTCTTCAAACCGACTCCCAAAACCTCGCACGCTCGAGGAGAGGCCCTCTAGGGCCCGCAGCCTCTTCTCTTAGCCATGTGGATTGTCTCATGGAAAGTATGTGTTCTCGGACATGCCATTTTCATTCGGCGCAAGATGGTAGTGAGTGAAGAACTTCAATGAGTCCTTATGATTCAGGAGCATCATTTGACAGTAGGCAGGAAGGTGCATTGCAAGAAGCTTCTCCCGGGCTGCAATCATAATGGTCCCTCCCTTGCATTTGGTCCTGTGGAGGAACCAGGAAGAGGTTTGCGTCTTCTCTGCAGCAGCCAGCTTGTTACTCAGGTGGTCGGTTCTGGGACCGAGAGCCCAGTGGGTGTTGCTTTGTCTTGGGAAGGACCATGTGGGTCCCCTCAACATTAGACCGTGCCTACCTTTGGATACAGGTGCAGCAGGGCCTTCCCCCTGCGGATCACTGGTGAATGGGGGCTGACTTTGACATGATTGAGGCTCCGGAGAACGACAATGGTGGGAGTACTGATGCCACAGGTACTTGGGCTGAGGGTGCTGTGTGGGAGGAACTGCTTGAGGACGATGATAAAGGGAGATGATGATGATGATAATGATACTGACGACGACAATGATGATGATTAAGGGCAGTAGGCAAAGCTTTAAGCGGCACTTTTGATGTGGGAAGCTATTATGAGGCCTCACTATCTGTCACTCACCATGAGAGCTTATAAGTTTTTTGGATCCTCTCTACGTGCACGTGGAAAGGTCAATATATAAACCACTTAATACCATTTTTGTAGGGAATTTCAGAATTTGTTAATAATATCATTGCCTGGTGCAAATTTTTTGTGTAATAGTGAGTGCACCCGCAGACTTTATCATGTATTTCTGCAAATGAACAAAGGATCAGGAAGGTATTTTTCAACTTCTTTTAAAAGAAAAATGGATCTGGTAATCCAAATTAATAGTTAGGCTAGGGTATGAGAAAAAGTGTGCTCATATATTAACAAGGATTATAGTTCCATGGGTGTGTGTAGCCTGGTGAGTGCACCCGCAGACTTTATCATGTATTTCTGCAAATGAACAAAGGATCAGGAAGGTATTTTTCAACTTCTTTTAAAAGAAAAATGGATCTGGTAATCCAAATTAATAGTTAGGCTAGGGTATGAGAAAAAGTGTGCTCATATATTAACAAGGATTATAGTTCCATGGGTGTGTGTAGCCTGGTGGTTAAGGGTTTCACCTCTTAGGGCAAGGATCTGGGTTCAATATCTACCAAGCTACACCCCACTGGTGGAGGCACCACACATTTATTTCATTATAATTATTGTGTGTACATGTTGAAGGTCCAAGGAACTATATATATGCATTTTCTTCACGTTGAAAATTCACCATTTTAATATTGTGTGTAAGGTCCAAGGAAAGTTGTTCTTACATGTGGACCCTACAAATGAGGGCTCCAGGTGGCGCCGCTCCATGGGACAAGAAGTGTACTCTCCTTTGCAGCTTGCTTTCACAACTCTGGTGGGAAGACAAAGGAAAAAAAATCCTCAAGAACAAGTCATGTTTGGTTTTCTAGTGCTTTTAGAGTCCTCTGATTTTATTATTTTTTAAATCTCTACTTTGGGGACAGGATGAAGGAGAAAGCTGGACTCCTTCACACATCCCTGCATTCTCAGCAATGAACAATGACTATAACTTGCCTGAGAATGTTGCACTCATAACTCTTCAGGTATTTGGCTTGTGAAAATATGAACTGATTTACTTTCCATGATTAAAAGTCTAAATTTTATGACCCTCAAACAGGAGCTTGAGGATGGGCACACTCTTCTCCGCCTCGCCCACCTTTATGCGGTAAAAACTCATAGTTGCATAAACTCTCTGCATTGACAATCAAAACTTTGTACATGTAAATACGTGTAGTGACACGTGTGTTTTGGAACCTAGTCATTTTTTTCATTACCTAACCTTGTTGACAAAATGGGTGTATGATTTGATGATGTGGCATTGCGGCATAGCATTGAGATTCAATGACATGGCATCGTGATGTGGCAGTATAGTATGATTTGATGGTGTGGCATTGCTTATAACAGAGTATGATTTGGTGATGTGGCATTATGACTACGCATGACAGAGTATTGTGGCATTGTGACACGGTTTGTAGATTATGATTTGATTATGTGGCATTGAGACAGCATGTAGCACTCAGTTGACATTGAGAATGAAATGATGAATGAATAAATCCTCCAACATTAAGAAAATATGTACTGTTCTGATTCTTAAATTATAACAACATTGTTATTTTCAGGTAGATGAAGACAAGGAGCTTTCCTCAAAAGCATATGTGGATTTGAAGAAAGTTTTTCCAGACCAAGAGGTGACTTCTCCTTTAAGAGGCTTGTTTGAGTTGATGAAGTGTATTAAAGTATAATAGCAGGGGATTAGTAGATGAACTGGCATTTTTGGGGTTGCTTTCTGTGTAATTATTTTCTGTAGTTGCTGTGTGAGCTTGATCCAAAATGTGGTCTTTACAGATAAAAAGCATTACAGAGATGAGTCTTTCGGCCAATCAACAGAAGTCCGCCATGAAAGCACGTTTGAATTGGAAAGTAGATGGAAGTGGTGATCAAGTGCAGCAGGCAATAAGGGGTGGCCCTGTTGATCCGGATGAACTCATGGTTGAATTGGGACCTATGGAAATACGCACTTTTGTGCTGAGCTTCACTTGAGCATCTGCACATAGAGCTCTTATTTGATCACAGCAGCTTCTATTGGATAACAGCAGCATGTAGAACCCATAACACATGGAATGCTGAGTAGTGCAAAAGTACAATAGAAGTTAATTGGTCAAAATTGCTCAATAATCTTTCGAGTGTCTTGAATGGAAGCTACGGCGGTCCAACTTCTAACTAAGTTTATCAAGGATGTATGATTCCCTAGGCACCTTGCATCTACATGTTTTGGAGTAGAGAGGTGCATCCTCTCTCCATAGAATTTTAGCAATGCCACCACCTTGCAATAGTGCTCTCATGTATTTTGATGTTTAGTTTATCGAATTTTAAGTGTTTGCCTTTCTACAAGCAAGGCCTCCGGGATATTCGTCGAGACCAATGTATAATTCATTGTTGGAAATCAATGCCCCACCCTTGTCATTGTAACTGTGTGGGTGACGGGTTGCTCTATTTTGTAAGGCCCCCTGTATGAGTAGCTGATGTGTTGAGCACCCAGGCGCCTGCCAATCCTTAGTTTGGACATTGCATGTTGGCCATCTGTGGCCGGATGGTTATGTAGACTTGGCACCATGCCAAGTAGGACACATGCAAGTACGGGTCAATGGACCGCACTCTAGGGTAGAAGGATATCTGCCTGGGACACCTTATCCTTGGGTTGTAGAGTTGGTTCATGTACTCACGTACCTATGTACATACCCAGTTGGGGTATGGTCAGTCACAGTATGGTCGGCTGCAATTTGTTGGTCCAACAATAGTCGACTGATACATAGTCTAGTGGTGGCTCCTATCTTGCATATCTTATCTTGTAGATATCGAGATCTATCTTCACTAGAGTAGTGCACCCTTGTATGTGCATGACATCCTATGTCTAGAGTATACCTAGATCACCATCAAAGCTCCTTGCTAGAGCACATGGGTGAGCAGATGTCATCAGGTTGTGACTTTGGTCTGCAACTGTAATTCAGCGTTATTCACCACTTCTCTTGCTTCAAGTACTTCGTCTTAAGGTTAGGTCCAGCTTAGTGTGTTTTCTTACATGGTATCTTAGCTCATGCTCTAGACAAGCTTGGGGGCAAGTGGTTCTTTTGAGAGAAGATTTGGAGAAATGGCACAACCTACTGCAGTCACAGGGCTCAACCACCACCGTTTGGCAGTGGGATGTGAAGCCATGTCCAACTGCAGATCCGATAGATCCACCAAATCCCACTCTTGCTTTGGCATGGAGGAGAAACACAGATAATCTATGTGCCATCATCACTAGCATCACTGATTTTGTGATGACATTGATTCAGCATACGATTAACCGTGGCAAAGACCTAGGTGGTTCTATGAAACTAGTATGAAACAGTGAATCAGACGAAGCCTTGAGAATTAGCTAGCAGTATAGAGGCTCTCTGATGGAGAAGTAGTCAACAATTCGCTACTCGAAAAAAAGGATTTGTGAGATCTGATGGCGGCAGTTGGTATCAACAAATCAAGTGAAGCTATGGCATGATGGTGCATCAAGGTCTTGCTGCAGAAGAATGATAGCTTGATCCCCTCATTGAACACTCAAGTAAGGAATGCTCTAACTTTTGAAGAGTTT
This sequence comes from Cibotium barometz, assembly GCF_041138505.1. Classification (NCBI taxonomy): domain Eukaryota; kingdom Viridiplantae; phylum Streptophyta; class Polypodiopsida; order Cyatheales; family Cibotiaceae; genus Cibotium; species Cibotium barometz. Next base: position 12,495,677 of record NC_141055.1, read on the forward strand.
AGTGCCATGAGGAGGAAATGCATAAGAAGAGTAGGAATGGTGGCGATTCTGCTTTCTGTAGTAGCACAAAGAAAGGTAAGGGGAAGGACTCAGGTAACCCATCTTCAAGAAAAAACAAGAATTGGTGAAATGCTTCTACTATGACAAGCTCGGCTATATGTTGAAGACATGCAGGCAGTGGAAGACAGATGAGAAGAATTGTACTTTGAAGCCATCAAGTCAAGAACTGTGCCAAAGTAAGAATTGGAGCTCTTTGTGGTGATTTAAAGAAATCTGTGCAAAGTCAAAGTATCCTACAACACCCAATGGTTCGTGGATCATTGACAATGGAGCATCTCGAAGGATTGGTATAGCTCCCTACAGCTAGTAGGGGAGTCCCTTGTGGTAGCGGAATGATGCCAAATCTCCAACAAAAGGCACAAGTACTATCTCTTTTGTGTCAAGTAACGGTGATACTAAGTTGTCACAAATGTCCTCTATTATGTACCAAATATTAAGAGGAACATGCTCTCTATTTGCGGCCATAATGGATTGTGACTTGAGGGTTCACTTTGATCAGGCTCGTGCATTCATCATCTTGGATGCCAGTGGCAATGTCATTCAGAGGTACAAGGTGCAACGATCTGTATGAGTTATTAGCTTTGTTTGCACAGGCCGATGTGGGCACTAGCAGGCTGTAGTACGAGAGATTAGGGCACTTGAGCTATGTGGTCTTGAAAGAGATGCATAAGTGTGAGATTCTGGCACACCTACCAACTTATTTAGAGATGTCAGATGCATGTGAAGCTTGTATAATGGGCAAGCAACATAAACAACCTTTTCCACCTAGTGCAAGGGGTTCGGAAGCATGCTCTTACGTTTTGATTTTTTAAAATTAATGTGTATCTAATTAAAAGAAATGGAAAAAAAAATAAGAGGAAAAAAAATAAGAGGGGTGGCGTAAGGCGGAGGGACGAAGGCTATGTGTTTTTTAAATAACAATAAATAAATAAGAGAAAGAAAAAAGAAAGAGAAAAAGGGGAGTTTATTAGGTTTTTTTGTAAATATTGAAAAATGAAAAGGAAAATGGGAGAGGGGGGCTTTTTTTTTGGTTTGTTTTTTCTTACAAACAAAATAAAAAATTAAAAAAAGAGGGTGTTATTAATTGAAAAATAAAAAGAGGGGAAGAAAGAGAAAAGAAAGTTTTTTTTTGTTTTTGAATTTTTTTAAAAAAAGAGGAGGGGTAAAAAAGGAAAAACATAAGGCATTATATATATATATATATATATATATATATATATATGGAAAAATGTCAAAAGTAAATTTTTAAAAAAAAAGAGATTTTTTAGTAAATAAAAAATTAAAAAGGAAAGGGGGGTAAAACTATTAAAAGGAGGGGGGGGGATTTAAAAGTAGTGGGGGTCGCAAAATTTTAAAAACAAATTTGGGGGGAGGGGGGGTTTAAGAAAAGGGAGGCTTTGTCATTGTGCGAGGGATACATGCATGCACATGTGCGTGCAGGTGGGGTGCAAGAAGTGAAAATGTGAGTGTAGTGCACATGCACAGGCAGTGCATGTGCATGTGTATTGTTCACGAGTGCGCAAGTATTGGATGGTAGTGCAACCAAACACAGGTGAGGTGTGTGGGGGGGGGGGGGGGCAGGGGGCGATTTAGGATTGGAATCTACATTCCAAAACACTTGGAACAGGTGAAAGTTTGTAGTTTGAAGTCATAATGAAAGAAAAGACTTGCATTGCCCAAAACCTGCAAGTTGTCGGGTTCTAACTTGATGCTTTGCATTGCCATTGATGCATTTTCTTGGCTCAATCTTTTCTATGCATTGTCAGGAATTGGGATCAATTTGAGATCAACAAAACTTTGTTTGGTGTTGAAAGCACATTTGATGAGGAACTATACACCACAAAGCTAGAGAGGGGTCCTCAAATGCGAGAACGGGAGAGAGAAGCGCGACGGATTGCCCGCGAGATTGAAGGGCAGAGTACGAAGAATCTTCATGTGGGGTGCACATGCGGGCGTGTGAGAAAATGGGTGCACACGTTTGCAGAAGATGCAAGTGTGAGTGCATTTGCAATGTGAATGTGTAAATGGACGTGCGATGTGCAAAGATGTGTGCACAAAGTGCAAAGGTGCATGCACGTGCGTAAATGTGTGGGTGCGTGACGAGCAGTGGTGTGAGCGTGTGCATGCACAAATGAATGTGCACATAAAATGTGTGAGTGTGTGCATCCACGAATGAGTGTGCTATGCAAACGCACGTGCACAAAGGTGGGTGCATGTGTGTGCACACATGAGGATGTGTGTACAGTGCATGCTAATGTGCACGTGTGGGCAAGTATGCATGCACAAGTGGGAATGTGTGGGCTGCTCATGTGTGTATGAGCAAATGTATGCAAACGGATGCATGCATGTGCTAGTGCGAATGTGTGTCCACATGCACTTGGTGGATGTAAGGGGTGTGCATAAGCGCATGCATGCAAGTGTCCATGCGGGTGTGATTGAATGTGCACAGGCAAGTGTGTATGCACGTATGTAAAGGTGGATATGCCATTGTGTAAGAGTGTGTGCATGCGCCGGTGTGCGATGAGTGTGAAGGTGCGAGTGCAAGTGAACGTGCACCCACATGTGCATGTGAGTGTACATACATACACGTGTAGGTGAAAATGTTAGTTTAGTGCACATGCGAGTAAAAAGGTGTGCGCACGAGCGAATATGTAAGTGTACACATACGTGCAAATGTGTGTGCATGTGGTGAAAATTTGTGTGTTTCTAGTTGTTTTTTTGAACATATGTAAATGTAAGGTGTGTGGATATGAGTGTGTTCATGCATGCATGAGTAAATGTGCACGAGAAAGTGCCTGTGTGCGTACATGAAGGCGGATGCATAATTGTGTAAGAATATGAACACATGCTTGTGTGATAAGCATGAAGGTGCGAGTGCAAGTGAATGTGCAAGTGTGGGTGTGCATTGTGAAAACGTATGTAGTGTACGTGCGAGTAAAAAGGTGTGTGCACTAGCAAATATGTAAGACTGTGCATGCATGTGATGTTTTTTTTCAACATTTCTTGTTATGTTTTTGGGTTTTTGTGTTTTTTATTAGTCCTGAGGAAGGTAAAGCATTGTACACTTGACTACATTGCATATGTACATATGGGCTAGGATTCAAGGCTTGCACTCCAACACGGGCAAGGGTGGAGAATCGTTTGCCCATCCATGACGAAACCTTGGACGTCGTCATGGTCAACTTTGTTGGCATGCCTAATTGAGTTGTCTTTCCAGTTCCAGTTTGCAAGTTGGTGTCACGATGTGGCACACACAGGTGTTATGGGGCCATGGGGATCCTCTAGTACGATTTTGATGCAAAATATATGTACATCTATTTGAAAGAGTCTTGGAAGTTAGGAGACAATTATTTTCACTATGTTTTGAAAGAGCCAAATCAACTTATGTTGTGAGTACCGTAAGTCAACATATGGCTAAAGAAAGAGCCAATTGGGAAGCAGCAATGTGCGTACTCATGTATCTCTCAAATGAAATTTAATTTCAGTATTGAGTACACATCATCTTTGTGGGTTGATACTTTCACATCATTGTGATGCAAATTGGGAAAGCAATATTGATGATCAAAATTCAATATCTGTATATGTATTTTCTCTTAGTTCTAGATCTATTTCATGGAAAAGCAAAAACAAAACAATTGTGGATATGTCTCCTACTGAAGCTGATAATAATTCAGCTAAGAATGTAGTGTGAAAATGTTTTGGTTGAGGAGACTACTTGGAGAGATCATGAAGCATTGAGAAAGCTTCAATATTTTGTGCCAACTAGAGTTGTATTCAGCTTAGAAAGAACCTAGTTTTTCATGTAAGGACAAAGCATATTGATGTTCATTATCCATTTTTTCATGAAAGATCTCAAGAAAAATGAGTGAAACTTGTCCACAGTTGTAAAGTTGGGGACTATAAAAGAAAAGAAAAAACTCATGCACATGTAAATCGAGAACACCATAGCCATAGCATGTGTATCTCCATCATGTATCATATGAAAGTAACAAACAATATAGTAAAAGGGGCATACATCTAAGCTATACCCAAGGAATCCATGTGATAACCATCACATGAATGGTCATGAGCTAGCTCCCATGAAAGCCCAAGTGTGGTAGTACACAAGTGCTCCAACAAGTGACACGAGGTCAAATGTAAAATGATCCAAAAGTTCCCTTCCATGGACCACCACCCTTATTTATAGTCCTACCCCAAAACTACTCATAATCCCAATATTTACAACTTTAGGGTATTAAAATAACCCTTTATTACAATGCATCCCGTCCTATAAGATTTTTTCCCCAAAATCACTAATCTCGCAAAAATGTAGTCCTCCTCCTTAGCTTGAATCTCCATGAGTAGGTCTTCAAAGCTTCATATTCTATCACCTTTGGCCTCTTCTTTTGCTGCAATTTCCTGCACATACTCCAAAATAACCTACATACTCATGTCCTCTCAACATGTACTTATCCCCATACATCATCATAAAATTGAGTCCTATGAGCATGTAATAGGCTGAAAGCTACATGTGTACCAACTAGGCATCGTGCTAAACCATCCGATCATTGAAGACTCCCCAAATGTAGGTGTGAAGGCCACCAAAAGTGAAATTATCAAAAATTTCAGCAAGCTACAAATTTCTGAAAATCCCCACAAATCACTCAATATCATCAAGAATAAGCCCATGCTCATGCACAAAATCTAAGGGCTTCCACATAGACTCATCTTCAAGCATCATTTTCCACTTAATAAGGAATTCTTCAATGGTTTGATTCCTTAAAATTCTATGCCTTTTCCCCAACACTTTTTCGGGAATGTATTGTGTCTCCCCTCTTCATCCAAAGGGGGCAACTCTTCCACCACTTGAAGATCTTGTCCCACATACCTCTTGAGGTTGGATACATGAAACACATCATGAATTCTTGTAGTGTTGGGTAATTGAAGCTGGTAGGCTACCTCTCCCACTCTCTTGATGATCATAAAAGGCCCATAGTATCTATGTGCCAACTTGTTGCTAAGTCCACCTCACCATCGTCACAAGAAGGACCAAAAAGCCCCTGACCCTAGTAGTTTTGGAATAACCCTTTGAAAAATTGGATTTAGATTTTGTTGGTGGTCCCATTACCCGCTCTGCCCCTGACCCTAGTAGTTTTGGAATAACCCTTTGAAAAATTGGATTTAGATTTTGTTGGTGGTCCCATTACCCGCTCTGCTGCTAAGGAAACCCATGCGAGAACCTAGGTGCCCTATCATCTCCCGTAGTCTATTTCACAAAATGGGCTGAGCACCTTATATTGAGGAAAATCTTCATTGTTACCTTGTTGTAATTTCTGAAAAAGTGGGGCGGCCGCATGATCAAGCGAGTTTTCCTCTTGTATATCCTCAATCGAATCCTTGTACACCTCCGATATGGAGAAAGAGTGCATGCCCACATACGAGAGAGAGCATCAGCTCGCCACATTGTCTTTTCTTGCTGTATAAGATATCTCAAAGTCATAACTTTGGAGAGTGGCCAACCACCTTCTTTGCTTGGGAGAAAGATTGGGTTGAGACATGAAATACTTGAGAATCCTAAGATTACTTCTCACCTTGAAATGACTCCCACAGATGTAGTGATGCCACTTCTTGATTGCATGTATGATGGCCAACATCTCTTGCTCATAAATGTGCAAAGCCCTTTCCTTGTCCATGAGCATCCTACTCTCATATGAAACTACACGATGCTTTCGATCCTAAACAACCTCAATGCCACTCCCACATGTATCCTCTCTTATGGTAAAAGGTAGAGAAAAATCCGGACACAATAAGATAAGGGATGAAGTAAGGATTTCCTTAAGCTCTTGGAAGCTCTTCTCTGCTATGGCATCCCAAAAGAAGGCCTCTTTCTTGAGCCTATCGGTGAGAGGAGCGGCAATGGATGCATAATGCTCAATGAAACTTATATAAAATGAAGAGAGTCCCAAGAATCCCCTCGATTGAGTGGTGTTAGTTAGAGTAGGCCACTCTTTGACACATTGCACCTTCTTTGAGTCCACTTTGATGCTTTCTTGGCTCACAATGTGCGCCAATACTCTACCTCATGCTCCATAAAAGAACACTTGTTTCTCTCCTTGGCACATACAATTTGTGCTTCCTCAAGGCATTGTATCCCCATCAAGGGTGCCCACACTACATCGGGCCGGACCACCAGTCAATCGTACCACCATCACACCGTAACAATGGATCAACCTTGACTATCCAAAAACGGAGGCGCACCACCAATGGATACATGTGAGGTGCATGCATCAACATTGAAGGCACTGAATTGACACACCAATGGAATCTTAGAGATAGAACATTCTGCCAAAGGCCTTTGCTCTTCGAGGGCATCTTCTAAAGATAGGGGATGCCACCACCACTGACTCTACCTCATGCATAATGGTTCTTTGACTCATCCTAAAGGACATCCTTCATCCCTTACCCATCGTCCTTTATCCTTTATTAGACATCTTTTCCATCCTTTATCCTTCCTACTACATTGTAGCCTTAGCCTGGGGCACTATAGTCACTTGTCATTAGCTTGAGCCTATGTATCGTCCTCTTCACTGACACAATATGGTGAAGGACATGTAACAGTTTTTTGGAGTAGTGAAATTGTTGTCCAACTTCTTGTTCCTCTTGCAATCTTGTTCTCTTGTGTTGTGTTCCGCTCCATAGTGTCTACTAGGTATGTGTGTTGTGTGTCGGTTGTGAGCATCGAGGACTCTAGACATACTATTCTAGACATACTATCCAGAGAAGAGCAACCAACCCTGCTCTACAGGTACATGAAAATTTGGCATGCCCACTCGAACTCTCAAAACTCTGAGTCCTATTCCCTCACCCTTATCTTTGTGTCATCTTTGTATGCCCAATACACGCTCCCATGTTCAGCCCACCATCCCGGAGTCCTCTCTCAATATGCTACCATAGTAGGAAGAGGTTGAATTACGTACCACCTAGGTACCCCCTTCCTCCTCTTCCTGAGGTAACTAACCTTGGTAATCCCACTCTCAATAACAATTTTAGAGGCTAAGCCAACCTCTTGGGTCCAACCAATCCTCCTGGCATAGGACCCCTTTCTACGGTGTTGGGTCAAGACAATGTCAAGATCCCAACCTTCTACGGTGTTGGGTCAAGACAATGTCACAATCCCAACCTTCATAGGTTCTTCCACTAGAGATGTGGATGACCACATTTAGCAGTTCATCTCCATATGCAAGAGCCAGGGCCTTGGGCGCGAGGATGCCTTCTATGGCAGCATATTGAGAGAGGACTCTTGGATGGGCTGGACCACGAGAGCATGTATTGGGCATACAAAGATGACACAGATAAGGGTGAGTGAATAGGACTCCAAGTTTTGAGAGTTCCATTGGGTGTGCCAAATTTTCATGTACCTATAGAGCAGGGTTGGTTTCCCGGCACACTAAGTGGTGGCTCTTCTCTGGATAGTATGTCCAGAGTCCTCAATGCTCACATCTGACATAGAGCACACATACCCGTAGACACTATGGAGTAGAACACAATACAAGAGAACAAGATTACAAGAGGAACAAGAAGCTGGACGACAATCACACTACTCCAAACGCTGTTACATGTCCTTCACCATATTGTGCACACTAAGCAGAGGTCAGTGAAGAGGACGATACATAGGCTCAAGCTAATGACAAGTGACTATAGCACCCCAGGCTGAGGCTACAATCTAGTATGAAGGATAAAGGATGGAAAAGATGTAGAATAAAGGACAAAGGATGATGAGTAAGGGATCATAAGTGGTTCAGTCAATTTTCAACTGACCACTTTGCGGAATGGGCCGCTATGAAGAACACCTTCCTTTGCACCTTCTATCCTGGTAACTATGAGGACTACATTCTCCAAGAGCTAGGGAAGCTACAATTGCTACCAAGGGTGAGGGTGTTGAAACTCATGACATGAGCCATAGTGTTGATGGTCTACTTTTACCGACTTACCCTTGTGACTTCATGGTGTGTTAGTGGGTGACACAGGCCTTGCCCAGGCCCCTTGGCCAAGCCCACCCAACAAAAGTTTCAAGAGAGTCGGCCCCCACCAACTACATTGTTGGAATTCCAAGAGCTAGCCTCTCAACTTGAAAATTCATGACTTATGTTTCAACGTGATGTGGGCTCTATACATCCAACGGTGACATCACTAGATGACTCAATGGGTCAGCTGAAGAAGGAGCTAGAGGCACTCAAAGTGAGCCAAAAAAATTTCGAGCAAGGAAAGTACCATGCTCCAAATCAAAAGGGAGATTAAGGAATTCAAGACTCAAAAAGAAGGCAAGGAGGACCCCTATGGTGTGCTATATGCCAGTCACTTGGACACACCATCCAAGAATGCCCAAAGAGGAGGTACTACTCATTGGCGAAAAAGGAGGACATGAAGACAAAGCTGCTACTATCTCAAGGGGCTTCGTTAGCTTCATCCACAAACAACAAACCCCTCACCCCGCCTTGACACCCCTAGCCCATTATGCCATAGCTGCTCTTGTCATTCCACAAACCTTCCACTGTGCTCCACCTCCCTCTTTCCAACCTACTCCTTAGGTGGCGTACCTTCCACCACTCATTCCTAATCCCCCTGCACTAGCCACCATGGTAGCAACCCCCATGAACCGTCCTACATACCCTCCCCAACCTCAAAATTGCTCCATCCTCTACTACTATGGGGGATGTGGGGAATATGGCCACCAAATTCGTGTCATTAGCTTGAGCCTGTGTATCATCCTCTTCACTATACTTCTGCTCAATGTGCATGGTAGAGTGAAGGACATTTAATAGTGTTTGGAGTAGTGCAAGTGTCGTTCAACTTCTTTTTCCTCTTGCAATATTTTTCTCTTGTGTTGTTTTCTGCTCCATAGTGTCTACTAGTACATGTTTTGTGTGTCACGTTGTGAGCATTGAGGACTCTGGACATACTGTCCAGAGAAGAGCCACCACGTAGTGTGTTGGGAAACCAACCTTACTCTACAGGCATCCAAGACTTGCCTCTCACATGCAACAAATGATCCCCTTTAATCTTGCTATAGATGAGGATATCATAAAAAACACCAATACCAATTTATAAAGGAAGGGCTAAAGCACCTTGTTCATGAGTGCTTGAAAAGTGGCATTTGACAATCCAAAGGGCATAACCATGAAGTGAAAAATCCCTCTATTGGTGTAAAAAGCCTTTTTGAACTCATCCCCTTCCTTCATTCTTATTTGATGATACCCCGATTTGAGATCTATCTTAGAAAAGAACTTGGCTCCCTTAAGCTCATCAAGTAGATCATCAATCATAGGTATGGGATAGCGGTTCTTGATGGTAAGCTTGTTGAGGTCTCTATAAATGCACATCGTATATGTGTCATCCTTCTTCTTGACCACTAGAATGGGAGAAGCAAAAAGAGATTGGTAGCGGTTCTTGATGGTAAGCCCGTTGAGGTCTCTATAAATGCACATTTTATATGTGCCATTCTTCTTCTTGACCACTAGAACGGGAGAAGCAAAAGGAGATTGGTTTGGTTGTACAAATCCCATGTCCATGAGCTCTTGCACTTTCTTGGCAGCCTTCTCTCTCTCAAACTTAGAGAGTCTATAGGATGGCTTATTGATTAGTTTAGTATTTGGCTCAGGGTCTACCACATGATCCACTTCCCGCTTTGGTGGTAGACACTTCGGGGGCTGAAATACATATTTGTACTCCTTTAAACTATGAGCCATAGTGTTGTCAAGGGGCTGTCCACCTTGATTTTCAGCATCCTTTATGAGTTGCAACACATAGATAGAACTGAAATTCTTCATTCCCTCTTTAATTGCTTGGAGGTGATGAGGGAAATCTTGGAAAATCTAATGCCGTTGAGGGTTACAAATTGTGCATCATGCCTAAACCTCATATACTTGTGACCAAGATCCAATGAGAACTCACCCAAAGTGCTCAACCAATCACATCCCAATAAATAGGTCCCAACTCTAGCATAATGAGATTGCCTTACATCAAGTAATCGGGTCCAAGGCTTATGGTAGTGGATGGGCAAAACATAGAAGAAACCTCATTCTCCCTTTTTGCCACTTGAACTCCGATGGCATGTAAAAGCCCTATGGGCTGTAATTTCACATTTTGGATAGATTTGGAGTTGAATCCAACAAAATATGAGCCATGCTTCCATTGATAGTGCCTTAGAGTCTCAAAGTGGTGGCTTCCTTATATCTCATAAGCAAATCATGAGTTATAACACACACATGGGCTCTTTTGCCACTAGGATGGAATGGAAACTCATGATCATCCATAGAGGAAGGCTCTTCTACCATTTCCTCATGACAATCCACATAAGCATCCTCTACCCCATCATCATTTTCAGCTATGTCATTCTCTTCCACAATAATCATGCTCACATTAGATTTCTTGCCCTTGCAAACATGCTCCTTGCTCCACATATAAAGCATAGCTATTTTCTCTTGAATTCTTGAATCCTTGAAGAGTCCAATTGCCTTGACTTGTTGAGAGTTAATGTGGGCTTCTTATCTTGATCAAGGGGCTTCTTTTGACCATTAAATTGAGCATGAAAGTTGCTAACCCTTGGCTTTCCATCCCCAACATTGTAAATTTGGGTATGGAAGAGGGTGTTGTGGGAAAAGAGGTGTTGCCATTATTCCATGTGGCAGTGGATGGTTTTTAGAAGCTCTTATTGGCTGAAAATTGTGGATACCTATTGTACTTTAGCTCATATAGTTCCACAAGTCTCATTTCTTCCTTCAAGTGAGAGGTGTTTGATAAGAGGATCCAACCAATGATGAACGTCCTTAATCTCATGCCATCATTAAGCCCCTCCACATACATTAAAATCTTCATCAAGCTCTTGATTTTGTCTTTGACCATTTCACCCTTTTAAGAAATCCCACACCATTGTTCCATGTACCTATCAAGCACTAAGGGTGAAGTGAATGCCATGTTCATCTCTCTTTTTACCAAGTGTCTCCACCATTGGTGTGCATAGTCTTCCATATGCAATGAGGTAAATTTCACCTTATCCTCTTCACTCTTTGGGTAAAGCTAAAGAGAAGTGTCCATCTTCTTAGTTCACTTGTCCAACTCATTAAGGGCTGAACCATTTCCCTTGAATTTGGATAGAGTGACCTTGTCTTTCATATCCTTTGGAGTGTTGAAGGATGGATCATCTTTGTTTTTGGCCATTGGTTATAAGAGGATAGTAAGTGAGCAAAATCCTTGTATTCCCTCTTGATGTAAGGGAGAAGCTCCACCCAACGAGCATAAGCCACTCTTTGCATGTGAATATGTTCAATTATATTGCAACACATCACTCCCCATAGCATCTTCTTCTACATGTATAGGCTGAATTGGGTTGGGTGGCATTATTGTTGGGATCACCAAAACCCATGCTTATTGATTCATTGGAAACAATATGAGGTCTCCCATGCATGTGTGAAGAATCGGGTTGAATTGGATAGTTTATGGTACTTCCCCATAAGGTTGTCTTGCATCCACCATAAAGCTCACATGTGGTGTAGTTTTCATGGTGGCTTCATGAGGTTCCTTCATTGCTTGCTTGATTGCCCTCTCTATGAGTAGATGGACCTCCTTCTTCTGCGTTCAATTTGCTCTCCATAGCATCAAAATTTGGTCACAATGTTGGCACCCATGGACTGAATGCTTTGAGTAAGGGGATCGAATTTATCCACAAGCATGTGAAAAAGCATGTCATTGGAAATGGTTGGGAGAGAATTTGCCCCATGAGAAGTGGATTTTTGAGAATATCATGCTCCCCCACAGTGCATCCATAGTGCCTAGGTCTTGCTTCTGCAATCCTTCACCTTCAACTTCATCCATGGAAAGAAGAGACTTTCTTGGACTCCCTAGGCTATAGAAGTGTTTTGAAGCTAGGGTTGTTGGATTTGAATAAGCTAAGGCTCTTTAGAAAGGTAATGAGATGAGGAATAAGCCTATGTGATTAGTTTAGGCTCAGTTTGGGCCCTAGTATTCTCTATTTTTAGTTTTTATAAAGAAGGCTTTCACCAAAAAAGGGTCATAAATCCCTACTCAAGAGTTTGATTTGGGAATTATTTAGCTTATTAGAATCCTCTTGGGGGTACTACACACCCATCAAGTTCAGTCTTGAGATCACTTTTAGTGTACAAACTACCAAAACAGGGCTGCTCCACAAAATAGGGTGTATCCACTTAACAATAGCTCCGAATAGTATGTCGCTTGGCTTTTTTGGAAGGTGTAGAATGGGTAATAAATCCTAGGTTTAGATTTAGGTTCAATCCTAAGTCGTTGGGATTGAATCAAGGTTTAAGATTTTAGTAAAAGTGGCAAAATGTTTCCCATAGTTTCGCTTGTTTGCCATTGGGCAGGTATCCTTGTACCACCCCAATTAACATTAGGAGATCAATTCCACATGCTAAGCCTCATGTGAATAGCATTTTACCATGTGCATAGGTCTCCTAAATTTTTTTTGCCATAGTAACCTTTGTTTTTAATGACAATTTCATTTCAAGATGATGTTTATTCTATTTCTTGTTTTTATTTTAATTTATGCTCATCTTGTCGATTTAAATTTAATTCTATGATTTAGCTCTTGATGTTTATGTGAGTTTTGTTTTATTATTCATAAAGTATTTTAAGATCCTATGTCAAAATGATATGGTTTGTCTGTCCGTCCTTGTGTGGTTAATTGGGGATGTTGCATGGACGGTTTGTCTGTCCGTCCCTCTATGGCTAATTGGGGATGTTGCATGGACCTATTAATTTTGTTGCACGTGAATTAGCCCTTGGGGTTATTTATGTATTTTTCCTTTAGACTTGGTTTAGATAGGAAGAATTTATCTATCAATGTACATTGAAACTAGCCCCCTCACTTGCAAATTTTTTGTGGTTGAGTATGTGTTGGAAGAAGATTTGATCTTGGGGCATAAATGGAATGTTGTTGCTACCCAAGTACCACTGTGTTTTGCTAGCGATAGAGTCATCATGATGGTCAACGAAAAAAAATTGACAATACCATACTGCCAGGAAGAGGATCCAACTTTAATGGATATCTATGATGCTGAACGAAAAAGGATACAAGCCTCTTCCACAAAAGCCTCTCTACACAAGGACCTACCATCTGTGTCAATAACCAACTCCGATAAAGCCTCTACTCCTTCAACCCCGTCCTCACCTATGAAGTTCGATGCCAAAACCTCGCAATCCACAGGTATTCTTGAAGAATTTCCCAGATCCCAACCAACTATCTCTAATAGGGAACTCAAAGGAAAGGCCCTGGATCCTATGCATCTTCATCGACAAACCTCATCAAAGGAGACAACCACATGCTCAAAGGCCTCGCTATCAACAGCTACTCAACAAGAGACTCTAACCTCAACAATGCCCATGAGTCTCAAACCTACAGTCTCAGTGCCAACCAAAGTTAAGGAGGGTCCCAAACCTTCCACATCACCCCAAAAGAAAACTCCACCACGATAACCACAATCAATATATCTTAATAGTATCAAAATGTGGGTGGAAAAGCAACTACTTGTTGTAGCTCAAGGCAACTATGAAGGTGCCAATCAAATTTGGGTGCCTCGATAGTCAAAACCTCTTCCTCTCAACGTAGCACTCGAAAGCCAAGGAAGAAGAAAAGTAATCCACAACAGCATCCACAAAAGCCTATGCGAGTTCCTCAAAGAACTCCACCAATGCAACAAGTGTGGGTACCAAAAACATTGCTGCAAGCACAAGGATACTACCAAAGAAATACCAAAGCTTGGGTCCCCAAGTGCATCACAAATTCCCCTAAGCTTACACAAAGAAAGCCTCAACACCAAGCACCTTGGCAAACAAATTACAGTGTTCATCAAATATGGGTACCTGTGCATGCCCTTCAACAACAACAAGGATACTATGATGGTAATTCCATCATATGGTTGCCAAAATCGAACAATGTGAAGAAAACCTCACCACCGACTTCAACCCCAACAACTTCACCCATAGTTCGACAAGAATGGAGGCCTAAGAAATAGCAAGCAAATCCCTCAACCACTCTCGTGCATCCACCACCAACACAAGAACTTGTCTATTCAAGCAAACAATTAGCAGTCTTCCCTACTACCTCAACCTCATTTCAGCAGCAAATTCAGGATCAAATATGGAGACTTAAGAGCACATCAAGAGTAAAATAACAATTCTCTTGTCACCCCTCTGGAAACGATAAATGATCCATCCTAAGCATGTGCAAACACAGTTGTAAAGTCATGGCCCATGTCAGTCCCTGCAGTTTCACGTCATGACTTTCACGTCTACAGATTCACGTCTTGGACTTTCACATCTATAGATTCACGTCTATACTTTCACGTCTTGGATCTTCACGTCATGACTTTCACGTCTGTAGATTCACGTCTTGGACTTTCACGTCTGTACATTCACGTCTTGGACTTTCACGTCTGCACATTCACATCTTGGATCTTCATGTCCTGACTTTCATGTCTGGTCTTTCATGCCTCAGTGTTTCACATCTTAGAAGTTCACGTGGAGGAAAAAAATCGAAGTCAAAATTTACAAATTCAAGGAGTTCCATCTCAAGGCTTAAGAGCCTGCACTTTCACGATTTAAGTCTCATCATGGATTAAGCCATATCACATAATAGCCACTATATATTTGTTAAGCTCATCGCTTACTATTATTTTGGCTAAATTAATGTAGCAGTTCTCCATGAGTACGAATCCATACTCATGCACTGGAGAACATTTGTACCAATGCCTCACCATCAACAACTTCCAAGTACATCTCTGGTGGATGGGAGGGCTATGGTGGACGAAAGCCTAGTCAATGGTACAACCCATCGCTTGGAATTTTCCTTCAAATTACAGACCTCTCCAAACGATACTTATCGACAAAGCTTGTTCATTCTTCCCACACAAAGGTCTTCAACACGATCACGAGGACGCGATCGTCATCAGGAAGGGGGAATGTTAATCCCATTCTAGGATTAACAAGAGCTACCACCATTATCTTACATCAAGGAGTCATGGTAGATACACCAAAGGGTCATACATTCAAGATATGAAGCAATGTTGTCCAAAGCTACAACTTGGACGAGCGCCCGTAATGGTGTGATGGAGTATTTATGGCAATTCCCACTTTAAGAGCATGTGGTAGCAAGTTAGGATGAAGTCCTAAGTGATGTACTTCATGGATATATTATGAGAGTAGTCATTGTAATAGTATTAGGCCTCTTATGAGCCTAAAGTGCCCTGTCGGCTATAGTTTAAGTGAGTGTGAATACTTATGGCCATGTATATAAGTGAATTTCTCTCATAATACAACATACTCTCCCATTGTGCAATTGAGTCTTGCTCTTGCTAATCTCTCTCCTTAATGCATGCTAGTGAGTGTGTGTGAGTGAAGTGAGGTGAGAGGAGGGACGAGGACCCGTAGTGCAACGCGGGCAGTGTGACAACGCTCGTGTGGGAGACGCGGTGGAATTGCTTCTCAAGGAGTTGTAGAGCTTGGAGACCTCAAGGATTACGAGCTTGGCCATTGGAAAGATCCTCCACGACAGTTGCGGTTCACCAAGTAATCTCTTTTCGGATGTGTTTCAAAGAGGGTTAGGGTGAGCCTTAATAGCTATGTTGGCATGTTTCATTATCTTTGGACGAACACCAATGTTCGCATGTGTGCCTTTGCTTAAAGATCAAACAAGGGTTCTCATTCTCGATATGATTGGAATACTTCTTGAATCATTTGAGCTAGACCATGTTGATGACATGCCATATTGGACTAAGCATATGCAAATAGTTCAAGAAAGCAATGAACTGTACCATGCTGTACGTTTGGATGCATAAAATTTCTTAGACTTTTGCTTTAATTGGTTGGAGGTTTGGATTTGGACTATAGAGTAGATGTAAATTAGATGATATTCTTTGCATCCTCAATTTATGTCTTCCAAAACATCATATGAAATTCAAGTATATGCTGAGCCAAGAGATGTGCCAAGAAACTGCGATGTTCTTTAAAAGCCCTATGTTCTTTGGCTATGAGCATGCTTACCACAAGAACCTACCAGCAATCTGGACATATTTTCAAGACTTGGATGGAGACAACACTTTGATTTTTAATGAGACACCGTATCAAATTATGTGGAACATGCCAGGTTCCTATCTTGTATTTCCAAAGCTGTGGAATCAGACATCGAAGGAACTTCAAGACTTCTTAAAAACCACAACTATCCATTGGTTGTGTCAATGGTTATATGCTCATAATAAGAGATGCTACACATAGAATAATGTCTTTCAGACTAATATTAATCTTGAAACAAAGATTGTACTAGAGAAATATTTATGGAGGCGATGTCATTAAATGAATAATGTCTTTCAGACTAATATTAATCTTGAAACAAAGATTGTACTAGAGAAATATTTATGGAGGCGATGTCATTAAATGAAAGGTGCTTTGGACACAAAAGCAATCTTCATTCATGTATGTTATCACAAATCTTGTAAATATTTCAATCCAAAAGACCCATCTTGACATACAAAATCTCAATGGGTATCCCTTCACTTGTATAACAGAAATGTAATTCTACTATGTACTCTCCTATGAGACAATGTACATTTCTCACCAGAAAAAAAAAATTAATGTTATTTGCTAGAGCCTCAAGTCTTATGTATCTTGTTTATTGGTCTTCCTCTTTTCTCTATTATTCATGTAGAAGTCTCAAATTTGATTACAAATGCAAGTTATTTGAATCATTCTAGTTCATACCAATTCAAGTGTCAAGATCTAGTTCATACCAATTCAAGTGTCAAGATCAGTAACTATCATGCATGGCCTATTGTTATTTGAATCATTCTAGTTTATACCAATTTAAGTGTCAAGATCAGTAGCCATCATGCATGGTGTATCGTTTGTTGGTGTCTCCTTTCACATTATTTTATATTTTTATATTTTTATATTTTTCTCATCTTGTACCACTCCCATTATAAACAATTAGAGGTACAAAATGGTCCTAGGGCCATTCCTCTATTAATACACATTTTTGTTCTTAAATTTAAGAGAGTCTCGATCATACATGCACTCATATTTACCTCTTCTAATGCCAGATAAGGCACATGGTTTAAGGGACCTATGTAGCAGCGTCTAGAGTAAAACTTATTCTGTTATTCAAACTAAAACTTTACTTATTATTTGAAGGTGCACATTAGTGCTAGAATGGTTGATTGCCCACAAACTCCCATCTAACTTCAATGTGGTGCATATAAGGTTTGTTCTACTTTTATTTTAAAGCACCAAATTACAGGAGTTTCTCTTTACTCTACAGCCTTAAAATGGCCCTAAGATCATTCTTTTATCTTGTTCTTGGACTACTAAAATAATAATGTGGCACATGGGGGCTCCTAATTTCATAGGATAAATCATATATTTCCTAACAAGTTTGCACAGTCTTTTAATAAATTTTCACACAGAAAGCACACAAAAATGAAAAACACGACCAACCTGGGAATGGGATTTTTCCCACTTTATCTAATATAGTGTTTAGGAGGCTCATAACCTTTGTTTGCAGCATGATTGTTTTGTCTCCTCTAGGTGATCTCTTATAAACCATCGTTCTCTTGCAGTTCTTGACTTTAAAAATGTGATATGAAGAGTTGGTCAAAATTAATATCCTCAAATTTTAACTTTGAAGTGTATTGGTAATAAAGTGGAAGCTTGTTCAAGAAGCTTGTGACCACTTATGTTTTGCATTCTTTATCGTTTTAATGAATCAAAGTAAGGAAGGTTTAAAAGTTGTTGATCTCCTTGAAAGAGTGGCTGATTTCCTTGAAGTAAGGAAGATTTAGAAGTCAATAAAATATTAGATAATTTGGGAAAAATCTCTCTTTGGGAGTCAACTTTTCAATGTAGTTTTGACCATATCTTGAGCACACTAACTCCAAATTTGTCAGAGATTTTAGATTTAGATTCTACTCTTAAAGATCTTTCCAAATGATATGTCACATGAGGGGGTTTTGATAGAATCTTGGATAGGTTTACCACCATAATCTCATTTTTCAAAAGGGAATGAGATTTTTCCCAAATCGTCTATTATGGTGTTAGTCATTGATCTCCTTGAAGTAAGGAGAAGGATGACTTAGAAGTCGTCGATCTTCTTGAAAGACTAGTGACCTCATAAGGGACTGCTTGAGGTAGCCCTTGGCTTATTACGGCCCTCCTTTAGAGATACCAATGGTTTTAGTGTGGTAGAGAGCATGTGGAAAGATCTTGTCTATTAGGGGCATTGGTATCATACCCTTGCTCTCTTTCTGAATCACTAAGAAGCCACAAGGCTAGCAGGCTAAAGTGTAATTTTCTTGTTCCTTCATTTTCGTCCACAAGGTTAGAAGGATTAAATTATAAGTTTTCTTGTTCCTTCATTTTCTTCCTCAAAAGAACATGCTATTTTTCACTTTTTCTATAGTCTAATTACCTATAATGAAGCACCAATCTTGTTAAAGAGCAATCCTTTCCATAGGTACTTCCAAAAACCCACAAGGTTGTTTTGAATAAACTCTTTGCAAGATCAAAATAAATCTCATGCGTGCAGAAAGAGGCTATTCACTTTGGACAACTTTACCACCATGCATCAATATGGCCATGATAACCCTGTTGTAGGAAAAGAATTCCTCAATGCTCCACCCTCATGTTGTTTCTACTACAAGTGACAGATGTGCTCTGTTTTTATAAGGCCCCCTTAATGAGGAGTAGCCATCGTGGTGAGCACCCGATATTTTCAATTTAGATACTAGATAATGGCCAATTGTGGCTGGATGGTTAGGAGAGAAATTATGCAGATTTGGCACTATGCCAAGTAGGATGCATGCTTGTGTGATCTATGTGACCACATTGGTGAGTGTTGGACAACAAATCAAGGACACATTTTTCTCGGTTTACGAGGCTCACTTAAGGGTCCAAACAGTTTCAAATGGCCGATGTAGTCTAACGTGGTCCCATTCGAATAATGTGGTCAATTGGTCATTTTGGACCAAGTCGTGTGTTGGCCGATGTGGTTGACCTACATCCATGCCATCCCCTAGGTAAATATAGACTAATTTGGCAGAAACCTTATTAGATTATCAAGTTCATTGTGTTCAAGCACTCTTATAAGCAAGACATCCTCCGTCTCTAGAGTCTGTCTAGATCACCATCAAAATTCCTTACTCAGAGCACATAGGTGGGCGAACGGCATCAATTTGTAATCAAGTTTTATTCAAGAAATAATAATATTGTTTACTCTTCATTTCTTTCTACAATTTAGTGTACCTCCAATTTTATTACACATTTTATTTACACACCTCCAATTTCATTATGTTTTTACAAATGATTCCTTGGTAACTCCATTTGGGAAATTTTAGTATATCGGGTGATTCCATAAATCTAACAAAACTAGTGAAGATTGACATGCTAAAATATGGTAAAGGATAAGATCTTTAAGCGTATATTTAAGATTGCTTAAGGTTACTACCATTCTAGTAAAAAAACCATAAAAATACTTCCAGACTTTCTAGAAGAGATTACATTAAGTGGTATGCGTCCCTCGCAAAGGAGATCAAGGGTGATTGGGAACAAGTTGGTTGCATTAAATAATGGAGAGGTTTGTATTGATGGTGTCCACAAACACCTTATTATTTGCAATTAGAGAAGTTCAATAGACTTGATAATGAATATATTTGTGAATTGGCACTTAGGTATGAAGCTTTATGGCTTAGATATATGAGCAAGCTAACTTGAAGATTATAGAAAATGAAACCATTGAAGGACCCCAAAACTTGGAACACCTAAAGAATAGGTTTGTATATCTTTGGATCCTTGCATGAGAAGTTTCCTTTTTATCCCACGATCCTAGAATTCCAAGAAGATCATGGAAAAAAATTTAGGACACACATCTCTAATTAGAGCTGCCACCAGAGATAGGTGCACACCCCATTTTTGGGATCAATTGATATGATTTTTTAGTTATATAGTTTAATGAATATGTGTTTTTTAAAATGTTATATGAATTTTTAGTATAGACAGAATAGAAAAATACATTCGTTTATCTTATTAAAAAGCTAGAGAGAAAGTTACGCTTGGAAAAAGTGTTTGAATAGAAAGTTACAAGTTGGTTCTTAGACTCTGTGTATCAAAAATGGATCTCAGTTTGGAGTTCAAATGAGTAATACTTTTAAAAAGCAAGTTTGCGACACCACTTGAAAAGTAAGTGAGGAAGGTGAAAAGTCAAAAGATGACCATCATCCAAAACACATAACCTCTCGACTTTTACTATGTAGATATTTTAAGAATTTTGGGTGCATTCCCAACATGAGAAGCCACCGACATATATTATGCCCCAAATTAAGCACTCAGTGTGCGCGTGTACCTCCAAAACACAAAGTGGCCAAAAATTGGGTTCAAGCCAAGGTCATGTGTAGTCCCAAGACAAAATGAAAGTGATCCACAAAAGTAATAAGCAAAAGGAACCTTAGGCAAAGAATTCCCCCAAAAACTTAGCAAAAATCAAAAGGTTAAAACCTTATCTTGATAAGTCTTCTAGTAAATGCACTTGGAAGTTTATGAAATGCATAAAAAGGGTAAGAAACCCATGAGTCATTCTATCTAGCTTTAGGCCATGTGATTCTTTATTCACGTGTGAAGATTTAGCACTTTACTTATATAATAAACATGAAGCCTTTGTTAAATATTAAAGTATTCTCACTTTTGCAAAAAATTTAAGCTTTCCATAATAGTGAGAACATTGAAAAGCTTTGACCACCCTTCAAGCTTCACTACAATACGTCGGGGGCATAGCAGCGTTTTCTAGCAGCGTCCCAACAGTGTTTTTGCCTATACTATAATTTTGTTGCTGGGTAGAAAAATAACAGTGAAATTTCGCTGCTATTCTCATTGCATAAAATTTCGAGAGTTGTTTAGTGCTGAATTTAAGTTATACATGTCACATACATAAAGAAATTGATTATAGTTTTACAAGTGTTGCTTTATCAATATCTATATCTAATGGAAGCTCAATGAAAAGATGGGGTTTCATATCAATATCACTATCATTATCTAATGAAGTATTATCATGATTGATAGGTGACTCATCATCTTCTTTGGATTGATGTTCCTTATGCTCTTGATCGGCCCCCTCTAAAATGTTTTCTTTGTCTTCGTCTTCCAATGAGCCGATTTGAGATAGTACTTACACCTCATCTAGAGATTCAGCCTCAACATCTTGATCTTGAAAGATATGTTTTGAACAAGGGGAAACTTGTATAACATACCACCACTTTGGATCAATTTGATCGGCGTGAAACACAACCTAATATCACAAAGAAAAGGGGTTACACTTTTATTATAGTACATCAAGATTTACCGATGAGATTGGTGGGTTACTAACCTGTGACAGTGTTGAGGTAGTACGAAAGTATCTTTCTCATCATTTCAAAACTTGGTGGAATCAATTTGAAATAACCCATTTGGATGTTTCTTCACGATTTCTTAAGCACCACTGTATATCACCTTGAACCATTTGATATCAAAGATGAATAGACTAAATGCTCTAAACCCAACCTCAAGAATATCTTGAATAGTTCCACAATACTGAAGATTGTCCTCTATGACATTGGTATCATGTCTACTAGCTCAACTTTCTTGCTTAAAATTTGCCATCACACTACAATCAAATGTGTTTCTTTTAGAATCGATACGCTCCATGTGAAAGTGCCTTCCCTCTGACCATATTACATTATTTAGTTATACTAACATTAAACAAAAACATGACATTTAGTATAGTGCATTAAACAAGGTATATACCAATCGAAGCATGAGTCAGAGATGAAGAATGTACTTACTTGAGGGTCACATTATCTTGCATACTCATGCTCTTCTCTTGTGATCATCTCTCCATTTTTTGATGTCATCAATATTGCCATACAAAGCCATTCTATATTATTGATCACATTTGGTAGAGGTTCCAAGCCGGGTGGGAATGGCATGCATCTATTTGCTCTTTCGAAATCTCTTTGCTCATCCTTTTGTCTATTGAATACTTGTATCTCCCAATCCACTTCTCCATCATCATGGGACTATTTAGAATGCAAAATGTATTCACCTTTTGGCATACGAATGGTCCATCCACCAGTCTTTGTTGCCTTCCTTTTCCTTATGGCACATTAGTGATTAGTTGGTCATTCTCCTCATTGCTCAACAATCATGGCATGAAAGGATCTATGAGAGAGATGTTTTGAGATATATATAGTAGACTCTTGCATAAACCATCCCTCTGCCATGCTTACTTCTGGCCTTTCTCTTTGTCTCACAAAGTCCTTTAAGGTTTTCATGAACCTTTAAAGGAAAAACATCCATCAAACATGAACAACATCACAAAGCACCACTTCATCAACCAAATGCACCACAAAGCACCACTTCATCAACCAAATGCACCACAAGATGTACTAAGAATTGTTCTAGGAAAGTTGTCCTCGATCATACACACTGTCTAAATAGCATTGAGAGACGAGCCATCTCAATGGATGTAGGATCTATCTCCTTTAAGGATATGCACTTATATACATAGCAATCATGTGTACTATTTATTATACATAATTTGTCAGCGCATGAGAATGCCAAATATGCAATATAACTTAGCTAGTGAATTGAAGAGAAGATTCATATCTCACCAAGATTCCCATTTTGTAAAGAGCCTCTCTTACCTTCTTGTCTCCACAACAAACTATAGAAATTGGAAGAATAAACTATTCATAGAAAAAAATGAAAGTTAGTATATGAGCCTACAAATTATATACCATACAGAGAAAATGAATCAGTGAATATTTATATACCTATAATATCTTGTGCCAATCATGTGTCTTGAGGCCATATAATTGCATCTCTCTTTTCTTTTTGGCCTTTGTGAAGGCACCCTTCGATGAATGCATTACTCCTGTTGGTATACAGAAAGACACAATCACACTTTTCACCTTATTGTGCTCCTTCTCGTTCAGTACCCATGGTGCCTTTGGTAGGACCATGTTACCACTCTCACTTTCAAATTGGCCATGCACTTTGAAGGCATCCAATATTTTTGTAAGTCATTCCTTGTACCCTTTGTGTCTCTTTTACCAATTAAATGGTCCCAAATATTTGTTGCCACATTCTTGCTTCAACTCATACCAATATAGAAGTCGAAATAAGATTGAGTGTCTAGACATCCCATCGAGTGTTGGATTGGGGGTGCTTCTCCATACCTCAAACCAATCTCTACCTCTCATCCTCACAAGTGGTGAGACATTATGTGGCATATACTTGGGATGTGAAGGAGGGAGAAATCAATGATGTTTGTTATACACCACCTTCTTAAGTGTAGAGGGTCCCCGAAACAAGTGATGGTCCATAAATCGGACATGCATGATGTCCTAAGGTTGCCAAACCTATTTTAAAATTGAGATGATTGAGAGGTAGAGATATAAACTTAAAGTTTAAAGCTTTAAGTTATCTAGTTCAGTATGTACTTGAGCACTCTGAGATCCTGAGATAGTCATGCATCGTCTAAAGAAAAACTCCTTTCACCTTCACCTTATGCCTATTTATTAGCCTTGAGACATCATGAACTTTGATACCTCACCATAGTGTCTCAAGATCCTCAATCAAACACATGATGTACACATCCATGTTTGCCACCTTATACTTGCCTGATACAAGGAGAGCAAGCATGATATGATCTTTCTTGATTGCCACTCACCATGGAGGGAGGTTGCAATTCACCAATATAATAGGCCAAGTAGACCATGATGTGGAATTGAAGCCAAATGGGTTAACACCATCCATGCCCAAGCCAAGACATAAGTGACGGGGCTCATCTTTAAACTCTGGCGATTCATGCTCCACATGTTGCCATGCCGGTGAATCAGCTATGATCCTTATGATGCCATCGGTTGAACGATGAGAGTAGCATGCCATGTCATGAGTTCTACAATCCCCTTACATCTAAACGTGTGTTAGATGCGATAAATGAAAGGGAAGTGTCTCAACACCTTCCGAGAATTTTGTATCCGTGCAAATTATCCCGATAGAGGCTCTCTCCACATTGTAGACACTGTGTTGCATCTTTATTAACCCCTCTAAATAGGATGTAATCATTGGAACATGCATGCATTTTTGTGTAATCCTCACCTAGCATAGAGTCTCAGAGCATTTTATGACACCCATCTCGTGATTCGATAATAGATTTTGAAGGGAAAGAATCTTCTTGAGAAGCCTACCTACAACATAACATAAGAAATTATATGTCAAAATATCTACAAGGAGAATATAAAACATGAGACATTTTCTATTTAAGAGAATAGAATGAGATGATCTTACCTAAGCAGACTTGTGACACTTGCATCACTCCATCTCTATAAGTTGTTTACAAGTTTAATATCTCCAAGTTTTCTCACAATATGGAGTACAAACATCCCTCATACAAAGGGGTCCTTGTCTCTCTATGCAAGGTTTCCTCCTCTTGTGACATTGCTATATGTAAACCCTGTATATCACGTGCGTTCAAGGCCTATTTAAAAACCCCTTATCTATGAATTTTTATGAATAAAACACACCCTTTTTCTATTCAATCTGTGAATACCCCCTTTAAATGGTACCCTTCTGTATGTATTTTTTTTTAATAAGGATTTTAAAAATCCCTTTTGTTGAACCCACGTGCTATGCTTACATATTTATGAGTGACCTCCTCGAGTGACATTGGAGCTTGCTCTCTATCATCTATGATCTCTCGCTCAAAGAAGTAATTCACCATGTCTTCCATGATGAGATTCTTTTCCTCCTCATGTGGAAATGGTGAAGGCTCCCCTCATTCATTGATTGGCGAAGATGAGTCTCAGCCATGCTTTCCCTATGAAACCTTGCCACCTTTCGAAATCCAACTGATGTCATTGAATGGTACGGCATGTTATTTCTGAGAATAGGTTGATCTACATCCATCACTTAATACATTTATGGGTTTAATACATTTATGGGTTTAATACATTTATGCTAAGGGTATGGGAAAAGGTGTAAACCATGGGTTAGCTTCTAACCCATGGTTATTGACTAGCATTCAAGGCACCTCCTCTAAGTGGCATGAGAGGGGCAAGTGGGCAAGTGGGCAAGTGGGTGTGAGCTAGGCGCCTCCCTTCACTGAGCCTATAAAAGCATGGTCTCTACACCTTCATTGGTTGAATTCTTTGTGACAAATTAACCATAACTTCATTGTATCTTGAGTAGAACAAGAAGCAGAGAGAGGGATGGTTTCTTTGTGAGTATTTTTCTAATGTGAATATTATCTTAACTATGTGAGTGAGAGGAGAGAAATTTTGAGTGAAAGTGAAACTCTTTGTGAGAGGAAGGGAGATAGAGAGTCATCTATGTAAGAGAGGGAGTGGGAGAGCATTTTACTGTGTGGAATTGCTTCAAGTAACACTCACCACCTCTACTCAATGAGGAGGTACCTTCTAAAGGGAAACAATCGGCTCCTGTCATCACCACCAAACAAAGAGCAAGAAGGAGCAATGGGGCATGTAGCTTGAGTAGCATCAGCTCCCTAGGCATTTCTCATCACCAACAGCATAGCATCGGCTCCCTGCATAGCATCTCTCATCATCACAGCACTGTAGGCTTGAGTAGCATCTCCTTGTGTATCTCTGAGGTGACTATAGAGAGGGGTTAGGTGGCCTAAGTTAAGATGGGATAGGCGAAGATAAGGTGGCATGGACAACAGGATATCAACGGCGCCAACATCTCCATGTGGCCACCAACACATTACACTCTTAAATGCAACCACATTGCATGCTTGAAATAGCAAGGACATCCACGACTCTCCATTTTTGGGCTTCAAAAGGTTAATAATCTTAAAAATCTAACAAGAAGGGGTTCACATGCTTTTGTGAACACACTAGTTTAAGTGATAACATCAATGCTAAGTTATCTAGCAAACCTTCATGTGAGGCACTCTTCACTTAGTGGTATGAAAAACATTTAGAAACATTATGGCTTTGTGAGAAAATCTCTTTTGTAAGTCCTATCACTACTATAAAGGACTCCTTGCCATTGTGTATGTCATGCTAGTTCTTGTGAGTCAAGCACCTTTAAGCCACAAAAAATAAAACTAAAAATCCAAAAAGTCAAAATAAAAAAATCAAACAAAACCTTACTATTAGCACAAAGTATGGGATTTTCATCTTTTCTATGTGAAAATATGCATTTGTATGGAGAAGGCGCTTGGTAAACTTGGGTGAAAACAACATCTTTTATACTTACCCTCCACCTATAAAGGGTGTTTTAACCAGAGAGGGACTTTGTGGTAAAATGTCAAAGTCACTAGGGACGGTTCTTTGATAGAAATGACTGTTTTGATGGCACAAAATATCACACTTGGGCCATCAAAATGCAAATGGCCTTAATAGATAAAGATCTATGGGGTCTTGCAAAGTGGTACTGAAAGGAAACCGACAGCACAAAATCTGGAGGCAGTTCAAAAATGGGAAGAAAGTGATGCAAAGGCCTTATCATTCATCATAAGTGGTCTTAGTGGTGATAATCAAATGCATCAGGTCATCTGGTGCTCAATCATGAAGGTTAGCTTATGACTTAAAGCAATTTTTGGTCAGACCAATGGCAATAGCACAACTGTTTCTCAGGAAGCATCTCTATAGGTTAGAGAAAGCTGAAAAGACATCCATTGCCACTCATATGAATGATCTTAGGTGTCTCATCGACCAGCTCTCTGGAGCAGGTGTTACCATCTCAAAAGAAGAAGAAGCTATTTTTGTGCTTCTATGCAGCATGCCTCCAATATTTGAACAGTGCGTTTTTGTCATTTCAAATCAACCTAACCTCACAATTGTCTCAGTAGCACCATCTTTAATCTTAGAAAAAACAAGAATGGAGGCAAGTTCATCATATTCAGCTTTATGTCATCTCTTGGGCGACTAGGCTTTGATTACATATCAAGACAAAAAAAAGGCTCCAAGAACCTGCTATTACTGCAGAAAAAAGGGGCATATGATCAAATATTGCAAGAAAAAGAAGAAAGATGAAGAGAAAGGAAACTCCATTGACAAAGAAAAAGACAAAGACAAAGACAAAAGAAAAAGAGAAATATGAGGTAGAAGCTAATATTGTTGATTCAGATTGGTTCTTTTAGTTTCTTTGTAAAGAATTTTCTTTTTGGTACTAAGTGCCGTGATTCCTTGATCTACACACCCTATGCGATATGCATGTAGATCAAGAGAGGGTTTTGAGAATAGGTTGATCTACATCCATCACTTAGTGTGTGTAAGATTCCTCCTCAGCAACCTGAATAATGAATAAGCCTTTACTTCAATCCCCGGTAATCATTCCCTGTTTTTGAATACAAGAAAATATTATTTTTCCTTGTTTTGCTTAGTGAGATAAAAATTTCTAGAGAGTGGTAAATTAATATTGAAATACATTTGGATATATAAATTCTACAGATATCAAAAATATATTTTCCTAAAATAAAAAATAAAAAAAATTTTTCTAAGGTGCAATTGGAATTAATTAAAAATGATTTAAAAGACCTTAGCCTAAGGGTCAAGATTTTCTAAAAATTTTAGATTATGGTCCAATTAAGGTTCCTATGGACCAATAAGATTAATCCAAGTGTTGGGGATGAGATAAATCCAATGAATAAAAGAAAGTACCCAAAAATGAGTAAATGCCCACATAAGATGAAGAGTTGACTGAGTACAAGATTTATTAGTTAAAAATTATGAAATATTATAAAAAAATGAGATATTTTGGAGTAATCATTCATTTTTGACACCTTGGTAAGGCAAGGGGGAGACTTCAAGAAGGCACCTATTTCACATGTGTGGAGGAGTTTTAAACTCAAAAATAATAAGATATTTTTTTATCTCTCCTCTCTCCTGGATCAAACCAAATAAAAAAGGGAGCCAAACTGGTCCAAATCTTATCCAAATTCAGTCCAACTGAAGCTAAAAAATTCTAGAACTTAGTTGGATCAGTTCGTGGCCTCCCTCACCTATAAATAGACCCTCATTCTTTTGTATTCTCATCTGTGAACTAGACCATACCAATATCACTCTAAAATAAGCATATTTTCTATTATCCTCTATAAATTGGAGAGATTGGAGCTTCTCTCTCTCTTCAACCTTCTTTGGAGTCTTCATCAACATACTAAACCAATTGATTGGTTGGGGGCCTCTCCTTAGACTAAAGAATCAAGCAAAATAAGAGGTAAAGTGTGACTTTATGGTCTTTTTCTTAATCTCTAAATGTTTCTCACTTCTCAACCCCTCTCAAGCTTGAGAAGTATTCAACTGAATGGCTCTTTAATGCAATTGAAGCTCTCTAATTAATTTTAGTGATAAATCTTATAAAGTTTCCATTTTTTTATGCTTAAATTAAAGTATTTTTTAAGCATATCTCTCCTCCCCAAAGAATGGTCATTCCCATGACCTATTCTATATTCAAATGATGCTTCTCATAAAGCAATCCTCAAATCTAAAAGTAAATTCTATGCTTGTCTAGAAGACAAAGAAGTGACCTTTCAATACTTTTGTGCTACTTAATTTATGAAAAAATTAGGAATCAAGTCCATAATTGGATATTGATCCAAATGATAGTTATTCTATCATACTGTATTACTAAAACTTTATGCCTTCAAAATTATTAAAAATTATGAGTAATAGCAGCCGAGCTATGGTAAAATTTTTATAAAATTAACACATAAATCATTTTCATACATAATATGAAAAGAGGACTTCCTACCATATTCTAGGATTAATCATCCTAAGTTAATTGAATAATTCTCATCATAACCACTAGAAAAAATTAATTTTTATGTTTATACATAAATAGTTAATTAGAAAAAAGAAGAATTTCTAGTAATTCATTTTTATGATAAAAGAGAAATTCCCATGACAATAGAAATCCATGTATTCCAATGAGGAAAGAGAAAAATTTGGAATACTAAAATAATGGATATTTTATTTAAAAATTAAAGAATAATTTTAGCTAAATTTATTTTTATGCATAGATAAATTTAAATGATGAAAGTGAAATTTCCACCATAATTGAAATTCAACCATTTAAATGAAAAAAATGGAATTTCTAGTGTAAAGGATTTAATGGAGATTTTTATTTAATTTTTAAGAGAAAATTTAGTTAAATTTATCTTTTTGCATAGATAAATTTAAATGATGAAAGAGGAATTCCCACCATATTTGGAATTCAATCATTTGAATGAGAAAAGTGAAATTTCTAGTTTAATGGAATTAATGGATATGTAATTTTTAAGAGAAATTTTAGATAGATTTAAATTATGATAAAAGAGGAATTCCCATGATATTTGGATTGCACTCATTAAATGAGAAAAAGAGGGATTTCAAGTTTATTAAAAAATAGATATTGGTATTTAGTGAAAAGAAGAATTTTTATGATATTTAAGAAAAGATGGATTTGAATTAAATCTTAGTGTCAAAAGATGAATTTCCACCATAATTCTACCTAATGAATTAAGGTCGAGAAATTATGTGGCATAAAGAATATCTTTGGATATTTTAATTAGAAAAATCACTAAATTGATATTTACCCAAAATTAGATGTTTATCTGAAGGGAATCCTTTTTAAAACTAAACCGAATAAATTTGGTTAGACTACGAGAGGGACAGACAGTAACCCTACTTGTCCACCTCTCGATCTAAAACTTAGTGTGACCAATTCCAGTTCCTAAGTACAAAGAATAGACTACCGAAACTAAACTAGTTTTTCCTTTGACCGAATTCACCAAGAATCTAGTTGGACAAACAAACAAAATGATGTAGATTACCCTCATGAGAGATCAAGGATCCTCATTATGAAACCGGGAATTATGGAGAAAGGGGTTCTGTGGAACTAATCTCAAACTGGGAATTTTACTTACATTGGAACCTCTGTTTTTCATTCAAAGGACTGTTTTATGCCAGAATGCTGGGAGGAAGCATTTGGTATATGTTTTACTAAGAGGAGGTTTGTTGGAACAGCTACTAGTAGGGAGTCGTCAAGTTACGTCGTTCACGGCAAAGCCTGACGAGGTCTTGACCAGCCTCGGTACGGTTAAAATGGAGCGCTTTCGGTACGATGGGCGAGGACCGACGAAGCGGTCCCTAAGTGAAGTACTAGGACACCTAAGGAGGTTCCTAGGTGATGCATGGGCTTGCGGTTTTTGCAAGGACACCCATGCGTACGTCGAGGAAGATTTGGATGGACTAAAGGAAAGCTTTTTGGAAACCAAATTTGATAGTGGATCTTGTTTTGGTTGGCCAGCTGGTCTTCAACGGAGAGTCCAGAGGACACATTTTGTAACATAATGGACTCAAAATAATGGAGAATGATGAGATCAATAAAATTATGATTTCTATTGAAGGATTGTTTTAAAGCCAACCAAATCTGTTATAAATGGTAATTTCATATTGGGTGTGTATATGGTATGCCTACCTTAATTTTTGCATGAAACGCCGGCAACAAGGAGACTTGGGAACTCTTTTCCTCGGTACCCAGGCAAAAACACAACCAAATCTTATAAAGGAATCCCACCAATACAGTGGTCGGGTGGTTGGCTAACCCATGGGCCGGATGGGGTTAGGCTGGATTCCTGTGAAACAATGAGATACGATTAGTTACGTTAATTAGATTAAATCCTGAGAAGACCTTGTTCTGTGGGAGGGGATTAGTGGCTGTGCCTCTGAGGAAAAAAGTAGTGATTCCATGGACCAAGTGCAAGTCTCTTCTTGATCTGACCATGTGACTTCAGGTTCGGTCAAATCAGTTTAACTAGTTAAGATTTGGACTCGTTAGAATAATTCCCCGTTAGAAGATTTTTCCCATGGTGGAATCGCCTGTGCCTTCCAGGCGAGGGGAGTTTTTCTGGGCTCAGTTTTGGAGGAACCGGCTGGGCTAGCCTCTCATCTAGACATCCGCGGGCAAGGCCCCGAGTGTGGATCCCCGCCCCGCGCGGGAGAGGCCGACACTGCTTCCGCCGCGAACCTCGGAGGGGGGATCTCACAAGTTGGTATCAGAGCTTTGTTGAAAGCTAATAAGGATAAGCGAATTCTTATCAAAAACTGATAAGAATTATAAAAACTCTGAAAAAGCATTTACATATTGTATTTTCATTCCATAAGCTTCATTAATGGAAGAATTTTTAATCAAAGAAATTGTTTTTATAGATAAAAGTTCCACACTTATCTGGTGTTCCCAACCTCACCCAGTCACAAGACATGACTGTGTTTGCCTTTGAGCATCTCATCTCTTCCGCTATAACTTGAACGAGCCGAGCAAGACTCGCATGCCATTTCGATGATCTATATTTCCTGACCCCACAGCGGAGAGACGGTGGCACAAGTGGTTTGCAGGGCAGTATGTCCACGCCTCTTGCGACCAGCATGCGATGCTGAGGCAGAACCTCTCATTGGCCCCATGATTCTGATGAAGCTGAAAGTGATATATGGTGTCATTTTATATCACTCGAGACCTCAAAATTTCAGACTTTCCTGCCAAATCTACAGACTCCTTAGTCACTTTATTCCTAAGGAGAAGACATTAGCTCCCTTGGCAGTAAGGGAACATCTGTATGAGGGCATGTCTATATCCTAGTACCGTTGTCTCATGCGTCTCCCGAGGAGATTTCGACTTCTAGAGCCGAGCTGCTCTATGTACATATTGCAACTTTTATATAAATAAAGAAATGTTTTTTGGAGAAAAAATCCCTGATTTTATAAGTGATTGTTTATTGAAACGAATTGATGAAGTAAAATCTATTATCGGACATATGTCACAGATCTCCAATAAGATCATTTATCTTGTTTAAGATATTATTTTTTTTGAACCTCTTAAGTCTTAGGATCTTGTGGACGATATCAAAATAAAAATTTAATAATATATCATTTTTGGCAAAATCATGAGACGAGGAAATCGTGACCGTCAGCCATACCCTCTCTCTGACGACGATGAAGAGCTTGACCCCGACGTTCACAAGGCTCTTCATAGAACTTAGCCAAGACCCTTCAAAGGTGAAGGGGAGAACTTGGGGGATTTTGTCCCCTCAGATTCTTAGAAACCAAAATGAATGAATTCTTAGAGCTAAATCAGGGGAGCAAAACTATCGAAGAATATCACCAGGCATTCGCTCTTCTACTCAAATATTCACCACCTCTAGATGAAGAGCAACTCATGGCCATGTTCATTTGGAGAATGATTGAACCCTTAGACACACTGGTCAAGAATGCCAAGTCAGTATCCACGGCAGAAGCTATCAGAATGCTGAAGGACTTTGCCAAAGCCTTCATTGTGAAAGTCCTGCCGCCAAAGCCAGCTCCCTCATCCTTCAAAAGATTTCAGACATTGGGAAGTTCTTCCAACCTTCCGCCTCCAAAGACACACCAAGGTCCCAACTAGAATCTGAAGACGTGAAGCTTCAGGAATGAAGGAAGACCTTTTCCTCGAAGTACATTCTCAGGAACTCCGGCTCTTTCAAAAATGCAAAGGGAAGAGCCAGCTCAAGGATTGCCCATCTCCTTCAACGGGCCAAGGAAGCCAGGGACCCAGAATTCAGAGACAGAATCCTTCATATCAGCCCAATCAGGGTCCCCCATGCCAGAATCAGGGTAACCCCAGAAGAGTGCCAGCTCAGCTTGCAGCCTCCATGCAAAAGTAGTCTTCGAACTCCCTCCTAGAATTGGAGTAACAAAGAGAGAGAGTTCCACCTCAGACACTGGAGAGCAACCAGAGCAGTCACTATAGCTGAAGAAGTGGAGGAAGAGAAAGGTCATATCTATGCAGCAATAGAGCATTAGGGGAATAACAGTCAATTCTCAGTCCTCCAGACTAGAGTACCAGGGTAAGCAATTCAAGCTTTTGATTGATTCATGCAGTACTCATTCTCATAGCTCTACTGCACTTGTAACCTCTTCCCTCCTGAGTCCCTATTGATCTTCTGACTGGATACACTACTGTCCAAATTTTGACGTAGAATGTTGACATTGATCCCCAGTCAAGCAATTTTCCTCCAAGTTCTTCTGCCGTCCTGTACCATTAGTTGACCCCTTTGTCACAAATCCAAGAACTCCACGGACCCTCTTCTGACCCTCTTCCTTGGTCTTCACCTACTAAGAAATGCCTCAGAAATCTGATGTAGAACCGATTGATTCAGAAGTCTTCAATTAAAATAAACTTTCTTCAGGTATCCTCCAACATCCGCCGACTCTCAAGCTATATTTATCTGATCAAGATATCACCCTAGAGTATCTCAGTTGCCCATGACTGACGCAATAGCCTCCAACCTGTATGTCCCCAAAACTTGAGTTGGCTGAGACATAATTAGCTGTTCGAAATAGTCCTAACTGATCCAAGTGTCACAACTAAAGCTAAATTCTTCACTAATGGGTCCTTTGACCTTCCTTGACTCTCAAGGTGCTTAAATTTCAAAGAGTTACCACACCATAGACTCACTACTGAGCCCAACATAATGTATTCTGACTTTTGGCTAGTCTAACCCAATAGACCCAACTGGAGCAGAATTTCTCCCCTCTATGTTCATTGTCCCTTTTAAGTCTTCAAGACACTTAAACCCCATAAGGATCTAACACACAATTAAACATTTGCTTGCTGACAGCAGTTGACTCTACCCCAGAAACAACTGTCCAATAGCCCTTCTGATTTTTGATACTGACAGTCAAACCTAACTTGAAAATTTCCTCTTCAATACAGAGAGACCAAAACCACCCTTGAAGAGACACAACTAACCCCTATTGGGCCTCAGCTGATATAGGTCAATTCCCTTCTGACCTGACATAGTCTATAACTGGCACCTAACCACTAGCAATACAAAACCTATCAGACTGACTACTAATTGCTTCATATCGTTAGCCCATACCACACAAATGTTAAACAAGACTAGACCAATACTCAAAAAACCTCAATTGGTCTATGCTGACATAGAGCTGATCAAGTTGCCTCTTCTAGTACTTGTTGGCTCAAACATAAGCTAGTTTTAACACAGATCTGATTTAACAAAAGTCAAAACATAAGTTAGTTTTAACATAGATCTGATTTAACAAAAGTCAAAACTTGACCCATAGTTTTTTCTTCTCAACAAACTCCATTAAAACATCATAAAACTAATACCAAAACATAAGATTTCATAGATCCAGCATTAATTGACTTCCGTGTGTACATACAACAAAGAAAATCTCAACACCCCTGAGATTTTGGGAATAAAACAGGAAAAAAGAGAACACAATGAAACCAAGAAACCTCTGTACTATTATCCCAATAAAACCATGTATTGTGACTTCATAAAAAACAAGAAAGAACCACCATAACTGCAAAAACACACTACAGTCAGCCCCACCAACATACATTGTAGAGGATTGTTGTGATGAAGACTTGAGCTATCCAAGTTCTAACAAAATTGCAACCACAAAGGTCTTAGAGAACCCACCTCCTACAAGACCCACTCACCTTTTGTAACTTCTGCTTTGGACAAACGCAAATCAACTCAAACAAAGCCTGTGTTGTCTTCTGTTCACATTAAACAGTCGCATCAAACATCTCTAGAACTACTTCACCCCAAAAAAACGTACCTCTTTTGCTCCTCACAATTCTTTTTCTCTCTATGCCCCTTTGACCTTCTTCTCAATTTCTCTTCTCTACTCCCTTCTTCACATACAACTCACACAAAATTCAATCTTCACTGTCTACAGTCTTCTTCCAAGTGTCTCCTATTCCAATCTTCTCTCCATAGCCTCCCACAACTTTTGCCTTTCTTTCGCATTCTCCCCTCTCTACTACATACAAATGTACTTTTCCACTATTGGCTAAGGAGATAACAAACAACTTTTTTTTTGGGGAAAATGGCCACATAGAAATTACCCTTTCTAAGGTTTTTAACCATACATCCATGATTTGTTGTGTTTTTTCTTGGGTGGGATGCACATTTTATTTGGGAATTTTCTTTGAGCTCAAAAAACCTATCAATGTTTTCTCCCCTAGGCTGAAAAATGCACCAACTCTTCTTCCCCTTGCCTTAGCTTGATGATGAGCTTGAGCATGTTTATATGCTTAGTTGGTTAATTCACACCATATACTAGGGTTTAGGTAACACATATTTCGGCAACAATGAAATCTGTGTGAGCAGTGGGGATTGAAGCTTCCAAAAGAGGCTAATTTCTACAAATTTCAAATTTTGGGTAGTTAATCCTCCTTAATCATTTATTAAGCAGTATTTGCTTGTGTCTGTGTCTAGCTTGCTTTGAGATGAATCTAAGACTTATATGTAGAAGTATATTTTTTATTTTTTTTCTTCTTAAAACACAAACAGTAATCTTTCTTGATTAAGATGACAAATCATTAAGCTAATCTCATAATCCTTTATGCTTAAGACAAGGCTTATGTGATCACTTGGGAAGTGGAGAAAGGGTTAGTAATGATTTTGTTTAATCCATGGCTTTCACAAAAATATTATCATAAAAAGGAGTTGTTCATGTTTATGTTTAAGAAATACGGTATGTGTAAGCATTGGACTTAGCACTTGAATCAGATTAGGGTAAGATTAGCAAGGGATCAATGCACACTTTTCATTTTTTTAAGTGGTGGTTTTGAAGCACCATGATTCACCACAATGGCCAAGGAGAGCTTCCAAAAGCTATCCATTATTTCATTAAGTAACTCTTAATTCATGTTCTATAGTTTTGCATACTAATGCCCCTTTTAGCTTATGAGCTAATGAAAATAACATGCGAATCTTCTTTTGTTATCCATGTGTTTACTAGTCTTACTAGTCTGAGTATTGGATTTTATTATTAAGATAACCATGTTCTTTAATCTTGATCAAAATGGTTTGGCATAAGTCTACTAATCTCATTTAAATAATGAATTGACTTGAGCAAAGATATAAATCTTATGGGGACTTGGGTATTTGATCACATTAATCCCTTCTCAAAAGTGATCTCTAATGTTAGTTTGGATTATAAGTTGGCAAAGTTTATCAACCCTTGATTAGAAAGGTTTTGGTATTTCTTACTAAACTTAATTAAAGAATGGTTTTGGTGACATTCACTAACATTCGATGATTTAGTATTGTTTACTAAATTTAATTAAAGAATGGTTTTGGTGATATTCACTAACCTTTGATGATTTAGTATTGTTTACTAATCTTCTAATAGAAACAACTTGGGCTTAATTCACTAAACCTTATTTGGGGAATGGATTAACCACCATCAAGGAAATTAATCTTAAAAAAATATTAGGAGTGATTTATTTTGAGCTTATGGATAAGTGGTTCATTTTGATCTTAGTAGTGATTCATTTTGAGCTTATGCATAAGTGATTCATTTGATCTTAGTAGTGATTCATTTTGAGCTTATGCATAAGTGATTCATTTGATCTTAGCAGTGATTCATTTTGATATTATGCATAATTCCATTGACCCCTTGGTCTTGTGGAAAGATAGATCTACACTTTAATCTTCTTAATCATTATTGATAACCACAATACAATGATGAAGACAAGTTTTAGGAATCGTCTAAACAAGATCAAAGTGTCATAAGTACTTCAAATATTTTTTAGAATATTGACATCTTTCTATTATGCTCATACTAGGACTACTAATCAACAAAAGGGTAAGAATTGTTAACCTTGTTTGTTAATTTTCTTTCTCCTTTGAGATAATGACTTGCTTTCCTTTCTATAATCAGGGTTGTGAAATTGTAGGATAATATGATTACCTTTTTAGTATAAAAAGCTTATGGATCATGTTAGGATCTTAAATATATATTGTTAAGTATTAAATCATGGTGACACTCTCAAGGTTAAATATTCTTTAATGAAGTACCAAAGACATGATTAGCGAACAATTTCTAAGACTGAGCATAAGTGAGTTGTGCATAGTAGCTTATTAAGTACCATGTCATCTAAGTTGGGATTGGATTGTGAAGAAGTCTAGTGGAGCAAAGCTCAAAGACTCTCCTACTACCAACACGGACCCCACCAAAGCTTCATGGATTGTGAAGAAGTCTCGTGGAGGAAAGCCTCGGAGACTCTCCTATCTTATCACTAACCACCACCAAACTAGCTACAAGATCTAGGTTTGTTCCCAACTAATTGAATTGCTATTTCATTCTTAAATAGTGGGAATAGAAAGAGAAGGTTTCAATGAGGCTTCAATAGAGGTCTAATGATCCACTTGAAAAGTTTTGGAAGTTGGAGAATCCAACTAAGCCTTAAAAAGGATTAGCTTGGGTAAACAAACCGTGTGATTTCAGGAATCCATATAATGACTGTGAATTGTAGACAGTCCTTTGTCATCGGTAGAGTTTTTTCTTGGGGACTAGCAATAAGGTGCTTGGTACTCTTACAATGTTTGCTCGAGGATTAGCTCTACTCTTCTCTTTGGAAATCACATATGGACTTTTTGATGGTGACGTTTTCCTTATGGATGCTTGGTTAATTGACCTCTGCCTTGTTGTGTAGCCTTTTTGTGCTTTTGGGTGTTTGTACGAAGTTAGAAGATGCATAGGAGGCTTGGGCCCCAAATTCTTGCCTCTCACACAAGCTCTCCAGGATGAGGATGAAGAGAGAGAGAGAGAGAGAGAGAGAGAGAGAGAGGGGAGGTAAACATTAAGCACCTCTAAAGATTCAAAATTTTTAAATTTCCATTTGAGCCTTGGGAGCCACTAGGATAGCTAACCATATTTACATTGTAAGGTGAGGTCTTAAGTGTGGGTTAGTTACCCATTAGATATAAGGGGTAGGGATCCCATAGGCAATATGCGATATTGCTTGTGAACTACAGACCTTGTTATCTAAATAAAAATTACCCCAACAATGAATATTCTCTAATAGCAGCAACATGTGCTTTATGAGTGGTATATCATTCAAGGGAAACTAAGAAGTATATAGATACCAGATAGAACAACACCCTCATAAGAGAAACTACAAGTGGCTACACAACTGGTAAATAGACTCAAAGCTTTATTGAGGGTTACATTGTTAAAAAATGAAGTTTTAGCTCGTCATTAACAA
The DNA here is from genome assembly GCF_041138505.1 of Cibotium barometz. Classification (NCBI taxonomy): domain Eukaryota; kingdom Viridiplantae; phylum Streptophyta; class Polypodiopsida; order Cyatheales; family Cibotiaceae; genus Cibotium; species Cibotium barometz. Next base: position 12,533,834 of record NC_141055.1, read on the forward strand.
GTTACCATAACCCCAAAAACATTTGTATTGTATGGGACCCCAGGAAGATAGTTTTTCCCATTTCTTCCCAGTGCTATTCCTAATCAAGCAAGAGCCAATTGATGCTAGAGCCTATGTGCAGATAGTGGAGTGGCTAAAGAAGTGGAGGTCCATAGTCACTAGCCAACACACATGCAAGGTTTTCGCATGTAGACACTCTCTGCAAAAGTGTCAACAATGATAGTTTTTAACTATGCCAATGTTTATGAACATGTGTTTTTAAGTTGTGCTAGCGTTTTTGTGCATGTTTTGCATAGATTGTTGTGTAGAATGATTGATTTGAAGTGCCTACATAGATTTTGAGTTGTGTACATATATGGTAGATATATGTTGATGTGATTGGTTCAAATAAAGTGGCTGCAAAACATGTTTACATAATAACATATTAGGTGGAGGTAATAGTTATTACACATAACAATGTCTGACAGAAGATTGACAATAATAACTTCCAAGCATGGAAGTTTAGGATGAAAAAATTCCTAATGGGAAAAGGACATTGGCAATTTATTATAAGTAGCAAGAAGGAGCTCAAGCTTATGGAAAAAAATCCCACTCCACCACAACTAGTATTGGGGCTTTTAAGGCATGGCATGAGAGGGCCAGCAAGGTTATGTATTGGCTCTCTATTAATGTATCTGATTCTATGTTTGGTCATATATAGGATGCAATGATACCTAAATATGCATGGAATACATTGGTTATAGCACAAGTACTAAAGCTAGGAAGATGTAGTTAAAGCAAGAGCTACATAATCTATAAATGATTAATATATATATCAATGATTACTCATTGACAAAAGGGCTTGTAGATGCCCTCACCTCCTCTATTGGAGCATCAGTTGATGATGATGACTTGGTGTCAATCACTTTGAATAGACTTGGAAAAGACTATGATCAGTTTCGAACATCTATCTAAACTCGGAAAAATTTCCAAACATTTAGGACCTTATAGCCCTTTTGATTAGCGAAGAGCTTAATGTTGGAAATAAATAATCCTCCAGTAATATGCAAGATCATGCTTTTTACATAGATACAGGTAGAGGTAGAGACATATCTTATTCACAAGAATCATGGATAGCAACAACAATAAGATTCTAATCCATAAACAAGTGGAAGAGGCCATTCTAGAGGCAGAGGGAGCTAGAGAGGCCAAGATGGATGGCAAAGAAATCAGGATAGCATGGAGTGCTATTACTATGCAAACCACGCTATATAGCAAAGGACCACTATAAAAAACAAAATGACATAAAAAGACTCAAGATAAAAGTGGGAAACTTTTTATGAGGCAGTGCCATATGCTTAGTTCCACGACTATGGTATTTGATTCGGGTGCCTTTGACCACGTGACCAACCTCCGATGCATGGCTCATATGCCTAGTGAGTAACTTTTTATGAGGTAGCATCATATGCTTAGTTTCAAGACTATGGTATGTTGATTCGGGTGCCTTTGACCACATGACTAGCCTTGGAGCTAGAGAGGCCGAGATGGATGGCAACGAAATTAGAATGGAAATAGCATAGAGTGCTATTACTATGCAAACCATGTCATATACCAAAGGATTGTTATAAAAAAACAAAATGGCATAAAAATGCTAAAGATAAAAGTGAACAACTTTTTATGAGGTAGCATCATATACTTAGTTTCAATTACTATGGTATGTTAACAGATTTGGGTGCCTCTGACCACATGACCAACCTTGGTGTGTGGCTTAAAGAATTAAGAGATTTAAAAAACCTAAGTTATTTAGAAATAGGTGATGATACAAGGCACTCTACTGTGCATGCTAGAAGAGTCTCTTTGTCTATGTAGGATGAAAATTTAAGTATCTTACTAATGTTGTTGATGTGCTTCATGTGCTAAACATAACAAAGAATCTAGTTTCCACTGGGAAAATGATTGAGCAGGCTCTACAAGTGAGGTTTAACCTTCTATCATGGATTGTTAGCCCTCATTGGACACCTCTCTAGCGCATCGATGCCATCCATTGGCAAATTGTCACTTCATTGGCCGTTGACATTAAAAAGGCTAACATTGTATATTTTACATGTGCGATCACTGCTTGTCTATAAAAAGCATGCCACGGGATTAATTATGGAGATTGCATGCTTAGATAAAGTGTTTGCACAAGTCTAGGTGGCCCTGGATAGCCATGGACCTATATTTTAAGTATGGCCGACCAAGGTGTGAAGGCTGAGGGGCCAAGATAAGGGTCAATTTGTGTTCTCACGATTCATTCTCTTATCCAACTAATAGAGTACTCTTCTTCTCTACTCTCTTGCTCTCTCGTGTGTCTCGCTTGCTTGCCTAATTCAATTAGAGCTATTATATGCTTATTGTGTATGTGTGAGTGCATATAAGAGAGGGAGATTGAATGAGAGGAGGCGAGCTTCCTTTGGAGTGCGATAGTTGCATTGGAGTGGAGCTTTGGAGTGTGGTTGCATGGCAACATCGTCTTCTATGAGAATCCGAGCACAAGCGTCATGAGGTGAGTGACACACCTTGCCCATGAAATTGGAAGCTAGGTTATGGAAGATTAGCTTCTCAATTGAGCTATTTAATGCTCCCAAGTGTGGTTGGGCAAAGCCCCACAACCTTGGTTAGTTCGTGCACTCTTTTTATGGTGCAAGGCCCCCCATAAATGACACCGCTGCCGGGGAATAGCCCACCACATAGCCACAGTGCATTTTGAATGTGTGTGTGCATATGATTAATTTCTGTTATCTATTTTTTTAAGAATGGTAGAAATGAATTGTTGGAAATCTGTTCATTTTGTGTTCATTTTGTGGCATTGTTGTAGAAATGAATTGTTGGAAATCTGTTCATTTTGTGGCATTGTTGTTGAAATTTGTAATTTCTACATGTTCAATTTCTGTAATTTCTACATGTTTCTCAATTTTTGCATGTTTTACATTTTCTGTGAGTTCTGCAATTTTCGCATTTAGGTTAATTCTACTTCCACTTATCATTTACATTCAATTTGTGCATTTTGTGGATTTCTACATTTTCTATTTTTTCTATTTTTTCTATTTTTTAATTTTAAAATAAAAAAACATCCAATTGAATATTAAATTGAAAGAATTGGGTTAAATAGACCATAAAATCGGTTTCCTAAATAGTGTTTATCCCAATTTCAACTCCTTACATGGAGAAATTGGGATAAAAACATAAATTTGAGGAGGATTTGCAAGGTGGATTAAATTTTATGTTTTATAGGTTTTTTGTATTTTTGCATTAGTGTAATTAATGCGACTTAATTATGCTTAATCCTCTCTCTAATTGGGGACATCTTGATTGGCTCAATATATTTAATGTGTGTAAGCTTTTAGGCCACTAGTCCCAAAAGTCCGATTCTGTTCTGAGTGGCTGGACACATTTAATGTATGTAGGTCCCAAGTAAAAGATTCTAAGAAAACCCCTTTTCAGTAAAACCGAATATTGAAACTATAAACAGTAAAACAAAAATGTAAAAAAATTAAAATTATTATTTTTTAAAGTGAAAAGGTAAAAGGGAAAGGGAAATGGTAAAAGGTCTTGGGGAAAAAAAAAAGAATTTTTTCGAAAAGTGCTCACACAAACTTGCCTAATATATGTTTTAGGCTGTGCGATTGTGTTGATGCAACTTGTGTGACACCCGAAAAAAACATTTTTACATAGTTAAGGAGCTTAACTATGGGAGCCAGTGCCCATAGCCCTTGTGTGAGACTCCACTACCCCCTCTGCGTATCGGGATTCCCGATTGATAGCAGCGGAAGTAACTTCCTCTTGCACGAGTCAGGGTTTCCCACTCAGGGCCTCGCCCTCGAATGTCCAGACACAAGACTAATGTGGTGGTCATTCCGAAACCGAAACCGAAAAATTTTCCTTGTCTAAAAAACGGTGACGATTCTACCTTTTTTATTTTCTTAACGAATTTTCTAACGGGGTTAAGAGACTAAACTATCCTTCACCTGATTAAACCAGATAGAAGGAAAACTATTACAGACTTAACTTGAAGAAATCAATGCTTTTTTCTTAACCAAATTAGGCACAGCCGTTGATCTAATCATTGGAGAAGTCTTTAGGTTTTTATTTAATTACTCGAGTTCTAAGCGTATTCTTAATTATTTAATTTCATTATTAAAACTCCACTGATTCCAGCCTATCCAACCCATGGGTTAGCCACCAACCACTGGAATCGGTAGAACCAGACAATTACTCACCTACATATAATTGAATGCCTTTCTTAACTTTTGCTTTCGAATACATATACGCACACACTCCTCTTTAAAACTTAACTTATAAAACAATCCATTGACAAACAATTATTAGTTACAGATGTCATAACTCAAAATTTTCATCCAATCCTTGTTTCTTAAAAAAAAAAAGTATCACTCTAGACTCTCGGTTGAGACCAGCAGGTCACCAACGAGATCTAGTAATAGATTACAATAATCATTGGTCCATCATACAATCTTCCACGACATACGCATGGGTGTCCTAGGCACCGCGAGCTCGTGCATCAGCTGGTCAGAACCCTCCAAGATCCTCCTTATGGACTTCTTCGTCGGCCCTCGTCCATCATACCGAAAGCGCACCATTTTAACCGTACCGAGGAGGCTGGTCAAGACTTGGGCAAGTTTTGCCACGTGAGCTGTCCTTTGAACACTCCTCTCCAGCTGCTGCAACCGAGCTTCCCTTAGAAAAACATATACCAAATGCTCCCTCCAGCATTCTGGCGCGTAAGACAGTCCTTTGAGAAAACATGGTTTCTATGCAAGTTTTCAGTTTGATTTTCTTTTGAATACAATGAGCATATCTTAAATCAGTATCCCTAAAACTTTATGATCGAATTACTGAATTTCATAACAGAATTTCTCGAATTCTGTAACCTTGATCCACAGATCAATTCGAAGGGTCTCAAACTTAGTTTCAGATTTGGTGAGAGATTTGAGTGTATTTTTTGGAATTGGTCACATCTTCTTTCCTCAAAATTGATGAAAGAGTTTGGTCTTGGTCATAGTTTGATTCAGGGTTCGAGTCTGATAAGGTTTTTCCTGAACTATCTTTCTCGAAAAGGGGGTGATATTTCAGTTTCTATTTTACTGAATTTCATTCATTGAATATTCACTTAACTGATTTCTAAATTAATCACGAATTCCGATGAGGAATAAATTAATCATTTATCTGAGTATTTTGACTTCGATAGATTTTTTCAATTTTTTCTTTGCAATCCGAGTGAATATAAAACGATAGAAATTTCTCTCTCAGAGTATTTACTTATTCATTTATCAAATACTCATAGAAATTAAACATAGAATTAAAGAGAATTCTAATTTTGATATAAAAATTCTTTATGCATCTATTTATGCATAAAAATCAATTTTAATAGGAATAACACTTTTAAAATAAAAAGAATTTCTCTATGCATCTATTTATGCATAAAAATCAAATTTTACAAGAATAACGCTTTTATAATAAAATTTTCTTTATGCATCTTTCTATGCATAAAATTTAAATTCAATGAAAACAACACTTTTATAATAAAAATTTTCATTATGCATCTTTCTATGCATAGAAATTAAATTCAATGAAAATAACACTTTTATAATAAAAAAAATTATATTATGCATCTTTCTATGCATAGAAATTAAACTCAATGAAAATAACACTTTTATAATAAAAAAATTTCCATTATGCATCTTTCTATGCATAGAAATTAAATTCAATGAAAATAACCTTTTTATAATAAAAACATTTTCATTATGCATCTTTCTATGCATAGAAATTAAATATGAAAATAACACTTTTATACTTAAAAAAATTCCATTATGCATCTTTCCATGCATATAAATTTAATTTAATGAAAATAACAATTTTATAATAAAAAAAAATTCAATTATGGATCTTTCTATGCATATAAATTAAATTCAATGAAAATAACACTTTTACAATAAAAAAATCCATTATGCATCTTTCTATGCATAGAAATTAAATTCAATAAAAATAACACTTTTATAATTAAAAACAATTTCCATTATGCATCTTTTTATGCATAGAATTTAAATTCAATGAAAGTAACACTTTTATAATAAAAAAATTTCCATTATGCATCTTTCTATGCATAGAAATTAAATTCAATGAAAATAACACTTTTATAATAAAAATTTTTTATTATGCATAGAAATTAATTTTAATAATTAATATCAGTGATATCCATGCATATTCATAGGTGAATATGTACATAGAGTAAATAAGGATATTCCTTTTAGAATGCATAAACGGTGGGAATTACTCTTTTAGAATAACATAAAAATAAATTTTCTTTTCCACAAAATTCAAGAAAATTTTGCCATAACCTCCTTTGAATGTTTGACCATTTCTCAATTTTTAACATTCTATTTTCTAGTTAAATTAACCCCAATAAGATATAAAGGACTCTAATCTACACAATTTTCAATTTCAAGAGAGTAAACAATAAGAAAAGTTTAATCAATCTATTTGTTAATCATTCTAGGATAAAGAAAGGCTGAATTTTCAAGGAAGAGAAGGGGATGGCCTTTTCATCAAGGCATAGCATCAGAATTCACTTTGATCAACTAAAAAAACAAGAAAATAAAAAAACCATAGATTTGAAATTAAAAAGTAGAAATTTTAGCTTACTTGGAGTTTTGTAAGCTTTCCTTTGGCATGAGGGATTGAGGGTTCTACTCTTGTTTGGATCAAGAGTGGCCACCAATTTCTTTGGAGAGGATTTAGTCAAAAACAATTGAATTATCAAGAGAATTCAATGTAATTGGCTGTGGGGGTAAGAGTAGAGTAACATTGAATAAACACTATTAAGCTTTTACAAAGGGGGATGCTTCTATTTATAGGAAAAAGTGAGCCTCTAACCAAGCAAACTAATTCTAGAATTTTTTCGATTAGTTTAGTCAAATTTTGACCATTTTTGGGTCAGTTTAGCTTACTTTTTGGAACTAGACTTGAAATAGGAGAGAGGAGAGATGAAATATCTCACTTAATTGATTTAAAATTGGGGAGTAATGATGAGAAAAAAGGCACCTCCATGAGGGGGAATCCCCACTCCTCCTCTGAGGTATCAAAATTTTATTTTTTTAATGTTTCCTTTGGTCCTTAGTCCACTCTTCATCTTATGTGAGTATTTACTCATTTTTGGGGGATTTTTCTTTATTTCTTCAATTTATCTCCTCCCTACATTTGGATTAATCTTATTGGTCCCTCAGAACCTTAATCCAAAATTTTCAAAAAATCTGGACCCTTAGGCTAAGGTCTTTTGAGCAGATTATAATTTATTTCTAATGCACCTTAGGAATTTCTTTTTAAACTTTTGTTTCGGGTGAATTTATTTTAATAAGAAAGGATATTTTTCCATCCAAAGATATCTAAAAACTAAATTATCTCTCTCTAGAATATTTTCTCTCTCTAGGCCAAAACATGTAAAAACAAGATCTTTTATTATTCTGAAAAGGGGGATTGATTACAGGGGAAGAAATTGGACATCTTCAGGGACTGGGGAGGAATCTTTCTCCCACGTAGTGTCTTCAAAAGGATAGAACTTTCATTTGACTAATAATTCTCTTAGAATTCTGTTCCTGAGAACCCTCTCTCAAACATCAAGGATTTCTTCAGGTTGGAGTTCCATCAGTCCTTGGGTTGAAGAAGTTAAGAGTTCATCATTAAGCACATGATTTGGGCTCGGTACATGCTTCTTAAGTAAGCTGACATGAAATACATTATGTACTTTGAGATGAGGAGGCAGAAGAAGTTCATAGGCTAAGTCACCTACTTAAGTAAGCTGATATGAAATACATTATGTACTTTGAGATGAGGAGGCAGAAGAAGTTCATAGGCTAAGTCACCTACTTTCTTTGTAATCAGATATGGTCCACAATATCTGGGGGGGATAACTTCTTGTACTTCCCAAGAGATAGAGAACTTCTTTTGGGGCGTACTCGAATGAAGACCATATATGCTTCTTTAAATTTTCTGTCTGACCTCTTCTTATATGCATAGTGCTTCTGTCTATCCTTGGGCAGCTTTTATATCTTTGCGAATTGACTACATCTGCTGCTCCATGTCATCAAGCATCTGTCTGGACATCTCGACCCTAATCAATGGGTCGGACCAAGTTAATGGTGTTAGGCAGTCTTGTCCGTACAGAGCTTTGAAAGGGCTCATCTCGATGCTTTGGTGATAAGAGGCATTGTAGGCGAACTCGACTAGGTGCAGATAGCTTAGCCACTTCTTGGGTTCCCTGCCACCACAGCATGACTGAAGTATATCTTCGATTACTTGGTTCACCCTTTCTGTTTGACCATCGGTCTTGAAGCTATGCTGAGATCCAAGAAAGTTCCTACTGCTTCAAAAAATGCAGTCCAGAATCTTGACGTGAACTTGGGATCTCGATCACTTACTATTCTCCTAGGTAGGCCATGTAATCTGAAGGTTTCCTTGAGGAACACTCTTGCCACATCCATTGCAGTGTAGGTTTCTTTTATTGGAATTAGATGGGCTAGGCATTTTTACTCTCTCAGCTTTGACTTTCTGAGAAATCAGGCATTGACGTACATGGTTAAGTACATCCTTTTTTAGTCTAGGCCAAAAGAAACTTTTCTTTACAGACATGTAGGTCTTGATGAAACCTGGATGTCCTGCTATAAGGCTTTATGGGCTTCATTCAGAATTTGACCCTTAGTTCCCTCATCATTGGGAATGCATAGCCTGCTATTGTAATACACAACTCCTTCATCCAAGCTGTACCCTTGAACTCGGTTCAACTCTTGAGGAGTTTTGCTTTCCTACATAAGTAGGGTAGCAATAGGGCCAAAGAATCTATCTTGCAAGATCTTCTCTCTTGCTTCATTAATCAATGGATTTGATACCACTGTGATAAGCAAGGAAGATTTTCTGCTGAGGGCATCTGCTACCACATTTTCTTTGCCTGGGTGGTACTTGATTTTAAAATCAAATTCCTACAGGGTCTGCATCCAATACTGTACCCTAATAAGAAGATACCCTTCTTGCTCATGGAATCCCACTTAGTTTTGGATGAGTCTAGAATATACACAATCACAACCAAATGTCCTAAAATATGCACTAAGGGTTTCTTACCTAGAGAAGCTTCTCGAGGTGACATGCCCTTCACAACCTTTGTAACTCCTGTTAAAGATATGCACATCAGTGTTAAGTGCCTTGGACAAAAAATGAATTCTGTTAACCTTTGCCTTTGAGCATACTCTATACCATCTCTATAATTGTACGATTCTTGCACTTTATAACACCATTTCATTACAAAGTACGACAACTATCAAATCCCTCTTAACCCCATGCTCCTTGTAGTAGGCAAGAAATGACTTGGCACTAGATTCATTGGATTCGAGCATAGAGTTTGGACACTTGGTGTGCGATAGCCTTATAAGGGAACTCACTTGATGTGAATTCTCCTCCTCGATCTATTTGAAACTTTTTCAACATCTTTTCTATCTTATTCTCTACCAAGTTATGCTATATTTTGAATTTTCCAAAAGCTTCATCCTTATCTTGAAAAATACACTCACATCTTCCACCAATCTGTTTGAAACTTCTTAAGAATCTTTCTTATCTTATTCTCTACCAAGATATGCCATATTTTGAATCCCAAAAAAAAATCACCCACATCTTCTTGGGCCTATTTGAAACTTCTTTAGGATCTTTCCTATCTCATTCTCTGCCAAGATATGCCATATTTTAAATTTTCCAAAAGCTTCATCCTTATCCCAAAATACACCCACATCTTCCTACTAAATTAATCAATTAGTAATAAGTAGGAATGTAGTGGTCAACATGTATAAGCTCTAGAAGAGCCTTTGCACGATTCTTGCTTTCTTTTTGAAATGCATGTTGATGCTCCTTAACCATCATACAAGCTTCACACACATTTGACATCTCTAAAAATGTTTGCTGATGTGCCATTATCCCATAACTTTGCATCTTTTTTAAGACTACAAAGATCAGATGCCCAAATATTTCATGTCATAGCTTGCTTGTCCCAAAATTAGCTCAAGCTATAAAAGCCAATAGCTCATACAAGTTGTTGTGTTGGATTTCTCTTTCAATGACATTATTGTTGAAATTTGTTATGACTGCACCAACCTTATTAAAGAGAACCTTCAAGTCACGGTCAATTAATCAATAGGAGATTCCTCTTGATGTCTCGCACATAAAGGAACTTAGACAACTTCTTAGTATCACCATTTCTCTAATAAAGGAAATGGTACACATGATCCCATGGCTAGGCATTTGGCATCATTAGCGACCTCTACTAGGATGGACTCCCCCACCATAAGATTGAGAGAGGTATACAAGCCCTTTTGATGACATATGACTAATCATATATCAAGATTCTCCACTGTCAATGATCCATGAACCATCGGATACTGAGGAATGTTATGCCTTTACACATATTTATTCTATTGCCACAAATAGCTCTAATTTTTCTTCAGCACTATTCGCCTTAATCTTATCAATTAGGATTTTTTTGATGGAGAGAAGGTTATCTCAAGGAATTTTTATAGTTGTGCTGCTCATTTCTTGTTCGTTTCATTCATTAGGGTGTTAGGTAGTGTATGTTTTGTCACCCACCACCCATGTACTACCTTCCCTTGATCCCCAAATTAACATTATGCTCCTAGCACAACCTATAGGAAGGGGAGTGGCACAACAATTACACCCATAGACATCACATACACAACATATGTGGGTGAAAATCTTTAAACTCATGCCGAAATTCCAAGGAGTTGGAGACCCCGTATCCCACCTTGAGGTCTTTAACCAAATCTATTAGGCATTTGAAATTTTTGATGATGCAACAAAGGTCCATATCTTCAGACTAAGCCTTGAAGGCTAGGCGGTGCAATGGTTCTGATCCTTGGACCCTTGACACAAAGGCACTTTCAAAGCAGTGGAAGAGGCCTTCACTCTTGGATTTGCACCATACGGGTCCAAATGGAGCCCCGTTATCCAATTGTCTCACATGGAACAACATAGCCAAAAGAAACCTTACGTGACTACATTGCACACATTAAGTACCTTGATGCGTGTTGCGAAGAAAGGGAAAATTTGAGTGACAAGCAATTAATGGATTGTTTCCTCTTGGGTTTGCACAATCCAAAGCTTTACGACTAGCTATTATAGTGAAGTACCCCTTAACCTTTGATCAAGCCTAAAAATGGGAGATCTTTCTCGATGAAAATATGCAAGAAATTTATTCCACGCAATTGGCCACCGAGCCAATGACAACCCAAATCCCATTTGTAACATTACCTTCATCTCCTCCCAAAAAATATTTTAACTCATGAACAATAACATTCTCTTGCTACTATCATAGGCATCCAATGCTCAGAGCTTGGGCAATCCCATTGTTCCCTTAGTGCTATGGTATAGTGTGTTTATGAAATTTTCTCGCATTGCAATATTCTTAAGTATTAGAGCATTTTCATAGACACAAATACAAAATGTTACATTTGTAAAGACTTAAGGATCTCTTTCAAGTAAACACAAGAGAAGCTTGTGTCATATTTGAGCATAATTGGGATTGATGGGAGGAAAGACAACACAAACAAGTGCTCTAGAGTAGTGCCATGTTGAAAATAGCCATAAAAGGTCATAATATCTTCAATACAATTTTGGGTTGAATTGTTCAAAATTGCCTCATTAAATGCATGGTTCTTATTGCCATTTTTTAAACCTTGACATTGCTCTAGGGTGCTCAATTGCATAAAAAACACTCTAAGGTGCTTCCCCAATGGTTGTTTTCTACACTCACAATGTGTAGGGCCACCTTGGGCTAAGTGAATATTCCTGGCTCACACATCTCCCTCCCTTTACCAAGGATAGAGGAGATCTCTCTTTTAGCACTATCTACCTCTCCTTGATGGACTCTAGATCTTGGGATAACTTTCTTGTTATCATGATGGGTGTGGATATTGAGGTAGCCTCTGACAAAGAGGCATAACTTGGAGGATTATAAACTATATGGAGTGCATAGTGTGTGTATTGAGTGTATGGACTATAGAGTTGCATACAATGGGGTGTACACAACTATGTAAACTATTTGGAGTGTATAGAGTTGCATACACTGGGGTGTACGCAACGGTGTGATAAGAGTTGGATACAATGGGGTGTATAGAGTTGCATACACTAGGGTGTACGCAACCGTGTGATAAGAGTTGGATACAATGGGGTGTACGCAACCATGTAATAAGAGTTGGATACAATGGGGTGTACGCAACCGTGTAATAAGAGTTGCATACAATGGGGTGTACACAACCGTGTGTAATAAGAGTTAGATCTCCTCTTGATCCATGGCCAAATCCATGGCCATATATACCTTCTCCTTCAAGTAGTCAAGGTAACAATTGCATTTAGTCATGCCTAATGCTGAGAGATGAAAATGTTATGTGGCTTCTACCAAAACTTAATCCCAAAAACAATCCTAATTCCAAGATTAATCATGTCCAAATTTGTACTAAGCATCTAATGTGTCTATGAGATCTTTTTCTAGTGATCCCTTCTAAAGGTGAGGTCATCTATATATACATTTTTTGCTCTTAAAAGACATAGAAATTTGCATTCAAAGGATTACATAAGAGACTGACAAAGTAAGCATCAACCCCTTTGGTACCATAATCATGGCCTATTTTTAGCCACCATAGAGTGTCTTATACTATGCAACTTGTAAAATTTTTAGCCACCATAGAGTGTCTTATACTATGCAACTTGTAAAATTTACTTTCAAAATTGAGAACCACAAATTTTGGTGGTTGCTCCACATATACCTCTTCCTTGAGGTTCCTATTGAGATAAAGAGATTTTACATTGGTTTAGAGCACATGCCTCCCCCCTTGCATTGTCAATGCAAGGACAAGATAGATCATGCTCTGGGAGTAAAGGTTCCCTAAAAATAAAAAACTTTAACATGTGAAACACATTTATCAATTAATCATACCTTATAATTTTCCAAAGTACCATCAAACATATATTTTGCTTTGTAAAACTACTTAGTGCCAAACAATGACCTTGCATCTCAGAGAGCAAGCCACAAGATCCCAATTGTAATTTTTGAGAATGAAGTCATATTTCTTGCTTGTATTGTTTTCCATTTGGGTCCCCTTGTGCTTCAGCAAGGATGTTGGGCTTCTGATTCTTTAGTACCTCTAACATAAGAGAATAGTTCACAGGATTCTCTTGAGCATTGTTTTTCTCTGCTAACCTTCTAGATCTAAGAGCATCTTGAGGTACATAGTCATTAGGGGTGTTTTGAGGTCTCAAAAGGGCTCTCTAAGAAAAGTGGAGTAAATTGGAAAAAAGGCAGTATGGACCAATGAGAGACATGCCTATGAGACATACACGTCATCAAAATTGAATTTGAGATTTGAAGGGAAAACACCAAAACCCCCCTCATGTGGGATATCATTCGAAGAGTAGATTTCCAGCCTTCTTCAATAAAATTAGAATTTTATATGCTCAAGATATATGAAGTTGTTTATTCTTAAGAAAGGTAGCATGGCATCTCTTAGAGGACCTTTTTGTGACCTCGCAAATCCCCTAATGATACTCAAGTTCTTCATCTTTAAAATTAAAAAATGGTACGAGATGAAAAGGAGATAAGTAATAATGAAGTCATTCCTTTGATGAACTTTATTACACTCTCCATTGGCTCCATTGGAATGCAAGGTAGCTTGTATTACTAGCAAAGGTTATGTTGCTTTGATGATTTCCTTATTGCATGATGTAAAAGAGGTATGTAATAATGGAGTCATTCCCTTAACAACCTTTGTTACACTCCTATTGAGAATGTACATAGCTATGTTATGCCCCGTCCCTTTCCTTACAGAAACCTAAGAACTTATTAGCAACATAAATTCTCCTCTTTGGTTTGTCCATGAACTGCTTCAAGCTGATTCATGTCTCATTCTCATTTTCCTTAAAATTTTAGAAAGTGTGAGACTTTCTCAAGAAGGTATAGTCAAATCTTCCTTTGTAATCATCAATTAACATGAAAAAAATGGGAAGAACCTCCAAATGCAGGTGTATTAATCTTTCCACAAAGATAGTGAGCGAGCTAAGTGTATAAGATAAAGAAAAGATTTGGCCCCAAAACTAGCTTCTTTTGCAACAAAAAGGTTTTTTCATGCTACTTATCCATCATCATGCAAGCTTCACATATATCCAGATTGTCAAAATTTGGTGGCAACACTCATTTAGATTACCTTTCTTTATCTTTAAAAGAGTATGTATATTGAGATGTTCGTATCTCTCATGCCATAGTTTGTTGTTACATCTAAATTAGCTAGGACTACGAACACGAAGATACCATACAAGTTATGCCTTTGAATATGTTTTGTAATGACCTTGTTATCTCCATCAAGAGTAAGTGCCCAATCCTTGTCAAATTAAACCCACAAGTCACATTCCGTGATGGTCAAGAGTGACCAAGAGAGAGAAGGTTTCTGTTTGTATATGGACCTAAAGACCATTTGAAAGAGTTTTTGCACAACCTTCTTTAAACATGGAATGGTACCTTTACCTTTGATTGGGAACTTTACATCATTGCCTATTGCTATCGTGATGGTATCTCCCATAGGCTTAATTAATGGAGGAACACCAATACTTTGTGACTGATCATGTGCCATTGTCAAGTATCCAAAAATTATCACATATTATAACATTGGTTGTTTTATTGCACACTTCTTTAATGGCAACAAACAACAGTTTAGCATAATGACTAGATTCTTCTTTGGTCTTGAGAGTGTCATTCTTGGCATCTACCTTTGTCCTTTCATGTTATAATAAAAAGTATTAATCTTTTTCTTATAATTTAAAGATCTGAATCCTTACTTTAAAAAAGAATGAAAAAAAAGGAGAAATGTTGGTTGCCACCATTACGACTTTGCATCTGCATTTGCTCATCTCCAAGTAATGAGCTAAACTCTTCAAGGTGAGAGAAGTCTGCTTGATGCTAACATTCAAAGATTTAACAAAAATAACATATTTAAGTGGCAATACCCTTAGACAATGAGAAAAAGATCCAAGGAGAGAACACCCATACCGATTGGCAATCATAATTCTCATGAAAAATAGCTCCACCTTTTTACCTTCATTTAATTTCTCTTCTTGAAGTTTATTTTTGAGATTCTAAAATCCTTGAGAGATTTGAGGTGTCATACTAGCATTGAAACATAACCTATGCTTCCATATTTGTGAGAAGAATAATTGTTATTAGGACACTATCCTTCATGTTAGTGTCAATAGCATAGAGAGCATCTGCATCTCTTTATAATATCGAGCTTGGACAAGGTTGACATTATGTGGTATACATGGTTGCCTTCTACATGCCTTGTTGGTGGGGGATGAATATCAAAGGATGTTTGTGTCTCAAAGCTCATTTGAGGATAGGATAACCTTGAGCCTAAACTTCCAGAGATGATCTATGGTGCAATTAAGCTTTCCCATCAACATTGTATGGTGGTGGACAAAATCTTATAAAAGTTATTATTTCTCCTAAGAGATTGCTAGACATGAAATATAATTTATACCAAGCCAAAGCTGTGATACGATGTAAGTATATATATAGGCTCGCATACACAGGGTGACCATGACATGAACACCTAGGTCTATAGATATAGTCAATGCCATTATCTAACCCATAAAGATGTACTAGAGGCTACATATAGTCGATGCCATGTAGTCATGTGGTATAAACTTCACTCATAAAGATATACTAGAGGCTTCATATAGCAATTCCTCCCCCTCCCACATCATCTGAGCTCATCTTGAGTCATGTTTGGGTCCAATAATATCAGTAGTGAAGTTTGCCTACTCCATGTGTGGACTATTATGAGATAACAATCCACTACAATATGTAGCCTATTTAGCAATGTGTCAAATCTAATTTAAGCTAGGTCTAAATGATTTAGCCTCCTAGATCAACGTTCCTCCATGTGAATATGAAGATGTTAAATGCTAGAGCTACTTAACCATGCCTACTCCTTATAATTGGGACTATACAAATATAAGCTAGCCGATGCCTAGACAAATACAATATGAGGTTGGAGTATTGATGCCCAAGAACCTCCACCAACTTGTTTATGATGCACTTTTCGAACTACAATATGAGGTTGGAGCATTGATGTCCAAGAACCTCCACCAACTTGTTTATGATATGCTTTTCCAACTACTTAATTATAAGAAATTAAATTTACTTTGCCATTTTTTTGGTTTATAAATTTTGACCAAATTAGCATTAGACAATGTAATCATAGCACAAGGCTATGCTAATCTTTTTTATGTGAACACAACTTTATCAAACATCCCATGCTCTCTTTGAAGATAAAAAATTGATCACTCATACTCACTATGCTCTTTCCTTGTGATCAATTTGTACATATGAGATGAGGTTTCTTGATTAAAAGACAAAAAACAAGGACAATTACTGACAAGAAAATTGTGGTATGGAATAATGCATCATTATTGAGTATACATTGCATGAGAACTTCATAGCCAATTTTAATGGCAATGTGAAGCATTTAGGAGACAGAAATGGCCCAAATTCCTTCACAATTGCACTTCTTACTACTTTTGAGATAATTAATAAATCATATGATTCCTAGGAGCATTAAGTTGCTCAATTTGTTGAAGTGGACTCACCCATTGGTAGTACTCTCTTTATGTTGTGTTGTTCCTTTACACTCTTTGTAAATTTTTCAAAGTTATGTGAATAAATATCATATATATTGCACAAATCATATGCACTTAAGGCTATTGTATCAATTCCATCCATTAATTCCATAATCACGATTCATCGATTTCGACCATCTAACAAAGATTGAATTTTAGATCTTTTTCTATAAATTGTATGCATGTATAAGTACTTGTATCAATTCCATCCATGAATGTTATAGTCAATTTCCACCAATTTATGCATCCAACAAAGCCTACATTGTTTCTATTTTTCCTTTTAGGTGGTTTGCTACGTTGACCTTAGGCTAAGGGGATAGGCCAAAGTGTTAGTATAGGATCAAAGCTTGTCATGAGACTGACATGAAGAAGCAATTTGTAAGAAAATACACTAAGCAAAACTTGATGTTAATATACAGAACTTGAAGCAAGAGATATAGAGAATAACATTGAATAACTTTTGGTTGCAAACCAAAGTTACAACAACCTGATGATGTCTATCCCCTTGTGTGCACTTCAACAAAGGAGTTTTGATGGCAATCTAGGTAGACTCTAGATAGAGGATATCATGCACATACAAGGGTGCATTACTACAATGAAGATAGATCTCAATATCTATAAGTTAAGATATGCAAAATTGAAGCCACTATTAGACTATACATAGTCTCCTAGGCAACAATGTACCAGTCGACTACTATTGTTAGGACTAACAAATCACGGTCGACCATATCTCGACTGACCATACTATAGAAATGTATTGGTCTACTAATATTGTTGGAGACTGAAAAATCGCAGATGACCATACCCTAATTGGGTACATGGGTACATAGGTACATGAACCAATACCATAATCCGAGAATAAGGTGTCCTAGGAAGATATCCTTATACCATAAAGTGTGGTCCATTGACATGTTCTTGTGTATGTCCTAATTGACATGGTGCTAAGTATACATAATAAGATATCTTCTAACCATCCGATCACACATGGCCAACATCCAATGTCTAAAGTAGGGGGGCTTGCGGGCGCTTAGGTGGTCAACATAATGAATACTTCTCATATAGAGGGCCTTAAAAAATAGAGCAACCTGTCACCCACACAGTGATAATAATAAGAATGGATTATTGATTCTCAACACCCCCTCCACCTATAGGTGTCCACCTATAGGTGAACTACCTCTTCAGTCCATCAATGGTGAGTTGATGAAGATGTCGCTCTAGCAGATCCCTACCAAGAGACTTTGTGAAGATAATTGTTAACCACTTTGTTGGTTTAACATAGCTACCTGACCTATTGTAAGGAACTTTACCATCTTACCCCACAAGAACGGACACTTAACTTTTGTAAGACGTCACTAGAACATATAAAGCATCCTTACCATGCACTTAATGTTAATTAGGGAAAGTCTACAAACTTAGTGTAATAGTTGCTTAAGACTAATAATAGAGACTAGACTATTTTGGTCGGCCTAGTGCAAAAACTAGTCATTTGTATATGAGTCATTTTTTACAATAAGAACTAGCCATTTGTATACGAGTCATTTAGGTTCACGTATACATGCTTATGCTTGCAGGTTCACGCCTCTAGGCTCATGTCTCCAGGATCACATTTGTAGGCTTACGTATGGAGGCTCACAAATTATATGTAGGTTCATGACTTTAGACTCATGTTTGTAGGCTCACGTCTTTTTTGTATTAATAACTGAGCTCCTCACATACTTCTCTTGTATGAAATAAGCTTACCCATAGCACATAAATCTAGAAACTAGGCCTATGATAGGGTTGGTGTATAATTATTGGTAGGGTAATAAGTGTACTTAATTCTCCAATACGAAGAACAAAAATTTTCCTTTGAATTTATAGCTAGGACAGATAGTATGATAAGAAAAACTTGAAAGGACATAGGTAGGTGTGTGTATACGAGTCTTTATGGTAGTAATAATTAGTCCGTATTATTTTAAGTATACCTATCCCCAGACTCACGTTTACAGGTTCATGTATCTAGGCTCAAAGCTCACATGTCCAAACTTACGTGTCCAAGCCCTTGTCTACAAGCTCACATGTTTAGACACATTTTTTCACGGGACTATGGGTTCACATCTCCTACCTGAGAGCTGGTTTGGCATGGTTTTTATGATTTTTTTAGATTTGATAAGATGTAATTAATGGTCCTAATCCTACTTAATGATTTTGGTGCAACTAATTAGTGTTTTTAATTATTTTTTTAAATGGTTTATCATGCTTCTACTCTACCAATTCCAATAATTCTTGAAAATTTATGAAATTAGGATATTGTGATATGAGGCCTCGAGTGATTCTCTCTACTCTTAGTATGAGTTACAGCCAACAGAGCACCTAGAGGCAACCACCTCCTTATGTTCCATCACCCACATGAATATGTAGAAGACATGCTAAGGATGTTGTTTTGAAATGCAAAGGGATTTACAACTACAATATCCCCTAAAAAAAGGGGATGAACTAGAACAAGAGGTTCAGAAGAAGGAAACCTCAAAAATCACGTAGAAATGCAACACAAAATTAGTTGTCAAGGATAACAACATCATGACCATTGAAAGTGTTTCAGATGATAGCTCCGAAGCTGCCTCCGTCATGGAGACAATGAGTGATCTCTTGTTTAAACCAACTCTTCCCAAAGAGAAGAAACCCATTAACTATGTAAACCTTCCAAAGAAACTCAAAGAGAACCCCAACCCTGTGTTGGAAAAAGAGCAAATGAAATAAGCCCAAGAGCTTGCAGGTTGAACACTAGAGCTAAAACTTGAGCAAGTGGTCGAGTACGAACCACTTGAGACCATGCCTAAAGAGATCCATGACCTCATTACAGAGCCAATCATAGAATCATCGGCCTTGACCAAAATCGTAACCATTCTTAAGAGTCTGCAAAAAGACCTAATTCTGGAGCCTCTGCTCTGGAACTAATCTAACTAGCTTCTGCCAAGACTCTTTCAATCAAACAGATGTACATATATTTTTACCCATTGACAATCATATGTATAGACATTCAATCAAGCGATAATTACATTTTGGAAAGAGGATTGAGAGAGTATGAAAAGTGTTCCCCACCTGCCACATGTGCATTAGAAAGGTAAACATCTTGACTACCCTATGTGGCACATAGAGTTAATCTACAAGAAAGTGTGACACATATGATAGTACACAGGATATGTTATGTACTAATGTGTGGAATGTGTCATAGAGCACCATTTGGGTCACCTATGGCATGCACCTTTCCTTTGTTGATTCAAAATCCCAATTGCATTTATCACTTTCATGATTGATAGAAACATCCAAAAAATTTAAGTATGCGTCATGGAGGATGTATGTGTTAGGAAATATGACATAAGCAAGCTCTTGTTTCATGTAAAAGTTTTCTTACATATTTTTGTGCTCAAGGTGTAAAAATACTTACTTATTTAGTATTTGCAACCTCTTTATGGTAGTTTTACAATCCAATCTCAAAGGTTTTATCGCTGAATATTTTGGAGCACATTGAAAATCCTAGTGATGGCATGTAAAGCCAAAACTACACGCATGGGATTGTCTATGAAATGATTGCTAGGGTGATGACATATCCATGTATCATTCACAACACTATGGGATGCAAACGAGGGTGAATTAGGTGGTGTAAGATTCAAATGTTTCCCTATACAAGAGAGAAAAGAGAGACTCTAGAGAATTTAACCCCATGGAAAGTATCTAAATCTTAACATGAGTAGGTTTCCCCTTGAAACTTCTATAGGGCACCTTGAATCTTGATGTGGGTGCTTAATAATATATAATGTAGTTCTAAAGGACATACTTTTCTTTAGATGCCATGTGATTGCAAAATTTGACTTAAGGCAAGAAAAAGCGATGTAAGGATCTTGGCATTTCAAACTTGATCCTTCACAAATATGGGCCATGGAATGAGAAATGATCCAAGTCTTTGCCATGAGAAAAATTTTGCAATCACATGACATATAAAGAAAAGTATGGCCTTTAGTTCTAAAGAACATACTTTTCTTTATATGTAATGTAGTTCTAAAGGCCATGCTTTTCTTTATATGTCATGTGATTATGTAAGCAATCACATGACATATAAAGAAAAGCATGGCCTTTAGAACTACATTACATATAAAGAAAAGCATGGCCTTTAGAACTACATTACAAAAAGTAATGTAGTTCTAAAGGCCATACTTTTCTTTATATGTAATGTAGTTCTAAAGGCCATGCTTTTCTTTATATGTCATGTGATTGCAAAATTTGACTTAAGGCAAGAAAAAGTGATGTAAGGATCTTGGCATTTCAAACTTGATCCTTCACAAATATGGGCCATGGAATGAGAAATGATCCAAGTCTTTGCCATGAGGTATTTAATAAGAGCCTCTTCTTTTCCTGTTTTGAATATCTTGTGCAACTACCTTTCTATTTAAAATTTTGGATTTAGCTACAATCCCACCTTTTTGGCTTTGAAACTTTTGTCTTTAATTATTGATTTTGCCTTTTTTTTTCTTTTCCCAATCTAGAGACTTGTGCTTGTTGATAAGAACGTTAATACACACGTGCAAATTTCTCAAATGAATAAGGGTAAAATTATACAGTATCTTTTGATTTCCATTTGTAAAGTTGTATGATGGAGTTTCATATTGTCATAAATAAGTGATAGGGTCATTCTCTTGAGACCTTTTTTTTTTTTTCAAAATGTGCTTATGTTGAGATATTTTGCATGTTTTAATATGTTAGTGTCAAACTTTATTACATTCATTGTGGCATGGTACCACATAAGTGCCATTAATAAAATGTAAATTAAAAATGACAGGTGGACATCTAGACGGATAAGCGCTTAGGGTTTCATTCTAGACAGATAAGCACTTAGGGCAATGAAGCCATCTAATCTTCAATAGGAAGAGTGACACCTTGGTGACTAGGTATGATAGGGTTACTTCAAATCATGAATGTTGCATTGATCATGGTTAGGCAAGGAATACAAGGTGGTGTACATGCTCAACCACACCCTCTTCGCAGCTAAAGAGAAACCACAACCAACAATTGTTGTTGTGCCTAGAGTTAAGGTGGGTATTGGAGTCCACTGATTGTCTTGGCATGCATGGACATGCTTCAAGGTTGTGAAGCTACCTTTGGCTTTGCATTTTATGGTGTAGGAGGGGGGATGCTTATGTTTTGGTTTGGTTAATCTAGAATGCAAGAAATGAACCCTTTGAATAGGTGCGGTGTTCCTTTGCAAGGAATGAACCTTGGTAAGCTCCTTGGGTGGCACTTACAGCATGTGATATGTGATGGTAATATGAATAGTGGGGTGAGGGGGTTGAGGTTTGACGCTAGAGGTCTCAAGTTCGATCTGGGTGTGACATCTCAAAGAGTAGGGAATTAGTGGTGAGGGGGTTGGGGTTTCACATTAGAGGTCTCAAGTTCGATCCCCACGTGCTGCAAGAACTAGGTGTGACATCTCAAAGGGTAGGGGGAGGGCCCCATTATTGGGTGCATGAGCATGTGTGTGAAAACATCTATCCAAAACAAAAGTATGCACCCATGGGTGTGTAAACATCTATCCAAAACAAAAGTACTACTTTTCATTAGCCTCAAGTGGTGTCCATTGTCATCTGCTTTGGTGCATGGGCATGTGTGTGAAAACATCTATCCAAAACAAAAGTCTTCACCCATGAGTGTGTGAAAACATCCAAAACAAAAGTATTCAGCCATGGGTGTGTGAAAACATCTATCCAAAACAAAAGAATGCAGCCATGGGTGTGTGAAAACATCTATCCAAAACAAAAGAATGCAGCCATGGGTGATGGGTGTGTGAACATCTTTCCAAAACAAAAGTAGTGCCTTAGCGTCAAGTGGTGTCCATTGTCAAGTGCTTTGGTGGGACTCAAAGGTGTGTAAATTTCAATGTCTCCGGCCTTCTGGAAAAGCTGCTGATGTAGTCTTTGGAGGCGCTAGGGACCATCTAAAGTATGGCGGAGTGCCCACAATTACTGTACAACGAGAAGTTCATCATCTACACTTCAATTGCATAGCATTCTCATTCTCTCTAACTGTGTGTGTGTGCCTGCTATGGCTCCTTGCCCTCGTCGTGTTTCCCCTTTGATTCGCTTCTTGTTGCTCAGTTTCTCTTTCCTATCATCATCTGTGGCTGTAGCTTTGCCTTTGCCCCTGGTCTACAACACCTCGTCCGGGCCAGTTTCAGACAAGCTCAACGTCCACTTGGTCCCCCACACCCACGATGATGTGGGCTGGCTCAAGACTGTGGATGAATACTACACCGGCTCCAACAACTCCATCCAGGTCTTCTACCTAGGAACAATTCACACAATGCATTGGGCAACCATTAGCACAATCCATTAGGCAAATCCATAGTAGCAATATATATTTAGCACATTTTAATTAATCTTTCCAATTATTTCAATAGGGTAGCAATACTTCACACATTTCACTACATTGAAGCCTGGGCAGCACTTGAGATAATTCGATTCTATTAAGTTATGGGCAGCAATTGAAGTTACTGATTTTAATTAGAGGGTGGTTCCACTTTAACCTTATGTTTTGGTTTGATTAATCTAGAATGCAGCTGTGAACTTGATATTGGACAATGTGATAACTGCACTACAGGATAATCCCAACAGGAAGTTCATTTATGTTGAGCAGGTAATTAATTCTACCTTTACATTAATTTACACTAAGGTAAGGTAGGCGGAAGCATGTGCAGGAAGTTCATTTACGTTGAGCAGGTAACAGATTCTACCGTTATATTAACATACACTAAGGTAAGGTAGGCGGAAGCATGTACCTTGCCACTGCAGAGAGTAAGCTAAACTAAAGGCTGATTAGCCACCCTAACTAGCATCAATTAGGACCTTAACAGCTGATCAGTCACCTTAATTGGCTACTCGCTAACTCCCTACTTAGCATCAATCAGGTTCTTAACCATTTTAATTTAAACATCAACTTGATACTTGCTTTACGTTCTTAACCAACTTAATAAGCATCAGCTTGATTACCTGCTAGCCACCTTAATTATACTTGCGTCCAGGCCGCGACCTGCTGCCGTGTTACGAGAGGGAAGCTGGCACACATCTGCATATATAATACACACGTGCCTGTACACGCATCCCTTCACTAACTAGCCACAACGCTCGCTGTTACTTAGTCCTATTATGTGAGGAGAGCTCTCATGTAGCTAATATTACTATCATATTGCTCTCAGTTGGAGCACAAAGGGAGCCTTGGTGGATAGATCCAAAGCTCCTTCGTTTGTCCTTTGTGACACATGGGACTTAGGATAGATATTGAGGGCTTGCTCATATCTATCCCTTGCTCTTGTCTCGTTCAAAAAAAGTAATGGGGTTAGTGTCGGTACTGGCCCCCTTCTTGCTAGTGACCTTGGACAACCTTTGGAGCTAGGTCCTCTGGATATGGATAAAGGGACTTTGAATTTTTTATAAGCCTCGTGCACAAAGGACACAAAAGTGCACATCAACGGAGAGTATGAATGACGTCGAGCCAGATGTCCCGGATTGACTCCGTTGGCGGGGTGATGGTGCTTTCGATTGGCCGACTTTTGTCATTTTTGGACCAAATCCCAGACGTTCCATGGTGGCAACAATAAAGTCCCAAGGCACTACATCAAATGCTTTGGCAATGTCTACCTGCGGTAGCAACACCTCCCGACTGGTATATTTAGCATACTCCATTCCCACATAAGCATTGCATATGTTGTATGTTATTTGTCGTCTAAGAATGAATCCATATTGGGCAAAATGCAACCCTTTGTCAAGCACATTGGCTATTCTATTGGAGATCATCTTTGTCACCAATTTGTATAGCATTGGCATTAAAGTTATAAGTTCCCAATCAGCCAAATTTATGCTTCTTTTTTTGAATTTCACAAGGCCTTCTTGCTAGGAAGGAGGCATCACTCTTTGTAACCATTCAACATTTATCATTGCCAATAGAATGTCTTCCAATTCCTCTCGAAAATGTTGAAAAAATTCCATAGTCAATCCATCCCATCCTAGTGACTTCCACTTACCCAGTTTGGTAAGAGCACTTTGCAATTCCATATTCGTGAAAGGGGACTCCATCTATGCAGCTTCCTGCTGATTAAGAATTGGTGTCACATTTATAAGCATCCTCGCTTTTGCGCTTTCAACTCTTCTTGTGAGAAGTGACGTGGTGTAACAAAAACTGATTGAAAATGTGCCATGCATTCCTTTTCAAGATCATCTACATCATTGGTCCACTAACCATCAAGCTTCTGCACACGATGTATGATTTGTTTTTGTCTCTTAGCATGCAAGCTTTTGAAAAACCGTATCGACAAGCAGCCTTTGCCTCACTTGTATTTGCTATTTTTTCAATTTCCTCTGATTGTTGCAATCTATCATATATTGTGCATTTAACAACTTTTCTTCTTCCACTGGATTCAACTGCCTTGTTTGTGCAACCTCATGCAATGCCTACACATCGACTTTGCAACGGTTTATTTGCTCTCTTTTCCACCCCATATACTATCCACCATATTCTATAATGATAGATTGCATCCTTCTTGCAAAGTTTCTCCATGCTAAGTCCAGTTCATAGCAAGCATCTTCTCTAAGTAATGCAATGATTTTTCACTCTCTGCACACACACACTCACATATACATATACACATGTCACAAGCCATGTGGATAGCGCTCGAACAAATTCGAGTCTTATCCCACTATCTTAAGAGTGGGGACTAGGGGAGTAGAGGGAACTGCAAGTAAGGACAAAATCTGTAGGTTGTACTCCAGTAGGGAGGCTGAGGTAGAGGATCATTTTTTTTCACATGCCCAATGTACTAGGAGGTTCTAATGTCTATTCAAGGAAAGATTTTTCCAATGTCTCAGGTCATTTACTATCAGGATCAGCGCTGCTTGGGACTACTTGATGGATGTAGAGAGTCTTAAGTGTTCTTTTGAGTCTCCTGAGAAATCCATAGGCTCTCTCCATTAGAGATTCGGAGGGACACCTCCACCTATTGTGAGCTCACTCACCTTGCGCTATGAGGAATTGAGTTTTTTCTCTCTATCTTGCCTACCATATGCAGTAACTCAACTTAGGCATCCATCACGATCACTTGCCTGTGGCATGTTGGGCAAGGAAGATGCCCCAATTGCACACTAGCATAGATGTTTAAAATTTTCAAACAAGCCACTTCTTATCTGTAGGAATTCAAGTATAGGCCTGGAGGCCTCAGTAGATCAGATCCATCAAGTAGTCCCAAGCAGTGTTGGTTCTAATTAAATGACTTGCGACAATTCTTTCCTTGAAGGGATAGTGGAACCTCCCTCATATCTCATAGTACAGTGAGCATTTGAAAAAGTAGTGCTCCTCTGTCTAACCTTCCCAATGGAGCAAAGCCTACAGATGTCCTCCTCCCTTGCAATGTTGTTTTCTCCCCTGGTCTCCACTACTATAAGATGATAGGATGAGACTCAAATTTGTTCGAGTGCTATGTGCATGGCTTGTGACATGTGCCGATAGCTAGGCTTTTAAAAGAAGCCATCATTTTTTTTGTGTGTAAAAATTGGAGCTTCATGGGAAGCTCTAATGGGTCTAGCCATGTGTTCAAGATATGTAGTTGGAGTAGGTCAAAGTGCTAAAGTAAGGAGTAGTAGTAGTGCATCTAGATTGTAATTGAATGGTGGTAAATGATCCATGCGGAGTCCATGTGAGAGGAATCGTTGTATAATCCTAGCATACCATGCTCTATCCTGTGCTTGCTCTCCTAGTTGCCTAGATTACTCCAAAATGGCATTACAAGAACAATGCCTAGAGCTAAAAAAATGAAAATGAATTATATTTGTTCAGCTCAAACGTTACAACGGGGGGAAGAGAGAGAGAGAGAGAGAAAGAGAGGGCAATGGAAGACTTCGCACAAGTAACCTAACCTACCAACAATGGTTGATTAGACTTTGCTAGTCCCAATCCAAGTAGTGGTAGTAACCCAGGTGGACCTGTGCATATGTTGGTTCCACACGTGCTTCCTAGGTCTCCCAATTGCTGCTTGCTGAGATGGAAACTCGCAATACTTTGATGATTAAAGCCGGAGGTTTGGGTGCCTATTTATAGGTCCCTACGGATCCCATGTGAGCGAGAGTACAAGCCTTTCTCAGGATTGTGCTTTCCATGGCTAAGGATACTCAGTGGCTTCCAATGTTTTTTCTTGTACGGTTGGACAGAGAAAGTGCTAGATTGGGCACGAGTTGGTCGTCCACAGATTTCTTTGTATGTCTTTGTGCTGATGCGGTGAGGATGGATTGTGAGCCTTCGCACTGGGTGCAAAGTGGTCTTGCAGTGTTCGGGATCTTGGGTACCATGGATGAGCTTTGCTTGGATCTTTTCCTTTTTA
The DNA here is from genome assembly GCF_041138505.1 of Cibotium barometz. NCBI lineage: Eukaryota > Viridiplantae > Streptophyta > Polypodiopsida > Cyatheales > Cibotiaceae > Cibotium > Cibotium barometz. The sequence continues at coordinate 12,560,982 of NC_141055.1, forward strand.
TGAAAGGGAACTTTATATGGACACTGTCTAGCTGTGGGGCGTGCACCCTCAACTGCAATGCAAGTGGGGGAGAATGTGAGACACCACACCTATTATACAGGTCAGCCAGCACCCTCAGCTGCAATGCAAGTGGGGGAGAATGTGACACGCCTCACCTATTATACAGGTCGGCCAGCCTTGGGCACAGGTGGACAGTGCAGGTGCCATGTTGCAGGCATGATGTGGCAGCAATGACATGGCAATGACACATGGCAGGTCGACAGAGCAGGTCAACAGAGGTATTCCAATACGTGAGTAGCAAAATCGTCACATACATCAGCATTCCTTAGCGGTCAAGCCTATAGAGAGCGCCTCTCTACAGCACAGGCTGATCAAGGAGATCTCAGGCAATGTGGGAGTGTGTTTTGACTCTTCATTCTCACCCACATCATTTGTACTTGAATTTTAGTTGTAAATACTTCTTTCTTGTACATAATACATAGCAGTAGTTTAGGTCTCTTGTGTGTGCTGTAAGTGTGATTCTGCCTCACTCTTTTCTATCTCTAAAAACCCTAGCACATAGGCACGAGTGTTCTACACGATCATTGAGGGCGAAGGTTTCTTATAAGATTTAATGTGGACCTCCTTATTTTCAATAAACTTCAAATATTTTTAACACATTATACTAATTATTTTTACGTGTTGTAAAGTGATGTTAATTATTTTGTCTTTGATTATTTTTGGTCAGGCATTCTTTCAGCGTTGGTGGAGAGAGCAGACAGCAAAGAAACAGAAAGCCGTGAAGAAGCTTGTTAAGGCAGGCCAGCTTGAATTTATGTAAGTTCATGATAGCTTGTTATTTGAAAGCTTAAAACAATGGAAATAAACTGATTATTATGGCATGTGGTGTTGAGATTTCAGAAATGGAGGATGGTGTATGCATGACGAGGCCACAACACACTATATTGATATGATAGACCAGACAACTCTTGGGCACAGATACATCAAAGAACAATTCGGAATAGTTCCACGAATGGGATGGCAAATAGATCCTTTTGGGCACTCTGCAGTTCAAGGATACCTGCTTAGTGCGGAGGTTGGTTTAACATTTTCTACTACATAAAAAAAAACCTTTTGCTTCTTCTACATTGCCTACTTTCACAAAAGTTTCTCAGATTACTCTTGGTTCTTGTATGTTTTGTTACAGTTAATCCTATAATTGTTTTGGATGATAACAACTTATGTGAACCTATTTTTCTCTTCTAAATTTTCTTGCCAAAAGACAAAGCATTGCTGCTATCATGTAATAGAAGAAAGAAAGAAAGATATATTAACGTCTCCTAAAGGCCGAAATGGCCTGGGTGGAGCAGATCAGTTAGTTACTTCTCAAGAAATTATAGATGTCGAGGACATGACATTTGTTCCGCACGAACCTGAAAAGATTCTTGGATTTCGTGAACGAAGATTGCGTAATATGCTTATCACGGAATACAAGATCAAGTGGAAGGATCGTGTTGAGGAGAATGCTACATGGGAGACATTGACTACTCTTTAGAGAGATTACCCTGGCTTTTTAGTGAGCTCAGGAGTGAGCTCTTAGAGGAAGGGGAGTATGTCATGTGCACAGTGTGTATCTACCGTGTGCTACACGCATGCAAGACTAGTTTCGAGGCTTGGGGAAGCTTGGAACTAGGCAGGCTGATTGACGAGCTGAGTTAGGGAAATATTAACGGGGGGCACCCAAGTATGGACAGGCGGGCGGCCAAGTGTGGATGCCCGATGACCGGCCAAGAGCCTATAAAAGGGTGGCCAAGGTTAGTTATTGAATTATAGAGAGTCTCGCGAGTTTGTGAGAGCTCTATGGTCTTGGAGCCTTGATCTAGTGCAGACGTGCACCTGCTTTATGCAGCCGAGGCCGACAGCAGTCTCGAGGCCCGCGAAGGGCAGCTTCGTGGCGGTATGGGACGTCGCGAGGAGGAGATTGGTCGGTACGTCATCCTAGTTAGCTCAGCTCGTGGCTCGATGGGGACAGCCAAGACTGTGGGCTTACCCACGGCTGTCATGGTTGGGAGGTGAGTCAGGCCTGCACCCCCTTTGCTTGTTTGTTTGTTGGTTTGTTTGCAGGATTCGAGTTTCGAACCAAGATCGATCACGAGGGGATCCGTGGGGATTTGACAGCGTCCCTCACAAGGGACGGTGAAGGGGACGGCAATAGGAACAGGGACGGCTCTGGGGGACGGCAGTAGGAACGGGGACGGCAAGGAGCCATTCTAGTCATGGGCCTTTAGCCTTGGCCCATAGGCCTTGAGCCTTTGAGGCTTTGGGCCTTGGCCTCTCTCTTGCCTCCCTGAGTCCTCCCTATAAGAAGACACACACACACACTCCCTCTCACACTTCAAGCTTTATCTTCACACACACTTTTTTTTGTAAAGCTTCATGTCATTAATTACAGGTGGGAAACCTCAAAACGAGGAAAACCCACCAAAAAGACCATATACAAAGGAGACTACTAGAGTGTTCACTATGTTCAGTGTGAACATAGTTAAACATCTAAAAGCAATCTATAAAAACAGCATACAGAGATGAGTCAATCTCATGAAGAGAGAGACAGTCATATAAAGATTGCTGAAGAGAGGAACGGAAGAATGAGTAAGCATCCAAATGAGGCCCAGCAAAAACTATCCTGTTGCGAGACTGCGAGGTAGTCCATAAAGCCCAGTAGCGAACCCAATCAAAGAAGACTTTATAGGATCTAAGGGGTGAAGGGAGAAGACCGAAGATCCAAAAGTATTTCCCAAAGGGTGCCTGTCGAAAGCGGGCTCTCAAACGTGCAGCAATCCGATCCAATAAAGTCCTAGTCAGAGGACAACTCCACAAAAGATGAAAGACTGTCTCTCGAGAAGCACCACAACTATGACAAGTTGAAGGTGCCAAAAGTCGCCTAGCCAAGAAAAGGCCGACTGGCAAGACTCCAATCAAGCATCTCCATAAAAAAATTCTACTTTTCAAAGGAAGACTGCATTTCCAAAGAGAATGAAGCCGCTGTTTCCACCAAGCCTGACTTTTATGAAGATGCCAAATCTGATTCGCATGTTCTTGAACCCAAGAGGCAGGCAACAAGAGATGATATGTCGAATGAACCGAAAGTTTAGTCATTGATAAAGGGCCTCGTGCAGGTTGTTCTCTTCTAAGGCTCCAATCAACCAAACGATCAGAATGATCCAAATCTGCAATTGGTTCAAAAGGAGCAAGAAGCTCTCGAATAAGCTGCCAGATTGATCTATAATGCATCCCCAGACCAAATTTTCTGGCGGCAACCACAAAAGAAAGCACATGGCCACCAGCATCCAAAACATCATCAATAAGATAAACTCCTTTCTTTGAAAGGAAATATACCTTCCTAGGCTCACGTAGAGGCAGCCTTTGACCAATGAATACTCTCAAGGCGAAGCGAAGAGGATTGTGCATTAAGCCTAGGATTCCCAAAAAGATATTGCGTAACCTGTTTCCAGGCAAAAATTAACTTAGATGAAAGAGGGCAGCCGACAATTTTTCCATCGAAATGGTTGAAAATTGCATCCCAATACGTAACAGTCCACTTTCCAAAAGCCGGTGAAGACATATACATACACATATGACCCAACATAATAGCCCATGGCTGGCGCTGTTGTACAAATTCCAACAGCAAAGTGGATTTACGAGCAAGCACATGAAAATGAATATTCAATATGTTCAAGCCACCATGCATCTTTGGAGAACAAATCTTTGGCATTGACAAAAGACGAAGACCCTTTTTACGATGTTGAGTTTTCCACACAATTGCCATTGCCAGAGACATAAACCGATCTATATCAGCTTTCCTCCACATAATCAATGGAAGAAAGAACTGTATGTAAGCCATTACAATAGCCTGCACTATCCTGAGACGTACATGAAGAGGCCAAGTGGAAAGCTGCCAATAATCAATTTTGCGATTCAATTTTAGTATAACCCATTGAATCATTTGTGAAGATGACAGCTGCCAACCCAAAGGGTAACCCAAATGACGAACGATATGTCCACCAGGAGGTATTCCACCGGGCCACAATACATGATGCCATTGCTGTACGTTAAGCGCAAGCAAGGTAGACTTACGGAAATTCACTTTCAAACCAGCAGCCAGACCAAAAAGTTCCAAAGCCTCCATTAATTTCTGAAGATCTTGTTGCGTATTCGTGGGCATAAAAAAAGAATCATCAGCATAAGCCTGAGCCAGGAAAGTACGCCCAGCAGGAAGCTGTAAGTCATGCAATTCATCAGTGGCTTGCAAAAAATCCAAGTAGCAAAGAAAAGGATGTGTGGCAATAGCAAACAACAAGGAACTAAGCGGACAACCCTGGCGAACTGAACGTCCCAATTTCCAAGAATCGGAAAGAGAAGAGCTCAAAATCAAAGAAGCATCACTGTCATTATAGAGGCAATACACAATATTTTGCCACTTCGTATCGAAACCAAGATAACTCATAGTCATAGCTATATAGTCCCAATGCACGGAATCAAAAGCTTTCTCGATATCAACCTGCAAAATGAGTACATCCTGCTTAGTGTATTTGGCATATTCAATGGCAATATAAGCATTAGCCAAATTATCATTGATTTGCCTCTGAGGCACAAAACCATATTGCGCAGGATGCAAACCATCATGTAAAAATCCTTTAATACGATTTGCCAACATCTTAGTCAGAAGCTTATAGATGACCAGCATAAGAGTACTAGGCCTCCAATCAGAAAAAGCTTCACAAAGATCCCGTTTAGGGAAAAGCTTAACCAATCCTTCTTTCCAAGAAGATGGTAGTACATCATTTGCCCAAGCTTCATTGATCATATACAGCAATGATTGTTCCAGCTGAGGCCAAAAAGCATGGAAAAATTCCACTGTCAATCCATCCCATCCGGGAGATTTCCATCGACCCATTGAACGTAAAGCATCTTTAAGTTCAATATCAGTGAACGGAGATTCTAATTCCAAAGCATCCTGTGGAGAAATAATGGGCCGAACATGATGCAATAAAGCATAACGAGCATTAAATATGTCAGGTGAAGTAGTTGGCGGTTTAGCAAAAAGAGCTGCAAAATGCTGACTAGCAATATACGAGAGCTCCGACAAAGAATGAGTCCATTGACCATCAGATTTTTTCACCCTTCTGATGCATTCCTTTTGTCTTGAAGCATGTAGATTTTTGAAAAAATCTTTGGAAGAGCAACCCTTATCTATGATAGCTCGATGTCGCGAACGTGTCAACCATTTTTGCAATTTTCTCTGATCATTTAGCATGAGGAAATGCTTAGCCTGCATTGAAGATTCTTGTTCATTGGTATTTAAAACCCGAAACTGAGCAAGATCAGCCATAGATTGACATGTTTCTTTAGCCTGCAAGATCCGATCCCGCAAGTCGGCCATGTAATAACGACCATAATCACAGATCACAGCCTGCATGCGCTGAACAAATTGAAACCAAGCAATGTCAATGTCCTCATGCATTTGAAGGGGCAAAGGCTCAATGGCTTGCAAAACCATTTCCTTGAAATCAGCATGCACAAGATAACTGTTGTTTAAAAGCAACAGCCTATGTTTCTGAAGAATAGAAACATCTTGTGGCATATCAAAATAAAGGCCTAACCATAAAGGAGAATGATCAGAGAGTAACATGGAACGATCAATCCATAGCTTGCAAACAAAATCATCGTATTGGTCTGCATGTAACAAGTACCAGCGATCCAGACGTGTCCAGATATGTGGAAAAGCATTGTGATTAAAAGTAAACCCTTGCAGACGAGGGAATACATACTGCCATAGATCCAAAATATTGCAGGAAGAGAGCAAATCATTCCATGTTCTGCGTTCAGCTCCAAGCATATGAGTTCTTCCAGTGGAATTAAATTCAGGAGATGGAGCATTATTAAAGTCTCCACAAAGGAATGTATTATGGAGCCAGGGATAAGCCAACATTTGCGACCATATATTTGCCCTGTCAGCCGAGCTTTGTGGCGCATAAACTGCTGCAAATTCATAAATTTGTCCATACAATGAACATTGAATGACCATCCATCTGCCAGCAGAATCATTGTAGGCCAACATTGGTTGCAGATCATGCTTAACAAGCATAAAAACTTCCGAGTAATGCTGAGTGCCCGCATAAAGTATATCATAACCAGCAAAGTGACTTGATTGACCCACTAAGGTATGCTGATTGTGTTCTTGCACACACACCAGATGAGGTTGCATTTTATGTACATAGTGCCAAAACAACCTAAATTTACTAGGATCACAAGTCCTCTAATATTGTACGAAAGACATTTTATTGGAGCATCAAACATCAAATCTGTACAAAGGTATATACAGTGAACAGCCAGCAAAATCAATGCTGCATAACAACAACTGAATCAGGGAGAGAGCCCTCGCCCTGAATCAAGAGAGACTCATGCATATTCGTATCAACACACATATCCAAAGCATTTACATCGGCATCCATACTCGAGGAAGCACCTCGAACTACATCCGACTATATTCTAGAAAGCATAGTCGATGAAGTGGAAGACTGTGCGATAGTGGCAGATGCAGTCCAATTACGTGAAGGAATGGGAGCACGACGAACCATAGTAGCTTTTTTCGGAGTTTTCCATTCAGCCGAAGATATTTTATCTTTTCCTTTATCCTTAGGTTGATTAGGCACGGCCAAAGAAGAAAAACTTGTGGAATAACTTTAGCTTTTCCTTTCTCTTTCTCCTTTTGAGTATTTCGAGTGGCTTGATTTGTTGGTATCTCCTTAACTTGAGTTGGCTGCACATTCGCTGAAATGGGAGGTACAGCAGATAACGGCGGAGGATGCAGCAGAGAAGGACATTCAGAAGCCATATGCCCAAACTTATGACAAGTGAAACAAGCACCTGCAAAGACTCCCCAATTTAATTTGAAGTAACGTGCACCCATGCCACGCACATTTTCTACTTCAACAGCAATTGCAGGTGGTTGCTCATGGTCCGTATCCCACAAGATGCAAAATCTGTTTTTGTTTCCTGTAGGACGAGGTGCACAAACCACTTTGCCCAGAGTGGCTGCTATACCTGGCAAATGTTCCCTCAAATATTCCGGAAAATCCACGACCTCGACCCAAACAGGACAACGATGCCTAATCAAGGACTGATAGTCCTTGGTCGGGGACCAAGGTAACACATGTACCAACTGTACACCAAACATAAGGGGAGAAGTTTCAAGCATCTGCTGCTTATATTGACCATCAGACAGTAATACATCATAAAAACCCCTTGCTGCAAAGTGAACTCCATCTACAAAAGGTCCACCTAGAATGGACTGAATCCATTGAGCTACTTCTTGCGCAGAAGGCATTTTGCCCGGAAAGAAGAGAATAATCCCTTTCTCTGAGTATCTACGCAGAGGAGACACAATCGTCGGCAATTTAATCTTATAACTGAAAGAAGGAGGCGGGTCCTTCCATTTGACACGACTGTCTACAAAGTCCTCACATAAAGCCTCATATACAAACTGTGCATCCGACGAATCTTGCTTAATCATGGTGACAGATTCAATTGCAGCATGCTGCCTCTTGTTACTGTCTGCAGCATTATCCCGGCGAGCATAGGTCACAACAGTCTCAGACATAATTGCAAGAGTAAAGTCTGTACAATACATGCCAAACAACTTTTTTTTTTAATTTAATGAAAGCTGTATGCTGTATACAGGAGCCTAAAAAATTTCTGCTGATGCAATTTCTATTTACTGGAATGCTGAAACTGACTTCTGCTGATGCGAATCAAGAAAAGCTCTGTACACTGGAATTCTGAAACTGACTTCGAACTCTAGAAAATCTGTAGATGCGAACTGAACCTGAAAAGGAAGGCGAAACTGCACGGGGAGAGAGGATGGCGTGCGAAGAACTGACAAGATGAAGCGCGCGCACACACACACAGCCGCACACACACACACTCCTACAGACGCACACAGGTCGCGGAAGAGAGGAAAAGGGGCTGATAGACGATAAGAAGACAGTGTAACTGTGCGCATAGAGGGGACCCCCAGAAGGTTGCGATGAGGGCTGTAGGGGCGACACAGTCCAGGAAGCAGGCCCGATACAGTCCAGGATCCACGCGCCTCACCACACGTGCACACACAGAAGGGGGCGAGCAAGTTGAGCAGAGCAGCAGGCGAGCAGGTCGAGGGAGCAGGCGAGCCGGGCCACACAGACACACACACACACACACACACCGCGACGAGAGGGCCACTCTCGAAGAAGGAAAGAGAAGAAAGAGGTGTGTCACTCACCCCCACCGCCTACGCTTGTCTTATCTTCACACACACACTCTCTCTCCCTCAAGCGGCAAGCCTCAAGGGCCAAGGTCTCAAGTTTCAAGCTCTCACACAAGCAAGCTGTAGCCTCTCAAGACACTCTCCCTCACACACTGTCTCAAGCTTCACACACACACACACACACACACACACACACCCCCATCCTCACACTCAAGTTCTCCCTCAACTTTCAAGGCTCAAGCCTCACTCACTCTCTCTCTCTCTCTCTCTCTCTCTTTCTCTCAAGCTATCAAGTGACAAGGAGGCATCCATCATCCATGGCATCCTCCTCGTGGCAATGGCTCTTCAAGTTCCAACTACCCGTAGAAGGACGACGGGATGGACATGGTGGGATGAGGTCAATCACACCCCATCCCCTCATGGAGGTGGTGCACAGCCATGGACATGCAAGCTTTGCCCGTATAGGCGAGTGGGTGGTACTGACAAAGTAATTTTTAAGTGCCGTTCCTACCCCCGTCCCCGTTCCCTACATATGGCCGTCCCCCATCCCGTCCCCGTCCCCCGTCCCTTGTGACTATGCTTTTGGTTCTATTATTTGGTTGACACAGTCTGGGCCTTAGCTGAGATTCGAGGGGACTGACAGGAGCTTGGCCATTATGGTTAGGCAAGGAGTTGCTCGGCAGTGTTGTCTTCAAGATTTGCCACTTTCACACTTTGTCTCTCCGGCACAGAGATTAGAGAGTTCTTGGGAGATTATTGCTAGCATCTCAGCCTGGAATATCTGGAAGGCTAGATGCACCGAGGCCATTGAGGGTACTCCTGTTCTTGTTTCTCAGTGTCTTTGCAGGATTTGGAGTGATATTATTCATACCATCATGGCTACCTGGACCAGAAGCCAGGGATCTTTGAGGGCTACGGAGAGGAAGCACGGCCAGTTTATGAGAGTGGGACATTGGTATCTTTTTCACATCCTCTCATTCGGGACCCTATTGGCAGCGTAGGGCTCCTGATTGGTTGAGATCTCCACCTTTGTTGGTGTGAAATCTCCATTTTGTAAAATTTTTTCATACTTAATAGACGTCTCCTTTCTGAAAAAAAAAAGAACCAGGTCCTTCTCACTACCATGTGATACATCACCTCTTGTTGGGCATTTTCCAGGACGTGTATTGGAGAAGAACAACGGTTGATTCGCAACTTCCTTTGGGCAGGTAGCAAGGGTAGGCTGCCATGTGCCAAGGTGGCGTGGAGAGTCATCATTAGGCCTAACCACAAAGGCGGCCTAGGCATTATTGATCCTTCTATGTAGAGCAGAGCCCTTCTGGGCAAGCTGATCAGGAGAGGCCTCCTCCTAGGTGGTGAGCCTTGGAAGGACTTTCTTGTGGCCCACATCTCCACCCGCGCTCAAGTTCTTAGTGGTCCCTGACCCCTGGGCCCAAGATGGATTTTCACAAAGATAAGGACCTGCAGTTTGAGCCCAACCTTTGAGAATCGATTAATGGTCAGCCTCTTCTGAGCCTAGGACCACATTTGTTCTGCTTTGCACCAGTCTCCCCCAATCCTAGGTGAGGAGGGACTTCGTCAGCCATTGGTCTGGAACCCCTTGATTACCCTTCCTAGTGGCCACATGCTAGGCTCCCGTTACTCACGTCTCATGGGGCACTTTGAGCAAGGGGCCAACCTAGTCTCTTGGTGATTGGCTTACCTTCAAGCGGCTCCCGCCAGAGGCCTAGTAGCGGATCCTAGCTTGGATCCGAGGCTTAGACAGGCTCACCCTCGACATCTACTCTTCCATCCCTCTAGAGTGGCTCGCAACGTCCTAGGACCCACCTCCCCTTAGTGGGTAGGGGTCTTTACCAGACATGATATATTGATAGCTGTCCATGGTGTCCCTCATGACTTTCTCCATGGGAGCACAAGGCAGATTAAGCGGATTCCCCCCCCTTGAGAGAGGACCTCAGCAGATGCACTTTACAGAGAGTGAGAGTGATCAGGTTTCATGACCACAGGGGGCACATCGACCCCCCCTGAGCCAAAGTGACCAGAGAGAGTTTGTGGACGTTATGGTTGCAGTGGGATCCAGGTTAGTGGTAGTGGCATGATCCCTTCGCCCTTGATGACGCGTGTGACATCCCATCTTTGAGTACACAGTCCGTTTGGGCCACAGGATTCAGATGCCAAAGGTCGATAATACGCGAATGGCAATAGTACATTGGCAGACTTAGGGCATTCCTGCGCGTTTTCTCTGTGATTCTTGGAAACGGATGTGGGTTAGCTTTTGGTCACGAAAGATTACTCTTTTCCTTTGGCAGATAGCTCATAGGACCTTGGCAGTGGTCATTTGGCTAGTAGTTGGAGGTCGGCTAGCCGTGTGCTCTAGGTGTGGACACCCCTAGGAGTCACAACGCCTTTGGGATTGTCCCAAGGTGCAGGTTTGGTTGCGGATCCTCCATATGTTCACCATGGGCATCTACCCACACCATCACCTGGGGGCGGTAGCATGGGTTTCTGAGTCAGCACCGGCCTTAGCATACAACTAGCATATGAGGAGACGGGTTAGGACCTTACCCTTCTCCTTGCTCACCACAGTATCATGGCAGCCCCGCTATTAGCAACTTCGACTGGAGGAGGGGACCAGAGGCCGCTGTCAAAGGTGGGAGATCATCGATAGTATAGCAACATGACACATTTGGCGTGTTGCTGCAGCAAGGCCATAGAGGGCACTACCAGGCCACCCGCTGACTCCATGCAGAGCATATGGGACATCATACACACCCGCTGGGGTAGTGGGAGAATCTGCGAGGCATCTCTGGGCGTATGCGGAAGCATCGACATGCTTTTCTATGGATTTGGATCAGCGGTCCTTTCCTTAGGGTCAGAGACAAACGAAGTTACTTGGCATTACAAACCACCTGTTTGGCTGTCGCCCCCCCCCCCCATCCCACAATTGTATGAGATAGCCTCCTCCCAGAGCGGCCAACCAAAGAGAAAGAGGCCTTCTATGTCCCAAATTTTTTTCTTGTCTCCCTTGACTGAGACTTGGTCATGTACTTAGCTATTTTGGCTGTATTTTTGGTAACTAATGGAAGAATCTTTTCGTGGAAAAAGAAAAAAATAAAGGAATAATGGAGGAGCTATTTTTTTTTTCCCGAGAAAAAGATCCTTCAATTAGTTAAAGAAAAACAGCCACAAAGGGCTAAGTACAACCTTGAAGGGCCAACCACGAAGGGCTAAATACAAACTCGCCACCACAGAAGTAGGATGACCGCGAGCTCTCCTTACCCTGAATCGCTTCCTTCCTCCATCGCTGTGCCCCTCATTCCTCCATCGCTGCGCCCCTCCATCGCTGCCTGAATTGTTTCCTTCCACCTCTGATCCTCTCTGCCTTCGCTTCGTTCCTTCTTAGCTGCCCCCTCCTTCTTCCTCGTTTCCTTCCTCCTTCGCTGCGCCCATTCGCTTTTGTTCCTGCTTCGCCCCCTTTCCTCGTCCGCCTCTGTCACGTGCATCCCGCACTTGGATGCCACGTAGACATTTTTGTACACAGAAGGTGCAGGACCTGGGATGGTGAATTGGTCCCATGTGAGCCCAGTCTGGGACGAGTCAGCCAGGGATCCATCTCAGTTGTCTGAGGTCAGGTGGGCATTGTCCTGCACAGGAGTCTAAGGTCAGGTGTGCACTGTCCTGCGCATGAAACAGTGCCAGTCCGCGCTGTGAGTCTCCCTCTAGAATGATGTCAGTGATTCTGTGTATCAGGTATGGTACCGGATGCCAGATCACTGAGTAGTTAGTGTTTAGGACAAGGGGCCAGCCCGTAGGGCTACCCCAAGTCAGTGTGTGCGCATGGGAATGGTGTGAAACCACCCCCATGACGGCCAGGAAGGCCCTGGCTATACCTACCAGCAGGCCATGGGGGGGCTGTAGGACAGCCCTAGGGGCAGGCCAGGGGTAGCCGACTGCTTATCCAGCTCTTGGAGAGGTTTGAGGCAAGTATGGGGCAGCCCATACAGGCTGCCCAGCCTCCAAAACAGGGGGCATTCAGTAACCAGCCTCCTAGGCAGCAGGCGCCTAGGTGCCCAGCCCTATTTCCCATGCGTTTAAGTGCCCAGCCAAGCAACAAAGGGATGTGCAGCATTTAATGGTATTTATTGCTGTATTTTCTCAGTCGTGGGACATTTATGGGCTGGCCGACTGCTCATGATTGGGTAGTATAAAAGGAGATGCCCATAATCCCATTCATTCATCTCATTCTCCACCAAGAGCTCAAGCATAAGAGGCTAGACAAAGCCAAGAGGGTGCTAAGCAAAGGGGTGAAGGATTCAGGTCCAGGGCAGGGTATTCCCAGCCAAGAAAAGGTCCAAGATTGCTGTATTTTCTTTCAGATTTCTCATCATTCTAATAAAGCAAATACACCATCCGTGGTGGGGGCCCTACAGAGGGTAATTGGGACCCAATACTGTGTTCTCTCCACCTCTCTCTCTCTCTCTCTCTCTCTCTCTCTCTCTCTCTCTCTCTCTGTGCCCTCGCCGCCCCTGTTTTGCTGTTCGCTACTGATCGCCACCCGCCTGCATTGTTCGCTGCTTGCTTCACTTCGCTGTTCCGTGTTCGCTTCGCGCCTCTGTGCATAGCCGCCCTCTCTGTTTTCCACTGGCGCCCAGTACTGCTGGCGCTATGCTGGCCCGCCTGCATGTCCGGTAGGCCCTGCGCCCCCCTTTCCCCACCCACCCTTGCTCAGGCCCCCAAGGCAGCAACATAACTCTCTCTCTCTCTCTCTCCTCAATCTCGAGGAATGGCCCCGAGTCTCCAAGAGAAACTCAAGGCCCTCGAGACGGCAATGAAGGCACTAATCAAGGAGAATAAGAAGACATCTGATTCCAATCTCAATGAGGTGGAGAACAAACTACACTGGCAGATCATGGCACTCGAAGCATGGGTCACGGACCTTGAACAAGAGAACACAGCACTCAAGGAGGAGGTGAGTGCATTGAAAGTGGAACTGGTAGCCGTCAAGAACACCGAGAAGGAAGAGGGGGAGATCAATGAGAACACTCTCACGGCCATCAAAGAAGAGATCTCCAAGGAGATTACAAAGGACATGGAGGGAAAACTCGAAGCCAAGGAGTCAGGATGGGTTGAGGTGGTGAAGAAGAAAATCCGCAAAGAAGTGAGGGAGGAGACTCAAAGGGAAGAACATCAAATCATTCACACCACCATTAAGGAGGAGAAGATGAGGCATGCCCGCCGCCTCAACATTCGAGTCATAGGTATAGCCGAGACACCCAACTCCACTCCCGAGAAAGATGGACAGCTGCTATGCATGAAGCTAGGCTACAGGGAAGAGGACCCTCTCAACTTCACCAAAGCATGGAGAGCCGAGAAAGACTCAACACGCAAGCGAGCCCTCATCCTACAGTTTGCAGGAGAGACGAAGAGGGTCACCTTCATGAGGAAGAGGGTCATACTATGAGGCTTAGAGGGAGCTCCTATTTTCTTGGATGATGATCTCACAAGGATGCAGCTAGAGCATAGGAGAGCTTGCATGCCACGAGTCTTACACGCGAGGAGAGAAGGCAAGAAGGCCTTCTATCGAGATGGTCGGGTCATCATTGATGGCCATGGATTAGCGGTTTGGGGCCTATGGGACACAGACCAGGCCACTGACAGAGATACACATGGTAGTATGGAACTGTAATGGTTCACTATGGGTGCAGCCTGGATGACTGGAGCATGTTATGGTGGGGAGACACATCATACTTCTGACAGAGACACATCAGAGCCCAGAGAGAGGGCTACCTCGAGTAGAGGGATTCCAGTGGGAGTCAGCATATAGGAGGACCACACGCCAAGGTACCTCGAGAGGGTCGGGGGGAGTAGCAGTTCTATTCACACGGGAGCTACAGGGGAGACTGAGAGTGGTAGCACAGGATCCAGAGGCCAGATACATGTGGATCAGCTTACAGCTCTCACAGGACAGGGTTATATACATAGCCCTATGTTACTAGGAGCCTCGCCATACACTTGTCTGTCAGAGGAGATTATGCATTATTCTACACTAGGGGAAGTATTTCTTAGGGGTGACTTCAATGCCCACACACAGAGCAGACAGTGTGAGGTGTATGACTATGATGACATGGAGATCCTCCACCCATTGGATCCAGAGGAGATAGGGGCTAGTCGGGCATCAGAGGACACTGGACCAGACAGAGGACATTATGGGGACCACTTACTAGAGTTGGGAGCCAGGCATCGTCTCGTTGTTTATAACGGGATGCTACAGTGGCCGGGATCAGGAGGGTTGACATGCTTCCCACATGGGGGTCATACACGGACCGGAGGCACGGTGGTGGACTACATTATGGGGTCTTTGGAGGCATCACAGCTTGTCACCTCATTCTCCATCCCACCTCGTCCTATTGGGGTAGATCATACATACATGGCATTTTCACTAGCCGGATCATCAGTATCACCAGCCCCCCACATACCGACGCCACACACTACCATCTACTTCACACATGACATGGCAGACATATACATAGGCAGAGTAGAGGATGGGCTCCTACTCATGGATCCCCTGGCACCTATGGATACCATTACAGCCCAGCTGGCATCACTCCTACACACGGCTGCATTACAGAGCTTCCCACATCGTGTCCACTCAGGAGAGCCTATGAGATCTGGGACTATGCCCCAGAACAGATGGTATGATGACGAGTGCAGAGCCCTATACTCACGGCTCCGCATACAGAGAGCCTTGGGAGCCATCACAGAGCAGGAGTCGAGGAGAGAGATGAGGAGACTTACTTGCCGCAAAAGGCGGGCCTTCGCAGAGATACAGGAGCTAGAGATCTTCCATTTCTTCATGAGTAGAGATAGCCCTATCTCATGGCGGCACTTCAGAGAGCCCCGGACACCAACACCCATTGCAGACCCACAGACATGGCACACATATGCAGAGGGCCTATACCACGTCCCACAGTAGCCACCTATACCTCAGCTAGGAGCCTCGACCTACCACAGCTAGCTTCTTTACCCACTCAATGGTAAAGGAAGCTATCCGCCGCCTATAGCATGGACGGGCCGCCGACCATATGGACCTACAGGGTGAGCATCTCATATATGCAGTAGATTCTTTGGCTCCTTTTCTTGCACACCTGTTTAGCAGGGCACTAGCAGAGGGTTTGCCTGCGGAGTGGACGATGCACACCATTGTGCCGATCCACAAAACAGGGGATATGCTCGATCCGAGCAACTACAGGACGGTTATGGTTGGCCACGTGTTGGCCAAACTCTATGGTGCAGTGTTGGAGCAAGACCTTAGCTTATATGCTGAGCGAGCAGGTTTACTCTCATTAGGGCAGGCAGGCTTCAGGAGAGCCTTCTCTACCACTGACCATGTATTCACTTTGAGATGTATGATTGATCAGGCCAGAGTGAGGAAGAGAAAGCTCTATTGCTGCTTTGTGGATTTCCGCAAGGCATTTGACACAGTACCACGAGAGAGGCTCTTTCAGCGCCTGCAGTCTCTTGGCATACCAGCAGATATGACATGGGGCATCTATGCATTATATAAGCAGGTTTTTGGGCAAGTCAGATGCCCAGGAGGTATGTCCGAGACTATTGCTAGCACCATTGGTGTGAAGCAAGGATGCCCACTTTCCCCCACGCTATTTGGGTTATACATTGATGAGGTGGCTGACTTCATTACACGGGGAGGCGGAGATGGTGTTGATCTAGCAGGTACCTCAGTACATATTATGCTTTATGCTGATGATATTGTATTAGTGTTTGAGTCTCCAGGAGGTCTACAGCAGCATCTACATGCACTCGATGATTTCTGCACACAGAGGGGTCTTACTGTGAACCTTGGGAAAACCAAGGTTAGGTCTTTCATACATCGAGACAGGGCAAGAGTCAGCTGACATTCACTCTCGCAGGACGCCAGGTGGAGGTGGTGACATCATACGTGTACCTAGGGGTTACCCTCTCTGCAGCAGCCACGCGCTTCACCATGGGTTCAGCAGCCAGAGCCAGATTGACACGGGGATATGCAACATTGGCTAGGCTAGAGAGACAGTGCCACCCGGCGCATTTTTAGGAGCCCCGGACGAAGGGGTGGCTATTTGACACATTAGTCACACCGGCACTGATGTATGGAGTAGCGGTATGGGCGCTAGGACTTGCTACCCATTGGTGGACACAGATAGAGAGACCACAGGCCCTCATGATGGCACGCATGATATGCAGCAAACCGTTAGTACCTCATGACATTATCCGAGCAGAGTTTGCTGCGCCTCCTATGATGGTAGAGGCCATATTCCAGACTATATGCCTGCTAGATAGATTCAGAGAGATGCCACAGGACAGATTGTCATAGAGAGCTTTTGAGGCATCTAGACAACTGGCTGAGGCAGGAAATAGAGGATCATGGTATGCACAGGTCACACATTGGTTCTCACAGCATGGCCTAGACATGGATCATCTACCACCATTCCAGTATGACAGGGATGCACCACATATCCGTCTCTCATAGTGAGAGGAACAGAGTATTGAGATAGGACCTATGGCAGCTCTATACACGAGAGACATGGATATCGCCTACACAGCCTCTTCCACCGAAGATGCTACACTACAGAGATCACTTCATGAGTATCACTGATGATGGATTTATAGAGAGGCCTAGATACATGGAGGGCTTTTTACCACACGGCTCCCGAGTAGCTATTGGTCAGCTTAGAGTCTCATCACATCGACTGGAGATCGAGACTGGCAGAGGAGCACGGATCCCCTGAGAGGAGAGGGTATGCAGATTGTGCAGAGAGGAGGTGGAGAGTGAGGAGCATTATGTATGCAGATGCAGAGCATATACAGCCATCAGAGAGAGATATCCTATTTTATTCAGAGAGCCACATTCCCTACGCCAGATCTTTGAGGCAGCAGACCAGCGCATACTGGGGAGATTCATTCTAGACATACAACGTCACAGAGAGACATCATTACAGGCTCAGACAGCTCCAGAGGGGGGACGACAGACACAGATTACTACATTTTTTCAGAGATCCACCCCACTCCCAGCCCCTACATAGCAGGGAATTACTCTCCAGAGAGCAGAGACACTCAGAGCCCGCAGGAGCGACTGGCTTTCGGACACCACGCCTATACTAGAGAGAGATGACAGAGATCAGAGCTCAGTTTCACAGAGAGGGTGCGGAGCGACTGGCTCGCCAGACCCAGGCATGTTCTTCAGGGAGCTGTGAACACCCCCTTCATTGATGTATACCATTCTATACCCCCAGTATGGTACAGGATGGAGCTAGCTAGGTTGCATATCATGATTGTATACTCCATGTGTATAGCTTTTCATTCTCCTAGTAGTAGAGCTCCATCACCTCCCCCCACTCATTGTACTTATTGCACAACTAGATTCAGCTTTTTAGTTCAGTACTTTTTCGTTTTGTTGGGATGACAGAGGATACCCCACACAGGTACACTGATTTGTCTCATAGGCCGAGTTCGGTCTTTTGGAAGACGTTAATAAAATCTTTCTTTCTTTCTTTCTTTCTTTCTCTCTCTATTTTCTGCACTTCTCCTTTCAATTTGTGCGTTAATTTCCATCGCGAAAAGAGTGCTGAATTTTGAGTATTGAAGTTACCGATTCTTCTCCGAAGCTTCCGCATATTACAGTGGTATCAGAGCCTACTTCAAGTACAAAGATTCAGCAAAGAAACCAGAATTTTTTCTCGCTCGTGTGGTTGGTTTTTAGACGCCGGTGGACTACCCCTTTCGGAGTGACTCCTGTCCCTCGAAGGACGGTTGTTTTTTAGCCTCCGGAAGCCTTCGGAATTCTCCCACACAAATAGTGAATGGTCAGATTGCGTTCCGGAAAGGAATTGCATTTTCCTGCTATGGCGAGCTTCGACGACGAGAGAGACCAAGAACCATGGGACCAGAGTGCACCAGGCAGCCCAGCTAGGGCACCAGGCTTGAGTGTCACAGACATGTTCCAGCAGATGATGCGAGCAATCGCAGAACAGACAGCCAAGTTGGATGAGCAGAAGACGCAGATCTTGGCTCTGGAGGAGCGTACCCGCTCTCCAGCGTTGCGTTTTCCATCTCCTCCTCCCTCTCCTTCCGCATCCCAGATACCAGATTCTCGACACAGGGACCCTCTCGCGGGGTCACGGCCGCAGCCAAGCTCTTTGCTTGAGTTGCAGATGCGTGGATTGGAGATCCGACAACGAGAAGACGAAGCCATGCGACGCATGGAACACGAGCGTTACCTCAGAGCCTTGGACGCCAGATTGACACCGGCGGCGCCCTCGAATCATTTTCCTGCGAAAATGAACTTTAGTAAGTATAATGGTAAACTCGATCCCACAACTCTTTATTCATGGTTACATCAATTTGAAGCTTACTTTGCCGTAGTTAGGAAAACATATACTGACAGAGTGATCTTAGCCAGTTGGTACTTGGAAGGTGAGCCATTCCTTGGTGGACTCACTGGGTTCATGCCCACACCAGAGCAGGTATGGCAGCTTATGTGTGGGACGAGTTCGTCCGCGACCTTAAGCAGCGGTTTCTACCGCTTCACTACCTTGAGTGACTCGAAGACGAGTTCAGGGGAGCACGTTGTCGTGACGTTGGCGGTGTCGCTGGGAAAGTGCGAGACTTTTGGCTGTGAGAGTTGCTTCAAATTCCAAGCATTAAATGTCTTCTCAGCTTCTCATAGAACAAGGTATAGCATGGTATTATCTCAATCTCTTGTCTTAGGCATACATTCAATGGGATTGTCTCCACAACTCATACAAGACACATTCATCTTCGACTCTGATGATACAAGGCTTATGGAAGGAGAACTCATCATCATCTTTATATATCATCATCAAAGCTTCATCATCATGAAAGATCTTCACATAACATATGCTATATGTTTGTACAATATGATTGACATGCAACAACACTCACGAGACAAAACAAATAAAACTCACAAGACATCATCAAATCCAAAGGTATACATATCTTCAGCATATGCATGCCAACAGCCCATAGCATAGCTTGTCGCCAGCCGTCAGCTAGCCCTTTGACGTCAACCACTCCAGCTCATTCTGTAGCGCCTTCCCTTCGGCTCTCTCTGTCAGCAGCTGCGCTGCTCTTCACACGGGAGACCCACCCTCTCTGGTTGCAGCATGGCGACTCCTCCACGCCTCTTTCTCTGCAGTTCGATCAGAACCCTACTCACAAAACAAAACGGCCGCCTCCCTTCTGGACGGCGATCAGTCAACTCTTCACGCCCGTCAAAGTCACCCTCTGCACTTATTAGCTTTTAGCCATGCACCTACGGCTGCGCTCCTTTCACGTTAGCTCTCCACTCGCCTCAGCTCTACAGAATCACCAAGCGGCCACCTTCTTTACGCACACCAAAGGCCACCCCAGCAGTTTCACCCGACTATCTCCACACGGCTCTCCTCTCTCCATTCCCTTCCTTGCTTGTCAGACACGCGCCACATCTTCCCCCCCCCTTCCCCATCGTCTGCAGCGGCTACCCTCCTTTTTTTTCCTTTGCTGCGGTTGTCCCAGCCCTACCCTGCACTCTGCACTCTGCCTTGTAGACGACCCCCCTTCTTTTTCTGCTCATTCCCCCCTCCCCAGTATTACCAGCCCGGCCTTCTTCTTCAGAGCGCCGTCCAGCCGCTCTTCAGACTCGCGATCGGCTACCACACTTCTCCAATCTCCCCCCCCCCCCCCCCCCCCGCGGTTCACGGCTACACCTCTTTTCTTCTGCAGCAGTTGCAGCGCCCCGTCCTTAGAACCCCTGGAAAAGCCCCCTTTGTATACCTGCAGAGCTGCGCGCCTCATCCGCCACCTCCATGCTTCGCCATCCTTCCAGACCCTCGAGCTGGCAGTCCTTCAAAGCTCCACGCTCACCTATAGCTGGCCACGTTATTTATCCTATTTTTATTCTTTATTTTCCCTAAGGCCTAAAGATGGCCACCCTCACGCTTTCATTTCACACCAATGTCCAAGGCAATACTGGTCCTCTTTCACCTTTAAATTGCCCATGCCCTCCACACACCTTCTTCAAATGCAACTTAGTGCCCGCTGTACTTGGACGCATACACACTTCAAGGCAACATTAATCCCCCATGCTTTCACATCTTTCGAGATGCAACCCTCCAATGCCCAATTATATATTGGACGCGCACATAAATTCAGGCTACCAAGCAGCTGATCATCTCCAGTGGACCTCTCACCGGACAGGCTTGCAACAAGCTCAACACAAACCATTCCACCCTGTACATCTGGCAACGCATTCCAAAGCAAAACTCTCCACACGCCGTACATCCCATATGTACACTGTGGCACTTAATCCCATGCATCTGGATTTGCATTTAATGGCCTCACATGCATGGTGTCACACCATAGACGTGCCGTGGCACGACATCCACCCCCTCTAAACCTGCACATCCTCTGGTATGTGCCAAGTCATCATCAAGACCCACATATATCTGAATATCATCTTCATACATTAATCAGCAAAAAGAACCTGTCATCTGGCCAACCCCCATGTTTGGAACACTTTAAAGTGTTTCAAACCAAGCTTTGGTATCCATAAATATCAAACAAGTAAAAAAAACAAAGCCTTTCTGATTATCCACCATTGTTCTGCATTCAATCCCCAAACACATTTGTTATGGTTGCCAGCAATCCATATACCACGATCAAATACCCCTTTGCATTCCACATGAGCCTGCTCCATTGACTTATAACATATCCTTGGTTCAAATACACATAATGGCATCATAGCAAGCCATTCATCACATTGTGCTCTTTTGCATATTACCTCCTCATCTATCTTCACCACCAATATGCTGTCAAAGCCTTTACATGCTTCACATGCATCTATGCAAACTGGTGCAAGAAAATCAAGGTGTGATGCTACATCAAAATGTCCCGGTCCATCAATAGCATAAACATCAAAAGCATCATCTTTGCCATGTAAACAAAACACATCTCTAGCATCATCAAGAGTGCAAGAAGCCTCATTCATAGATTGTTGGTTACCGATGTTTGCAAATAGAAACTCATCATCATCAAACAGCTGAGCCATCCCAAGATCCTCACTGTCTTGAGCAATAGACTCATCCACATAAACATTAACTTCACTAAACTGATCCTCTAACAAAACCTGCTTGTCTTGAAAGAGAAACTCCAAACAAAAACCACCATCTGCAAAGCAAACATCCTCTGAAATAACATTCGTATGACTTCCGGTCACATATGCACTATCCTCCATAACATCATTAGCAACATGCATATCATCAACACCTTGAACACTATCAACAAATAAACATGGCAAAGCATTCATAGAAGCATCATAACCATCATCCATGGCATCTCCTTCGTCATTTTCCCTCTTACGCTTTTCCTCTACCTGTGCCTCATTATTCTGGCATTTTGCAATGTAGGAATGAACAGATTGGGAATCCACAGGTTCTTCCCAGCCAGTCTCAAGACGTATACAGTCTCCTGCCTCGGAATCCTCCATGAAATAATCATCCTTCAAAGCAAGCTTGAACTCCTCCCAATTTCTGCCACCATGTGCTGCCTGTAATCTTCTTATGCGCTCTCTTATTTCGGGAACACATACCAGCTCAAAACTTCGAACCATATCCTCCTCAGTCACCCTGTTTAGCTCCATTTCCTTTGTGTAATTGCGCAGGTACTTTGTGATGTCTTTACCATCAAATTGATCCACCTTTTTCACGATTGACTTCAGTGCTTTAGTCGTGGAAATTTGCTCCCTCTCAGCCGCTTGCTGCTGTTTCATATACGTAGTAAACATCTGAAACATTTGCATAACTCCAGGGTCAAAATGAACCCCCTGACCCTCAGGATTCTCAGCCATAGCTTCCCTGTGTATTTCACCACACTCTCACCCCAGCGGTTTCACGTCGGGTTCACCAAAGATGTCGTGACGTTGGCGGTGTCTCTGGGAAAGTGCGAGACTTTTGGCTGTGAGAGTTGCTTCAAATTCCAAGCATTAAATGTCTTCTCAGCTTCTCATAGAACAAGGTATAGCATGGTATTATCTCAATCTCGTCTCAGGCATACATTCAATGGGATTGTCTCCACAACTCATACAAGACACATTCATCTTCGACTCTGATGATACAAGGCTTATGGAAGGAGAACTCATCTTTATATATCATCATCAAAGCTTCATCATCATGAAAGATCTTCACATAACATATGCTATATGTTTGTACAATATGATTGACATGCAACAACACTCACGAGACAAAACAAATAAAACTCACAAGACATCATCAAATCCAAAGGTATACATATCTTCAGCATATGCATGCCAACAGTCCATAGCATAGCTTGTCGCCAGCCGTCAGCCAGCCCTTTGACGTCATCCACTCCAGCTCGTTCTGTAGCGCCTTCCCTTAGGCTCTCTCTGTCAGCAGCTGCGCTGCTCTTCACACGGGAGACCCACCCTCTCTGGTTGCAGCATGGCGACTCCTCCACGCCTCTTTCTCTGCAGTTCGATCAGAACCCTACTCACAAAACAAAACGGCCGCCTCCCTTCTGGACGGCGATCAGTCAACTCTTCACGCATGCAGAGTCACCCTCTGCACTTATTAGCTTTTAGCCATGCACCTATGGCTGCGCTCCTTTCACATTAGCTCTCCACTCGCCTCAACTCTACAGAATCACCAAGCGGCCACCTTCTTTACGCACACCAAAGGCCACCCCAGCAGTTTCACCCGACTATCTCCACACGGCTCTCCTCTCTCCATTCCCTTCCTTGCTTGTCAGACACGCGCCACATCTTCCCCCCCCCCCTTCCCCATCGTCTGCAGCGGCTACCCTCCTTTTTTTTCCTTTGCTGCGGTTGTCCCAGCCCTACCCTGCACTCTGCACTCTGCCTTGTAGACGACCCCCCTTCTTTTTCTGCTCATTCCCCCCTCCCCAGTATTACCAGCCCGGCCTTCTTCTTCAGAGCGCCGTCCAGCCGCTCTTCAGACTCGCGATCGGCTACCACACTTCTCCAATCTCCCCCCCCCCCCGGCGGTTCACGGCTACACCTCTTTTCTTCTGCAGCAGCTGCAGCGCCCCGTCCTTAGAACCCCTGGAAAAGCCCCCTTTGTATACCTGCAGAGCTGCGCGCCTCATCCGCCACCTCCATGCTTCGCCATCCTTCCAGACCTTCGAGCTGGCAGTCCTTCAAAGCTCCACGCTCACCTACAGCTGGCCACGTTATTTATCCTATTTTTATTCTTTATTTTCCCTAAGGCCTAAAGATGGCCACCCTCACGCTTTCATTTCACACCAATGTCCAAGGCAATACTGGTCCTCTTTCACCTTTAAATTGCCCATGCCCTCCACACACCTTCTTCAAATGCAACTTAGTGCCCGCTGTACTTGGACGCATACACACTTCAAGGCAACATTAATCCCCCATGCTTTCACATCTTTCGAGATGCAACCCTCCAGTGCCCAATTATATATTGGACGCGCACATAAATTCAGGCTACCAAGCAGCTGATCATCTCCAGTGGACCTCTCACCGGACAGGCCTGCAACAAGCTCAACACAAACCATTCCACCCTGTACATCTGGCAACGCATTCCAAAGCAAAACTCTCCACACGCCATACATCCCATATGTACACTGTGGCACTTAATCCCATGCATCTGGATTTGCATTTAATGGCCTCACATGCATGGTTTTACACCATAGACGTGCCGTGGCACGACATCGTCAGAACGCGCAACCAGTCCTTCAGTTTGCCAATAAAATTTTGACTTTATGTCTGCAATTAGGCTTATCTGATACGGACAAGAAAGGGTTGTTTTTGTATGGCCTGGACACGCAAATCCAATGGGAGGTGCGTATGTTTAGGCCAGCCACCTTTGAGGATGTACTCTCGCTTGCGCAGAGTGCAGAAATGAAACATAATGGTGGCAAGCCCAAGACTTCCCAGCCGGCTTCTCCTAGGGCTAACGCCTCTGGGGGCAAAAGCCAGAACCAGACGGAGTCTTCCCCAGGACAGAGCCCGGGAGCCTTTGGCTCCAAGAACTCGAACAATGCGTCAAAGCTTACTCCAGACCAGAAAGCGGAGGCAGGTAAGACAGGTGGCAAGTTAAGTGCAGAGGAACTTTCTCAGTACAAGAAGGAGGGTAGATGTTCTTTTGTCATACAAAAGGACATACTTCTCGGGATTGTCCGAAGAAGCCTCCAAAGCCCGCCACCGCCACCTCCACAGCTTCCGTGGTGAGCTTAGCTCTCACACAGACCCCAGCGGCTACCCCTAGTTCTTCAAACCCCGGTGCTTCAGTTGGAGCAATTATTAGCCACTGGGAGCTCGAAGATAAGCAGAAGGGCGCCCATGACCAGGAGTATGAGCGCAATGAATTACTCAAGTCCTTTGGCTACATAGGTGGCCAGAGAGTCGTCTTGTTTGACAGCGGCAGCACGGAGGATGTGGTCACGGAACAGGCCGCTAGGCGTGCCCGTTTCGAGCTGGTGGACAAGCAAGTTGAGGGTTTTAGCATAGGCATGACAACGAGCGCCAAGTATGAAGCTCTAGGTGCTAAGTTAGTGATTTAGGGCGTAGAGTTTGTGCGTGACTTTATGGTTGCCCCTCTTGTAGGAGCAGACATAATTTTGGGTATTTAGTGGTTTCACAATTTTCTTTCTGATGTCAAGTGGGACAAGCACACGTTCCAGATCAATCGGAATGTGTCGAACGTCCCAGTGACCATTAAGTGTGAGCCAGGAAGCCACTTGCAGGCTAAGCGAGTAGTCAGGAAAGGCGCACAGTGTGCGATGATTTACATCCAGACAGCCCAGATGGTGGCCAGTGCTTCCGCGAAGTACTCGGTTCTCCATGAAAAGTTCCAAAAGATTTTTCTTCGGGACAGCCTCCCTCCCCAGCTCCCCCCGTCCAGACCGGAGGATCAGAGGATTGACCTCCTCCCAGGCTCGGAACCCCTGAGCAAGTTTCCGTATCGCCTTTCCAAGGCAATGGAATCGGAGTTGGACCGCCAACTCCAAGAATTGTTGCAATCTGGCTTCATCCGCCCCAGCGTGTCGCCATTTGCAGGACCGATCTTATTTGTCAAGAAAAAGGATGGGTCTTCCCGTTTGTGTATCGATTATCGTGCACTCAACAAGCTAACTATCAAGAGCAGATTCTTGATGCCTCGAATTGACTATATTCTCGAGAGGCTGAATGGAGCAAAGGTATTCTCAAAACTTGATTTAAAGAGTGGGAACCACCAGGTGTGGATTTTGGAGGGGGACATTCCCAAGACAGCCTTCGTACAGAACGGGCCCACTATGAATTTGTGGTCATGCCATTTGGCTTGACAAACGCCCAAGCTACATTTAACCGCATGATGATGCGTGTTTTCCGGGATTTGATTGGAAAGTGTGTGTTCATATTTCTGGACGACATACTCATATTTTCAGCTACGGTTGAGCTGCATGACGTTGATGTGGAGAAAGTCCTTACGTTGGTGGAAAGCAATGAGCTCTACGTCAATGAAAAGAAGTCGGAATTTTATCTGTTCCAGGTGCATTACTTGGGATATATAATTAGTGCTGAAGGCATTCGACTTGATCCGGCTGAAGTGGCCGAGATTGTCAACTGGGAAGTATCTCAGACAGCCTATGACATTAGATCTTTTGTGGGTATATGCCAGGCATACTCTACTCACATCGAGAAGTTTTCTGACCTCTCGGCAGATCTCACTGATCTGCTAAAGGGAGTGAAGACAAGAAGGCAAAAGATTCGAATGACTCCACGAGCGTTGGAGGCATTCCAGAACCTCAAGGTGGCTTTCTAAGAAGCGCCTTGTTTAGCACTTGCCTTGTGGGACGACCCATTTCAGGTGATCACCGATGCGAGTAACATTGCAATTGGAGCTGTTTTACAACAGAATGGTCATCCAGTAGCTTACATGTCTCGTAAGTTACTGCCCGCCAAGAAGAACTACTCAGTTTATGATTGTGAACTCCAAGCAGTGATACAGGCCTTGAAACATTGGAAACATTTCCTGGATGGCCGTGACTTCGAGGTTCGCACTGACCATCAGGCATTACGTTGGATTCAGACAATGCCAAGTGCACAGTGGAGTGATCGACAACACTGCTGGAGTCAGATATTCCAGCAGTTCGGTGGTATGATTGAGTACCTTCCAGGAAAGGCCAATCCAATGGCTGACGCTTTGAGTAGGAAGGGACAAGTGTCTACGATTCAGACCACTAGACTTGATCTTGTTGGTACAGGACTAGAGGACATGAAGCACACGTACGCGGATTCCGAGGAATTCGGTACACAGTGGGAACAGGCACTGGATGCCTCAGGACCATGCCATTTTCTGATATGTGATAGTTGGCTTTTCTACAAGGGCCGACTGTGTGTTATGAAGTCGTTTAGGGCAGCTCTTCTCCATGATACCCATGACGCCATCACAGGTAGTCATAGGGACATGAATTCGACTCTGGAGAAATTGGAACGATAATACTATTGGCCAAAGATGAGGCGTGATGTGTTTACATATGTACAACGCTGTGACATTTGTCAAAAGGTGAAAGCTCCTCGTGGAAAGAAGATAGGGTTGTTACAGCCCTTGCCAATTCCTGAGGGTTCTTTCCAGGACATTTTGATGGACTTTGTCACAAATCTGCCTCCCAGTCCGAGTAAGCGTAATACGCAGTGCTTAACTATTGTTGATAGGTTTAGCAAATTTGTTATGCTTATTCCTTGCAGGGCCAATGTGACCGCCGAGGATGTTGCCCAGTTGTTTATTCGGCATTGGTACCCGATTGGCGGGATTCCTAGGACCACAGTGTCAGACCGAGATACCAAGTTTACCAGTCATTTTTGGAGGGCATTGTTTGATAAGTTTGGTACTAAGTTGAATTTTTCCAGTGCATTTCATCCACAGATAGACAGCCAGACAGAGATATACAACCAGTTGGCCTTTGATGTGCTGAAGTGTTATGTCTACGATCAGCAAGGTAAGTGGGAATCGTAATTGCCTTTAGTTCAAGCTGTTTTGAATGACTCTTTTTCTTCAGCTATTGGCAGGACTCCATATGAGGCAGCGTTTGGAAGACCTTTCGCTGTTAACCAGGACTTCGTCTTCAGTACCGGAGGCGAACAGAGTGACGGAGTCTTACCAGGAGATCTTAGAGTCAGTAAAAGACAGATTGGCTAAAGCGCAAGAGGCCTACACTCGACAGGCCAATAAAGACTGAAGGGATATGAAGTTTTCGGAAGCAGATTGGGTTTATCTTCGGATTATGAAGCAAAGACTGAAACAGGTGGGCAAGCGATGCCCAAAGTTGTCTTTCAGGAGCTTCGGACCTTTTTCCATCTGGAAAAAGATTAATGAGGTGTCTATGCAGTTAAAGCTACCTCCGAGTTGGACTATGCACGATGTATTTCATGTCAGTTGGTTAAAGCCATATGCAGGTCCAACCCCTTCAGAGATCAAAGACGAAGCGGAACCAGACATTGTGGATGAAGCAGAAGTTATGGTTCTAGAACAGATCCTTCTGCACCGTATCAAGCATGGCTCAGGCCGAAGACTACGACAGTTCCTAATGAAGTTTCAGGACCGAGGAACTCATGAAGCGGTATGGCTCGACAAAGAGTTTTTCGAAGACTATCCGGCGTTATTGACGGATTATTTGGAGGCTATGCAGCTTCCGTCAAGTTAAGCAGAAGGGGATGTCGCGTGCATCCCGCACTTGGATGCCACGTAGACATTTCTGTACAGAAGGTGTAGGACCTGGGATGGTGAACTGGCCCCATCTGAGCCCAGTCCGGGACGAGTCAGCCAGGGATCCATCTCAGTTATCCGAGGTCAGGTGTGCATTGTCCTGCACAGGAGTCTAAGGTCAGGTGTGCAGTGTCCTGCACATGAAACAGTGCCAGTCCGCGCTGTGAGTCTCCCTCTAGAATGATGTCAGTGATTCTGTGTATCTGGTATGGTACTGGATGCCAAATCACTGAGTAGTTAGTGTTTAGGACAAGGGGCCAGCCCGTAGGGCTACCCCAAGTCGTAGTGTGCGCATGGGAATGGTGTGAAACCACCCCCATGACGGCCAGGAAGGCCCTGGCTGTACCCACCAGCCATGGGTAGGCCATGGGGGGGCTCTAGGACAGCCCCAGGGGCAGGCCAGGGGTAGCCGACTGCTTATCCAGCTCTTGGAGAGGTTTAAGGCAAGTATGGGGCAGCCCATATAGGCTGCCCAGCCTCCAAAACAGGGGGCATTCAGTGCCCAGCCTCCTAGGCAGCAGGCGCCTAAGTGCCCAGCCCTATTTCCCATGCGTTTAAGTGCCTAGCCAAGCAACAAAGGGATGCGCAGCATTTAATGGTATTTATTGCTGTATTTTCTCAGTCGTGGGACATTTATGGGCTGGCCAACTGCTGTAGTACTGGCCGACTGCTCATGATTGGGTAGTATAAAAGGAGATGCCCACAATCCCATTCATTCATCTCATTCTCCACCAAGAGCTCAAGCATAAGAGGCTAAACAAAGCCAAGAGGGTGCTTAGCAAAGGGGTGAAGGATTCAGGTCAAGGGCAGGGTATTCCCAGCCAAGAAAAGGTCCAAGATTGCTGTATTTTCTTTCAGATTTCTCATCATTCTAATAAAGCAAATACACCATCCGTGGTGGGGGCCCTACAGAGGGTAATTGGGACCCAATACTGTGTCCTCTCCACCTCTCTCTCTCTCTCTCTCTCTCTCTCTCTCTCTCTCTCTCTATTTTCTGCACTTCTCCTTTCAGTTTGTGCGTTAATTTCCGTCGCGAAAAGAGTGCTGAATTCTGAGTATTGAAGTTACCGATTCTTCTCCGAAGCTTCCACATACTACAGCCTCCCCTCCTTGCCTTTGCCCGCCCTAGCCCTCCTGTTGATCATTTCGCCTCCCCTCCCCTAATCGCCTCCCATCCTTTCTCCGCCTCTTCCCTCAGCGCAGCGCTGTTGTGCTGCCCCTCCCCCGCCCCTCTTCGTCTTTGTGTCCAGCCTCTTCCCCTTGCTTCCCTTTTCTTTTTTGTTGTTTCCTTTTCCACCCTCCTTTCCTTTCCTCCGTCTCATTGCCTTCCTCTTCCACTTGGTTCGGATTGCTCCTCATCCAGGTTCAAGTCAGCCTTTTTCTTCGACTAGCATCATGGCTAATCATTCTCCCTCGGCCGGGCGAACCATTGTTTTCTCCGAAGCCGAGCTCGCGGTCCTGTATGCCGAAATAGAGAAAGACTCCAAAACGACCCTCATTGCGAGAATCTTTGGATCTCACCCATCCCGTCTCCAGGCTCGGGATTGGGTCCTGGCGGCTCTGCCCTCCGACCTCGCTCTAGACGCAGCCTTGGAGGTTTTGAAGGGCAGCCCTTTGCCATGGGGCTAGAGGAAGATATTCTTTCTTACCTACTCCAGCTACTTTGACCCTGTTGAGGAAGACCGGAACCGTTTCCTGATTACTCTCAAATTTCTAGGTCTTCCGCGCGCATATTGGCCTATGTTAGAGGCCATCGGGTTTGCCTTTGGGCTCTTCAAGTGCCCCCCCTTCACGCCTTGCCGACATCTTCTGTCCAGGTGGTCACTACCTCGGCGGATGCTGTCCCCAGGGTCACGGTTCTTGCCCGTGACATTGAGCTCTTTGAGGACTATGTTTTGCTTCCGGGCCCTTGTGGCCCTTTGAAGCAACGTATGGAGATTGCAAGTAAACCCGATCAGTGCCGGGTTTGTCACCAACAGGGTCACTTTGCTCGAGATTGTCCTCGGGCTCGAGGTCACAGGAGGCCTCGTAAGCATGCCTCTCAGGCGCCACCTCCCTTGGTTCCTTCCCGTCCTTCAATCCACCAGGTGTGGTGTGCTGTCTCTCACACCCGCCCCCCCTAGTGCGATTGATGGGAAGGCTTCCTCGGATCATGTACAGATAGATGATGTTTCTGGTCAGAGGGATGTGTCAACTGATGCATCTTTGCAGAGATAATATTTCAGATCAAGATGACTTTGTGGAGTCCTCTCTACTTGGAGGGGGCGATATGCAGGATGTTCAGCATAGGGGGGATCATGTATTGCAGGATTTTCAGCATGATGCCATTGCCCTTGATGCCCCGCAGGAATAGGTTTCTTGTACATATGTAGGCACGGTGCAGGGCCTCGGACAAGGGCATGTCAGTGGACTTTGCCTCGTGGATTTTCCCGTCCTCCAGCATTATGAGAGGCGTCCTCAGGCTGTCCATCGCCTTCTTAGATCGGGGGTCAAACCCTCTTCTCTTCCATGAGAATCGTCTCATGGAATGTTCAGGGCCTTGGAGGGCTTCCCACCCGTGGTAGGAAGCGCCTTCTGAAGGACCAGCTTCACCTTGCTGTTACTGAGGATGACTTCCAGAGAAGGCCAAATTTCTTATCTTTTTCTTGGCATAACCGCAGGAGCGGGGATGAGAGCATCTTTGCACGTCTGGACAGGTTTTATGTGGATGATTGGTGCTTGGACAGAGGAGGCACCATTGCTATTATGCCTGGCACCACCAAATCTGATCATTGCCCTGTCATTTTGTGTCTCAGGGAGCCTGGGGCTCGCTCGGCCTCTCCCCGTATCTGTAGCCCCGACTCTTTTTATCTAGATGCTGACATTTCCCTTGAGATCAGAGAGATATGGAGATCTTGTGACGGTCCTGATTCTCGTCATAATATTGCGCTAGCTCTTGAGAGGACCAGCCATCATTATCATAGCATTGCCTTGTCTAAGAAGAAGGAGGCTTCGGACAAGGAGAGAGCTATTAGGCGTAGGATTGCTGCTCTCAGAGGGAACATGAAAAGTATGCACATGCGACTTGGATTACAGACCTCTTGACCACAGTCAGAGCAGAGCTGCAGTTGGCCATGGATAGGAGGGCTGGTTCGCCTTTCATGCGAACGAGGCCTTTTGGACTCAGATGGGTGGCAGATGCAACAAAGAGTTTTTTTTCAGCACACAGGCCTTCCCATAGCAGGGACTCTGTGAGGTACTTGTAGGATTCACAGGGTGAGGTTCAGATTGAGCCTGATAAGGTGAGGGATATTGCTTCAGAATTTTGTCGGTCTTTGTTGACTGCAAAGATTGACTGCAGAGATGGCCTCCCCTCAGAGAGATGTGGCACGGCAGAAAGTTTGGGAGTGCATGCCCAGGCTCATTACAGATGCTATGTGTTCTTCCCTGGATGCCCCTTTCTCGAAGGTGAATTCCTTCACGCACTGCATGCTCTTTCCAGTGGTTCATGTCCCGGGGATGATGGTCTTTCTCCCGCCTTCTTTATTCTTTTTTGGGATCATATTGGAGATGCTATCATTGTTGCCCTTCAGGAAATGTGGGTGTCGGGTATGATGCCTCCATATCTCACAAAGGGGCTGATTCACCTTATCCCCAAGAGTGGGGACAAGACTGACATCAAGCAATGGAGGCCCATCACCCTCCTTGGATCTGCATATAAATTCTTAGCTAAAGCCTTGAGTATAAGGTTCCAGCCGATTCTCCAAAGGACTATCCATGATACCCAGAATGGGTTCCTCCAAGGAAGGAGTATATTTGATAACATCTTTTCTTTCTGGGAAGCTGTCGAATGGGCAAGGCTAGTCAGCAGCCTCTTGCCATTCTTTTGCTTGATTTTGAAAAAGCTTATGACAGAGTGGATTGGGATTTTTTGGAGGGCACTATGGCACACATGGGGTTTTCCCAAAACTTGATCAGAGGTGTGTCTTGCCTATACAGGGAGGCTCATAGCACTGTTTTAGCCTGTGGGGGGCGTGGTGAGCGTTTTGAGATTTCCCGTTCAGTGAGGCAGGGTTGTCCCCTCGCCCCTTTACTGTACCTCATTGTAGCTGAGGCTATGAGCAGGTTTCTTCGGGCTGCCCGTGGTGTTGTGGGTCTCAGGCTGCCTTTATGTACGGAGGAAGAGTTATTGGACTTTGAGTTAGCAGATGATACGGCGTTGTTCCTTGAGGCTTCACATGCTTGTTTATGTGCTTTTCGGATAGCCTTGGAGGCCTTTTGTTTGGCAGCAGGAGCTACTATCAATTGGCATAAATCAGTTGGTTTTTGGATCAGTGATTCTCCTCTTGCAGATTGGGGTACAGATGTTGGTTTTACTTGGATTTTGAGAGAGGATGCTCTGCTAGATACCTTGGTTGTTAGGTGGGTGTTGACATCTCCCCTGCACAACAGTTTGCTCCAATGCACTTAAGCATTAAAAGCAAACTTCATCACTGGAGTAGGAGGAAGCTCAACTTGGCCTCTAGACCTTTGGTGGCACGACTTGGTTTATCGCTTCGTGCTGGATTTTTCATAACGGCTGCATTGGACAGCTTCATCGCCTTATTCGGAACTTTCTGTGGTCAGGGCTTGATGGAAATGCACACACTAGGACTAGAGTTGCTTGGGAAACCATTATCAGGCCTAAGCAAGAAGGGGGATTGAATATCATTGACCCTGAGGTGCAATGTAAGGCTTTGCTATGTAAGCTGGTTGTTAGGGGCTTTCTTCCAGGCTCTGAGCCGTGGAAGGACTTTCTCATGCATCAGATCAGGAAGTGTGTCCCTGTTTGCGGAGGTGACTGGACTCTCAGCTCACGCTTTATTTTTTCGGATGCAGTTCACCGCTCCCCTTCATCCCCCCTGGTTAGGTCCCTCCTACGGGCCTAGGACTGCCTGAGGAGTTTTTTGGTACACATCCCCCCGCGTTCAGCGGAGGAAGTTAACCGGCAGCCCATTTTGTGGAATGATTTGATCTTAGATGTGCATGGTAGGCCTCTTGGGGCAGCTATGCATTTTTTGGGCTGGCTGGGAGACGCTTTGCCCCACAGTGTTGGCTTGGAAGAGGTTTCAGAGCCTCACCAAGGTACAGAGATTGGATCTCAGGCAGCATTTGAGAGGCTCTAGTCGGAGAATTGCACAGATTGACGCAGCCATTCCCAACCAGTGGATTACTGGATCTTTCTTGGAAGACCGTCATCATTCTTGGTTTGGGGTTTTTTCTGGGACAGGTGTTCCTCTTCAGGTTATGGGTCTCCCCTTGCC
Source organism: Cibotium barometz (assembly GCF_041138505.1). Taxonomy (NCBI): domain Eukaryota; kingdom Viridiplantae; phylum Streptophyta; class Polypodiopsida; order Cyatheales; family Cibotiaceae; genus Cibotium; species Cibotium barometz. Next base: position 12,594,341 of record NC_141055.1, read on the forward strand.
TAGGGAGGATGATGTACCGGTCTTTTTTTCTGTACAAGATGGATGGCAGTTGGAGAGATTGTTTGAGTAGACTTGAGTCTGCCCAAAGAAGAGGTTGCAAAGGTGAGAGGATCTTCTAGGAGGCTGAGGGCCCCCAGATTCATCTAGTCAGAGTTGTTGGCAAGTTAGGGAAGCACGTCTAGGCCTCAACTGAGATTCGAGGGGACTGACAGGAGCTTGGCCATTATGGTTAGGCAAGGAGTTGCTCGGCAGTGTTGTCTTCAGGATTTGCCACTTTCACACTTTGTCTCTCTATTGACCCCTTTCACTGCAGAGGAGCTGGCGGAGGCAATGAAGGCATTACCCAGGGGTAAATGCCCGGGGGCGGATGGGCTTCGTGCTTCTTTCTTTCTTCACCATTGGGACCTCATGGAAGGTGGCCTTTGTGTTGCCTTCAATGAGATTATGCTCACAGGTGCCATGCCAAAGAGGCTCACAGAGGGCTTGATACATTTGATTCCCAAGGAGGGTGGTGATAGATTGGAGATCCGGTAGTGAAGACCCATAGGGATGGCCGACAAGATTTTGGCCAAGGCCATCAGCGGGCGACTTCAGCCTTCCCTCGCAGACTCGATCCATGACACTCAAACTGGTTTTGTTCAGGATCGGAGTATTCTGGACAACATCTTTACCTTTTGGGAGGCGACAGCTTCGGCTAGGATGCGACAGCAGGACCTCATTGTGCTACTCCTTGACTTTGAGAAAGCTTATGATAGGATGGATTGGAGCTTTCTAGAGGGCACTATGAGCCGGATGGTGGAGTGGATTCGCGGAGTCTCAGGACTTTATTCAACATCTCACAATTAGGTTCTCATCCAGGGAGCTCGAGGCGACAGATTCCCTCTTTCCTGCTCGGCTTGACAGGGCTGTCCTCGGCACCGTACCTCTTTCTATTTGTCACCAAGGCCATGAGTAGTTTTCTCTCCGCACAGGAGACCGGACTTCAGGGATTGCGTCTTCCCCTCTGCACGCAGGAGGAGCTGTTGTACTCAGAGTTTGCAGACGACAGAGCAGCCTACCTTGTTGTAGATGCTAGGAATCTCCAGAGATTTGCGGAGTCGATAGAGTTTTTTTGTCGTGCATTAGGATCACAGGTCAACTGGCACAAGTCGTGTGGTTTTTGGGTAGGCTCAGCACCCACCCCGACTTGGCGACCAGTTGAGGCTTTCCACTGGATCTCAAGGGGCACTCCAGTTCGATACCTTGGCTGCTAGGTTGGCATTGATATCTCTCCTGAGCAGCAGCTCGCTCCGCTTCTTCTGAGTATTCGGAAGAAGCTTCTATACTGGAGCTCGGCGAGGCTATCCCTTGTAGGCAGAGTGGTGGCGGCGAACTAGGTATTGCTTGCCACCATGTGGTACATCACCTCGTGCTGGGCCTTTTCTTGGGCTTGTATTGGCCAGGTACAGCGTTTGATCCGGAACTTCTTGTGGGCCGGAAGTGATGGGAGGCCAGCCAGGGCCAAGGTGGCATGGAGAGTGATCATTCACCCACGTAGCAGAGGGGGGCTAGGTCTCATTGATCCAGCTATACAGAGCCGTGCCCTGTTGGGCAAGTTGATTATCAGAGGACTCCAACCCGGTGGTGAACCTTGGAAGGATTTCCTCTGCGAGCCCATGGTTTTAGTCCTGCCTTTGAGGATAGATTCGTAGCTAGTCTACTTTGTGCTTGGGATCGAGCCCTCAAACAGATTGTTCCAGTGGCCTCAGGGGAGCAGCTTTGGCAGCCTTTGATATAGAACCCCCTGATCCGTTCACCCAGTGGCCACATGCTAGGGTCCCGACCACGCATATCCTGGGGCGCCTTGAGCATGGGACCAGCCAGGTCTTGGAGATTGGGTTGCACACAGGCAGTTACCTCGAGAGGAGGAGGAGAGAGGCCTGACAGGGATCCGGGTTAGAGACAGGCTCAGCATCGACATTGACTCAGTTGTTCGTCCAGAGTGGCTGACTCCTATTCCAGACACGACCCCCCCAATATGGCTAGGCATGTTCACTAGACACGATATTCTTGTGGTGGTCTATTGAGCAGATGAGGGCAGTTGTCTGCTCACTTTTTCTATTGGATTACATGGCAGATTAGAGAGATTAGAGCACCCCTTGGAGGATTTCAGAGGCTGCACCTTGCAGAGGGTGAGGGTGATTGGTTTTTCGGGCACGTGCATGGCACATAGATCCAGCACCGGCCAAGGTGGCCAGGGAGAGATTTTGGCGGTTATGGATTTGGGAGTGCCGACCTCTCACGCGGTTGCAGTGGGACCCTAGAGAGTGGACGTGGCATGATCCCACAGATCGGCACCATACTGGTGGCGTCGGAGGGGCCCGCTCCAGGATTGGAGAGGGCACGTCACCATCAGGAAAGTGCTAGAATAAATGCTCGTAACGGTTCTCTGATAGAACCGAATCCTCCTGAGACCTAGCCTGGCGCGCTCAGCAGCGGCACTCGGCTCTAGTGGTTGTCTGATGGCCCCCGAGCACGGTCCACCGAGCACGGTCCAATCATCCGCCACTCACCGTCTGTTGGGGCTTGGTGCTTTGCTGTTGCGTGAGGGCCTACCTCTCTCCCTACCCCCTGGTGAGGGTCAGCACGAGAACCAGGGGGGGGGGGGGGGGGGGGGGGGGGGGAACCACCGGAGGCGGTCTCCTGTATTGCCACCGAGGGCAAGCTCTAGCTAAGTGACCCATCTATTTGCAAATGAAACATTGGCCTAGGAGGCCAGAATACTCCCCATGCTGCTGTATGGGGTCCCCTCGGAGGCTAGGAATAGAAATACAATGCGGTACTGACTACGGCGAGGCCACACAGATACGAAGGGATAGAATCCTAGCTACCCTCGCGAGGGGCAAGGCAACGGTAGCGGGGGGGACTCCATCACGCTCTCGATGCCACCACCAATCATTGTTTGGGAGAAGAGGAAGGTACTCCTTCCTAAGGCCTGGGAAGCCCAAAACGCCAGCCGATGGGTAGGACGCAGGATCGAAGTGGTGCTGCCACCGAGAGCAAAGAAGGCCTAAGCCATACGCAGTGCAAGGGGACTCAGCTGCATGACTCGGTCTGACGTCAATGGCGAGTCGAACTCCACCTGATAGTATCCGCGCCCCAAAGGGTGAATATTGGTGATCTTTATAGGTTTGCCAATGAGGCTGGCCTGAAAAAGATCCCTGAGTTGTCCGTGCGCGGGGTGGCTACCAACAATTTTGCATACTAGGGTGGAGGCCTCAAGTGAGGTAACAGTTGTGGAAAGAACCTGTAGATCCGCTTCGGAGAAGGAAATGCAAGCAATGGCGGCTTTGGTCGGGGATGATGGAGCAGCTGCCCTGGAGTCCTCCTGAGGGTGAAGGCTAGAATGAAGCGAAGCAAGAAGGCTAGAATGAAGCGAAGCTTGCTGAATAAACTAAAAACCCTAGAAGTCTGGAAGCATCAACCTGCACGGGAGGGGAGGGAGGAGAGGGGCGAGGAAACAAAGAGAGTAAGAAAATAGAAGAGGGGAGGGGGGGGGGAGGGGGCGGCAGGCAGCGACGAGGGGGACGACAAAAGAACGGAATGCAAAAAACTAAACAAAAAACCAGGGGAGGACTGCGTTGAGACGTGGCGGGCAGAGAATTGGGAGGGGGGCAGCAAAGGAGGCGCGGCGAGCCGGGGGGGGTGGGGGGGGTGGGCTCGGAGCATGCACATGACCGAGAAGGAGCTGTTATAAACATACCATGGCAAGTTTTGTGCTTTTGTTGAGTAGGATGAATTGTATGCCAACTGTATCATCATCTACCAGGGGCTTTGGCCGTCCCCTTGGGGTTGGCGTATGATTTGCCTTTTCTTCTTCTGAGGAATGATTCTAGCAAAACTATGTGTGTCTCATCTCCTCTCAAAAGCCCTTAAGAAAATAGGTATGACATAGCAAGATCTATCGAGTTTACTTCTGTTTCCTCCACATGCTTCACAAAAGCACTATTGCTTGCTGTCTTATTTTTGTCCAACAAGTACCTTTAATATCCTAGGTTGGCTTCATGACTCATTGGTTGAGGAATTTTGGCATGGATTTCTACTTATCGAGGCAAACTCTGCTTGTCTTCCTCAAGGCATTGCTATTTGTACTTCAAGGCCTTGACCCGATTCCTTTCTATGTTACTCTGGCAGTGTGACTCTGCTGTTGTGCGAGGTAGTGATGTGTTGGGCTGAAAAAACTTGGATGTCCTCTCCTAGGTTATCTTTTTGGGTGATTGCATAGGTTATTTGTTAGGAGAAATCTTCAAAAGAAAAAGGTTTTAATTTTTGCATATATTGACATGTTTTGCAGCTGGGATTTGATGCTCTTTATTTTGCAAGGATTGATTATCAAGACAAAATGAAGCGTCTTAGTGAGAAGACATTGGAGATGGTTTGGCAGGCTTCTAAAACTCTGGGCAGCTCTGCTCAGGTGGTTATGTTGGTCATACTATTCATCTTATGAAGTGTTTGTCATGAATAGATAGTGTTCATAGAGATGCACTATGTTATGTTATTATATGCACAACACTGTACAGGTATAGGTTGACATGCATCTTTGGCAGTTTAGATTTTTACAGGTACTTTGTATGACGGTTATGGGGCGCCCACTGGATTTGACTTTGACATGGATTCTACAGACACACCTATCCAGGTACTCATCTACACACACTTTTTTTTTTGGTAATATCCAGTGCAGTATATTTATATGCTCATAAATTTACATGATGGGAGGTCTCCGAAATGGAGAGTATCCCAAAGATCAGAAACATAAAAAGAAAAGCTCTATGCAAGAAGCATCCATATCACCCTTATGGCAGGCATCATATAAGGATTGCCGCAATGAGGCTCGGAATGATTCATATGACTTGTGAATCTGCCGACCCAAGTATGCCAAATTATGCTCACTCCAGATTGTCCAAAGAGCCCAATATCTCACCCAAGAGAGAAATAGTGAGTATTGAGACAAAGACCTCATAAATCTGCCAAAGAGCCAAAAATGTTTCCCAAATCTGTGACTTGGGAAACGGAGCTGAAGATAATCTGAAATTCTCCTGAGGAGGATCCTAGAACACGGGCAATGCCAAAGCAAATGAAGAACAGTCTTTGAAGGAGCCTAACATCTTAAACATGTGGATGGTGCAATGCGACGTTTAGCAAGTGTGACCCCCACTGACAATGTGCCTGTCATACATCTCCAAAGAAAAAGTATTTGTTTCAATGGCATTTTACACTTCCAAAACATCTCGAGATTCTTCCGCCACCATGAGAGGGGCTTCCTTATATGCCACAGAGAATTAGCATGTTGCTGAATCCATGGAGCAGGCTGAAGAAGCCTGTAAGCTTTGATGGAGGTTAAGGCGGGAAGAGGAACAGGATGAGTGCATGTAGCAGAGGGTTGCAATTGCCAATCCGTAAGCCTGTCTGTGTCAGCCACAAGAGGAACAGGTAGAAAAGGATGTAATAAATCAGCAATTTTCTTCCATATAGACCTATGATGCATTCCCAATGCATAGGAAGCATCTTTGCCTACTGCAGTCGGCGTTTCTTTTCTCCATGGCTCCGCTATTGACGTGCTCTCCTTTTTGCTTACAGTCGGAGTCTTCCTCTCTCTCCTTCGCTGCACTATGCAGTTCCCCGCCTCTCTTTGTTGACGTACACGCTCTTCTCTTTGCCAGCCGTCGTGGCCTCGTTCTGGAAGAACCCGCCATCCTGGCCCAAATCGGCATCCTTCTTCCGTCGAATGCTCTTGCGCCATCTCCTTCGCTGCCATGCATACACGTAGCCACCTTCTCGAATCTCCTTAAACCTTGGACATTTTCACCTTTCATACACATATAACATTGGCCCCCTCAATAATTAATTGCCCTCATGCCCATGCACACCTTCGAATACAACTTACAAGTGCCCATTTTACTTTTGGGGCACGCACACATACACCCGAAGGTTTGCTAACAAAAATAATAAATTCTCCATATCATGTGAATGATGCAAGGCCTGATGGTTATGCCTCTACTCCTTCTGCTCGGCAGATTTAATCTCAACCCAAACTCAAAGCTGACCCAAACTGATTACATTTTTTCCTGAAACTCTCAGTACTCTGCACAGTATGTACATATCATCAGCCTCTATTTTTGTCCACACATATTTAGCAACCCCCTTTTTCTGCTGAGACATGCATGTCCAGCAGCTGTACAAACAGGGATGTAATATCCAGATCTTCCTCTCTGCTCTCTACAACCTCCTGACATGCATTACAAACTTTCTGGTCTTCTTCTTTCAAGGCTAACATCAATCGAGCAAAATACTTCTTTAGTCGCAAACCATTCACCCTTCTTTTATGCTTCTTTCCATCTAAATCGGTAAGCTGATAGCTTCCATTATCAAACTTTTTTTCAACTTTGAACGGTCCTTCCCACTTTGTCTGGAATGCAGTATGAAATGTACTGTCCAGCTTGCTGTTATACCTGAGAACCAGATCACCTTCTTCAATTTCTTTCTGCTTCACCTCCTCATTCTCTTTTTCTTGTCTTTTCAATTGTATAGCAGCATAGTGATCAAAGGCTAGCTCTCTGTCTAATTGGACTGTTTGCAAGGCCAGCAATCTTTCTCTGTAACAGTTAATAGGTTCATGTCCTTCGTCAATCAGAAACTTCAAAGCTGGAATTTCTACATCAATAGGCATGAGTGCTTCTTTCCCATAAACTAAATGAAATGGTGAGAGTTGTGTACTAGATTTCACTGCAACTCTGTATGCCCATAATACACGATTCATCTCTACATCCCAATTTTTGACATGGCTTTCTGTCATTTTGGTCATCATCAGCTTAAATTCACCATTGAATCTTTCATTCAAGCCATTGCATTGAGGGTGATAAGGAGTGGTATACTTGTGGTTGATGTTTAATCTTCTGCATAAGTGGTCAACTACCCCTCCTCGAAATTCAGGACCATTATCTGATAATATCTCCAGAGGAATACCAAATCTGCAGCATATATATTCATACACAAAATCAGCCACATCTACTCTCTTCACTGCCTTCACTTCTGCCCATTTTGATAGGTAATCCACCGCAGTAAGCATATAACACTTTCCTATGGTCGTCCTGGGAAGTGGTCCAACTGCATCCACCCCCCATCTCTCAAAAATGTCATAAACCAGCATGATATTTCTTGGCTCCATTTTTAAGATTCTTTTCTCCATTCTCTGGCACTCATGGCAAGATCTGCACCAGTGCTGAATATCCTTCTGGATGGAAGGCCATACATAACCCTCCAGTAATATTTTCTGCAAGGTGATCTTAAATGTCCCTCATGATTTGAAAATAAAATATAATATATTTCTTCCCTCCAGGGAATTCTTCTCAATATCTAATCAACCCCTTGCATATATAATTCATCCCCAATCATGACATAATGCTTACTCTTTTTGATAAAATGATATTTTTGGCCTTTTTTGAGCTCTTCAGGCAAGCGACCTGAGAGTAAGTAATCCACCACCTTAGACAGGTATTCTCTCCCTCTGTATAATGGCTCTTCAATTTTTGCAATTACCAGATCCTGATCAATTACCTCCTGGACTAACTCATGTGCAATATGATTGTCCTCCCGCCGCACATGTTGAATACTCCATGCTGTAAATTGATGCAGCAGCCTCCTAACATCAGCCAAACACCTTTTTAATCTCGGATTCTTTGCTTGCCAGCTACCCAAGACCTGCTTTATTACTAATAGGGAATCTCCTTTTATGATTAGCTTCTAAATTTTATGTTCGAGAGCAGCCTGCAGCCCCTGAAACAATGCTGCGTATTCAGCCTCATTATTACTTTCAGCTTCCAGATGTATCCCATCCTTTAGAATCAGCCCGCCTTCTGAATCCTGGATTATATAACCCCCGGTGGCCTTATGTATACTCCTCTTATATGAACCATCAAAGAATAAAACATGAGCTCCGGGAATGATAATTTGTTCCTCTTTTTCTATCTTTGAATCCACTTCCTTCACCAGGATTGGGCCTTCCTTATATATTAGGAGATCTGCTAGAGTTGCCTTGCAAGTATCTTCAATCAAAAATGAGAAATCATATTCTTGAAGCTCCACTAACCATCGCATCATACCTTTTGAGAGCGAAGTACCATTCACCAGCTGAGGGAGAAGAGTATAGTTTGTCAGAACCACAAACGGTCTCATCAGGAGATATGACCTGAACTTCCTGCAAGCATATACCAGACTTGACAAAACCAGTTCAGCCTCTGTATATTTCCTCTCTGCTTCCGTCTTCACCCTACTTGCATAATATACAGGTCTCATGTATTTGGACTCATCTCCTCTCTGCATTAAGATTGCTCCAACCACATCCGGACCAAAAGATGGATTCACATAAAAGACCTGAGAGAAATTTGGGGCTTTTACATTGGAAATACCTCCCAATACCTCTTTCACTTTCTCAAACACTTCCTCGCATTCTTCATTCCATTGCAATGCTTCTTTCTTCATGGCCTGTTGAAGAGGATAAAGCAATCGAGATATTAAATGAATAAATCTTGCCATATATTTTACCTTCTGGACAAAAGTCTGCAGCCTGGATGTTGATGGTGCAGATAATAAGATAAGAGCTTTTATCTTCTTTGGATCAGGTTCAATTCCATTTTGAGATATCGTGTGTCCCAACAGCTTCACTTTTGAACATCCTAAATGACACTTTAGGATTCAGATGTCCACCTGCATCATCCATTCTAGAAAATACTTGCTCCAATTTATCACCATGCTCCTTTTGAGAACTATATACACATATATCTCACAAAATCATCTGTAAGAGGTGCAAGTATTCTATCAGTATTCTTTTGATACCATGAGGGTGCATTTTTCAAACCAAATGGTACTACTCGGTAACAAAAGTAACCCCACGGCGTAATGATAGTGGTTTTAACCTGGTCTTTCTCAGCAATTGAGATCTGAAAATACCCAGAGAAGCCATCGCATACACTATACCTCTCATACCCAGCCACCTTGTCCAAAATATCATCAATAAATGGCAGAGGATAGTGGTTGCTTTTTGTTGCAGCATTCAGAGGCTTGTAATCGATATAGACTCTCCACCCACCTGTATGTTTTGGAGTAATGACCACTGGATTTGCCCAATCTGAGTGATCTACTGGATAAATTAACCCTGCTTTTAACAATTTACTCAGCTCCTCTTTCAACACAGGCAATAGCTCTCTATTTATTCTTCTCAGCTTCTGAAACACTGGCTTCACACCCTTTTTCAATACTATAGGCATTGGTTCACATTTGAATCCTCGGATCTCTTCATATGAGGTAATGAACAAATCTGGAAATTTATGTATTACCTTCATATACTCCTCTTTTTCCACTGGCTGCATTCTGGGATTCGGCATACCCTGTAACTGCTTCTCTCTCTCTGCACTGGGTGATGGAGGCTGCATCTACTCTCTTCTTCCTCCTTTAACATCTCTTCAGTTAGCATTACATGCTCATTTTCTTCTTTCACTAAAAATGATATCTGACCCTCATCATCAGAAGTAGAACTTTCTTCCTCAGTCTCACTATCTGTATACTCATCAGCACTTGTTTCTTCAGGTTCACTTTTCATTTCCAGCTTGCTACTCATATTGAACTTCTTGGCTCTTCCTCTCTTGTTATGTACGGTTATAGTCCCCCTTCTCCAATTTTGGATGGCACCCACCTGTCTGAGCCAAGGCCTGCCTAAAATTAGTGGATAAGCTCCTAAACCAGCCGGCATAATATGGCAGTTTATGCTGCAAATCACACCAAAAGCAGTCATTGGTACTCCTGTACATATACCCAAACACTTCACTTTTGCATGATTTGCCAAACGGAGTCTAAAATCTGAACTAGCATTCAGCTTTAACCCCAATCTCTCCATGCAGGACTGAGTCATTACACTGATTTGTGCACCGCCATCTACATATGCCTCTCCAACACTCACACCTCCACACCAAGCATCAACTGATGGACAGATATCAGGAAGGTCTTCCACAGACATCAACTCCATTTCACCCTGTGTGGGCTCCTATTCATTTGTTTTCCTTGGATTTGCCAACCTCTTCCACTCTCTCTTGAGCTTCGGACACAATCCAAGCAATTGGGCGAAAGTTATATTGGCTGTCCTTCCCTTTAAGTCTCCCATCAGGGTGTATTCCTCTTGACCTTGACCAATGCGCAAATCTGAAGTTTTGTAGCGTCTTCTTGGCTTCCTTTTCTTCTTCTCTGATTGAGGGCTTATGTCAAATTGGACATGTTTTCCTTTCTTAGAAGACGGTTCAGCTTCCCCCATTGTACTTCTTGTCCTCTTGGCCACAGGCATGATCTCTGGGATGGTCTCCACTCCTATCAAGCTAAGAGCCGGTCCCTTCCCTTTATCTTCCCATTTAACTCCACTGGTAGAGGGCTGATTTAGATCTTTTACCTCAACACTGTGATCTCCTGATCTATCATTAGTTCTTTGCATCACGGGATACATTCCACCACCTGTCCTGGGCGGTTTATCACATTGAGAGCTGATGTGTCCCCGCTCCCCGCAGTTCCAGCATTGGACATTGCTCAAATAATAGCCCCGTCCTCTCCCTGATCCTCCCATATTTCCTTCACCTGTTGGCATAGTGTCTCTTTTATTATTTGGAGCACCTCGGCTTCTTCCCCTTCCACTTGCTTCCATCCAATTCAAACTTAATGACTTCATGAGTTCCACTGCATCATGAATGTCTTTTTTCAAAGTATCCTCTTGTTCAGGAACAACAGCAGCTTCTCTTTCAGGATGCATACTCTCAATCTCTGACATCTTCACAAATTTCTTTGGCTCTTCCTGTATTCCCATCTGCCTCAGACGCTTCACCTTCCACTCCTTCTCTCGAGCAACTCTGACAACCTCCTCAAAGCTATCCAGGTTCTTCATCTCCACCTTCAGACGGAGGGTTGGCTCCAGACCAGCCACAAACCGGTCTCTCTTTATCATCTGCGGGGATACTTCAGGAATCAAAGCCTCACACCATAGACTCCACAGTCTACCAAACTCTATCAGATACTGATCCACATCCTGACCATCCTTCTGCTGAATTTTACACAACTCCTTCCATACATCATTCGGACTTCTTACACGGGCAAACTGTGCCAAAAATGCAGCTCTGGCTACACGGTACTCAGGATCCTGTTGATGAGCATTCCTGTGTGTAGTCACAAACATCTGTAGCCATGCTTTTGCATCACCCTGTAAGCAATAAGTCAAAATCTGAGAAAGGATCTTCGGGGTTGCCCTGTCTTTCATTAAGGCTGTAAACTCCATCTTCTCCAGAAACCTGATTGCACTCTCCTGTGGCAATCCCCAATACTCTGGAAAATCTTGAGCCATATTCCAAATCTTTCTTCACACAAGCCCTTGTCTTCTTTCACAAACCGAAGGAAATTTCTTCCTCTGTGGAGGCACCAAAAAGTGATGACATGGAAGCGGTATAGCTGTATATGCCTTTATAGAGTGTCACACTTCCACACACTGGTACAAACACACCCAGAACACTAGACCCAAGAGCATAAACAAAACTTTATTTCAGAACAAGTCTTCGTCTCTACAAAGTTGGATATCCATTATATCCTCAGAACCATCCTCTTCTAACACCCACTCATAATCTGCCCACTCCCTTTCATCTATGTAAATTACAACTGACCAGTACCCTGCATCACTATTAGAGTATACAATCTCAAACATTGAAGGATCTTCAAAATACAGTTCATGAATATTTGGACCAAGCTCCAGAACAAGATACATATCTGTGGTGGGCTACCCTCAAAGCTTATTTAGATTTACAAGACTTTATATTTTAGGACTGTGACTAAAGGCACCAAGGAATGAGGAAACTCATGGACGAACCGAAACATTCCGGAACTTCATGGTCCTCACAGAAAAAAACTTCACCATAAGTGTTTATTCTCCCTTAGTAGCATCATAGTTTTCCCGTTCAGATCACCAGCGACAGTAGATTGTAAGCCACCATCTTTAGCACCGCAGCTTCTCGAGTTCACTTGAGTAAGGATATCAATATGAGCCGCAACTTGTAGCTACATGGGTTCTCTATTACATGACATCCTCAACTCTCTCTCTCTCTCTCATAAAATCAGGATCCTCATGACCTCTTCGCTTCACTCACTAGAACAAAATGAGCAGCATCTACTTCTACTTCTCGGCAAGAACTGCATAAAACTTCATCCTTTGTGTTCTTGAATGGTGATCTACCTTCGAGTCCCTTTTGCTACGTCTGGTTCACTGCTGCTGACGTTTAGCCCATGAGATTGCTGAAAAAAATATGACATCTTCTTGCCTCTTCTTCCACAGTCGGGGTCTTGCTCTCTTCGTAGGTTCTCTGCAGTTCCCACTCTGTCTCTTTCTTTGCTCCCCTGCAGTTGATGCCCTTCTCTCTTTCTATGTTTTCTGCAGTGGACGTCACCCTCTATCCTCCTCTGCTGCGCTACCAGCCACTTCTCTCACTACTCATCCTGCAGAGCAGTCGACATTTTCCCTCACTCTCTCTGCCTACTGCAGTCGGCGTTCCTTTCCTCCACGGCTCCGCTACTGACGTGCTCTCCTTTTTGCTTACAGTCGGAGTCTTACTCTCTCTCCTTCGCTGCACTCTGCAGTTCCCCGCCTCTCTTTGTTGACGTACACGCTCTCCTCTTTGCCAGCCGTCGTGCCCTCGTTCTGGAAGAACCCGCCATCCTGGCCCAAATCGGCATCCTTCTTCCGTCGAATGCTCTTGCGCCATCTCCTTCGTTGCCATGCATACACGTAGCCACCTTCTCGAATCTCCTTAAACCTTGGACATTTTCACCTTTCATACACATATAACATTGGCCCCCTCAATAATTAATTGCCCTCATGCCCATGCACACCTTCGAATACAACTTACAAGTGCCCATTTTACTTTTGGGGCACGCACACATACACCCGAAGGTTTGCTAACAAAAATAATAAATTCTCCACATCATGTGAATGATGCAAGGCCTGATGGTTATGCCTCCACTCCTTCTGCTCGACAGATTTAATCTCAACCCAAACTCAAAGCTGACCCAAACTGATTACATTTTTTCCTGAAACTCTCAGTACTCTGCACAGTATGTACATATCATCAGCCTCTATTTTTGTCCACACACCGCCTAGAATCTCGTCCAATCCAAGAAGACTGCATAAGGTGGCAATGTAGAAGAGAGTCAACCAAAAAAGCCAAAACTGTTTCCCAAAAAGGTTGCTTGGAAATCATGCCCGTTGGCCCCTTGACAATCTGTCCAGGAGGACTCGAGAGTGGGAGCAATACCACAGAAGATGGGGCACCGTCTCATATGGGTGAGAGCATCGCCTACAAGAGGCTGAAGCAATGTGTCTATGTGCCAAAAGAATCCCCACCGGAAAAAACACCCATAATGCATCTCCATGGAAACAGTCATTGCTTCAAAGGCAATTTGCTCATCCATATACTTCCCAATGCTTCTCTCCACCAAGGCTAGGATTTAGACATCTTCCAAAGATGATTCTCATGCTCATCAATCCAAGAAGGGGGTGTGGGGGGGGTGTGTGGGGGGGGGGGGGGGGGGGGGGGGGCAGCAAAAGAAACTTGTATGCCCTAGAAACTGAGAGAGCTGATGAAAAGGAAGAGGTGTGTATCGAGGAAGATGCTATGAAAAAGCGCCCCCCCCCCCCCCCCCCCCCCCCCCCCCCCCCCTCACACACACATTTTTTTTTTGGTAAAAACCAGTGCTCTATTACTTTCTTGTACAAGGAAAGAAGCCCTCAAAAGTGAGGAAAACTTATTTAAAATGAGAAACAGTGGAAAAACAAGTCTAACTGCGGCTGGTCCATCTCTTGTAGTCTATGGCAATCATAAAGAGATTGGCGCAAAGACTGGAAGATTATATCATCATAATCAATGCTCCAATGTCCATATGCATCTGTTTGCATGTTAGAGCACAGAGCTCCCAGCATGCGTGCTCATGGCTTGACTTGCTCTATAAATGCAGGTAGAAGAGTGGCTTTCCTTGCCAATATATGATAATAAATGTTAAGGACATTGAGCCCACCATGCATTTTGGGTGAACAGATAAGGTCCAGCCTTAACAAACGTAAACCTTTTCTATCTGCGTTGGTTTTCCACAGGCATTTGATTGCTTTAAACATGAAATTATCAATCTGTTTGCTTGACCAGGTAAGAGCGGAAGATAGAA